>NC_086320.1:154824337-155488337 GCF_036172605.1 Pelobates fuscus
AATTTGGGGGGGGGGGCAGGGGGGTGCCAAAAATAGGACCCGCCCCGGGTGCCAAATGCTCTAGGTACGCCCCTGGCTTGGTCAACCTTGTAAACCAAGAACCGAGTTGCCGACTCCACTTTATAACAACCATAGAAGGTCTTCACACTAAAAGGAAACAAAGAGAATTCCATGTCTATGAAACACATATAGTGAACTTGGCATACCTCGCATTAAATATTAGTGAAAGAATGATAAATTCCTGAATATAATACTAAAGCGTAAACCTATGGAAGATAGTGCGTAGATTTTACGTTGGAATAGATAAACACTTTTAACTTATCTAATAACGTACCTCAAAGGGTGGGAATAAACTGTACAAAAAAGAGAGGGGGATATTTGCCTCCTGTCATTAATAAAATTTAGATTATTCATTCAATAAGCTAGAATAATCCCTAATTTTATGGCAAGACAGGAGGCTTCATATTTGCTGTTTTGACGCTCCTATATGATAGAAGATACCGCATGTGGCATAGGTTTAAAATAGAAAGTACGAAATGTCGATTCTCTGGACCAATCCGCAGATGATAGGATGTCTGAGAGGGAACTGCCTGCACGGAAGGCAGAGAATGCGACTGCTCCTCTGACTGAGTGTGCTCCAAAGGAGAGGTCAATCCCCTTTTGGACAAGGATCCATCTGATCCACCGTGTGACAGTGGGAGTGGAGACCGGTGTGTGCGGTCTGATGTAAGAAACCAGAAGGGGTCCTGTAGGGGGACACAGCGTGGCCATGGAATCTATATAATGTCGAACACAACACACCACGCTGTGGGACAGTCTGTTCGGAAAATAAGGATAGAAGACTGAGGAAGAATTAGTCGTCGTACGTCTGGTGATTTTAAATTTAACTCCCTCAGGTGTGAAAACTACAGTATGGTAGTCAAACACTCAAATATCGGAAACCCTACGGAAGGATACTAAACATAGAAGTAATGCCAGCTTGGCAGAAAGTTGGCGTACTGTCAAAGTCTTGTTGGAAGGCCAAGATTCCAAGAAGGAAAAAAACTGGGTGACGTCCCAGAAGTTGGAATATCTTGGATGAGGAGGTCTGGCCAAGCAAACCCCCCATAAAAGTCTACAAACAGAAGGGTATTTCCCCATCGATGAATTGTCAATAGAGTTGCAAGCTGCAGAAATAGTGGATCTAAACACATTAATTGACCTATAGGATTTGCCTTGATCAAAAAGGATAGATAGAAAATTTAGAATGGCTATGAGAGGTGCTGAAAAGTGATCGATATCCCTTGCCAAACACCAGCTGACCCATGTCTGCCATGCAAAGAGGTAAGTGTGTCTAGTGCATGGGGCCCAGGAGTCCCATAGGAGAGCCTGAGCTGTTTTTGAAAGTCCTGAGACATTCCAAGCTACAAGCTGGAGCCGTTCCTGAAGAACGATCGGGTGACAGTCCCCTGCTGGGTTCTTGAGGATGTCGGGGAATTGAGGCAATAGAATTAGGTAATTCACTGATAGTTCTAGAAGATTTGGGAACCAAGTCTGGGCCCTCCACAAAGGGGTTACAAGGACTATCGTTACTACTAGAGCTTTGACCTGATAAAGGGTGCGTTGGATCATGGAAAAAGGCGGGAACACATAAGCTCCTGTCTCTGGCCAAGGGGGTAGAAATGCATTGACTGCCCAGGATTGGGGGTCTGGGAGCCAACTGAAAAAGGCCTCCGTCTGGCGGTTCATCTGAGACGTGAAAAGGTCTAGCGTGAGGGGTCCGCTAAGACAATGAATCTAATGAAACAAAAAGGGATCTAGTTTCCAGTCGCTGACGTCCTTCCAATGGCGGGAGAACCAATCTGCGACTAGATTGACTGTGCCCGGAAGATATTCCGCTCGTCTGGATAGATTTATATCTAGACAGAATTGGTAGAGGTCCTTCGTAAGGTCGGACAGCAATTTGGATCGGGTTCCGATTCCCATAACGTACTGCAGAGACATTATCCATGCGTAGTACTAGGGAACAATTGAAAAAGTATTTTGCAAAACTGCGGATCGCAAAGGATCCTGCGATTAATTCTAGGCAGTTGATGTGTAGAGCCTGTTCCGAGGGGGACCATGTCCGAACATGTTACGCCCCATCCCAGGAGTCTGGCATCGGTTTCATGAACGAACTCCGACAAGTGGAGTTCTATATGGACTTCGTCTGTTAGGTAAATCAACGGGTGGTAGGAAGTGGACCAGTGTAGGTAATATGTTTTGAGCTGCTGCATAGCTAGTTAGTGTAAGGGTCCCAGATATATAGCCTGCATAGAGGCTGACAGGAGGCCTTTAGTATGTGCCAGATCGCGTAGGCAAATCTGTTGGGCTGACAGCAATTTCCGAATGTCTCTCTTTATAGATTTTATATTTGTGGAAGGTAATTGTAAAATCGCCTGTATCGGATCTATTAGAAATCCGAGGAATTGATCTGTCTGAGAAGGTTCCAGATCCGATTTCTGAAAAAATATGACAAAACCTAGGTTTTGTAACAAGTCGGTTGTCATGTCCATATGTTGACGGAGAAGATTTGGATTATCAGATTATCGTCCAAATATATAATAGAACGAATCCCCTGCGATCACTGGTTTAATTAATTTTGTGAAACACCATGGTGCTGAGCTAAGACTGAAAGGAAGGCATGTAAACTGCCAAATTTCCCCTTGTCAGAGGAATTGAAGGAAAGCCTGATGGCTGCGGGCAACAAGCACTGTGAGATATGCGTCCTTGAGATTGAACTGGAGAACCCTTCTCCCCTGCAAAGGAGGTGCACCTGTCTCCTGAGAAGATGGATGCCCTCCATCTTGAAATGGGGATATCTGACATGCCGATTCAGATCTTTCAGATTAATAATTGGGAGAAGATCTCCTTTCTTCTTGCAGACCAGGAATATGTTGCTGAGAAAGGTATGTGGGATAGGCAATATTTCGATCGCTCCTTTTCGCACTAGTTTGTTTAACTCTGTTCGTAATGTTAGGTTGTCTGTTATAGACATTTGTAATGGTGGTGTGTCCTGAAAGGGAATGGAAAGGAAATCTATTCTGAAACCCTTGACTGTGTTTATGATCCATAGATCCTTTGAAAGCAATTCCCACTGTTGGAAAAAATGGGTTAGTCGGCCTGATAGGTACATTGAAAGAAGGAAGGTTTATTACCTGGAGCAGTGCGTCCATGTAGGGTTCCTTGGTTTTAGTGTTACTCAAATTTGAGTCTCTGCTGGTGACAAATGTCTCCTTGACAAATTCCGACGAGGTGGTCCCGTAGCGCATTCGCTGAGGACTCTCCATCAGAATAGCCGAGGTAGTAATCATCTACCACATTGCCTGTATTAGATGTAGAGCCCTCTAGGGGGTCTAAAGTAGCCTGGGCGGGGCGAGTGAATGACAATTTTAGGGACTGGGCGGGAGCCATGCCCTTGCCTGCACATACACTATCCCCTTTCCAGGGCGTTTGTGAGTGAAGTCCTCAAAATCAGAGAGCAAGCGCACAGTGGGGTTAACTTCGGTAGAAGTTTTGTCATGAGAGGCTGCTAGCGCCTTGGGAATAGTTTCCGCAATAGTAGAGATGAGCCATGCTCAAAGTTCCTGTGACATGGCAGGCTCAGTGTTATCAGACATGTTGGGTCTATTTATGGTAGACTGACAATAGTCAAATAAAGAGAAACTGTGCAATGAATGGGGGGTCACCCAAATGAAATTAGAAAATATTGTAAGGGCGGCAGCACAAATAGTCAGTGGGATTAGCCACTAAATTACAGTAAGTGGGTTGAGCCAAATCAAAAGGTGGAATTTACCTGTAACTATTATCAGAAAATTGAGTGGGGGTCGCCCACTATAATATCAGCATTGGTACACCTTAACTGAGTAATGATATATGATAGGTGGGGGTCACCCACAATGACACTCAGAATAAATTCAGAAAGTAAGTTGGGTTTATCCACAAAAGCCCTCCTTTATTGAAAATAATTTTTACAGCTGATGTGGTAATTTCAATGTGTTCTGTAAAAAGAAACAGATAAAATAAAAATGAGTTAAAAAAAAAAAAACCTAATAAAATACTAGCACAGTAATCGTGCTAAAATAAAATAAATCAGTACTTACCAAATCCGGTGGAATAGCGACCGTAGTGCTTCGAGCTTGCGTCCAAAAAGAGCTGGAACAAACCGATCGGAAAATGGTCGCCGTCACTCAAAGAGGCTGGAAGGAAGGGAAACACGTCAGAATGGGTGGGAAAGCCAAAAGGGCCCGAAACAGCGAGACGCGGGCTCATGGGAAATAGAGTCCGTGGTAATTAAGGGGAGTGAGTGAGGAAGATGGGTCACGGTCTCTTACTGAGGAGAGAGTCTGCGGCCACTAATACAATAAAGGTCGCGGGGTGAACCTCTGCGAGAAACCGCTGGTTGCGTTTGGATTTAAAGAGATATATGCACCTAATATTGAGAAATGTAGTAAAACACAATAATAATGTTTAAACATTGGGAAGGGCAGCAGAGTATAAAGAAGACTGTAATTTGACAGGAAATATTAGAATAAATTGATACATCTACTAGAAAGTAATATAGTATGTGAAAATGGATCTACTAAAAATAAATATTAAGTGTTGATATAGATACAACAGTTAACATATGGAAACAAGCATTACTGAATAGCAATATAATTGGAATAGACTCACCTGGGAGGCAAGCAGCAAAGAAAGAGGAATTGGGAGGAGCTTGATGACATCATATGATATAGTTATACACACTGATTGGTTAAACTTTTTACATGATTGTTAACTATTTCTTTGCTGCTGGTTGAGGTTCAGTAAAGAAAGATAAGCAAATATGAAGCCTCCTGTCTTGCCATAAAATTACCCTTACCATAATCTTATTCGCTTCCTACTACATACTTATTAATGAACCTACTCCCCACACCTGACTTTGCCTCAAGGAAACCTTAGAGTTTCCCCTACTAGAATCTCAACCTCTTCATTTAGCTGACTAATCCCGTAACCCAGGTTTAATATTCAACGTATCCTTTAGTCTATGCAAACCTTGTTTAATTGTTCAAAATGTTTTCTGCACTTCTTGCCCTGATTCCCACTACGACTGTTGAGCTCCAGATAACACACAGCTATGGATTGTAACCTTTTTTTTTTTTTTTTTTTACAGGAACCCAAATAGTGAAAATGGCAATAGCATGGCAACCCATTCTTCACTTGTAAAATTAATTCGGTGACCGTTGTGTAAAATTAATTGAGCAAAACATCTTTATTAGAGTCTTCTATTATGCAATTGGTCTCTTTGTCTCAGCAATGCTGCTACGGTAACTGCAGTAATTAATTTAAGTAACAGTAATCAATTTATTGTAGGCAGTTGCATGAGGTAGAGATGAAGATTATGTGACCCATATTTGATTCCTGATTCAGGGGTTAGAAGCCAATGGCATAGAAAAAAATGCCTTGTTTGCCAAAGGAGATGACAGTGGACCCCTATAGGTCAAGTATCAAATTTAGGTGCATACGTCTTATAACATATTTTTTAACAGTGACTATTCCCATTTAAATAATTGCAAATTCTTAACAATAGTCCAAGCCAGCTTTGAGCAGTGTAGTGTCACTTTTAATTTTTCCTACTGATTGGGACAGAAGGACTAGTAGTTCAACTAGTGGAGATATGTTTTTGAACTTGTTAAATTACACTTTCATGTATCAATTAGTAAAAGCGCCAACTAGAATGAATGCTTCTCTGAATCTGGTAATAATTAATAACGTTGACCTCCTATCAAACGTTGAAGTCTGGGAACACTTGGGAAATAGTGACCATAATATGCTGTCATTTGAAATTAACTGAAAAGAAAAAACTAATTCATATGAGCTTTGCAAAAAGGCTTAATTTTAAAAATACAAATTGAATAAAATAAAGCATTCTCCACAATGTATTTACTGCAGGAGCTTTTATTTAGTAAAAGCAATAATATATGTACTATTTGTAAACTTAAATTATGAAAGGAATAAAATAAAATTTATAAATGAAAGAAAATATTCATATGAAAAGAAATATAAATGGAGCATTAAAAGTGGTGTGATTTAGTAAGAGTGTCAGTCGAGATATAAATAATAAGATAATTGCATTTAAATATGATGGGTCATTGACATTATATGAAATACATAGGCACCAACAGAGCAAAAGGATATTTACATAGGCTAACAGGAGCACTATAACGTGAAGAAGACAGTAACTAGGGGCATGTTTAGCTCTGCATTCAAAACAATGCCATATCGAGGGGGGGGGGGGGGGGCTTGACCGCCTAACTGAGTGGAGGCATGGGATGAGAGCTCCCAACAGAATTAACTCTAAATCCCCTTAATTGAGCAATATCGAGCTCCCATCCCCCTAGTGAGCACTAGACAACAGCTAATGCATTTTGGTGGTTTATCATACCTGAGTAGCAGTCAGACATCGTTGAGGCCTAGCTCGGTTCCGGCTGGGAGTGGCAGCCGACCTCTACAGTGGAGCCTTGCGGACTGGAACAGGACCGAGTCCTGTATTCAACCCCCCTTGGGCCAGCAGGGGTTATCGCTGCCCACATATCCTATACTGATGCCGATACTCACCTGCTCTCTGGAGTTAAATAAGCTACACAAGTCTGATCACAACTGCACAGAGGGTTCAGAGTGGCAGTCTACAAGATGGTAGCCATATTCAATGCTGAGACACAATGCCTGACTCCATGCCAAGCCGACTTCACTTGCATGCCCTGCAGTATCACGGACCACTTGGAAGCGATTTTTGACAGATTCTGGGCTGCATTGGAGGACCAGAGGAGGCTGACAGAGACTATTTCTGTGCCCTTGGCAGGAAATCAGTAGCGAGGTGAGACCAGAGGGCCCCCTCAAAGGCGACTTGATGTCACAGGCACCTGGTTACCCTAACTAATGCCTACCTGGGCATAGGGGCACCCGGGCATCATCCACAAGGCACCGGCCATACCGGCAGAAATGCACACCACACAAGGCTTTCTGCATGGGGAGAACTTGGCCTCCAGGTGTTCCTGAGTTTGTGGCAGCATGGTTCAGGTCATAACACAGGCCTGGGGCAGGAGGGAGTCCTCAAACCAACTTCAGAGTGTTACTCACCTTCGTGAACTGTCTCCATGTGGAAGTTCTCAGCCCAGCCGGGACATTGGATGACTGACCTTTTGACTGAGCTGGCATGCTCATGACAAGATTAATGTGCATGCATAATAGTGCAGTGTCATCCTAAGCTCAGACATGTTTGCTTGGCTACTTTACTCCATTTTGTTTTACTTTAAAAAACAAGGCTGATCTGCTCTGGAATTTAATGTATCTGTTGTATGTTCAACGGCTATAACCTATTCTCTTTATTCTGTATTGTAAAATCTTGCTTCAATAAAAGAAAGATTAACAGGAAAAAAAAGAAAAGGAAAACCACAATGCCATATCTACTAAACGTAAATGTTTTAGAATGCATGGATAAACATTTGGGGCACTGCACCCAAACCACTTAATTGAGGGAAAGTGGTGTGGGTGCCAACAGTGTCTCTTAACCCCTTAAGGACACATGACATGTGTGACATGTCATGATTCCTTTTTATTCCAGAAGTTTGGTCCTTAAGGGGTTAAACTGGAAATGGAAAACTGATCCCAAAAGAGAAGGAGACTAACCCCAAAAATAAATATATTGATGTAAAAACTGCAAAAATGTATAAGAATGTTAAAAATAATAATTAATAAGAATCAGGAAAACTTTTTCAAGATTCTAAAAGCAGTGAAATAAAGCTAATGTAAATGCATAATCTCCAGATGCTATTCAAACGAAAGCTTAGTGTAGTAAAAGCCAAACCACAATTTTCAATCTTTTAAGACTATGTTCTTTTAGGAATTGTACCAATTCCCTGGCACTGTGGTACTTGTATAAAAAGAAAAACAAATTTATAGCATTATAGAATAATGAACTTAAAAGGACATGGATCACTTGACAATTGTTTTTTTTGAATCAGCAAGCAAACACTTTTAATTAAATATACAAACCAAAATAAAGCAAGAAAATACTTTGAAAAGTATGTAATACATCTTTATAAGCTTACTATAAACTTGGTCAGATTGCATTATTAGGCACACCTCTAAGCTAGGGGAGGTTCTCTTATCCACCCATCTCATCCAGTTTCAGACCAGTCCAGTAATTATCAAAATAGGACATAATTTTGCAGCAGCAGTAGAGAGAACGCCGGCACCAGAACCTGCTCTGCATCAATCACACTGATCAGACTCTCTCTCTCTTCTAGCCCTCACTTGATGCAAATCTGCACTTTTCCAGGATAGGACACTGGTTAGATCAGTGTAGATCACTGGAATGTGTGTGTAAAGCATGAGAAATAAGAAGTAGTAAATATGAAAGAGTGTGGCAACTGTCTCATTCAAAGCTAAAGCTTATGAATGAGACAGTGGTCTCAAAGTGATGCATTCCCTTTTAATATCTGTGGCTTACCATACACAGGCATGATAGGTGTTCTGACCTCTCTGGAGAGGACAAAGAGGTTGGTCCAAGTTGCAGGTATGATTTATTCAGGCAAAACTGATACAGACAGCCCAAAAGGTGTACCAGCAACTTTTTACAAATAACTGCAGTTATAGATCACTCTCATTTCACTTAACAGTGCTTAATAAAGAAAATCAAGCATAACAGGGAAATGCCCAACTAACTAACGTTCTATCTAAAGAACTGACGCTTTTTGAAAAAGCATGCATAGGCCTACACGATCTCCCCAAATCTCTTTCACAAATCTATTCCATTATTCAACAGGCTACTGGGGAATTGGACCCAGCCCATTTCCAAAAGAAATAGTGTTCTTCCTTTACGCATACAAATCACAGAGAGGGACTGGGCCTGTATACTAGGCAAAATTATGCTGTTATCAGTTAGCTTGCCCAGTGAAACATTTTATAAAGTAGTAGCAATGTAGTACAGAAATCCACTATTTACACATGATTATTTTCCAGAACTGAGTAACTTGTGCTGGTGGTGTCGTCATAAAGGGAAAGGATCTACCCTCCATCTGTGGTGGCATTGTGAAGCAATACGACCATACAGGGAAACCGTAATGTATCTCCTTCTAAAGATCTTTACCAATCTCAATATACCTGCCCCCTCACAAATATTATTAAAATGGCCATACTCTCTACAAAACATGAATAGCCAAAACACTTTGTTACTCCTCAATGGGTAAACAGAGTGAATAATATCCAAAGTCATGAGGAACTACACTGGTCGGCTAGGGGACAAAGACCTAAATACCTTAAAATGTGAGGAGCATGGCTGTTTTATTGGACTATGGTGGGGAATGCAGGCGTAAACAAATAGAGACGGTCACCTTACTAAGGCAGATGTTAGGTTATTGGTATACATTGGAGAAATGTTACATTTTTTAAATAAATATATAAACTACCCTATTCTTCGCTCCATAAGACGCACATTTTTTCCCCCGCAAAAGTGAGGGGAAATGTCTGTGTGTCTTATGGAGCGAATATGAAGCTTTACTTACCTGTCTTGTAGCATTGGCCAGCAGCACAGGGCGCACCGCGGTACTGGAACTTCAATTTCAGGTTCGCCGGAAACCGGAACCTGAAATTGAAGTTCCAGTACCGCGGTGCACGCTGTTAAGCCGGCCCACGCTACAAGACAGGTAAGTAATTATGGCACCCTATGGGACAAGAGGAGGGGAGGGGGAGTGACACTATGGGAGGGAAAGTGCACTATGGGACAAGGGAAGCTGGGGAGAATACTATGGGAAGGGGGGGAACACTATGGGATGAGGAGAGGGGGGAACACTATTGGACAAGGGGCGGGGGGGAGAAAACTATGGGAAGGGGAGAGGAGAGTGGAGAACACTATGGGAAGGGGGGAGAACACTATGGGAAGGGGGGGAACACTATTGGATGAGGAGAGGGGGGAACACTATTGGACAAGGGGAGGGGGGGAGAATACTATGGGAAGGGGGAGAACACTATGGAAAGGGGGGGAACACTATTGGATGAGGAGAGGGGGAACACTATTGGACAAGGGGAGGGTGGTTAAAGAACACTTGGACAAGGGGAGGGGGGTTAAAGAACACTTGGACAAGGGGATGGGGGGTTAAAGAACACTATGGGACAGGGGAGGAGGGGTTAAAAATCACTATGGGACAGGGGAGAGGGGGTTAGAAATCACTATGGGACAGGGGAGGGGGGGTTAAAGATCATTATGGGACAGGAGAGGGGAGTGGGTGGTAAGGAACACTATGGGTCAGGGGAGAAAAAAATATATTCTGAACAAACTTTCCAATAGTAAGAAACACTATGGGACAGTTTGTTCAGAATATTTTTTTTTCTAGGTTTCCTCCTCTAAAAACTAGGTGCGTCTTATGGTGTGGTGCATCTTATGGAGCGAAAAATACGGTAATATCCTGTATATTCTCTTACTTCTATAGCTGTCACTAGCAGTAAACAATGTGCATTTCATACACCAGTGTTTTTTCCTTGTCCCACTTGTGGTGGACCTACAAATGTTCACCTTAAGTTGTCTCTGCCTTGTATATCCTGACACAAGCACGCTCTTTCACTATATGTCCAACTATGTAAGTAATTTACTATTGCCAAAGTTGTAGTGCTGTATTGCTGTATGCTAACGTCATATAATGCTATTGTGTATAATGATAATGTATTTTTGTTACATATGATTGATCATTCCGAGTGCATATGCACTTTTACCTGCTTGGTGGCCCAGACATATGTTCCACTTGTTTATATTTTTTGCCTTTCATTTTCTACCATTTCATAACTAGTTTTTGAACCCCAGACATGAAATGCACACTTATATGCATGACATAGTGGTGCTTATCCCTTTGAAAGGATGTTAATACAGTTACTGCTCCTGTAGGTTCACCAGTTTTATGAATGTCATGCTTTTCCGTGTGCCATATATTGATTGTTATTGTATGATTTATTACTTGTAGTGAATAACAAACAAATAACAGGGAAATGCTAAATTATACAAAAGAGTGAAAGCTATCAATGCTAAAACACACAAATCCAGAACTTACAAGGGACAGTAAGTAGTTTCTGTGGGAATCTTAAATCATATGGCAGAGTCCTTGCAATTGTTATGAAAACATTATCCCCTACTCAGTCAACATGACAGCAAGACAAGTTTCCAATGTCCAATTTATAACATCTTCCAATTAAATGCATGCTGGAAGTTGTTCCTTGTTGAGGAATTGTCCGTGTTGCTAACCAGGGAAGACAGAAAAAAATCAGTGTAAAAACATTTTGCAGATATAAGGCACTAATTTTATAGCAAGGTATGGACAAACAGACATGAGAATATAAGGAGGTGGCTTGGTGTTACAGCTATTTAATTTATATAAATGTACATTTTACCGTCAGCCATATTATTGATGGGAGTTTGTCATTTACCAGGATATTTAATATTAGGTTTACTTAGCTCTGCCTTTTTCCTAGGCAGTCAACATAGTGAAAACATACAGAGAAGAGAAGAAAACCAACAGGGAGGGTTATTCAAAGAATTGCTCGTATTTTAAAGTGAATTGAAACTGAATTTCAAAATCAAGGCAAAATTAGCCCAATAAAAAAAAATATTGCCCCACAAATGCTAAGGCTACTATGGCCTTTTTATGAAAACATCATAAAAAATGGTTAAAGGACCACTATAGTGCCAGGAAAACATACTCGTTTTCTTGGCACTATAGTGCCCTGAGGGTGCCCCCACCCTCAGGGTCCCCCACCTGCCAGGCTCTAGGGGGTGGAAGAGGTTAAATTTACCTCTTTCTCCAGCGCCGGGCGGGGGACTCTCCTCCTCCTCTCCTCCTCCTCTCCTCCTCCAGATCGCCGTCATCGTCGATCACCGCGCGCATTCATCCAGTCCATAGGAAAGCATTCTCAATGCTTTCCCGAGGACGCTGGCGTCTTCTTGCTGTGAAAATCACAGTGAGAAGCGCGGAAGCGCCTCTAGCGGCTGTCAATGAGACAGCCACTAGAGGCTGGATTAACCCTATTATAAACATAGCAGTTTCTCTGAAACTGCTATGTTTATAGAAGAAAGGGTTAATCCTAGATGGGCCTGGACCTGGCTGAAGTGGTCTGGGTGCCTATAGTGGTCCTTTAACACAAATTATAGATGACTGTCACCATTTCATTCAATGGTGTTAATCACATCAAAGTAACCAGTGTATAATAATGGGTAAATGTTACAATTTAAAAATATAAACAAAATACTAAGACATTCAATAAGAATGTTTATTCATAGCTATAAAGGTATAGATATTTGGTACTTTACGAATGTAGCCCAGGATACAGGATATCATGTAGGGCAAATGTGAAACTTCTTGTTTATTATCCAACATGATAAATACTATATAGGGGATGGAATGACCCCTCTTTGACTTAAGTGATAGATTCTTGTGTGTATTTTAATGTCCCATTGTTTCTTGCGCCAGGCTTAAAGAATTAGAATCTGAACATTTTATGATGGTGGTTTGGGTCTGTTGGTATTGGTGGACAGCCCACTAGGGAGCAATATGTGGGTAATGAGGAATTCCATTTGTCAAATACACACGCTGTTTTAAAAAATACTCCTAATTTTATGAAATAGTGTGCTTTAAATCTTGCAATCATGGGAGAAATCAAATCATGGTAAAAAAAAAATAAAATAAAAATAGTGGTCTATTTTTAAGTTGTGAGTTGTATAAAAGAAAAAGCACAAGAGGGGAAGTGGGTTCTTGTGTTTTAACCTCTGATATTTGATCTTTTTTTTTTGGTTACTAGCTATAGAATCTGACTTCCTCCACTGAGTGGCAGGCCTTTTTCTTTTGTATCTTTTGCCAAATAAATTATGCAAGGAAAACTTTAGAAGGAAAGTCATGAACTGAGATCAAGTTCAAAGCAGATAGCAGGTATGGGATTATTTAAAAGTAAAGTGCAAGATTATAGATAATGGACTTGTGCATGGCATAAACATTTCTTTGAATTTGAATGCACATATAAATTTCATGTTCCTGTCTCTTTAAGTGAAAAAGAAATTATTTGACCAGAAGCTACCACACATGATGAATGCTATGCACTCAATGCATGTTAAAAATACTTGCATTTCACCAAAAACAAAAGCAAACAAAACATAACATAACTCATAAGGTTGATACATTTCCAAAAAAGTAAATAAACTGATATCTATATAGAAATTAGAAAAATGTAAACTGTCAATATTCTATTCACTGGTTGGATTGTGATATAGAAAACCTCATCTTTATCTACTATATTAAATTAATGAGTTGGAGCTAGAGAAAGCTTCTCATGTGCTAAAAGTCTGGCAAAGGTCCTGGGGTAATTTTCCAATTTCTTTACAAACATATTCTTAGCAAAACAAATAGCACATAATATACCAATATGGTTCGGTATAAAATAATGAATGAGATCAGTCAATAGATTCACTAAAGTAAATGTGCAATGGTGTGGCATATTAATGCAAACATGGTTTAAAATCGAGGAAGAAAAGAGCACAGACATAGATAGTGATATTAGTGTAGATCTTGGATCCGTGAATAATACTCTAAGAAACAAATATTCCAAGAATTAACCAAAAAAATAAAAAAAATAAAAAAATTCTAAAAATAGAACAGAAATATAAAATATCTATACAATCAATGTAATTTCAATGCTTTTTTCACCTGGCATAACAAATTATGATGTAAATATTTTATTAAGGTACCAAAGGCATTTTCTTTCATTAAACTTGGAAAAGAATAGGACATTATTTCAGTTCAGTATTATCATGTTTATCAAGGGTTCCAAGGAAGAGGGTTCCAAATATTACCTTCAAAATATTAAAATCCTTATTTTTTTATTTTGGAAGGGGCTATAAAGTTTATAGAATGCAGGTTTTGGGAGTCAACAGCGGGTGTGTTGCAGATTTGGCACACCATTCTAGATGAAGCACTTCCAGATGGCAAACAGCTCCAACATGTTTATAACAATGCCAGGTGTTTAAGCAGTTTGGCCAAGCTGCCAAGATGCTTGATAGTGACTACAAAGTACCATCGGACCTGCAGAGTTTTCACTGCAGAACCTAATCTCCAGTTTGCTACAGGACTATAGAGTGGGGAGAAAGAAGCCACATTTCACTACAGCTGAAGTTCACATCCAGTACAAGATACTTCCGACTGTATCAGCATGTAGTGTATCCACATATGATTATTAATCCCGGGACATACTATTTCTGGACAGTTATTCTCGTAAACAGATTAGTATTTCCACTTATCATTGAGCTGTATGTACTAAATGTCTGCTTAATGTTTGGTGTTGATTGCACTCTTTTGATAAAAACAATGAACAAAATTGTAAAATTGAAGAGCACACAACAGACACTTAAGAGTGCAAAAGATTAGACAAGGATTGTATTAAAAATCCAGCCTTCAAATGGGGAAGATTTCTGTTAATTCTTCTGTAAAAAGTTGTGCCAGTTGAGAGGCAATTTGGTAAATAAGTATTGCTTGATAAATATTTAAATTAATGTCATACTTTATGTGACATTTGATCCAGATTTTCTTTTAGCAGACACTATATTTCTCTGAACAGAATGAGCCCCTAATAGGCACTTGAACTGCATTTAAAGGAACACTATAGCTTTAGAGTACAAAACTGTAATCCAAACACTATAGTGTCCATCTACACCCTTTCCTCTCCCCTGTGGCAATCAAAGGGTTAAAAATCCCTTAAACACTTACCCAGTACCTCCGCCTCCTCCAGCATCCTCAAGTGCACACGCGCATTTGGCCTTCCCCACATTAAAGCATTTAATCAATAGTTTCCTATGGAGTTTTGCAAGAGGATGGACGTCCTCATGCAAAGGGTGAGGATGTCTAGAGTTGTTTTATGAAGTTAAACTCTGTGAAACAGCAGGAAGGGCCTCTAGTTGCTGTCTGGTCAATGCTGTGGTCAATTCGGAGCTTATTGAATAAACCCACCAGTGTTATATGCCATTGGTGTGCATCAACATGCACCTAGATTTATTTTGCTGTTACATTCATATAGAAGATTTTATTAAGACACGGAGGCTCCTATTATGCTGCACTCTTTCTTTATTTCCCTCAGCAGCAAAGAAAAAACTTTATAAATATAACAGTAGTAACATTAACAGTCTTAGGTGTATTCTTCCTAGTGACAGGAACAGCCAATCAGGAACAGCCAATCAGGTTCCACTTCTCCAGCATAATAGGCTCTGTCAGCCAATCCAGCTGCACTCTTTCTTTGCTGCTCCCTCAGTTAAGTATACCTGATCCCTCAGCTCCTTAACTGTGGGATTATTATATCATTATTATTATCATTTTACTATTATTAACTATTATTGTTATTACTATTCATTATTATTACTACTATTAGCATTATACCGTTATTGTATTTAATTCATTTATTGATTCTTTCTATTTTCTTGACTTTAATCCTTTCCGCGGTCCAGCCTGTCCCCAGAGCCTAATTTAACGAGCGGCTCGGGGACGCCGACTGGAACCGCACTCGGCGCTTCGCGCCCCCATTTCATTACTGAAGCCGTGAGTGGCTGCCATAACCGCGGAACTCACGGAGCTCAGATGCCAGTTCCCTGCTCGCGGTACTGGAATGTGTACACTTTATAGTGATCAACACATTCGCCGCGAGCACAACTTACCGGCTAAATCTTCCTATTCTTTCCTTTTCTGCCGCCCGCGGCAGCCATTTTCTTTGCCTTCCCGCGCTCTCACACAGCTCCACCCCCAACGTCCGGTCCTCGGAGTTGGGTTTAAGCTGTAGTGGTGGTCGGACGGCTCTTTGCTCCCTCCTTGCTATTTTCCTACTTACCTGTGAATCTTCAATACTGCTGTTAGTTTGAAGTTTATGTGAGTAATTAATTTTTGTTCTTAAAGGTATATTGTTTTCCTTTGGGTTAATCAACCCATTTTAGTTTCAGCTCAGATTTTATTATTACTACCAGTGTCATACTAAGCATGCCTGGTGAGAAAGATTTACCCACCCCTTCTGGGTCCCTTGTCACCAAACCAGGGAGTGTTAAAACACCCACAGGGGTATCTGAAATTGGAGCGGCTAACCCCGCTGATTTTGCTCCCACTGCTGATATGCAGTCTCTGATTGACGACACTATGTCTCATGTTATGACTAAGGCCCTCACATCGGCCATGGGATTGATGTCTGAATCTTTCTCACAGACGCTTACACAGGCTCTGCTTGAGGCACAGAAATCGGCTCAGCCGACCGTTACCCAGGCCTTGCCAGTAGTGGTCCCTTCACAACCTCACACTGGCCGTAAGGCCACTGCAAAAACCAAACACTCTTCAATCTCACAGATGGACAGCTACAAACCTGTCACAGATGGCGCGCCTAACATACCACCGCGCAAAAGAGCCACTAGCCGGGCAAAATCGGCTAGGTTATGGAAACGGGCAAAAGCCCAACTAGATTCTGAGTCAGATCTCAGCGAGATTGAAGAGGAAAACTGCATGGATACTGAGGATCCATCAGATCCCGAATCCGATGATCTGGTCGAAGACCATGGCCTCAGAGAGCATAATACGCCTCCATCTGAATCGTTTGACATGGAGCTTAAGGTCCCAGACGATGCAAACAAATTAGTTGACCCCTATGGGGAACCCCTGTTCGACCCCGATGACCTACGTCATCCAAGGTCAGCAGACTGGTCCCCTTCGGCCCATGTGGCCAAATACGTTGCATCAAGGACTCGCAAGCCTTTAAATAAGGCAACACGTAATAAGCTACGGGCAGAATGCCCACGCCCTACTGTCCCGGACGAGGCCTGCAGAACACCTGCAGTAGACCCAAAAATCGTCCAATTCCTGGGCAAGACTGGCTGGAAGCCTAATAAGGGCCTTGATTTCTCCCTGCGCAATTGCCAGGATAAATTACTGGACATATTAGGCCCAGCAACCAAAATATTTGATATGGTCGAAAACGACCAAGACTTAGATCGTACCGCCATAAGTGGTTGGATTCAAAGAGTAATTTGCCTGATCGGCAATGCCAACTGTGCGATAGCCACAGAGCGTCGCAAGGCGATCTTATTGAAGATAGAGCCAAAATTGGTAAATATGGCTATTACCGAGCCGGGCACCCAGGCCCGTGGTCTCCTGTTCGGAGACAATTTTGTCAAGGAGCTTGGCTCCTTTGTACATACCTTTACTGCCCTAGACAAGGCGCAATCAAACATGCGCAGAGTTTTCCACCCTAAGGTTTTTGGTGGGGCCGGAAGAGCCAGGAGCCGTCTGTCCGGCCGTGTTAACAGGGGTTCATTCCGACAGAACCGAGGCTCCTACACTGGACAAACCTCCTTCACGGAGCACCGCAACACCCCGGCCTTCTTCCCACAACGTGGGCGGCCATGGGTTGCTCGTGGATCACGTGGCACCAGACCAAGCAGACGACCTTATGGTAAGTCATCTCCTACTTCCTTCTTCCCTAGGGGCAGTGGGGGGCAGACTCTGACATTTTTTCCATGTATGGTCACACATTTCATCAGATGCCTGGGTATTGAACACGGTAAGAGGGTATTCCTTAGAGTTCTTGTCCCTCCCAGTACAAATCTCCCCGCCACGGGGAATGTTATTCTCCCAACAAGACGCCTCCCTTGTTTCCAAGGAGGTCTCAGAATTGGCACACAAACAAGCCATCTTAGAGATCCCGATGACTACCCCAGGCTATGTGAGCAACCTATTCTTAGTTGCCAAGAAAGGCGGCGGCGTCCGCCCAGTGATAAACTTGAAACAGCTCAACACTTTTATTGCCTACAACCACTTCAAAATGGAAGGCATACACTGCCTCCGAGATCTCCTCCAACCGTCGGATTGGCTGGTCAAGTTAGACATACAGGATGCCTACCTCACTATACCAATCGCACGTCAACACCAAAACTTCCTCCAATTCATATGGCAAGGAAGAAAATGGAGATTCGCCTGCCTCCCATTCGGACTATCCTCAGCCCCATGGTGTTTCACGAAGCTCCTGAAACCTGTGGTGGCCCTACTTCGAAGTCGAGGGGTTCGTCTTATAATCTACTTAGACGACATCCTCATCATGGGCCAATCCAACCACATTATCAAGACCCATCTGACGGTAGAGTTCTTGGGCCTCGTCGTGGACTCTACTCTACAGACACTACACTTGCCGACTGCGAAATTGGCCACCATAAAGAAGGAAATCATGGCGAGAGTGATTGGCCTCTTGGCGGCCTCCATCCAGGCCATCTTCCCGGGCCCTCTACACTATCGAGCGCTACAGCGCCTACAAGCCTCTCATCTGAGAGATGGGTCCTCATACACGGACATGATCTCTCTGGACACAGAGGCAAAAACAGAACTCAGATGGTGGCTCTCCCATATGGAAGCATGGAATGGCCGGGCCATTTTCGGCACCACACCAGACATAGTAATAGAATCCGATGCGAGCTTGCACGGTTGGGGTGCACGCTGTGGCAATATCTCTACAGGTGGCAGATGGTCCGAAATGGAATCTACGCTTCACATCAATTGCCTAGAACTTCTGGCCGGTTCTTTTGCAATCCGCAGTTTCTCAACGACTCAAGCCCGATGTGCCATCCTATTGAAAATGGACAACATATCGGCAGTCCGCTATATAAATCACTTGGGCGGGACGAAATCCAAGGTCCTGGCGAATCTGGCACGAGACTTTTGGCAATTCTGCCTGGCACAGGGCATCTCAGTCACAGCGGAGTACATCCCGGGCCTCTGCAATACAACGGCGGTTTGGTACTCAAGGCACCTCAGGGATTCCAGCGACTGGCACTTGGATCCCAGGGTCTTTCAAGACATCCAATCCCTATGGGGCCCTCTGGACAAGGACTTGTTCGCCTCCCGTTTGAACAAACAACTCCCCAGATTTTTCAGTTGGAAACCAGACCCAGAAGCACTGGCAACAGATGCATTTACCCAAGACTGGTCCTACACAAGGAACTACGCGTTTCCTCCCTTTGCGTTGATTCCCCGATGCCTATTACACCTACGGCAACAGATGGGAATGACAGTGCTCGTGGCACCATTATGGCCGTCTCAACCATGGTTTCCTTCTCTGTTGGAAATGGCGGTAGACATACCCCGCACTCTCCCACACTTCGACTATCTCCTCCAAGACCCGGACGGGTCCCCTCACCCCTTGATTCAACAGGAATTACTGCATCTCACGACATGGCTGGTTTCCGGGAACCCTACTCAATCGAAGGGGTTTCGGAATCAACTCTCCAACTTCTCGAGAGCGCATGGGCACCCGGCACGAGACAAGCTTATAAATCTGCTTGGAGCAAATGGCACAATTGGAGCATGGAACGGAACCTGGATCCCATATCGGCTCCTGCAGTTCTTAACTTCATTATTTGAAAACGGCAGAGCATACCGTACGGTGAACCTCTACAGATCGGCCATTTCGGCCGCACACCAAGGCATCAATGGCGCACCGATAGGACGCCACCCATTGGTATGCCGTCTCATACGTGGCATCAGATTTGCACGACCTCCACTACCACGCTATTCAGTGCTATGGGACGTCTCCACTATCCTCCTTTTCCTCGAATCTTGGCCGGATAATGCATCACTATCGTTGAAACAACTGTCGGCAAAACTGGTCATGCTCCTATGCCTCATATCCTGCAAAAGGGTCTCAGATGTTAGAGCGTTAGACATCACCGCACGGTCCTACACGCCAGAAGGGGTCACTTTTGATATATCACGGAGAACTAAAAGCTCGACAAAGAGAGTGACATACCCAGCCTTTCCTGACAAGCCTCTCTTATGCCCGGTTAAATGCCTACAACTCTACGAAATGCGCACCATGACGTTGCGGGACCCAAATAAACATGAACTCTTCATCTCTTTCCAAAGACCACACCTACCGGTGTCTACCACAACTCTAGCCCGCTGGGTCAAGTGGCTCATGACTACGGCAGGAATTGACATCTCCATATTTTCTCCTCACTCCATAAGAGGAGCAATGGCTTCCAAGGCCTCTGCCATGGGTTGTCGCCTGGAAGACATTTTGAAAGCAGCCGACTGGTCCTCAGAAACCACCTTCCGTGATTTCTACTTCAAACCAATACAACACTTCGCAGGAACGGTAGTTTCTCAGCTTTAAACCAGCATAATAGGAGCCTCCGTGTCTTAATAAAATTCAAGGATTTTACTATTACCATGACGTAAAGTCATGATTTTATTAATGACACGGAGGCGAGTATTATCCCTCCCTCCCACCCGGCGACGGTGGAAAGGTAGACGGGAGTTGGGTAAGTTAAACTACGGTAAGTCATTTTAACAGACTATTAAATTACAGTTATACTTGCAACCAGGTGAGTCTTCACTATGATAGTCTTTTGTCTATACGTTCACCAGTATGTACAGATTAAATAATATCCCCTTGGACAAACATTGACCAAACACTAACTCAAATACCTATGATTATGCATACACCCAGTTTGATGCTAAGATATTACCATATTTCTCCTCTTTTACAGCCTAATCTACCCTACATCGAAACGGAAAACTCCTTCATGTACAGTTTCATGTTCGGTTGGACACTTTACTACTTCGGGACTGCAAATAAAGAGGAACAGGTTTGGCTGACAGAGCCTATTATGCTGGAGAAGTGGAACCTGATTGGCTGTTCCTGATTGGCTGTTCCTGTTACTAGGAAGAATACACCTAAGACTGTTAATGTTACTACTGTTATATTTATAAAGTTTTTTCTTTGCTGCTGAGGGAAATAAAGAAAGAGTGCAGCATAATACTCGCCTCCGTGTCATTAATAAAATCATGACTTTACGTCATGGTAATAGCAAAATCCTTGAATTATTTATCAAAATATGAAATATATTGGAAAATATAGGCCACAATGACTGCATACTTTTTAAGGAAATATTATGTTTTAAATGTCCATTTTGTAATGTAAACAATTCAGCACATACTGTATTATATACAGGGCTATATGCCCTGTGAAAAGAGATGCTTTCTGCATTCTAGCTGGTTACAAACTGAGCGGATCGCTCATTATTTCAGAATAAATAAGAATGAATACTTCTAGCACAAAGACTCAGGGGAGATAAATAAATGTTACACTATCTTTGATTCATGCCAAGGATTTCTCTGTTAGTGGCTTCAAATTTATGATTAAGCGCACCTTAGAATGAAAAGCGCTCGGCATAGAATTCCCATATTACCTATATGCCCTAAGCACCAAGAGATACATATACATAAGAAAAGTTATGCAATTCATGTCAGTAGGCAATTAATAAGCTTTTGATTAAGTACTCACAAGACATAAATGCATAAGCATTATTATTTGTCTTCTCCTTGCTTAGAGCTTATATGTTGGAAAGATTGCAATAAAGTTTAATTTATATGACTAATGGACTTTTACAAGTAGCTACAGGGCTATTTTAGGCTTACTATTGTGAAACGCACCAGAATGCATAGCACTTCAAGGTTTATTCCCTAAACATCATATTGTTATGTATGGAAAAAGAAAATGTAAAACGTAGGCAATGTACGATTTGAAAACATTCTCCAATATTCCAAACTTGGCTGATAAATATGTTGTTACTTGGTGCCTCTGGATTCAATATATCTCTGAACTTCTTAAGGGTTGTACTTTATTTCAAAGGCGCAAACATGCTTTTCCTCTACATCCCTTCCCCCAATAACCCATAATTTTTTTCCCCTTTTTTCTCTGTTTCACCACTAATTCCCACTGCTCCCCACAAACATGTTCCTCTATCTCTCTTTTCTCTCTCGCCAGTCACTTGGGGGAACGCTGTTCTGCACCCTAGCGAGATGGAATCTCATAATATGCCTAGAGTATCAGTTTATCGCTACCGTCTTTCTCGGAGCAGAAATTTTACTTTTTCATGAAACTATTAATTATCCTTTTCTTGTTGTCTCATATTGTATTGTAATCTACTAAATAAAGCTTTAAAAAAAAAAAACAACTGGCTATTTTAGCCCTCAATTTTGAAATTTTGCCTTCAGTATATATACCCCACGACTCACTAAAGGTAGAACTCAATTGTGTTCCAAATCATCCTTTTTAGGCAGGTTATAAGACCATATAGGTATTATTTTTAGATCAATAATAAATTATCAGTATAACCCTGGATCAACTTTACCATAGTCTCATAAATCGTTTCTTCATGCTAAGCTTGTTCATTAGAAGAAAGCTGTCCTCATATTTAAGAGAATACTCTAACATTAAAAATATGTTTATTATATTTAACGTCATGTGTGCTCATTTACCATTAAAGAAAAGTGAGGCTGAAGTTCAGCATGAAGGCGAGTAAATCATAGAAAAAAAAATCTTCTAATTCTTGTAATTCTTTTACACACATATATTGCTACGTGTCACTTTGAAGTATGAGTATTTTCCGCCAGCGATATGTTGTGAGTCGAAGAAATCATTTCAATCCCAGCTCACACTAATTTTACTTTCAACATTACAACTACTACACTGCTCTAAATTCCCAGGACCCAGCTGAGAGATGAATTATGTAATGTGAATTTCACATGAATGTTTTTTATTTGTATTATCATTTCAACATTATTTCCTAATATAGGAATTGCAGTCCAGCATTCATCGGTTTGTTCACAAAACCTAAGCCCTGGAGAGTTCTTGAAAGAAAATGTAAAACGCTGAATGCAATCTTAAACTTGCCAAAAAGAATTTCCTATTATACGGTAATACATAACAGACATTCGCAATCTCAGAATAAACAAGCAAATAAATAACTTGGTGCTGTCTATTTACAGCAGCTGAATAACACATCAACACAGGGAGACAATGATTTTCTAACAATATACCTTCTAACATATCCCACACAAACAAACAATCCTATTTGTGGGCATTGTTACCAAGAGGATACAAGTGGTAAACCAGTCCTCATTAGTTGGCTCTTTCCTTGAGTGCTTCTATTATCAAAGTACTAGATACTGCAGGTTTTCAGGAGCCGAGGCATCTTTTGATTATCTTCAAGTTGTCTGCCTAGTCTAGTAATAACACTACTGAAAGTACATCTACTTTATAATAACAATACATCAATACAGAATCTACAACGATCCATCTTACATCTTTCAAATGGAAATAAGTTACATGTTACCTGGAAGAAAATTAGACACATTTCTGATTGACTCTCACCAACACCATAATTATTTTTATATATACATTACTTTGTTTTAATGAATATATTTTCAGATAGTCAAAAGGCATATACATTTCTGCTTTGTGTATTTTAGATGTGAGGTCATCTTACAGGGTTATTCAATAAAGTGAGAATTCAAAGTGAATTTCAATTTTAAGGTCATTCCAAGCTAAACTCGGAAATTTCTCTAAGTCAAATATGCTTTCAGTTCAGCTACTCTGGCCTTAAATTTGAAACATACTTTGAAGTCTCACTTGATTAATAACCCTGTAGGTTTGTGACCATTAAGCTTTGTATAGAGTAATTTTACCACATGACAGGAGGCTTCATATTTGCATATCTTTCTTTACTGAAAACTCCAGCAGCATAGAAACAGTAACAACCAATCAGAGAAAAGATATGCTGCCCATAAAAGGGCCTGTCTATGACATCACTTCCTCTTTCTTTGCTGCTCCAGCCATCAACAGGTCAGAGTATTTTTACCTTCTGCTTCATTTTCTGTTATTTCTTGCTGATTATTATTGTGTACTGTATTATTTGATTAATTATTCTTATTATTCTCATTATTGCCCTGACTACTTGTACCTGTCCCCCTCACTATCTCTACTATCCCTGTGTACTGTTTTTAAAAATCTCTTTTCACGTTTTTTCCGGCGGTCCGCAGGCGGCGCGGCTTTCCGTGCCTCGCTCGCCGCGCGGACCTGCCTCTACCTCACACACAGGGGCGGGTGGGGACGGGTGGAGGGTAGCCGGGGTATATATATATTTTTTTGTTTTGCCGCCGCTACTGCATCTCGCTCGCGGCCGCGAGTGGGAACCCCTTCCCCACGCGGCCGGCGGCCATCTTGGATCTCGCGGTTATCGCGAGATCCGCGGCGGCCGTCACTATGTCAGCACGGCGGTCCGGTAATCACCCGACCGCCGCCACGATACCGGGAATCGCCCTCAAGGGGATTCCCCGTTCTCCCTTAGTGTTCTTTTGCTGCAGTCTGCTCGGATAGACGAGCAGACAGCATGCTTACAGTGTGTGTAAACGGGCCATGAGTTCAAAGCCCGGATGTGGAGAGAAATCCATCAAACAGTTAGGTTGGGGGGACAGCCCAGCATACAGTTAAATTAACAATAAAATACCAGACTCTTTGGGACAAGTATATTGCTGCATATTACCCACCCCCCCAAGGGGAGGATTTTTTCGTTTTTTTCTGTTCTGTATCTGCCTCAGTGAGGCAAGAGGATTGCATGCACATACCATATGTATTTGAAGGCTTTTTCATAGTTGTCCCCTACTTTGAACTGAAACACACTGCAAAGGGACACATACTATAAAACATACCCCTCAGGGGAATCTGCTGATATTACTGTACCCATTCAGGGTTTATCATATGGTTACCCTACACAGGATCATATTACACTACTGCACCCAAGGGTGAAATGTATGTGGGTGTCCTCTGGGTATTTTTCACGGCACACCACCTGGGGTGACCCCCCAGATACGCATGCAGGGCGATACGGCCCACCTTTTTTGGTTGATGTGGGTGTCCTCTGGCTTCCACGGCACACCACCCGGGGTAAACCCCGAGAATATGCACGGGAAGCTTGCTTCTAATATTATAAATTCACAGCCCTATTTACTATATATTACGTGCATAAAGCCTTCTATACATACACCCCTACACGGGTAACCCCCGGTTGTAGCGAGAACCGACCTATATATTTGCATACGGTGAACCACCACGGTTTTTCCGCTGAAACTTGTTTTTGCCCCACAGGTCGGGATGCACCTCGGATCATGGAGGATACACAAAATAACCCAGACTTGGGGATGCTCAATGCCGCCGTGGCGGCTTCTGTGGAGAAGGCTCTCTTGCAAAACCCTTCCCACAGTCAAGGCGACACTAGCCCTCCAGAACGCATGGAAGCGTCGGGCTCAGAGGTGTCTAAGGCCAAGAGGCACAGAAAGGCTTCAAGCCCCCCCTCCACCAAGGAAAAGGGCATGATGCCCGTCAAGCAGGTTACGAACACAGACCGACAGCCCGCACTCTCTGCACCCCAATCCTCGGATGAGGACGAGGCCTATGGCCCACGCCCCCTGGACGTGGTGGACGAGTGGCACGGGGACGGCTCACCCTCGGAAGACGAGGAGTGGCAAGACCTACCGCCTACCTCTTCGGCTTACGTCAAGGAGAAGGAAGCTGACAACGACCGCCACGCCGGCCCGTCCGGAGACGGTGTGTTTTGGATGACCAGGGGATGCTATTATTCGATCCGCGTTCCATCCGACACCCACGTTCCTCTGAATGGGCACTGCCAGGCCTTCTGGCAAATTCGTCCACTACTGGCTGCGCAAGCCCTTGGAAAAGGAGGTACGGCGCGCCTCCGGGTCGAATGCCCCAGACCACTGATCCCCGATAAAGTGGCATTAACGCCCGAATTCGATGACACGATGGTGGTTTTTTATGTCACGCACGGGCAGAGACCCACGCAAAGGGGTGGAGAAGGGCATGAAAGCGGCACAGGACAAAGTGCTGGATCTGCTCGACCCCATCGCTAAGATGCTGTATTTCGCTGACCTAGCCCTCAGCCTAGACTCGCAGCTGGACCCTCACGTCATACGCGGATGGGCCGAACGCGCACTATGCCTACTGGGCGGCGCTAACGCCGCGCTTTGCGTCGAGAGACGCAGATCGGCGCTGATAAGGATTGATAGAAAGCTCCTGGAACTGGGGGCCAAGGAATTTGGACCTAAGGCCCAGGGCCTACTGTTTGGTGATGCTTCATCGCAGAACTCAGAAGACATGTGAACCTTTTCACTACCTTAAACAAGGCTCAAACCTCCCTCAAGCAGGTGTAACACACTCCTCCCACAAGAGGTGTTTTTGGAAGGGCTGGTCGACAGCGGAACCGTGCCGCCAGCCGATTTTGGACCTCAGGTTCCAGGTCGTATCCGAAAAATTTAAAATTTCTTCCCGTCCTCATCGCAAAGGCCCTCGACGTTCCGAGGAGCAGGGAGGACCAGAGGTTTCAGAGGCCGTGGACGCAGCCGCTTCAATAATGGTGTGTCCTTCCGTACAGACCAATGTCCCAAAGTTTATTGCAGACAACCTGTCTTTTTTCTTCCAGAACTGGGAGCGGATTACCAAGGACGCCTGGGCCCTCCAAACGGTACGCGGCTTCGGAATAGACTTTGCCGCACAGCCCGTCCAGACCACTTCCCCCCCCCCTCAATCCACATGTCGTCGGAACAAGACCGACTGGTGGACGAAGAGATCCATGCACTCTTCGAGAAGGGCGCGATGCAATACGCGCCAGGCGGGGGAGGCTTTATAAGCAATATCTTCTTGGTCAAGACGACGGGCGAGTACCGGCCGGTTATCAATCTCCGACAACTAAACGTTTTCGTGACGTACAGACACTTCAAGATGAAAGGAATCCATCTTCTACAAGACCTTCTCGTCAAGAGGTTTACGCACCTGGACCCCAAGGACGCGTGTCTCACGGTCCCCGTGGACAGAAGTTACCGTCGGTTCCTCCGTTTCAGATGGAGAGGACAGGTAGGCCAATTTACTTGCCTGCCGTTCGGTCTCAGCTCGGCCCCGTGGTGCTTCACGAAGCCGTTGAGACCAGTGATGGCTCGCATCCGTACAAAGGGCATACGGCGTCTTGTATACTTGGACGATTTGCTGATTTTTCGCGAATCCGCGTCCAGGCTACGATCGCAGACGAGATCTGTAGTCCACTTACTGGAGGCTCTGGGATTCGTGGTGGACAGGCAGAATTTGTCTCTCTCTCCATCCCAGTCGGTACAATTCCTGGGCTTCGACATCGATTCGAGGGAATGTGTACTGCGCCTCCCCTCGAAAAAGATTGCCTCGATAAGAAAGGAAATCAGACGAGTCTTGAGGATGGACTCGATGCCGCTCTGGGTGCTCGCTCGGATTGTGGGACTCCTGTCCTCACCCATTCAAGCGATATTTCCGGACCCTCTACACTACAGGGCCATGCAACGATTGAAAGCGGGATATCTGCGCATCAGGCACTTCCTACGACCACTGGATCCCACTCACTCAGGAGGTGAGATCGGAACTGCGATGGTGGTTGCTACACATGAGGATGTCCCACGACAATCCTTTCTCTGCTTCTTACCTTTCCACTCCTCCTGTCGGGACCTCGAGGGGAACCTCACCCCCTCGTCCTGGAAGGACAACTGGAACTGGTGGCCTGGACGATTTCAGGGGCTCCTGGTCGGTCCACGGCCTATCGCAATCTACTAAAGATCTCCTATGGGACTCATGGGCTCCGGGCACCAGGAGATGTTACATCTCCGCCTGGTCAGCCTGGAGTGATTGGTGCATGGAAAGGGATTCCGATCCCTTTACTGCCCCTGTCCATCTGATACTCAATTACCTTGCTCATTTTTTCTCGACGGGTCGATCGTATAGATCCATTAACGTGATCAGATCGGCCATTTCAGCGGCGCACGTCCCAGTACAAGGCAGGCCGGTGGGTCAAGACCCGCTGGTATGTCGTCTACTGCGGGGTGCCAGACTTATGAGACCCCCAGCACCCAAGTATTCCAGCCTCTGGCAAGTGAATAGAGTGCTGGATTTCCTACGGGGCTGGCCGGACAATCCGTTCTATCGCTGAAACAGCTCTCAACCAAACTGGCCCTTTTGTTATGCCTCGTCTCTTTCCGACGGGTGTCTGACATTAGGGCTTTTGACGTGCACGGTTTCTCTCTCACTCCAGAGGGAGTCACTTTTTCCATTGCAAGACGGACTATATCAGATTCGTCCTCGGTGTCTTACCCATATTTCGAATCAGACTCCAAACTGTGCGTCGTCAGACACTTAGGAGATACATAGAAATCACAGCCACCCTCCGGCGCTCCTTGACGGGCCAGCTGCTGATTTCCTACGTGAGGCCTCACGGCCCAGTGTCTGCGACGACCCTGGCCAGATGGGTTCGCTGGTTACTACAGCTGGCAGGAATCGAATCTAGCTTTGGAGCACATTCGGTCAGAGGGACGGCGGCATCCCAAGCGTTCTTGGCAGGCGCCTCCCTAGCCGACATTATGCATTGTGCGGACTGGTCTCGGGAAAGTACGTTTCGGACTTTCTATTCCGCCAAATTTCGCATGCTTCCTTCACACTAGTGAGACCTAAGCTTTAAAAATGCAAATATGAAGCCTCCTGTCATGTGGTAAAATTGAAGATTATATTAGCTTTAGTGTACTAATAATCTTAATTTTAGTAATGACAGGAGGCGAATATTTCCCGCCCTATAGAATCCCCCCCAGGTTCTCTCGGGTTATACAGGATCAGGTCTTAGTGCTCAGGTAAGCATGCAGGCTTTTGTTTGTATATGTTTTTTCTTATTGGATACGTTGTTTGTTATCATGTGTGGATTGTATAACTTATCAGATTTCCTTAAACTAGGTTGTGGTTTTTCATGCTCTCACACGTTATATTTTGTAGTCCTATGTCTAGCTATAGATTCGCATCTTAATATCCAGTAGTGTTCAGGTACTTAATGTTTATGATATGCGGACATATTGCCATGCCAGAAACCTTTCACCTTTTTCTTTTTCTTTCAGCGTGAACATCTATTCTGCGGGACGAAGACTCGTCTTCCACACCGTCACACCATGGACCTACCAAAGTTTATTTTCTTAATATGTTGTTAAATTGTTAATCTGTATTGGTTTTCGTATTGACTGTTATTTTCTCGCCTCAAAGAAAGAGGAAGTGATGTCATAGACAGGCCCTTTTATGGGCAGCATATCTTTTCTCTGATTGGTTGTTACTGTTTCTATGCTGCTGGAGTTTTCAGTAAAGAAAGATATGCAAATATTCGCCTCCTGTCATTACTAAAATTAAGATTATTAGTACACTAAAGCTAATATAATCTTCAATTATTCACCAACCTGGGATGTGTGACGAATTGTCAAGAATAGAATTAAAAATGTTAGGCTTATTAAGCGAAGCATGAACAAGAACTTTTCAAATTTAGGTGGGGTTTTTTTTGCAATTTTTTTTTTCTCCATACTTCCAAGTTTAGTGACGAAACATGGCAGTGTTACGTTAAAATGTATATTATTTACACATACACACATAAATTATGGGGTGGTAGCCAGAACAGCGCATAAAGCATAAGGATTCCCAAAAGTAAATTCACTACACTAGTGTACTGCCTTTATCATTATGTTCTCATAACTACTAACGACTATGAACTAACAAGTATGAGTACTGCATCAAACACTGAGAGATTATATCTGCATTCTAAAAATATAAGGTGTGACGGAGCTTCTGAACTCCTATCCAGTACCTCCTGCCCAGTCCACTTCCTAGCTGCATGCAGGGACCCTGGAACACTTCAGCCCCAGTCGTCGAAGCTTGACTGGAGTCCTCCTGGACTCCGACCAAGCTGCAGCTCTCTTTCAAGGCAGGTATTGTCCCCTCTGCCTCATACACTGCAACCCTGCTACCAGGCAGGTATAGTCCCCTCTGCCTCATACACTGCAACCCTGCTACCAGGCAGGTATAGTCCCCTCTGCCTCTTCTGCTGCAGCCCTTCTTCCAGGCAGGTATGGTCCCCTCTGCCTCTCTACTGCAGCCCTTCTTCCAGGCTGGTATCCACATCCACCTGTAAATAAGTGTTCTTGCATAGCAAGACCACTTAATGTTATCTCACATATATATTATTATTATTATTTTTATTAAGTGTTCTTGCATAGCAAGACCACTTAATGTTATCTCACATATATATTATTAAGTGTTCTTGCATAGCAAGACCACTTAATGTTATCTCACATATATATTATTATTATTAAGTGTTCTTGCATAGCAAGACCACTTAATGTTATCTCACATATATATTATTATTATTAAGTGTTCTTGCATAGCAAGACCACTTAATGTTATCTCACATATATATTATTATTATTAAGTGTTCTTGCATAGCAAGACCACTTAATGTTATCTCACATATATATTATTATTATTAAGTGTTCTTGCATAGCAAGACCACTTAATGTTATCTCACATATATATTATTATTATTCTTATTATTCTTATTATAGCCAAATTTGCCACCCTAACTCCTCCCACAGTTTTTACACTACATAGACAAAAATATACCAAAACGTGCAGATTGTTCCCGATCGGATTGCTATTACTTTGTGGAACGTTTCGCCGAATGGTTCTCGGAATATCGTCGTTCTTCTGGCGAAATTTGTCCCATAGGAATGAATGGCAAAGCTAGAGTGGGAGCTGGCAAAAGCTGAAAAAATCAGGACATGATTTCTAAACTGCCACCACTCCCTCATTTTCCGGCCCACCTACACAAATCTTATATCAAAACGTTCAGCTATCCCTGCTGCCACTAAAAATGTCCACAGCTAAGCCATAGTCCTTATAGTTTTCACAATATGACAATTTGTTTGCAACTCACGCAGTCCATTGACATTCATTGAAACTCCACTCTGCAAAGCTCACATTTGAAGGGCAATTTCTAAACTGCGACTGTGCCTTCGTTGTTAATATCGCAGAGACATACTATACATCAAAATGTAGGTCTGGGTCTTGTGATTCTCACAATATAAAGCTCTTCACTGTAGGATTTATAGTTTTTAAAATACGACCGTTTGAAGATGGCAACCTCCAAAATACTCTGACTTGTGCCAGGCTGCAGCAGTAAGTGATGTCATAGACAGGGCCTTTTGCACCTGCTAATGTTTTTATAAATGTATGTTTTAATGTAACTGTGCAACAACGTTGCAATTAAATGTGCTATATAAATGATAACAGTTACTCCGCCCACTCCAGTTGTAGACTACTGGTGGAGGCAAGAACACTTCACACAATTTCCCCAGAAATTGTAGCTTTTCTAGTTATTAAGTGTTCTTGCATAGCAAGACCACTTAATGTTATCTCACATATATATTATTATTATTATTCTTATTATTCTTATTATAGCCAAATTTGCCACCCTAACTCCTCCCACAGTTTTTACACTACATAGACAAAAATATACCAAAACGTGCAGATTGTTCCCGATCGGATTGCTATTACTTTGTGGAACGTTTCGCCGAATGGTTCACGGAATATCGTCGTTCTTGAGGCGAAATTTGTCCCATAGGAATGAATGGCAAAGCTAGAGTGGGAGCTGGCAAAAGCTGAAAAATCAGGACATGATTTCTAAACTGCCACCACTCCCTCATTTTCATGCCCACCTACACAAATCTTATATCAAAACGTTCAGCTATCCCTGCTGCCACTAGAAATGTCCACGGCTAAGCCATAGTCCTGATAGTTTTCACAATATGACCATTTGTTTGCAACTCACACCTTCCATTGACATTCATTGAAACTCCACTCTGCAAAGCTCACATTTGAAGGGCAATTTCTAAACTGCGACTGTGCCTTCATTGTTAATATCTCAGAGACATACTATACATCAAAATGTAGGTCTGGGTCTTGTGATTCTCACAATATAAAGCTCTTCACTGTAGGATTCATAGTTTTTAAAATACGACCGTTTGAAGATGGCAACCGCCAAAATACTCTGACCTGTGCAAGGCTGCAGCAGCAAGTGATGTCATAGACAAAGCCTTTTACACCTGCTAATTTTTTATAACTGTATGTTTTAATGTAACTGTGAAGCACTTTGGGCAACAACATTGCAATTAAATGTGCTATATAAATAAATACTAACAGTTACTCCGCCCACTCTAGTTGTAGACTACTGATGGAGGCAAGAACACTTCACACAATTTCCCCAGAAATTGTAGCTTTTCTAGTTCTTATTATTCTTATTATAGCCAAACTTGCCACCCTAACTCCTCCCACAGTTTTTACACTACATAGACAAAAATATACCAAAACGTGCAGATTGTTCCTGATCGGATTGCTATTACTTTGTGGAACGTTTCGCCGAATGGTTCACGGAATATCGTCGTTCTTCTGGCGAAATTTGTCCCATAGGAATGAATGGCAAAGCTAGAGTGGGAGCTGTCAAAAGCTGAAAAATCAGGACATGATTTCTAAACTGCCACCACTCCCTCATTTTCAGGCCCACCTACACAAATCTTATATCAAAACGTTCAGCTATCCCTGCTGCCACTAGAAATGTCCACGGCTAAGCCATAGTCCTGATAGTTTTCACAATATGACCATTTGTTTGCAACTCACGCCTTCCATTGACATTCATTGAAACTCCACTCTGCAAAGCTCACATTTGAAGGGCAATTTCTAAACTGCGACTGTGCCTTCATTGTTAATATCTCAGAGACATACTATACATCAAAATGTAGGTCTGGGTCTTGTGATTCTCACAATATAAAGCTCTTCACTGTAGGATTCATAGTTTTTAAAATACGACCGTTTGAAGATGGCAACCGCCAAAATACTCTGACCTGTGCAAGGCTGCAGCAGCAAGTGATGTCATAGACAAAGCCTTTTACACCTGCTAATTTTTTATAACTGTATGTTTTAATGTAACTGTGAAGCACTTTGGGCAACAACATTGCAATTAAATGTGCTATATAAATAAATACTAACAGTTACTCCGCCCACTCTAGTTGTAGACTACTGATGGAGGCAAGAACACTTCACACAATTTCCCCAGAAATTGTAGCTTTTCTAGTTCTTATTATTCTTATTATAGCCAAATTTGCCACCCTAACTCCTCCCACAGTTTTTACACTACATAGACAAAAATATACCAAAACGTGCAGATTGTTCCTGATCGGATTGCTATTACTTTGTGGAACGTTTCGCCGAATGGTTCACGGAATATCGTCGTTCTTCTGGCGAAATTTGTCCCATAGGAATGAATGGCAAAGCTAGAGTGGGAGCTGTCAAAAGCTGAAAAATCAGGACATGATTTCTAAACTGCCACCACTCCCTCATTTTCAGGCCCACCTACACAAATCTTATATCAAAACGTTCAGCTATCCCTGCTGCCACTAGAAATGTCCACGGCTAAGCCATAGTCCTGATAGTTTTCACAATATGACCATTTGTTTGCAACTCACGCCTTCCATTGACATTCATTGAAACTCCACTCTGCAAAGCTCACATTTGAAGGGCAATTTCTAAACTGCGACTGTGCCTTCATTGTTAATATCTCAGAGACATACTATACATCAAAATGTAGGTCTGGGTCTTGTGATTCTCACAATATAAAGCTCTTCACTGTAGGATTCATAGTTTTTAAAATACGACCGTTTGAAGATGGCAACCGCCAAAATACTCTGACCTGTGCAAGGCTGCAGCAGCAAGTGATGTCATAGACAAAGCCTTTTACACCTGCTAATTTTTTATAACTGTATGTTTTAATGTAACTGTGAAGCACTTTGGGCAACAACATTGCAATTAAATGTGCTATATAAATAAATACTAACAGTTACTCCGCCCACTCTAGTTGTAGACTACTGATGGAGGCAAGAACACTTCACACAATTTCCCCAGAAATTGTAGCTTTTCTAGTTCTTATTATTCTTATTATAGCCAAATTTGCCACCCTAACTCCTCCCACAGTTTTTACACTACATAGACAAAAATATACCAAAACGTGCAGATTGTTCCTGATCGGATTGCTATTACTTTGTGGAACGTTTCGCCAAATGGTTCACGGAATATCGTCGTTCTTCTGGCGAAATTTGTCCCATAGGAATGAATGGCAAAGCTAGAGTGGGAGCTGTCAAAAGCTGAAAAATCAGGACATGATTTCTAAACTGCCACCACTCCCTCATTTTCATGCCCACCTACACAAATCTTATATCAAAACGTTCAGCTATCCCTGCTGCCACTAGAAATGTCCACGGCTAAGCCATAGTCCTGATAGTTTTCACAATATGACCATTTGTTTGCAACTCACGCCTTCCATTGACATTCATTGAAACTCCACTCTGCAAAGCTCACATTTGAAGGGCAATTTCTAAACTGCGACTGTGCCTTCATTGTTAATATCTCAGAGACATACTATACATCAAAATGTAGGTCTGGGTCTTGTGATTCTCACAATATAAAGCTCTTCACTGTAGGATTCATAGTTTTTAAAATACGACCGTTTGAAGATGGCAACCGCCAAAATACTCTGACCTGTGCAAGGCTGCAGCAGCAAGTGATGTCATAGACAAAGCCTTTTACACCTGCTAATTTTTTATAACTGTATGTTTTAATGTAACTGTGAAGCACTTTGGGCAACAACATTGCAATTAAATGTGCTATATAAATAAATACTAACAGTTACTCCGCCCACTCTAGTTGTAGACTACTGATGGAGGCAAGAACACTTCACACAATTTCCCCAGAAATTGTAGCTTTTCTAGTTCTTATTATTCTTATTATAGCCAAATTTGCCACCCTAACTCCTCCCACAGTTTTTACACTACATAGACAAAAATATACCAAAACGTGCAGATTGTTCCTGATCGGATTGCTATTACTTTGTGGAACGTTTCGCCGAATGGTTCACGGAATATCGTCGTTCTTCTGGCGAAATTTGTCCCATAGGAATGAATGGCAAAGCTAGAGTGGGAGCTGTCAAAAGCTGAAAAATCAGGACATGATTTCTAAACTGCCACCACTCCCTCATTTTCAGGCCCACCTACACAAATCTTATATCAAAACGTTCAGCTATCCCTGCTGCCACTAGAAATGTCCACGGCTAAGCCATAGTCCTGATAGTTTTCACAATATGACCATTTGTTTGCAACTCACGCCTTCCATTGACATTCATTGAAACTCCACTCTGCAAAGCTCACATTTGAAGGGCAATTTCTAAACTGCGACTGTGCCTTCATTGTTAATATCTCAGAGACATACTATACATCAAAATGTAGGTCTGGGTCTTGTGATTCTCACAATATAAAGCTCTTCACTGTAGGATTCATAGTTTTTAAAATACGACCGTTTGAAGATGGCAACCGCCAAAATACTCTGACCTGTGCAAGGCTGCAGCAGCAAGTGATGTCATAGACAAAGCCTTTTACACCTGCTAATTTTTTATAACTGTATGTTTTAATGTAACTGTGAAGCACTTTGGGCAACAACATTGCAATTAAATGTGCTATATAAATAAATACTAACAGTTACTCCGCCCACTCTAGTTGTAGACTACTGATGGAGGCAAGAACACTTCACACAATTTCCCCAGAAATTGTAGCTTTTCTAGTTCTTATTATTCTTATTATAGCCAAATTTGCCACCCTAACTCCTCCCACAGTTTTTACACTACATAGACAAAAATATACCAAAACGTGCAGATTGTTCCTGATCGGATTGCTATTACTTTGTGGAACGTTTCGCCAAATGGTTCACGGAATATCGTCGTTCTTCTGGCGAAATTTGTCCCATAGGAATGAATGGCAAAGCTAGAGTGGGAGCTGTCAAAAGCTGAAAAATCAGGACATGATTTCTAAACTGCCACCACTCCCTCATTTTCAGGCCCACCTACACAAATCTTATATCAAAACGTTCAGCTATCCCTGCTGCCACTAGAAATGTCCACGGCTAAGCCATAGTCCTGATAGTTTTCACAATATGACCATTTGTTTGCAACTCACGCCTTCCATTGACATTCATTGAAACTCCACTCTGCAAAGCTCACATTTGAAGGGCAATTTCTAAACTGCGACTGTGCCTTCATTGTTAATATCTCAGAGACATACTATACATCAAAATGTAGGTCTGGGTCTTGTGATTCTCACAATATAAAGCTCTTCACTGTAGGATTTATAGTTTTTAAAATACGACCGTTTGAAGATGGCAACCGCCAAAATACTCTGACCTGTGCAAGGCTGCAGCAGCAAGTGATGTCATAGACAAAGCCTTTTACACCTGCTAATTTTTTATAACTGTATGTTTTAATGTAACTGTGAAGCACTTTGGGCAACAACATTGCAATTAAATGTGCTATATAAATAAATACTAACATTACTCCGCCCACTCTAGTTGTAGACTACTGATGGAGGCAAGAACACTTCACACAATTTCCCCAGAAATTGTAGCTTTTCTAGTTATTCTTATTATTCTTATTATAGCCAAATTTGCCACCCTAACTCCTCCCACAGTTTTTACACTACATAGACAAAAATATACCAAAACGTGCAGATTGTTCCCGATCGGATTGCTATTACTTTGTGGAACGTTTCGCCGAATGGTTCACGGAATATCGTCGTTCTTGTGGCGAAATTTGTCCCATAGGAATGAATGGCAAAGCTAGAGTGGGAGCTGGCAAAAGCTGAAAAATCAGGACATGATTTCTAAACTGCCACCACTCCCTCATTTTCAGGCCCACCTACACAAATCTTATATCAAAACGTTCAGCTATCCCTGCTGCCACTAGAAATGTCCACGGCTAAGCCATAGTCCTGATAGTTTTCACAATATGACCATTTGTTTGCAACTCACGCCTTCCATTGACATTCATTGAAACTCCACTCTGCAAAGCTCACATTTGAAGGGCAATTTCTAAACTGCGACTGTGCCTTCATTGTTAATATCTCAGAGACATACTATACATCAAAATGTAGGTCTGGGTCTTGTGATTCTCACAATATAAAGCTCTTCACTGTAGGATTTATAGTTTTTAAAATACGACCGTTTGAAGATGGCAACCGCCAAAATACTCTGACCTGTGCAAGGCTGCAGCAGCAAGTGATGTCATAGACAAAGCCTTTTACACCTGCTAATTTTTTATAACTGTATGTTTTAATGTAACTGTGAAGCACTTTGGGCAACAACATTGCAATTAAATGTGCTATATAAATAAATACTAACAGTTACTCCGCCCACTCTAGTTGTAGACTACTGATGGAGGCAAGAACACTTCACACAATTTCCCCAGAAATTGTAGCTTTTCTAGTTCTTATTATTCTTATTATAGCCAAATTTGCCACCCTAACTCCTCCCACAGTTTTTACACTACATAGCCGAAAATTTACCAAAGCGTGCAGATTGTTCCCGATCGGATTGCTATTACTTTGTAGAACGTTTTGCTGAATGGTTCTCGGAATATCGTCGTTCTTGAGGCGAAATTTGTCCCATAGGAATGAATGGCAAAGCTAGAGTGGGAGCTGGCAAAAGTTGAAAAATCAGGACATGATTTCTAAACTGCCACCACTCCCTCATTTTTAGGCCCACCTACACAAATTTTATATCAAAACGTTCAGCTATCCCTGCTGTCACTAAAAATGTCCACAGCTAAGCCATAGTTCTGATAGTTTTCACAATATGACCATTTGTTTGCAACTCACGCAGTCCATTGACATTCATTGAAACTCCACTCTGCAAAGCTCACATTTAAAGGGCAATTTCTAAACTCCGACTGTGCCTTCATTGTTAATATATCAGAGACATACTATACATCAAAATGTAGGTCTGGGTCTTGTGATTCTCACAATATAAAGATCTTCACTGTAGGATTTATAGTTTTTAAAATACGACCGTTTGAAGATGGCAACCGCAAAAATACTCTGACCTGTGCAAGGCTGCAGCAGCAAGTGATGTCATAGACAGGGCCATTTGCACCTGCTAATGTTTTTATAACTGTATGTTTTAATGTAACTGTGCAACAACGTTGCAATTAAATGTGCTATATAAATAAATAACAGTTACTCCGCCCACTCCAGTTGTATACTACTGGTGGAGGCAAGAACACTTCACAATTTCCCCAGAAATTGTAGCTTTTCTAGTTCTTATTATTCTTTTTATAGCCAAATTTGCCACCCTAACTCCTCCCACAGTTTTTACACTACATAGCCGAAAATTTACCAAAGCGTGCAGATTGTTCCCGATCGGATTGCTATTACTTTGTGGAACGTTTTGCTGAATGGTTCTCGGAATATCGTCGTTCTTGAGGCGAAATTTGTCCCATAGGAATGAATGGCAAAGCTAGAGTGGGAGCTGGCAAAAGTTGAAAAATCAGGACATGATTTCTAAACTGCCACCACTCCCTCATTTTTAGGCCCACCTACACAAATTTTATATCAAAACGTTCAGCTATCCCTGCTGTCACTAAAAATGTCCACAGCTAAGCCATAGTTCTGATAGTTTTCACAATATGACCATTTGTTTGCAACTCACGCAGTCCATTGACATTCATTGAAACTCCACTCTGCAAAGCTCACATTTAAAGGGCAATTTCTAAACTCCGACTGTGCCTTCATTGTTAATATATCAGAGACATACTATACATCAAAATGTAGGTCTGGGTCTTGTGATTCTCACAATATAAAGCTCTTCACTGTAGGATTTATAGTTTTTAAAATACGACCGTTTGAAGATGGCAACCGCCAAAATACTCTGACTTGTGCCAGGCTGCAGCAGCAAGTGATGTCATAGACAGGGCCTGCTAATGTTTTTATAACTGTATCTTTTAATGTAACTGTGAAGCACTTTGGGCAACAACATTGCAATTAAATGTGCTATATAAATAAATACTAACAGTTACTCCGCCCACTCTAGTTGTAGACTACTGGTGGAGGCAAGAAAACTTCACACAATTTCCCTAGAAATTGTAGCTTTTCTAGTTAAGTGTTCTTGCATAGCAAGACCACTTAATGTTATCTCACATATATATTATTATTAAGTGTTCTTGCATAGCAAGACCACTTAATGTTATCTCACATATATATTATTATTATTATTATTAAGTGTTCTTGCATAGCAAGACCACTTAATGTTATCTCACATATATATTATTAAGTGTTCTTGCATAGCAAGACCACTTAATGTTATCTCACATATATATATTATTATTATTATTCTTATTATAGCCAAATTTGCCACCCTAACTCCTCCCACAGTTTTTACACTACATAGACAAAAATTTACCAAAACGTGCAGATTGTTCCCGATCGCGTTGCTATTACTTTGTGGAACGTTTCGCTGAATGGTTCTCGGAATATCGTCATTCTTGTGGCGAAATTGGTCCCATAGGAATGAATGGCAAAGCTAGAGTGGGAGCTGGCAAAAGCTGAAAAATCAGGACATGATTTCTAAACTGCCACTACTCCCTCATTTTCAAGCCCACCTACACAAATCTTATATCAAAACGTTCAGCTATCCCTGCTGCCACTAAAAATGTCCACGGCTAAGCCATAGTCCTGATTGTTCTCGCAATATGACCATTTGTTTGCAACTCACGCAGTCCATTGACATTCATTGAAACGCCACTCTGCAAAGCTCACATTTGAAGGGCAATTTCTAAACTGCGACTGTGCCTTCCTTGTTAATATCTCAGAGACATACTATACATCAAAATGTAGGTCTGGGTCTTGTGATTCTCACAATATAAAGCTCTTCACTGTAGGATTTATAGTTTTTAAAATACGACCGTTTGAAGATGGCAACCGCAAAAATACTCTGACCTGTGCAAGGCTGCAGCAGCAAGTGATGTCATAGACAGGGCCATTTGCACCTGCTAATGTTTTTATAACTGTATGTTTTAATGTAACTGTGCAACAACGTTGCAATTAAATGTGCTATATAAATAAATAATAGTTACTCCGCCCACTCCAGTTGTATACTACTGGTGGAGGCAAGAACACTTCACAATTTCCCCAGAAATTGTAGCTTTTCTAGTTCTTATTATTCTTATTATAGCCAAATTTACCACCCTAACTCCTCCCACAGTTTTTACACTACATAGACAAAAATATACCAAAACGTGCAGATTGTTCCCGATCGGATTGCTATTACTTTGTGGAACGTTTCGCCGAATGGTTCACGGAATATCGTCGTTCTTGTGGCGAAATTTGTCCCATAGGAATGAATGGCAAAGCTAGAGTGGGAGCTGGCAAAAGCTGAAAAATCAGGACATGATTTCTAAACTGCCACCACTCCCTCATTTTCAGGCCCACCTACACAAATCTTATATCAAAACGTTCAGCTATCCCTGCTGCCACTAGAAATGTCCACGGCTAAGCCATAGTCCTGATAGTTTTCACAATATGACCATTTGTTTGCAACTCACGCCTTCCATTGACATTCATTGAAACTCCACTCTGCAAAGCTCACATTTGAAGGGCAATTTTGAAACTGCGACTGTGCCTTCATTGTTAATATCGCAGAGACATACTATACATCAAAATGTAGGTCTGGGTCTTGTGATTCTCACAATATAAAGCTCTTCACTGTAGGATTTATAGTTTTTAAAATACGACCGTTTGAAGATGGCAACCGCCAAAATACTCTGACCTGTGCAAGGCTGCAGCAGCAAGTGATGTCATAGACAAAGCCTTTTACACCTGCTAATTTTTTATAACTGTATGTTTTAATGTAACTGTGAAGCACTTTGGGCAACAACATTGCAATTAAATGTGCTATATAAATAAATACTAACAGTTACTCCGCCCACTCTAGTTGTAGACTACTGATGGAGGCAAGAACACTTCACACAATTTCCCCAGAAATTGTAGCTTTTCTAGTTATTATTATTATTATTAAGTGTTCTTGCATAGCAAGACCACTTAATGTTATCTCACATATATATTATTATTCTTATTATAGCCAAATTCACCACCCTAACTCCTCCCACAGTTTTTACACTACATAGACAAAAATATACCAAAACGTGCGGATTGTTCCCGATTGGTATGCTATTACTTTGTGGAACGTTTCGCCGAATGGTTCACAGAATATTGTCGTTCTTGTGGCGAAATTGGTCCCATAGGAATGAATGGCAAAATGTTCAAAGCTAGAGTGGGAGCTGGCAAAAGCTGAAAAATTAGGACATGATTTCTAAACTGCCACCACTCCCTCATTTTCAAGCCCACCTACACAGATCTTATATCAAAACGTTCAGCTATCCCTGCTGCCACTAGAAATGTCCATGGCTAAGCCATAGTCCTGATAGTTTTCACGATATGACCATTTGTTTGCAACTCACGCTGTCCATTGACATTCATTGAACTCCACTCCAGACAGCTTAAATTTGAAGGGCAATTTCTAAACTGCAACTGTGCCTTCATTGTTAAGATTTCAGAGACATACTACATACAAGACTATGTCTGGGTCTTGTGATTCTAATAATATAAAGCTCTTCGCTGTAGGATGTATAGTTTTTAAAATACGTCCGTTTGAAGATGGCAACCGCAAAAATACTCTGACCTGTGCCAGGCTGCAGCAGCAAGTGATGTCATAGACAGGTCCTTTTGTACACCTGCTAATGTTTTTATAAATTTATGTTTTAATGTAACTATGAAGCACTTTGGGCAACAACGTTCTATATAAATAAATAATAACAGTTACTCTGCCCACTCCAGTTGTAGACTACTGTTGGAGGCAAGAACACTTCACACAATTTCCCCAGAAATTGTAGCTTTTCTAGTGTTATGACTCTTGTCTTTAGAAAGTCCAGCAGGGATCAAGGTGATAACACGCCTAGCGGGGAGATTACATTTTTACTGTGGCAAGACTGCGGTGTGGGGTGACCCATAGCTGATATAATTATGCCCATTCCGGAGGCAATGCAATGCAATGCAATGAGTTTGTATATTCCCTGTTTTAGTGTCAGTGCTGCACGTCTTTATAGTACTTACTACACTAGTGGTACCCTATTGTCTCTACTCTTCATGTCTGATGTTATATCTGATAGCCAGCCTGTATCCTAATCTACACCCAGACAAGCTTGCCTAGCCTGTACCTATAATGAAACATGTGGAGTTGCATCACATGCCATGTTATTGTTTGTCCTGGAGAGCTTGCATTTGCTGTTGTGGCATTGTAGCCTGTCTGTATAACTCATGCACAAAAAAAAACCAACAGATAAAATATAGGCAATATCACTCATAAGTATGGAGCCTTAATCACAGCGCCTGGTACAGCTCCATTCTTGTGGGTGCTATTCCCTATATTTTATCTGTTGTATTTTTATACAAAAAACACACTGTGTTTGTTTTTATCTCTGTTAGATTTGTGCAGAATACTCTTATTGTGCTCTTGTATATACGTATTCACTCTGTGTGTTCACATGAGGGTGTACTGCCTTTGTTGTTTACCGTTTGTACGAGTATTTTAGGTGACAAGGGAAACAGTTATTTCTGTACACCCGCAAATTAGCCTTTCAAATCACAAGCGCCAACACACCCCGACTCTTGCTTTCTTTTATATGGTTATGCTTATTGTGACTAGACCAATCTCGCCACTGTGCATTGGAGGAGCCTGGTTGCCCGCCTGCTGCCTTTAGACTACGGCCCCATGTTGAAACGCTTGATTTTCCCCTGCAAAGACACGAAAGCCGGGTCATTCGGTACTTGCCCTATTTGAACAGTTATACCCCAGATAGCTATGCCATGGAGCCCATCTGTATAACGAAAGACTATGTGAAAGACTTTGGCTCCATGGCAATTGAACTGTATGTATGTGATCTGAGCGCCATTCAGTAATAATGTGCGCTCAGATCTAAGCTATCTGGGGATATGAATGTACCTGTTTTTTTTTTTATTATTCTTTCTTTTTATCATGCAGGTGATTACAAAGCGTAGTCTTACGCCACAACAGCGTGCATTTGTAGTTAAACATAGGATAAACAGTGGCATTAAGGGTTCACACATTTTTGTTTTTAAAAGACACATAATAAGCCAGGTAAATATGTACAATCGAGTATAGATCAGTTGTAGTAACTGCAGTGGGTTAGCAACAATAGCTTTGTCAGGATGCCACAACAGTGTATTCATGCAGTCACGTGCGGGTTAGTTAATGGCATGTATTTTTATACTTTTTTTTTTATGTAAGTTAACAAGCTTAACCTCGTGAGCAGCCGGTATAGTTCCTGAGAGCCTATCCACTATGCTTATGGCACAGAAAGGCAATACAGGTCCGGTCGGTTACATTACAGGCAGAGACAAACACTAACAACATAAACAAACCAAATCATAACTGGTGGAACATACACAATAGATTGCTGTAAGTTACTGCCGACTAACCCTGCCCCCCTTTTATAGGTAGGGGGGGTCAATCAGCAGTATGATGATGGTCAGGCGTATACATAAGGGGGTTAGTTACCATTCAGTACCTGACTTTGCTGTGGGAAATTACTGCGTGCCCTCCTTCCATCTCATAAGTTCTTTAGTTTGTGTAATGCCGATATTAGACATCGCCACATCAGCTGGTGCGGTCTAAGCAAAGGCATACACAAACCGTTGCATGGCTTAAGAACATTGCTCTATTTTGTGTGTTTAGTACAGGGGGATAATAACAGTCGATGATTGACAGGCTTTGGTGGGTAATGTAGTTTAGGTTACCATTTAATTTGATATTGCTACACATAGCCCTATAAAGTATGTGAGGGCCATAGTTTGCTGGAGGTATGGCCCACGTGGATGCTAATGAGGTGTGAAGACAGTTTTTGTCCAACTCTCTGGGCTGGGAAAGGAGTGTTAACTGGGGAGAGATGGAGTAGTGTGTGACAAGAGGGTAGCTATATTGGCTGGTCATGTGGGGGGGAGTGCACGTACATGTTTTGTACTAGTGCCGGCATAAGGAGGTTCCCTATTGCATCTGCATCTGGTCGTGGGACCAGCAACCAGGTAATGTCAGTACACATGCTGCTGTCTGGGGATGGGTGTCAGACCGTGAGCTGGTTAGAAGATGGTTAGTTTGCCCTTTAAACTAGTCTAAGTCAATGTTGTTGGCACTCAAGAGCATGGCTTGTCTTGCTTGGGGAAGTTCCAGTAGCTATGTAGGTAGGAGCGGGCTATTTGTGTTCACGTGTAGATCCCTAAGGGGTGCAGGTAGCTAAAGTGTCCCCTGGGTTCCCATGTAATGTTGTGTGTAGGGGGGGTGGTCGTCAAAGTGGACCTGGTAGATCTATAGCCAGTATGGTGGAGAGTTCAGTCGAAGGCATGAGGACTAGTCCGCCTTTGTAGCCGTGGGAGTTCATGAGGTGGCTGCTTCGTAGGTATCAGCTGAGGTTCTCTGTGGAACAAACGGGGCTGTGTGTGCTGGGTCCCAGACATGTGTACCGGTCGTGGTTGGTCCTCTGCGGCTGAGGGATTCTCTCGGGAGACCTAAAGGCTCCAGGATAGTCTCTGCTCTGGCAAGGTTCCTGATCGGATAGGAGGTGTCTCCCTTCTGGACCACCAGTGTGCGGTTGGTCTTCCAGCGGTAAGTAATGTTGTAAGCTCGCAATACCTCTGTGAGTGGCTGTAGCGATTTCCTCCAGGCAAGGGTGCTCCCTGATAGATCGGCATAGAATGAGAGCGAGGAGCCTTCAAAGCTGTATGGGGAGTTTCCCCTGAGTGCGCCCAACACCGCTGCCTTGTCTTGCCCATTTTGGAATTTTGCTATCACATCCCGAGGAGCTGTGGCGGGTGCCTTGAGTGGCCGTGGGATCCGGAAGAGGCCCACAGTTGTGATTGACTTGGCTTGTTTTGGGGTGAGTAGTGTGCCGAGTAGCCGCCTTAGGAAGTGCGGTAGCTCCTCATCGGGTACTGCCTCTGCTACCCCTCTGATCTTGAGGTTCCTACTGCATCTGGAGTCCTCAAGTATTGAAAACCTCTGTTCTATTGCGGTTTGTTGCTGGTGGAGCATGGTTATTTCCTGCTGCAGGTGGGTAATTTGTGCCTTGGTGTTGCGGGAGTTGTCTTCCAGAATGCCTGTGCGTGTTGTTAGGCCTTGCAGGTCCTTGCGGAACGTGGCCATATCCGTGTGGATATCCCTCCGGAGGCCCGCCAGCATCTCCCGCATGTCGGCTTTCGTCACCGGTGCAGTATCTGGGTTGGGGACCACGGGTGGTTGCGGTGGAGGTAGGTCTCGTGGTATGTTATGGATTTCAGGCTCCAGAGCTTGATCGTCCGAGAAATCGGAGCTCTCTCCCATATAGGAGGCCATTTTGGACAGTGAGCCGTCATGTGCTTGCCGCCACATATCGCCTATGTTCATGCCCATTTTCGGCTTGTCAGCTTTCTGTTTTTTAGTTTTTCTGCCCATGGTATCGAGGGCCATCGGTGGATCCAGTTGGGGTTCGTAATGTTTGGGTGTGAGTGGTAAATATCGCTGTTAATAGTGTTTGACTCTCGAATGTACCTGTTTTATGCAATAGCTGCACAGTTATTTATTTTATGTATTTTATTGTCTTTTGCTACCATGTGTTCAATGGAGTTTTGCCTCTGTCCTTGGAGATAATTGGATTACTTCCCAATTATCTCCAGGATAGAAGACTCTGTGTAACTGGTTTTGGGCAGAAAAGCCATGCTTCATGTGGTCACAAAGGACTTCGATCTATCTTTTGAACCACTGGACCAATTGGGATGATTTTGACATATGTTTGTATTTGGAGTATGCTGATTCTGAATGTGATCTATACTTTTAAAGTTATGAATAATGTGAAAAAACTGTATTTCTCTGCCTGTGATAATTACATTAACCCATTGTGTAAGGTAATTGGGGCAGAGGGGAGGATTTTGTGTGGGAGTGTCTGAGTGTATTGTACGTGTTTATTGGTTGTTTTACAAAACCCTGTGGGTGGTACTAATGTGTAAGAATGTGTATATAAGAACAATAAACCCACAGCTCTGTCAGTTCACTGCTTGACCCTCAACACAGAGCCTTGTCTCGTTCATGGGGGGATTTACTGTATGCTGTTAGATACTGATTGCCAGGAGTGTAAGCCGCTTGGGTGCTTTTCCTGTTCGGCTGCTAGCAGCTATTCGTGAGGTTCCAGTTCGGGAGTTTGGAGTGCTACTTTGTATCCTGTTCGGGAGTTTGGGGTTCTGAGGTAGCTGTGCCTGTGTCTCTGGAAGGGGAAGATCTTCTAAACGGTGGTTTAACCTCTTTTATGCCTGGGGGTGCGTTACACTTATCTTTGTATCCTTGGTTATATAGTGATACATTAATATGTCATTAATTTTTGATGCAATGTAGTTATAAAGGGTCTTTCTAAAACATTAACCACGCAGAATTAATGGTTTGCCTTACGTAGGGCTTAACATGCATGATACAAATTGATAAGAACATTTGCTAATTGGAGCAGGTTAAAGTAACACAATGATGGCTAAGGTTAGGAGTAGGTGAGACATAGAGTTAGGGGTCTTAGGGTTAGGCTTAGGCATGTGTGGAATTAGAGAGTTTTAAGCTTAAGGTAAGGACATTTAGGATTAAAGTGATCCTTCTGTGAATACATCAGTGTAGTAGCCCATGCTTTCATGACACTCACCATTATAAATACATACTGAGGCTGCACTTTTTTTAATTCTGCAATTTTATTTGTATTGTTGAAAATATGTTCACTTAAAGTCAAAATTTGTATGTCAGTTTGTCTATAGTGAATGAAATTAACTTTTTTTATAATATTTTGTTTGACTGCACATTTAGTGAAAAAGAACATTAAACTTTCTTCACAAAATAATTAACTAAAATATACAATTTCCATAGCAGACCACTACTACCATCGGGAGCAGATCAGAATGGAAACCACAGTACAGTCCTCACTGCACATGAGATACATCAACCCTGAATAATTTGTTTTCTATAGGCATTTCCAACAAAGTTAGATGAAGTAAGCATACTCCTAAATATACACAATGAAACAAGAAGTAGGACATCAGCTACATCAATACTGCTATATAAGAGGTGAAGCCAGTCTATAGGGGTAGGAAGGCCTGTGACAACACCCCTCCCCCATTGTTCTTAGCAAGTAAAAAAAAAATCAAGTTTATTGGAGTAGTAGGGACTAACAATTAGATATGCGTTAGAAAAAAAAATCATGCGTTTATCATGAGTAACATTCTCTCCCTTCCTTGATTGAAGATACTGTTGAGAGGCTGAATGACTAATCATATCAAGATTTTGGGACATCTTTTAATTAATGCTCCATTTTATGGATGCACAGGTTATCCATTAAAGTGTCAATTCAAGGTGAATTTAAATTTAATTTCAAATTAAAGGTGAAAATAGCCAAACTGGGAAAATTATTTAATTTCAGCTATTCTGGTCTTGAATTTGAAATTCACTTTGATTTATGACGTCAGCTATTGGCTTTCTATTGGGCAGTCAAATCCTGGACACCCTAAAGACAGAACTGTTTACTGGTCTCTAAGATTATCATTGGATACCAGCTTTAGGGTGTGGAGTTGGACCTCTTTAAAAGTGTTTATCATTTCCCATATCCAATTATCTTATGGCTTATGGTATTGAACTGAGCATAATGTTTTATTAGGTCAGTGGTTAAGCACATGAGGTATGTGCAAATTTGTTTTGTTCCGAATGTACATTTGGACTGACTTTGTGCAATTCGGACATTTGGATGCTTACGAATGTCTGAAGTTCGAATTACCGAATTGCTGAAGTGACGAATTTTCGAAGTTCCCAAGTGCTTCGGATTTCTAAAAAGTGGCAAAACAAATGATTGGGGTTAGGGTTAAGGGTTAGGTTTTGGGTTAGGGTTAGGGTCTGAATTACGAAGTTCTGAATTTCCGAAGTTCCGAATTGCCCAAGTGCCGAACCGTACTGAATGCCATTGGTCCGAATCGCAAAAGCAGACAATTTTTTTTTTACTTATGCGGATTTCTGAACCAAAAAATGTTTTTGCCCATGCACATCACTAACATGATCTTACATTTTACCACCATATCTTGAAACAGACATCACTACTACTAAAACACAAAAAATACCAGATCCAATTAAGATTTTTTTTTTAAATGAGATATCTTAACGTATCTCTAAGGTGGCTAGCAATAAAGGATGATAGATTACATTAAGGAAAAGAAGCAACCCTAAAACTAAAATAATAATCATCATTACTATTTTAATAAACTAACAATAACCAACACATAAAACCAAGTAACATATAAAAACCATCAAGGTCAAAGTGGTAGAGATCTGTTCACAAATTCCTTGACCAAGGTAACAACTGCAAATAAAGTCAATATACAGATACAATTTGTAATAACTTAAATAAAAATCTCAAGATGCTTTCAGGTTTTCCTAAATGTATTAGCAAAAAATATAATAAAAAAATCTGTCTTCAACCTGTGATCCTGAGATGAATTCTCAGATGTTTTTCCCTCAGAGAGATTAGACATGCGTTAATCAGAATCAGATTCAAGGATGTTCCCATATTCATATTCGAGGTTAGAAGCAGCAGCAGCAGCTATATGACTAGTAGTAGTATTAGTGTAATAATTATATTGACAAGAATAGTAGTAGTATTATTTATAGAGCTGCAAAATGGGTCAAACAAATAAAATATGGCAAATATAATATAGGAAACAGTAAAAAAAAAAAAATACATGGGGATGGCCCTGCTCATTTGGTTTGGTAGGTAAAATAAATTATTTGACAAATTATACCTTGATATCATGTGTTTTTACAAATGAAGAATGAACAGAATCCTACAATGTGAGAATAAAATCAGTGTTTTTCTTTCTGTACAAATACACCACATGGCAAACAGTAGGTACTTATAGGAAGGACAAAGCCAGAAATAGCACAACTATAGTACTATTATACAATCTGTAGTACCATTATGTTGCCTATGACACTATTATAGAGCCAAATAAGTTATTATACAACCTATAGTACTATTATCCTATGGAAACTGGTCCATAGGGGCAAGTGAGTACAATCAATTTGAGTGACAAAAAAAAATTGAAAAAGATCACATCTATCTTGGCATGGTAAGGACTAATGAAAAGTTTCCATTAGAAAAAAACATGTTGTGCCTTTTATGGTTATATATGTGCCTTTCCCACTCTTTATAATACAATTCTGCTCAAAAAGTTCAAAGATCGGGGGAAGAAACACACACAGACCCTCAGAGGACACACAAAAGGTTCTGGGGGGAAAAGACACAAAATGGGCTGGAAGGAGGAGACATACAAAAGGAGCTATGAGGGGCGAAAGAGACATACAGAAGGGCTGAAGTTAAAGAGACTCACAGAGGGGTATGGGAATGGGAGAAAGAGACACACAGAGGGGCTTGGAGGAAGAGACACACCAGGGATGGGAGAAAAGGGGGCTGGGGGAAGCTAACACACAAAAGGGGCTCTGGGAAGTGACACACAAAAGGGGCTCAGAGAAAAGGACACACACAAAAAGGGCTGGGAGGAAGAAACATACAAACGGGGATGTGGGGGGGGGGGAGAAAGAGACACACAAAGTGGCTTGAGAAGGGGAGAAGGAGACACAGAGAGGCCGGGGGAAAGAGACATGCACAGGGCTGAGGAAGGGGAGAAAGAAATATACACAGGAGTTGGGGAAGTGGAGAAAGAGACATACAGAGGGGCTGGAGAAGGGGAGAAAGAGACACACACAGAGTCTGGAAAAGGAGAAGGAGATACACAGAAGGGGTTGAGGGTAGAGACACACACTGGGGCTGAGGAAGGGTACAAAGTGGCACACAGAGGAGCTGGGCTAGAAAGAGACACATGAAAGGGGATGGGAAGAGGAAGCATACAAAAGGGGCAGTGGGGGAGAAAGACACACACAGGGGTTGGGGAAGCGGAGAAAGATACACACAGGGGCTGGAGAAGGAGCGAAAGAGACACATAGATAGGCTGGGGGAAGACATGCATACAAAGACTGGGGAAGAGGAAAAAGAGTCACACAAAAGGGGCAGGGGGAAGAGACATAAAATGGGCTGTGGGAGACGAAACATGCAAAAGAAGCTTTGGGGAGAATGAGGCAGACAAAGGGGGCTAGGAAGAGACATACAAAATGGGCTGTGGGGGAGAAAGAGACACACAAATATTCTGGGGAAGAGACAAACAAGGGGACTGGGGGAAGTGAGAGATACATAATGGGGTTGGGGTATGTAAAAAACACACAAGGGGGATGTAAAACACACAAATGGAAAAAATGGGGATACAATACTCGAAATGACACAATAGAGGGGATAAGACTCACAAAAGGGGGTAAGAAATTCAAATGGGGGTTAAGAGACACACAGGTGAAGATTATTTTTTTTTGCGGTGGCAAAATGCATCTTCTCCTGTGTTGCCCAAATCCTTGCGCAGGCCTTGTTCTCATCATTAGAGATCTAGAAACAATATGGAGATAACTGTACACATTCATAGGAAAAGCACATACTTTCTAATGAGATTTAAGCTATACTTAGGAGAACTCTTTTGTTAAAAGCTGATTTGTATTTAGCTATAGCTAAAGAATGTCAATTACCGCTACTGTAATATGTTGGCTGACCAGGCTTTCCCACAAAGCGTATACAGTAGAAATGTTTTTTTATTGTTTGGTATCCTGAATAGACTTCCCACATAGAAAGTCTGAGAATGTAGTAACCCAATTATTAACTAAGTCATCTGCAATAGTTGGTCCAGTAAATGAGTTCCAGCTGCCTGTTGGTGAATGCCAGACCACTGTAATGTATTGTGTAATGACATCTGTGGCAATCTGACTCACTGGGTTGGTATCTTAAATTGCTTAGTGGTATCTTAGTCTTGCTTGATATTATCCTGGATGATTATATCAAATACATAATATATTGTGTGTATAGAGAAAGAGAGAAAGAGAGATTTCTACTTACCCAGAATACTGAACACTTAAAATATTAACACACACGATGCAAAAAGGTAAAAAAAACTAATTTAAAAGTAAAAATTAACATTATACAAACATTTATTCCTAACACTATAGAGTTAAAATAACTGTTTAGATGACCAGTACCCCTCAGATCACATTGAAAAGGCGATTTTACTCACCTTTTCTCTATCGCCGCACTGGTTTCGCCATGACTAGGCCCACCTCCATGGCTGAAATCATCAGTGCTTTCCTATAGGTAAGCGTTGGGAAGCCTTTGCGCATGCACAGCAAAAACGCAACGCTATGCCATCAGCACCCCCTCATAGTGTATAGTGATAGATTGAATCAATGCATCTACATGGGGGGTGTTCAGCGTCTGCATGCTGAACATAGCTCCTGCATATTGTGCAGTACTGAGATAGGAAGCACCTCTAGTGACCTGAATATGCAGTTCTTTATATTGGTTTAGTAAATATACACTCAAGTCTGTTTGCTTTGGGGTTACATTTCTAACCTAATTATATATTGTCTATACACTCTAACTCACTTCTCATTGTCATTATTGGCATTTAAACTGCTCCAACTTATTCTGCAGCACTTTACAATATTATTAAGTGGGAAATTTAACAATACATGAGACAATTACAAATTGTTACAAGAACAATATGTTGATGGGGAGACTGCTCAAAAGAGCTGACAATCTAGAGGGGGTGGGGTATAAAATCACAGTAGGAAGAGCAGTGTGGGATATTGTAATCAAGTGACAGGGTGGGAAAGTAGCAGAATTGGAAGGTGAGAGTCGAGTGTAGCCCTCTAAGTGAGATAGGTTAGTAAAATGACAGTTACCCTGGGAGGCCATAGGCTATTCTTAAGAGATGTGTTTTGGGGCAGCCAGCAATACCCTGATACCTGCTGCCCGAGGCGTAACTACAAAACACTGGGCCCCGGTGCGACCATTTCCCTGGGTCCCCACCTTGCATGTGTCTCATTTCCTTGCTCCCCATGTATTTCTTTCCCTATCCCCCGCCCCCTCCATGTATCTCATTCCCTCCCCACAGCCTTTCCATGTGTCGCATAACCTCCTCCTACCCCAGCACCTCTATGTGTCCCATGCCCTCACCTTCCAGGCCTTCCATGTGTCCCATACCCATCTGGCTGCAGCCCTTCTATGTGCCCAATTCCTCGCTATTTCCCCCTTTCCATTCAGGTGTCCCTTTCCTCCTCTCTAAGCCCTCCACTCCTGTACCTGGTCACCACCGTGGTTCCCAGTCTTACAGGAAGTGCTCAGTCAGTGAGCACTTCCTGTCAGACTGCTTGGCCATGCTACACACAGGCAGGAGGGGAGCAGCCAGAATGGCGGGCCCCGGACTGGTACATCTGTGCACCGGCCCTGAAGATATACCAGCAGCCCACGGTCGCAGGGGTCACTGCTGTGGCCAGGCCCCCTATAGTGACGGGCCTGGTGGCAGCGGCAACCCCTGCCACCAAGGTAGATACAATACAATCTCACTACCACCACTATGTAAAGTGCATGTGATCACTTTAACACAAGTGTCAAGGATACATAAAGCAAGCTCAAGAGGGCTATCCCTAGACGGCCTCATTAGTAGGGTGAGCCATGCCCTAGTGCCCTAAGAACAAGGTGGCTGAGAAGAGGCAGGCAGAGAGCACATGATGTTTTGCCAACTTTACGGATGTGCTCATGCGCTTATCGACAGAGGCGCAAGTGATTTAAACAAGAGAACCTAATAACAAAGATTACAATGCCAGGAAATTTAGATTCGGAAACATGAAGAAATAATGTTTTAGCATAAAAGAGATAAATGGCAGTTGGTGAGTGGAGGAAAGGCACTTCAGAAACCATTAAGAAAAGAGTGAGGAAAAAAAAGAAATGTAAAGAGCCACTTCAATGTATTTATGTTATCTTAATGTGTATATCAATGTTACTGCAAGGTTAAAAATCTATGTTTCTAAAGTTAAGAAATCTTTAACCAGCTGACAAAGGATACTTTTAGGATTATCCCAGAGCCAATGTATAAGGAATATCTAATTTGCCTGACTGTCAAGTCACATCTTATCACTTTGTGAATCCATATTCCTCTACTTTGATACATCCAGGTATACAATAAAACATATTCAAATGTTGTAAAAGAAGAAACCAGTAGCAAGGCCTGGGAATGCTCCAGGTTAGCATTCTGATTTGAACATGATAATGGAGTATGAATGAAACACAGGGCCGGCGCTTCCTATAGGCCAATTAGGCGGCCGCCTGGGGCTCTGCTTTAGGGGGGGCACCGGCAGTGACTTTACTGCTCTGCTTGTTTATCCACCCCCTATATGTTGGAGTAATTATACAAAGTGTGTCATGGTACCAGGAGCTAGGGAGCACTTACATGGCTGCTGACTAGCGCCAAGTAGAACACTGGTCCACCTCCACCTCAGCCTGTTCAGCCAGGTACCCCACCCAGACTCCCATTGCCACAGCAGCACCAGAATAGCAGAAGTAGGCTAAAACACAGTGGAGGCAGCCAGGCACAGTTAAGTTGCAAGTTACACATGCATGGGTCAGTGTATGTCTGCATGGAATAGTGTGTGTCTCTATGGATCAGTGTGCATTAGTGTGTGTGTGTCTGCATGAGTTAGTGTGTATGTGTGTGTCTGCATGGGTCAGTGTGTGCATCAGTCTGCGTGTGTCAGTGTGTCAGTCTGCATGTGTCAGTATGTGTGTATCAGTCTGCATGGGTCAGTGCATGTGTGTCAGTCTGCATTGGTATGTGTCAGTTTGCTTGGGTCAGTGTATGTCAGTCTGCATGAGTGGGTGGAGCAAATGGGGCTACAAAATTATTTTTGCCTACGGAGGAAAAAATCCTTGCACCGGCCCTGATGAAACACATTGAAGAACAGTAAATTAGCCTATAACATTATACAAAAGTATATTAGCTCTGGGCTCTATTTCTTTGAGAGTTGTGTTTGTGTGTCACTAACCTGGTAGATCGATGAGGAGCTAGAACCCAATAGCAGCGAGACAGCACATTCTTACAATCATGACTTCTAGGGAAACCTGGAAGTGAGGTCAGGATCCTATGAGATCTGTAGTGACATGGAGGCTTTTTTTATGTAACAAAGTCCAAGTGAGGTATCCAGGAGGATCAGGCAAAAGTCAGGTCATACCATGTATGGTCAGGGCAGGCAGCAAAGGTTTATAGAACATTAAATGTAGAAAGGTTCACTTAGCAGTAGTGATGTCCCGAACGGTTTGCTGGCGAATAGTTCCTGGTGAACATAGCTTGTTCGCTGCGGATGGCGAACATATGCGATGTTCGGTCCGCCCCCTATTCGTCATCATTGAGTAAACTTTGACCCTGTACCTCACAGTCACCAGACACATTCCAGCCAATCAGCAGCAGACCCTCCCTCCAAGACACTCCCACCTCCTAGACGGCATACAATTTAGATTAATTCTGAAGCTGCATTCTTTTTTTTTTTTTATTATTATTTTTTTTTCTTTATAGATCTTATATTGTGAGATAGAACACAAGATTACAGGATATGAACTGAAGGACTATCTGATCTCTGCTGTATGAACAGCACCCCAAAAAGCCCTTTTTAGGGCTAGAACATCATTTTTTTTCTGTGTTATCTAATTGCAGTTGCCTGCCTGCCAGCGTGTGTTTCAGGCTCACAGCGTATACTGTGCCCACTTGCCCAGTGCCACCATTCATATCTGGTGTCACAATAGCTTGCATTTAAAAAAAAAACTTTTTTGACTGTAATATAATAGCAGTCAGTTTTCTTAACACGTGTGCGTTTCAGGGCCTGCCAGGGCACAGTGTCACACCAGTGCAACTCATATCTGGTGTAACAGTAGTGTACATTTAAAAAAAACTAGAAATTTGACTGTGAAATAATAGCAGTCAGTTTCCTTCACACGTGTGCGTTTCAGGGCCTGCCAGGGCACAGTGTCACACCAGTGCAACTCATATCTGGTGTAACAGTAGTGTACATTTAAAAAAAAAAAAAATACAGGGGGCTTGTTGTCACCTTTTGGGGACCCTTGGTGTTGTACAGGGCTGGGTGGAGGAAGAGATCTTCAATGACATCAGTGAGGACAAGGAACGGGACATGGCTAGCTTGGTATCCAACCTTGTGCAAATGGGGAGTTTGCGGTTGTGCAAATGGATTGTTTGCGGTTGTTTGCGGTGCGTTAAATGGGGAGTTTGGTCTGTCACTGTGAAGCGGGCGTAACCCTTACACTACCTGATCGATACAACATCATACCTGATGTTTTAAAGCACGTTATTCAAAACAATTTAGCAATGTTAGGTGATTTATGCCCTTTATGGATTAAAACCAGACTCTGCATCAACTATGTAATTTTCCATGTGAGTTTTGGCATGCCACAGTCCAGGTGTTAGTCCCCTTGAAACAACTTTTCCATCACTATTGTGGCCAGAAAGAGTCCCTGTGGGTTTTTGAAATTTGCCTGCCTATTAAAGTCTATGGCGGAAGTTTGCGTTCGCCATTCGCGAATGGAAAATTTTATGTTCGCGACATCACTACTTAGCAGTGAGATCCAATACCACTAGGAGTAGCAAAGGGCCAGGGAGCATGTATGCATGACAGGAACAGTTGCCACGAGCAGGGACTGAATCAGGAACAGGAACATGGACTAGTCAGAAACAGCAGTGACACGCCACTTAGTCTTAATTAAAGCTAGCTTCAGAAATGCCAAGAACTGGAAGGAGCACATAGTTACATAGTTAAATAGTTACATAGCTGAAAAGAGACTTGCGCCCATCAAGTTCAGCCTTCCTCACATATGTTTTTGCTGTTGATCCAAAAGAAGGCAAAAAACCTAGTCTGAAGTGCTTCCAATTTTGCAACAAACTAGGAAAAAATTCCTTCTTGACCCCAAAATAGCAGTCAGATGTCTCCTTGGATCAAGCAGCTATTACCCCACTAATTAAAAATTATATCTCTGTATGTTATGTTTTTGCAAGTATTTATCCAATTGCAGTTTAAACATCTGTAATGGCTCTGACAAAACCACCTCTTCAGGTAGAGAATTACATATCCTTATTGCTCTTACTGAAAAAAACATTTTCTTTGCCTTTGATGATATTCCCTTTTCTTCCGGCCTAAATGTGTGACCTCGTGTCCTATGTATAGCCCTTTTTATGAAAAGATTTCCAGAAAATGTTTTGTACTGGCCCCGAATATATTTGCATAATGTTATCATATACCCTCTCAGGTGCCGTTTTTCCAAACTAAACAGAATAATTTTTTTTTAACCTTTCTTCATAACTAAAATGCTCCATTCCTTTTATCAATTTTGTAGCTCATCTCTGCACTTTTTCTAGTGCCATGATATCTTTCTTTAGAACAGGTGCCCAAAATTGCACAGCATATTCAAGGTGTGGTCTTACCAGCGATTTATAAAGAGGCAAAATTATATTTTCATCTCGAGAATTTATGCCCCTATTTATACATGACAAAACCTTACTGGCCTTAGCAACGGCAGATTGACATTGCATATTGCTGCCTAATTTGTTGTCTGTAAAATTCCCAAATCCTTCTCGTGTGTGGCTATCCCTAGTTCACTACCATTTAGGGTGTAAATTGCTTGTGCATTCTTAACCCCAAAGTGCATAACTTTGCATTTCTCTACGTTAAATTTCATCTGCTATTTTAGTGCCCAGTCCCCCAATCTATCCAAATCCCTCTGAAGTAAAGCAACATCCTGCTCACATGTTATTACTTTACAAAGTTTTGTGTCATCTGCAAACACTGATACATGGCTTTCAATGCCTATTTCAAGATCATTTATAAATATATCAAATAGAAGCGGTCCCAAAACAAAACCCTGAGGAACACCACTTACCACTTTTGTCCAGCCTGAAAATTTACCATTAAGGACAACTTGTTATACTCTATCCTTAAGCCAATGTTCTACCCAAGAACAAGAACATTCATCTAGACCAATTTTATTCAAAGCTACTTCTTGTAGGTGGAGTATCACATGACTTTATAAAAAATGCCCGGTGCAACAGCTTCATTTTAGCACATAGTTACATCAGAGACTGAGGCCAGAACAGCCACTACATGGCGTAGATCAGATAAGGGATTTTTCCTTGGGCCCTTGTGACTTTGTGGTGGCTGAATGTTGTATGTGTGTGAGGTTGTGTGTACCGGCTGAGTGTTGTATTTTTGGAGAAGGCTGACAGCTGTAAGTGTGGGGATTGAGTGTTGTATATTTGAGTGTATAGTGATTGGTGTGTGTGTTTGCACCCTACCCTTACCTTCCCATTGTGATCCAGAGGATAGGCTTCCCTGGTGGTCCAGTGGAGAAGCATTGTGGTCTGCACCAAGATTCTGGTAAAAAAACAAGAGTAGTCTGGGCACTCAGTGGTTAGTGAATAGGCAGAGTTAATGGAATATAGTGTAACAAACAAACAGCAATGTTTTGATCTCTAACTGAGGTCTTTGTCAAGCTAACACCACAGTGTACAACAACAGTATATATAGAAGAAACAATTAAACACTCCGTCAATGACTCGAGGCATCGGGTGCAGTGCTCTGAGTCATTGAGACACGTGTGGGACAATGAGGGAGCTGTAAAGCTTAAAAGCAGTTTGCACCAGATTGTGGTACCAACCACAATATTGCCTCGAACAGGTAAGGGGTTACAGTGTTATCATCCTGACCTTACTATCCTTCTTTCCAGTGTCCTAGCACTACAATGACCTGAGGTGAAGTGTGGGTGTAAATCTACTCTGACACCTAACATTTGACTCTTGCCCATACCTGAGGCAATTTTAGCCCAAGCTTGGGAACACTTTATTGCCAGTAACATCAGTCACTCCTTAGCATGCAAGAAAACATAGTAACAGACAGTATCTAAAATGAAATCAAATTAAGAGTTGTATTTTCTAAACATTCTTCTGAAATTGCTGAATATTAAAGCCCAAGGGAAAACAAGCAGTCTAACACATTAAAACTATATGCAACGTTATATATTCACCTCTCCAAATATATGTGCTTCTAAATTAAATTTTTATAGTAAAAAGCCAAGTAAAGCTATTTGCATTTACGATCTACCAACACATCCTCATCCTTTGTCCCTAGGCAGTAAGTTAATTACAAATCAAATATTATTGAATGTCTAAAATATTAATGTAGGCACAGAAATTAATGTGGCCATTTTAATGCAATGTGTGTTAACTGTAGAAGATATAATGCATTGCAATTTTAACTAATAATTAAAATGGTTCCTCCAATATTACGGTATATGTTTAAACTTTGTCAAATTAATCACTAATGTATTACGTGATGAACTGCAATGCTCTGTATTCAAGCAACATCCCAAAACATATACTATATAGCTATACATTCATTCTGACAAGGTACAATCATTTACCTTACACGGTATTTCTCATTCTGACAGTTCGTTGATGTTGATCTACTATGTTCTACATTCAAATATTGACGGAAAAATATCTGAAACATTTTAAACCTATTATGACAAAATTATCACTTCAGTGCAAGCACTGAAAACAAAGGATACAAATTGCAATCCTGACATGTAAAAACTGTTATAAGTATATAGTGTTGATTGACATCTATTAAGATCCTTACTTGTGAAGATATCAACATAATTGTGTGTTTCAAATAAGCTATTGTTTTATAGAGTGATTTTTGTGGAGGTTGCTTTTTTTTTTTAGTTAAAAGACTTGATACATTCTTCTATTTTCTCCATAATCCCTCACCCAAATTTTGTTTATCTTGTGCATGCAAACATTATTTCATCAACATATGGCTGTGGATTGCATTAAAATCTACTGAATTGAATAAATTATCAAAAGAATACATTTTAATTTGTGGCACACCAAAGGAATATGCACTATAGGAGATGTCTGCCACAATGGGGAAATCATACCATTCCCAGAGCTCCAAAATACTTATCAATTACCAAACTCATATGTATTTCAATACTTACAACTTAAACGCTTTGTCATGACTCATGTCCAAATCAGGAAGCTACTACCCCTCCGCTAAATGCAATTGCCCAAATAATCTACGAAACCTGTTGGAACAAGCCGAGACACCCAAAGCCCTATCGATCTGCTATGGGGCACTGAAGGAGATGAGGCCTGATACACCCTTTCCCTTTGTCCAAAAATGGCAAATAGAAACTGAGTGCAATATGTCTCCACAAGAGTGGCTAACCGCCATATATGCGTTAAAGGGCATTACGAACTGCTACTCCCATATAGAGGCTCGTAGGAAGTTCATCTACCAGTGGTATCTCACACCACATAAATTACATCGGATGTACCCGACAACTTCCAAGAGCTGTTGGCATTGCGATCACAGAGAGGGCAATATGACACACAAATGGTGGCGATGCTCAACCATAGCACCACTATGGGACACAGTAGCACACATCATGTCAAACTTGGGGCTAAAAGATATCAAAATAAATACACAATCATGCTTATTTCTGCTCTCCCCAAGTAAACTGTCTAAAGCCTCCAAACAGATAGGAGCACTGATAATTCTAGCGGCCCGCAACCTGATCGCCCTCAACTGGAAACAACAATCATGTCCTTCCAGAGCTCAGCTCTTAGAAAAAATACAGTTATTTTACACAAATGAACACATGGCTATAGAATCACCAGGAAAATATAGTGTCTTTCAGGTTGCGTGGCAACCATGAGTAGCTTGGTATGACAAAGAGCGCGATGGTGCTAGGTAGACTCGAGGGGAAACACAGTGGTCTCTATGCCAACCACTTAGATAGGGATGAAAAAGAGGTGTTTCAGAGACTTGACTAGCTGATGGAAATTGTCCCCACCCCCTTAACCTCCCTCCCTTTTTTTTTCTGTACCCTACTCCCTTACCTAAGCCACTGCATCGTAGTGGGGGTATCTCACGCACTCACCTGCTTAATAAAGAGTGACACAAAAATTACAGATACAAAGAATGATACATATCCTAACATACATATCTGTTGTCCTGTTTGATTACTGAAAGCATTATATAGATGAAAGGATGCCATTATCTTATACCTTCAACCAGGAATAACATATACAAATACTAATGGCAAGACAAGTTACATCACTCTTGCAATCTTGTGTATTACCCTTTCTCCCATTGTTGTCTTAAAAGTAAAAAGATTGTCACTGTTGCATAATATGTGCCATACTTGCTTTAATCACCATCCCACCCCCGCCCCAAACCCTTTTTAATTTCTGTACCCTCTCTCATTTTTATTTTTGCTCTTATGAGATTTATATTTTTTAATAAACATGGAAAAATAAGAAAACAGTAAGTTTAAATTAAAATAACAATTGAGTAAAGTGTTATTTATAATTCAAAGTGGTTTGAAATGACTTTATTCATAATCCTGTATGTGTCAATGTACGAAGAATTAAATTCCCCCTCATATTACATTATTCAACAAATCTGGAATTGTTGAGAATTGACTAGGAAATTTATCATTTTGTTCCAAATCAGCCATTGGAAAATTCTAAAATCTAATTCAAAGGAGAAAGCTGGAAGTTCCTGAAAGGAGAGGAATTAGACACTTTGTGAAAATATTTGGAAATACATTCTTATTCAGTGAAACATGACACAATACAATTTTTAATAGTGATTCAAAAATATCAATCTAACACAGAATTTTAATGGATTTAAATATTTATCCCCTAATGCTTCAACTTTGAGCTATTCTTCCCAATTGTGTTAAAAATGTTTCTGTTTGATTATGACACATCTAGATCTTGTCTGATTCTGCAAAAAAAAATTCTGAAAATTATTCAGAAATGTGGCATTGGCCTGTAAAATAAATCTTAAGCCTTTTGTGTACATGAAATAACGTTGACATGCTTCGATCTGCAAGTATTTTTCTTATTATTATTGGTGTATCATTGTTACTTGTCTTCAAGCGGTTGTGTCAGGCCTACAGCCTGTGCTCTGCAGACCTGTGCCAGTGCACATTGCCACTCATATCTGGTGTCTCTATAGCGTGCTTTTACAAAGAAAAAAAGGTTTCCAGTGTAAGCTAATAGCAGTCAGTGTCCTTAAAGCGGGAGTGTCAGGCCTACAGCGTGTGCTCTGCAGAACTGTGCCAGTGCACATTGCCACTCATATCTGGTGTCACAATAGCGTGCATTTAAAACCAAAAAACTTTTTTCACTGTTATAGATTGAATAGCAGTTACTTGTCTTCAAGCGGATGTGTCAGGCCTACAGCGTGTACTCTGCCAACCTCTGCCAGTGCACATTGCCACTTATTTCTGGTGTCACAATAGCGTGCATTTAAAAACATCCATTTTTTTCACTGTTATAGATTGAATAGCAGTTAGTTGTCTTCAAGCAGGTGTGTCAGGCCTACAGCGTGTACTCTGCAGACCTCTGCCATTGCACATTGCCACTCATATCTGGTTTCACAGTAGCTTGCACGCATAGTACCACTAATCCCCCCAAAAATGACAGGCAGAGGCAGGCCACCCTGCAGGGGCCATCGTGGTCGTGGTGCTGTGATTCCCTTTGGCCCTAGAATAATGCCCAGTTTTCAGAGGCCACGTACCCTGAACTTGAAAAGTTCTGAGGACATAGTTGACTGGCTAACACAGGACACCCAATCTTCTACAGCCTCCGCTCAGAACCTTGATGCACCATCCTCCTCCAGCTTAGCTTCCGGCACCTCTCAAGATACCACTCACCCGCCTGCCACCACCACCAAAACTAGCACCACAGCCGCTTTACTTGGTATGTCAGAGGAGTTATTCACACATCCGTTTTAAGAAATGAGTGATGCGCAACCATTATTGCCAGAGGATGTAGATAGCAGGGATATGTCTCAGGCAGGCAGCATTACACACATGGACGTATGGTGTGATGATGATGATGTTGTACCCGCTGCTGCTTCCTTTGCTGAGTTGTCAGATACAAGTGAAGCGGTTGATGATGAAGATGCGTCCATGGATGTCACGTGGGTGCCCGCTCGGCAAGAAGAAGAACAGGGCGAAAGTTCAGATGGGGAGACAGAGAGGAGGAGGAGGAGACGAGTTGGAAGCAGGGGGAGGTCGTCGCAAGGAGCTAGTGGCACAGTCAGACAGCATGCATCGGCATCCCGGGGTCAGCCCGACAGCACGCCAAATCAACGCATGCTGTGTCCACCACCAGAATGCCGTCATTGCAGAGCTCAGCAGTGTGGAATTTTTTTTGTGTGTCTGCCTCTGACAACAGCGATGCCATTTGCAACCTGTGCCAAAAGAAGTCCAAGAGTCGTGGGAAGTCCAACACCCACCTAGGTACAAATGCTTTGCGTAGGCACATGATCTCACATCACAAACGCCTATGGGATCAACACATGAGTACAAGCAGCACGCCTACTCTAAGCCGCCATCCTTCTCCTGGTCCAGCATCTTCAGCCACGTCAACCACTGCTGTCCTCCTTGCCCCCTCTCAACCATCCGCCACTCCGTCTCCCGCCTTGACCAGTTCCCGCTCATCTGTCCACAGTCATGTCTCTGTCAAGGACATGTTTGAGCGTAAGAAGCCAATGTCACAAAGTCACCCCCTTGCCCAGCGTCTGACAGCTGGCTTGTCCGAACTATTAGCCCGCCAGCTTTTACCATACAAGCTGGTGGAGTCTGAGGCTTTCAAAAAATTTTTAGCTATTGGGACACCGCAGTGGAAGGTACCCGGCTGAAATTTCTTTTCACAAAAGGCAATCCCCAACCTGTACTTGATTGTGCAAAAGGAAGTAATGGCATGTCTGGCACACAGTGTTGGGGCAAGGGTCCATCTGACCACTGATACCTGGTCTGCAAACCTACACTGCGCATTGGGTAAACTGCTGACTGCTGCCAAGCATGGAATGCATGGCTCTGCAGAGGAGTTGGTGACACCGCCACGACTTGCAGGCAGTCCTGCTGCCACCTCCTCTACTCCTCCTACTCCATCCTCTTCCATAACCTCCTCGGCTGAGTCCTCTTCTGCTGCTGCGTCTTGCTCCACATCAACGGCACCCCCCAGCTCCCCAGGTACTATTCCACATCCCGGATACGGCAGTGTCACGCTGTCTTGGGTTTGACTTGCTTGAAAGCAGAGAGTCACACCGGACAAGCACTCCTGTCCGCCCTGAATGCACAGGTGGAAAAGTGGCTGACTCTGCAGCAACTGGATATTGGCAAAGTGGTTTGTGACAACGGAACAAATTTGTTAGCGGCATTGAAGTTGGGCAAGTTGACACATGTGCCGTGCATGGCACATGTGTGTAATCTGATCGTACAACGCTTTGTGCATAAGTACACAGGCTTACATGACGTCCAGAAGCAGGCCAGGAAGGTGTGTGGCCATTTCAGGCGTTCCTACACGGCCATGGCTCACTTTACCGACATCCAGCGGCGAAACAACATGCCAGTGAGGCGCTTGATTTGCGACAGCCCGAAACGTTGGAATTCCACACTCCTAATGTTCGACCGCCTGCTCCAACAAGAAAAAGCTGTTAATGAATATTTGTATGACCGGGGTGCTAGGACAGCCTCTGGGGAGCTGGGAATTTTTTTGCCACGTTACTGGACGCTCATGCGCAATGCCTGTAGGCTCATGCGTCCTTTTGAGGAGGTGACAAACCTAGTCAGTCGCACCGAAGGCACCATCAGCGAGATTATACCATTTGTTTTCTTCCTGGAGCGTGCCCTGCGAAGAGTGCTGGATCAGGCCGTAGATGAGCGTGAAGAGGAAGAGGAGTTGTGGTCACCATCACCACCAGAAACAGCCTTATCAGCATCGCTTGCTGGACCTGCGGCAACGCTGGAAGAGGATTGTGAGGAAAAGGAGTCAGAGGAGGAATGTGGCTTTGAGGAGGAGGAGGAGGAAGACCAACCACAACAGGCATCCCAGGGTGCTCGTTCTCACCTATCTGGTACCCGTGGTGTTGTACATGGCTGGGGGGAAGAACATACCTTCATTGACATCAGTGAGGAGGAGGAACGGGAAATGAGTAGCTCGGCATCCAACCTTGTGCAAATGGCGTCTTTCATGCTGTCGTGCCTGTTGAGGGACCCTCGTATAAAAAGGCTGAAGGAGAACGACCTGTACTGGGTGTCCACGCTACTAGACCCCCGGTATAAGCAGAAAGTGGCGGAAATGTTACCGAATTACAAGTCGGAAAGGATGCAGCATTTGCAAAATAAATTAAAAAGTATGCTATACACAGCGTATAAGGGTGATGTCACAGCACAATGGGAATCTAACAGGGGGAGAGGTGAAAGTCATCCTCCTCCTCCCACGACCACGCCGGCAAGGACAGGACGCTTTAAAGACGTGTTTTTGATGGAGGACATGCGGACCTTTTTAAGTCCTACGCATCGCCACAGCCCTTCGGGATCCACCCTCAGAGAGCGACTCGACCGACAGGTAGCAGACTACCTCGCCTTAACTGCAGATATCGACACTCTGAGGATGTCAGGGTACCTGTGGTCTCTACCTCCGAAAGAGGTAGAGACTTAGCTGTTCCTCCATCCAGACGGTCTGATGGCTCGATACCCCCCGCGGTCTATCCGGTCATGCTAGGCCGGCCGCGAGGGAGTGACTGCCTTTTACAGCATCTAGGCAGGAAGTAGTCATCAGGACACTCCCCCGGAACAACCTGTCAGTCAATGGCTGCAGGACCAATCAGGACGCCTCGGAGGCGTGGTTACTGCTCTGAACAGGGTATTTAACAGAGCTTCTTTCATTAGCTCATTGCCCTGTCGTGGTTCTAGCTTGTTCTAGTCACTCAGTGCTTGTGTATTCTATTATCCCTTTTGGTTTTGACCCGGCTTGTTTACCTTACTCTGCTTATCTCTGTTACCCTTGATTCGGCTTGTCTCTCGCTTACCTGTCTTCTGTTACCCTCGACCTCGGCTTGTCTTTGACCATTCTATACTGTACTACTTACATTAGTCCGGCCATTCTAAGGTCCGGTATACGTATCTGGCTACTGTTTGTACTCTGCGTGTTGGATCCCTGTCCCGATCCTGACATTACGACAGGGCCAATGGATCCTGCAAGTACAAACAGTCAGCTGGCTGCTCCTGATCCTAGGTTTGAAGCCATGGATCACAGAATGGATCAGATGGCGCTTGCGCTACAGGCTCTATTAGCTTGTGCCAATAACCCACCAGAGGAGATACGTAATACCCCTGTTTCTCCTGTCTGTTCAGGTCTAGAGGTAACCACAGTGGGTGCTTCTTCTCGCATTACCCCCCCAGTACGCTATGGTGGGGCTCCTGAGAAGTGTCGTGGTTTTTTAAACCAAATTAGTATCCACTTTGAATTGCAACCTCGCTCTTATCCTACAGATAGGGAAAAGGTAGGATTTATTATCACCCTACTCATTGAGAAAGCTCTGAGAAGGGCCAACCCACTATGGGAGAATGATAACCCATTAGTTTATAACTATAACGCATTTGTAGCTGCTTTTAGAAGAACATTTGACCCTCCAGGTAGAAAGGTTAATGCAGCCAGATTACTGTTGCGCCTGAGACAGGAGAACCGAACACTGGTGGATTATGCACTAGAGTTCAGGTCTCTGGCGGCAGAAATCAAGTGGAATGAGCAGGCGTATATGGATGTATTTTTGAATGGCCTATCTGATGTAATCCTTGATGAGGTTGCTACCAGAGAACTCCCTGAGAATTTAGAGGATTTAATTTCGTTCATCTCTCATATAGATGAACGTCTAAGAGAGAGACAGAACACTCGAGAGAGGAACCAGAGACCTTCGTTTAGGTTAGCTCCTGCTTTTCCAAGTCCTGACTCCACGATATCTTTGCTTACTGAACCTATGCAGATAGGGTATACCCGCCTCTCTGAGGAGGAAAGACAGCACAGGAGAAGAGAGGCTCCTGTTATCTGGCTACTGTTTGTACTCTGCGTGTTGGATCCCTGTCCCGATCCTGACAGAGGAGCGATGAACCCCTTGACTACTGGGTGTGCAGGCTTGACCTGTGGCCTGAGCTATCCCAATTTGCGATAGAACTTCTGGCCTGCCCCGCTTCAAGTGTCCTGTCAGAAAGGACCTTCAGTGCAGCAGGAGGTATTGTCACTGAGAAGAGAAGTCGCCTAGGTCAAAAAAGTCTAGATTACCTCACCTTTATTAAGATGAATGAGGGATGGATCCCGAAGGGACTGACACTGGGCGATACATTCGATTAAAAAAGGCCTGATGAGATGAGCTGCCTTGGGCTAAAAATGGTCCACAAAATGGTCCACACCTGCTGTATTTTAGCTCTGAATGCCGGTTGACTTGCGTGACTTATCCGCCACCAACTAGGGTTCAAGCCGCCATGTTTTAGGGCACTTTCTGCCTGTGAAACAAACATCAATTTTTCTGCCCGCTGCTACAGCAGTGGCTGCAACAATACCAAATTTTTCAGGCATGTGTACATGCCTAATTTTTAGGCCCTCTGGTGCTGCACTGTGGCTTCAAAAACCAAACCAAAAAAAAAAGGCACATAGTGACCCTATGTAGGGGGAACAGTCCCTATTCTGCTCTGTGTCAGTGTGTATCATGGTCTCTGAGGACGGGGAACAGTCTCTATTCTGCTCTTGCATTTCTATTTCTTCTTAGATAACAAACAAATTCTGAGACGACGCTGGCAGGGCTATTCACTTGTGTGATCTGTCATGAATTGTCATTTGAATGTTAATTTGAACTGTGGGGCACAAGAACTTGAATCTGACAATTTTTATTTTATCAGAGAACTTGTTCGGGATACAGAAAGGAAAAAAGGGAGGGTAAGCGGTTAAGGTACATCGATCTTATTCACATCTTATACATTCAAGAGCAAACTGGTTATTCATTCTCGTGGGAGTTTTTCCGCTGCCCTTGTGCCTTTGGTCTAGTACCATGTCATGGTTGTCTTTCTCTCCTAAACCTGGGTTTGGTCCGGGGTATGGGAAGGGGGAAACCTGGGGACAGGCTACGGTAGGGGAAGAAGCACGGGGGAAATAGACGTCGGAAGCCCCCCATCTCCCTTTGTCTCCTTCTTAGTTAGCACGCTGTGTGCGGTCACCAGGTCTATTCCCTTATCTAACTACTTAACTATGTACAATGTGGGTGTTTGTTCCGTTATGCCCTGTAGATTGTTTAACCTCAGCTTGGTATACCTCAATGTTGGCTGTTGTACCATGGTGTTTGGAGTCGTTGTCTCTCTGCGTCAGAGCAGTTAGGTCTTAGGAGTGGTACTATTCATCCTTCGTGTATATATATATATATATGTGATATGTTATTGTTCTAACACGACCCCCTCCTCCTCCTTCCTCAGATACGCCTCCCATATGTTCCTGGCTTCCACTATGTGGAGTGGGGGGTGTAGCCGCTGGCAGGTTTTTGTTTCAGGTTTAGGGAGATCTGTTGGAGAAGGATAGATCTCTCCGGTGGCTGTTGTTGTTTCCACCCTCTGGCTATTAATACGTTGGCAGCAATCAAAATATGATATGTTAGGTCGGCATGTGCTTTTGGGAATGGGTCAATCGAGATGAAGAGTAGGGTATTTTCTTGTCTCTCGTTGGTTCTCGTGACCAGTGCCCCTTGTATCACCCCCTCAACTGCCTTCCAGTATCCTCTGATGGCCGAGCAGGCCCACCAGATGTGGAGCATTGTGCCCTACTCTACTAAACATCTCCAGCAAAGTCTCGAGGTGTTGGGATATATGGTCGCTAGTCTAGTCGGTACCAAGTACCACCGATATTGTATCTTGCGCATTAGCTCTAGGTGGGATGAGCATCTGGATCTACCTTTATGGGCTATGAAGGCTTGGTTCCATTGTTCTTCTTAGAAGACTGTACTCAAATCCTTATGCCATGCCTCCCAGGTGTGCGGTTCCTAAAATCGCTGCCATTTACACGTCCACTGATAGGAGACGCAACAGGTATTATTAAACGGATAAGAATAATACTAAACACACCACTCCTATCTGGTGGCACATTAGATTGCACGCGCAGTGCCCCAAATTTGAAGTAGTAGGACCGACCAAGCATCTTCTTCCATCTCCCTGTTACAAAAATCGCTGCCATATCCATATAAGTTGTACATGATGTCCAGGATAGTTTTCCAGGGACAAATGTTGTAGCCTGTTGAACGAGGTGACCTTGCTCGGGTCCCAGGTGTGCGGTTCCTAAAATCGCTGCCATATACACGTCCACTGATAGGAGACGCAACAGGTATTATTAAACTGATAAGAATAGTACTACCTAACACACCTTATAGTAACGCAAAGAGAGGCAACGCAGAGAGAGGAGTCTGAAGAAGAGGAGTCAGAGGAGGAAGGTGGCTTTGAGGAGGTGGAAGACCAAACACAGCAGGCGTCCCAGGGGGCTTGTTGTCATCTTTCGGGGACCCTTGGTGTTGTATTTGGCTGGGTGGAGGAAGAGACCTTCAATGACATCAATGAGGACAAGGAACGGGACATGGCTAGCTTGGTATCCAACCTTGTGCAAATGGACTGTTTGCGGTTGTTTGCGGTGCGTTAAACGGGGAGTTTGGTCTGTCACTGTGAAGGGGGCGTAACCCTTACACTACCTGATCGATACAACATCATACAGTAGGTCCCCCCTCATAATTTTTATGGCCCCCACCCACCTACTCGGGTGGGGGCGGGGGGGAGGGCAGTAGGTCCCCCCCATTGTGATTTATGCCCCCCACCCACCGCGCAGAGGTGGGGGCCAGGGGGGAGGACAGTAGGTCCCCCACCTTATCCTTATTTACTGAATATTCCCCTGTATAACAATGTTTGGCATTTAGTGAATATTACCCATTCTGCTCTGTGTCAGTGTGTATCAGGGATCCTTAGGATAGGTGTCAATCCATATCTGCCAAGTGACCCTATGTAGGGGGAACAGTCCCTATTCTGCTCTGTGTCAGTGTGTATAAGGGGCTTTGAGGACCGGTGTCAATCCATACCTGCCAAGTGACCATATGTAAGGGGAACAGTCCCTATTCTGCTCTGTGTCCATGTGCATCAGGGGCTCTGAGGACAGGTGTCAATCCATATGTCAAGGTGTCAATATGTCATATGTCAGGTGTCAATCCATATTCATTGCGATTTAGGAATGTTGGGTGATTTCTGCCCTTTATGGATTAAAACCAGACTCTGCATCAACTGTGTAATTTTACATGGGAGTTTTGCCATGGATCCCCCTCCGGCATGCCACAGTCAAGGTGTTAGTCCCCTTCAAACAACTTTTCCATCACTTTTGTGGCCAGAAAGAGTCCCTGTGGGTTTTAAAATTCGCCTGCCCATTGAAGTCAATGGCGGTTCGCCCGGTTCGCCCGGTTCGCCGGTTCGCGAACGTTTGCGGAAGTTCCCGTTTGTCCGTTCGCGAACCGAAAATTTCGGGTTCGCAACATCACTACTCCTAATATAAGTCTCATTGTAGACTGCATTTTATATTAGGTTACATGGGAAGTGTGTGTACAGTAGGCCCAATACAGATTTTCTTTAAGTTAATTTTGAATGTTTTTTAAGTAAACCATTAAATGAGAAATTAAATGAATACTATGTTTAAAACATACAAATGGGAACGGGGCCGACTGTCATGGTGTAGCGATGCGACTTGCATGAGCTCCTCTCTGTATTTGGCAAATCAAGCGATTATTACTTTGCTGCAGAAGGATTTAGATAGACTGGGGGACTGGGCACTCAAATGGCAGATGAAATTTAATGTTGAAAAATGCAAAGTAATGCAATTTGTCATAAAGAATACACAAACAACGTATACCCTTAATGGAAGCGAATTAGGGATAACAACACACGAAAAGGACTTGGGAATTGTTGAAGATAACAAACTATGCAACAATGTGCAATGTCAATCAGCAGTGGCTAAGGCCAGTAAGGTATTGACATGCATGAAAAAGGGCATTCATTCTCGGGATGAGAATATCATTTTGCCTCTTTATAAATCACTGGCAAGACCACAACTTGAAAAAGTGCAGAGGCGGGCTACAAAATTAACAAAAGGAATGGAACATATCAGCTATGAAGAAGGTTAACAAATTAAACCTCTTTAGTTTAGAAAAACGTCGCCTGAGAGGGGATACGATAACATTATACAAATATATTCAGGGCCAATACAAACCATTGTGTGGAAATCTATTCGCAAACCGGACTTTACATAGGACACAAGGTCATGCGTTTAGACTGAAAGAAAGAAGATTTTGTTTAAGGCCAAGGAAAGTTGTTGTTTTTTACTGTAAGAACAATAAGGATGTGGAATTCTCTGCCTGAAGAAGTGGTTTTATCAGAGTCCATACAGATGTTCAAACAGCAACTTGCAACTTTGCATACTTGCAAAAACATAATATTCAAGGATATAATTTTTCAATAGGGTAATATCTGCTTGATCCAAGGATAAATCTGACTGCCATTCTGAGGTAAAGAAGGATTTTTTTCCTAGTTTCTTCCAAAATTGGAAGTGCTTCAAACTGTTTTTTTGCCTTCTTTTGGATCAACAGCAAAAAACAAATGTGAAGAAGGCTGAACTTGATGGACGCAAGTCTCTCTCAGCTATGTAATTATGTAACTATATGTAACTATGTAACAGCAGCCAAATAACCACTCACCTCCACCGCCATCCCTAAACAAGCGACGGATGCCTGCAGTCCCAGCAAGGATGAAGGCCCCAAAATGGTGGCGAGGCAGGAAGTCCCCAGTGCTCCTGCAGAGGGCAGCACACAAAGCAAAACCCCTCAGAACCAAGACTGGGACCTATGGAACATCAAAAGTACGTCTCTTATGGCCCATAGCTGGCTTACATGGGGAGCCTGAGGAGCTGCGGAAGACCCTGATCTTATCCATCAGACGGAATCATCCACTCACACACGGACTCAGGGCCCTGTTGCGTCCACTCACAACTACCTTCTCAACAGCAACTGACGGGGGACAGCATGTCATATTACATCCTATTATGGGTTTCCACTACACTATTTCACTAGGCTTTAGCACTATATTCTTGGTCTAATCTCAATAACCTGGGGGCCCCTAGGGGAATTAACCCACTTAGGTTAGCATTGTTATGCCTCTTTAATCACTACCATTTATTCTACTGGGAAGAAACTTAGACACACAGTATGTTCACAACAATGTCATGATGTTTGTTTTTTCTCTTTGCACTGTGTCCCTGTACTCTGATCATCACTCTAGCGCTAAGACATCTTTTGCATATCTAGTAATCTTACTTCATATGATTTGCCTATGTTTTTAAACTACTCATGTATAACACGTTTCTACTTGAAAAAATCAAAAAGGAGGCTTTTTGTTCATGGAGCCTATTTTACATGTGCCAATAGCTCCTACTGCTTATGTTGTACTTTATACAAAAGCCTCAATAAAAAAAAAACCATATAAATAAAGATATAGAAATACATGAAGGTGTCTGAATTGAATATCCTAAAATGTATCCATGTTGGTATAGCCAGGGACTGGTCAAACAGTAACTACAATGCTATAGAGAATTGCATTGAATATGATATTTTGTAAAAAAAAAAAACGAATATATAAGGTGAAGAATTAATGTACTGAAATCTGTGAGTGTGCATGAGCAAAGCCCGATCAACTAAAGTAAACAGGAAGTGACAACATTGCGCATGCGTGCATCAACAGCTGGGTTACTAGGAAACGGACCAATCCTCTAAGCAATGCAACAAGGTTTTGGGCTAGGTGAGAAAATTAGTGTGCAAGATAATCAGATGTAGTGCCAAAGTTAAAAACAAACACTAGGAGGAGAAGTAATTATACACAAAATTAATGGAAAAAGGAGAAAGAGAAACCACACATTGTGTATAAAGAGCTGAAAAATAGCAAAATTCTACAGATATTAAAAAAAAAAAAAAAAGTAAAGCAATAATAAGAGCAGTCACTGTTATGGATATAATAAGAATGGGGTAATAAAACCTAAAAGTTACCAACAAAAATAAAGTGATGAGAGTATACGTGGTGAGAAGTATGTAATGTGTATGTAAACAAAATAACAAAGTGAAGGGAATATATACATAAAATAAGCAATACCTTTCCCCAAGTAGATGAAAAGTAAAAACCCTCTTTATTTCAACATACAGCAGCCTCTGTAGGACATAAAAAGGGTATTTTAGTAGCTTATTTGAGCACATGGGAATGAGGGTCACTGAAATAGAGAATTGTGTGTGTAACAAACGGAACACTACCTTGACAGAGAGAAAAAACAACATCTGCAAGGTGTTGGAATGAGGTCTGGTTCAGTGTCCATTGCTACTATGCAGGCATTGTTCTTTTAAATAAAAGATGTGAACGGTCTATGTAAATCATAGTCGTTTTAACTCCCTGGAGCAAATTCAGGAGAAACTTACAGAAAGTGTTGGAAAAGGCCCAAAAACAAATGTTAGTGCCTGTGTTTCAGGACCAGTTTCTAAACTAGAAAGAATTCCCCTAAAGAGCTGGCAGGTAATAGATAGGTAGGAATCGCATACACACCAGATGTTCAGCCCTTGAATATGTTTGTGGTACTTAAAAATAGCAGGGTAAGTGCTCTCTGTGTATTGTAACAGCTATGAACTTTACATATGACCTGCAAATCTGTAAGCTCTGTAAAGCCACTCTTTTTTTTTTTTACTGAACTGAAAATTAAGGGGAAATGAAAAACAGATTTTAAAAATAAAGACTAAAATAGAAGAGTAAGCAATTTGGAACGTGTATCTGAATTATAAAATTCATATAGTTAATTTGTATAATCCCATTCCTTTACGTTTAAAAAATTGCAATGATAATATAGCAATTCAGATGCTCCAAACATTCCCTCTCCCCAAATCCCTGAATCACAACAAACGATGAGATGTAAGTTTAATACTGAGCTCAATAAGGCAAGGTGAAAACTCAAATGTTAACCTTGTCATTTGCTTACCTTTAGTTCCCACTGGTATTGTGTTATCGAAGCCGGAACTGAAGGGTTAATAAAACTGGGTGAAAGGTTCACATGATTTTTTCTCCAGAACCCCAGAACACTATGAGATATTTAACTGCATCATCATTGCTGGATGGCAAAACAACTAGGGGTTTCAACCCAAGGTTGAATATTATAACCCCCTCCAACATAAACTAACCTAAAGGTCTAACCATAAACCCAAGCATGTTTTATAAATCACATTGTGAAAATAGATCCAGGAATGAATTCTAATTACCGTATTTTTCGCCCTATAAGACGCACCTGACCATAAGACACACGTAGTTTTTAGAGTAGGAAAACAAGAAAAGAAAAGTGTTCCTTACCACCCACTCCCCTCCCCTGTTCCATAGTGTTCTTCCCCCCCACCCCATAGTGTTTTTTATCACCCCCTCCCCCCCCTCCGTGGTCCCATAGTGTTCCTTATCACCCACTCCCCCCCTCCCCTGTTCCATAGTGTTCCTTATCACCCACTCCCCCATCCCCTGTCCCACAGTGTTCTTTCACCCGCTCCCCCCCCCCTTCCCTGTCATACAGTGTTCTTTCACCCACTCCCCCCCTTCCCCTGTCCCATAGTGTTTTTCCACCCACCCCCTTGTCCCATAGTGTTCCTTATCAGGCACATTTGCTCCATAAGACGCACAGACATTTCCCCTCACTGTATTCCATAAATTGTACCCCTCACATTAGCAAATTTTTTGTAATTTATATAGTTCAAATTTATACATTTGTCTCTGCACAAGGCTCCTCTGTTTCTCCGCTGCCCCAGACTCCCCCTGCTTCTCATCTACCCTATATATAAAGATATATATATCTTTGAAAGAGAAAATCACTGATAACGAAATGGGAGGAGGGGAGACTATAGAGATGTTGAGGCTGGGGAGATATAAATTAAGGCAGGGTGCATGAAGGGAGGAGAGATTAATGCTGCCTGCAAGATTAGAAGCTCTCTACATCTGTCATCAGAGTGCAGTACAGTGCGCATTGACAGTAGAGGTAAAATATGCACAAAATAGACATTAGGCAGCCCAGAAGAGAGTTGCAGAGGATGCAACTTGCGCCCGGCACATAGCTACAGATTATGATAGATGTAGCTGCACATACAGATTACTACCATCATGGCCACTTCAAATTACTGAAGTGGTGATGGTGGTTGGAGTAACCCTTTAACAGTCAACGGGTGTGAAAATATGACCAGGGGCTCCTCAGGACCTAACTAAGGACTTCAGTCCCTATGAGCCCCCAGGAATGTCTCTGGTAAAGCGACACTCCACTGCCCAAATAATTGTTTTACATTTTTTTAAATAACTGTTTAGTAGATATACAACAAATATTAACTCACATATATTTAATTATTATTTTTTTTAGTTGTATCTAAAAACAGCATGGCTAAGTTGCAGTCCTCTTGTCTACTATATTTGCAAGTCATCCCCTTCTTTTCCTCCCCAGACTATCTGTACTATGTGTGGTTGTCCAATCACAGACTTAGCAATGCAGCTCAATAAGAAGTCTCTGCAAGTCAGGTGCTCTGGGCAATTGCTGCCTCTTGAGTTTAGGTCCACTGAGCTAACCAAACCTGGAAGTAACAAAGTAACAGGACTGGTTGTCTGAATGAATGCCGGGGAGCGTAAACAAGGTTAATTTATAAATGTGACAATTTTAATTGAAATCTGCACTTTTTGTAAAGAAAAAAAAAAAGGAACACACTTTTTTTTTTTTTTTTTTTTTTACAAATAAAGCACTTCAGCAAGCTAAACGTCCAGAGTGTCCTGTTAACTGAGTCTAATACTGAAGGGAGTGTAAAAAGGGGTCCTTTGGTACCATGAACTGGATGTGTGAAATGTATGAGAATTAAACATTACAAAAATGAACCCCCTAGAAAGAATGGGTGAACAAATATCAGATACTCAAATGCTTTGCCAGCTATTTTTATTTGTTCACCCAGCCTCCCTACCTTTGGGAGAGCTGGCGTTAAAGGACCACTCTAGTGCCAGGAAAACATACTCGTTTTCCTGGCACTAGAGTACCCTGAGGGTGCCCCCACCCTCAGGGACCCACTCCCGCCGGGCTCTGGAGAGAGGAAGGGGTTAAACTTACCTCTTTTTCCAGCGCCGGGCGGGGAGCTTTCCTCCTCCTCTCCATCTTGATCGCGACGTCATCGGCTGAATGCGCATGCGCGGCAGGAGCCGCGCTCGCATTCAGCCGGTCGCATAGGAAAGCATTTACAATGCTTTCCTATGGACGCTTGCGTGCTCTCACTGTGATTTTCACAGTGAGAATCACGCAAGCGCCTCTAGCGGCTGTCAGTGAGACAGCCACTAGAGGATTTGGAGGCTGGATTAACCCTCATTATAAACATAGCAGTTTCTCTGAAACTGCTATGTTTATAAAAAAAGGGTTAATCCTAGAGGTACCTGGCACCCAGACCACTTCATTAAGCTGAAGTCGTCTGGGTGCCTAGAGTGGTCCTTTAATCCTGTCCCTGAGTCCAATAGAGCTGCTGTCTCCTGCGGAGGATCTTATAGACCCCCAAGATGAGTGACTTTTAGGGAATATGACATCACTCCAGCTCCCGGCATTACAAAAGGGCGCACAAGGGAGCAGAGCAGGAAGATTACAGCTTCCTTACTGCCTCTAATGCTCTCACAGTAGCCCGGATCGGGGGGTCCATAAGGTGACCAGGCGGCCAGCTCTTTGGCCCCCCGTGACAGGAGGAAGCACCTGGGGCAGCCAAGCAGGCATTTGGGGGCGGCATTTTTTACTGCCCAATAGCTGGATAGTGCCGCCCAAGGCAAATGCCTTGTTTGCCTTGGGCAAGATACAGCACTGTACACACACCATATATACACTGAAACGCACACATACATAGATACATACATACAGAGATACACATAATTTCTCTTTAAATGTCATCTTCTTTGTATAGTAAAACAGAAAAAGTGGGTTTGTGGTTGATTACAGAAATTCCATAAATCATGATAGCCACACCTTACATACCAGACATAGTACAAGCCAATAGTTTTTTTTTTATTATTATTATTATTATTATGTATGGCCATAATATAATACTCGGAGTCAGCAGATGCAGGGAATCAAAGTTTTTATTTACCTACTCATATATTTTTGTAACTGGTCAGTTTGTAGTCTTTTGAGCAGGTTTGGCTTTGGATGTCTTACTTTAGCATCTGATGAATATTCAAGATTGTTGCTTTTGTCTGGCTTGGTTATTTCCTTATTACAGTTAATATCATAACACTATTACTTCTAGCTGGGCTGATGTTAATAATGCAGCAAATACTGATCAAACCCAAGTTTTTTCGCTTTGTTTCAAATGAATTGCATTTCACCTGAATTTTGAACGATTGACAGCTCTACCGAATTCCATAACTCTGAAACGCTATATGGACAAAGCATGAGACAAACAAAACGGACAATGGAAGAACAGTGACTTGTGACCTGGAGGTCTGTCTGTGCACCAAAAAAGAGATGATAATTGGCAAAAAGATGATTGATGGTTAGAGGATAGATATTAAATGCTGATTCTATTTACATATCATGTGCAAAATGACCAAAAGACGGGGGAAAAGGAGCATTATTGAAAATCTATATGTATATCTTATATGTGTAATAAATATATACACTAGACTAGACAGGGGGATATGATAGAAACATTTAAATATATAAAGAGAATCAACATCGTAAAGGAGGAGACTATATTTAAAAGAAGAAAAACTATCACAACAAGATGACATAGTCTTCTATAGGGGTAAAGGTTTAAAAATAATATCAGGAAGTGTTACTGTAGAGTAGAGTAGTGAGTGCATGGAATAGTCTTTCAGCTGAAGTGGTAGAGGTTAACACAGTGAAGGAGTTTAAGCATGTGTGGGATAGGCAAAAAGCTATCCTAGCTATAAGATAAAGCCTGGGACTAATGAAATAATGAAATGATTATTTAGAAAATTAGGCAGACTAGATGGGCTGAATGGCTCTTATCTGCCGTCACGTTCTATGTTTCCATGTAATATGTAAATATAGATCTATTTTTACTGCTCCTCCTTTTTTCCCCTCTATTGATTACCTCTTGAACTGTGAACCAAATGGCAGGAAATTCTTCGATCAGTGTCCTGTAAAATATATAGATAATATTTGCAGTATACATATTGGCTATTTTGCACACCCTTATAGTTTGTCTGAATCTTTCTTCCCCGAAACAACTGTATCTGCAAATTCATCCAAACTGTCATGCCACATGGACAAAACCATGGACAAAACCAATTTTCAATTAGGTTAAACCAATTTTTTTGCAGAGCACACATCTACTATTGTTCTCTGTTTGGGTTATTGTTGGATTACCCAGGTCCACAGTTACAGAATACCCTTCAATCCTGAGTTTAATATGAAACCATATGTATTCCTGAAAAATAGTTTTTGATCTGTCCTTTAAATCACCTACCATCTTCTATTAAAAGCTTATCTCCAGTGAATTGCAAGATGGTGGATTGTTGTGCCAGCCCCTTCTGGTTAATTAGTCATCATGGGAACCCAAATGTATCTCTCTTTAGGATTCACTTCTGCCACAGCCTACTGAACAGTGTATGCAGAATGACATATGTGCAGGAACATCAGATATCAGGTGATGCACATATGTTCCTGGGATCCACAGAAGGTAGACTAACCGGTGGATAAGGGAATATCTGAGATTTAAAAAGGCATAATGATTATCCTATAAACCAGGTCTCCAAATGAAAAGTGTCTGTGTTCAAAATTTGTTCATATTCACTAAATAAACACTTACATTTTATAGGTATTGCAATGTGATATAAGCATGTTGGCAACATACGCCCAATGATGTCACCACCCTCACTGTGCTGCCCAAGTCCTCCATTAAGCCCATCGTCCAGGACATCCCTTCTTCTGCAGGAAAGGGGAATGATGTCAACAAAGAAGAAACATAGAATGTGACAGCAGATAAGAAATATTTGGCCCATCTGGTCTGCCCAGAAGAATCAGAAAAATGAGCTGTCAAGTGGCAGAAAGAAATACATTGGCCTTGGCTAGAGTTATAGATAAATGTATCCTTTATTGATCTTGTCTGAATTTAGTTTGATCAGTCATCATTCCAAATTCTATGACATTGAAATGCTATATGGACATTTAACAAAACAAACAAAATGGACAATGGCTTCAGAAAAATAGGGAATTGATTAGAAAAAGGTGGACGATAGGGGCCAGACACTAAATTGTATTCACAGATCTAAAGAGAAGTGACCAACAGAGGGAATAAAGGAAGAGCAGTAATAAAACTAAATGTATATCATGTATATACATATGGGTTTTTTAGTGCTTCGCCCGTTTTCCCTCTCTTGATTACTTCTTCTCACTTAATCTGTGAACCAAATGGCAGGAAAACGTGCCTATTTGTTTACTGTAAAATATATACATAATATATATCTATATATTTTGCAGTACACTGATTGGCACATTTTCATGTCCTCTTGGTCTTTCTGAATTATTTTTCAGGAAATTATAACATAAACAAAATTCACCAGAACTGAAACACCAAGTGGACAAATCCTGAGTAAACTAATGCAAACCAAACCAAATGTTCTTATGCCAGCACTGTATTATTATAGTAAAAAAGGGAGGGATCCGCACTCTTGTCACCTGCAGACCTCGGTGCTCTGTAGTAGTCCAGGCACTTGATAAAGATCCCTGAAGGGATCGAAACGTTGCTGTATCTGTCCTGCTTTTCCAATAAATCTGCTGATGTTTGGAGACCTTGAGTGCCTGGACCACTTTGCTAGCACTGTATTATGATTGAAATTGAAGACTGTATTCTGTGGGTAAGCCTTAGATCTGGGGAAACAGTGTGTCTGTCGTATAAAAATATAAAGCCATAACATTAAAATAGTAACATTCTGTGATTGCCTTGACACTAAGGATGAAACAGTCATTAGTTTACTCTACAGAACAATAACATATCCAAGTTGAATTCCTAGCTTTTAGTTGTAACTGGGAAAGTATACAGTGAAAGCAAACGTATTGAAGCACACTTTCTTTAGTGATGATACATTATGTACTAACACATACATATTGCTGTTAACAATAATACCACAGATACATATTTAAACCCAGACCAATATATTTATATTTAAATACCCACAAACATATTGACATATATGTGTATTTTAATGCATATATTTTATATATGCATTAAAATATATATATATATATGTTTTACAATTTTAATATATGCATACGCACCTACATATAAACGTATGAAGTATCATTCTGTCATTACAAGGTCTCAGTGGGATTTAGAAAGGATGAGAATAATTTCTCTTCTATATAACTGGGTCATGCAAAGGTAAAATGTTCATTCATACACAGTACAATTCTTATATGTTGAGTAACATTGTATATGTATAAGATGAAAAAAAAACACATTGATCATACAAAACTACAAATTGTAATATTTTACACAAGGTTAATGGGAGACTGGACGAGTATATTTAAATATTGAGTGTATATAATGGCATAATGGCATGCCCCTGTAACTACCACTGGGGCAAGGGAAGGAGGTAGCAACATATTATATGTGCTGATTGGGTCCTGTACTGCTGGTACTCATCAGAACACACTATGCAAGCATATACCATCTTTAAAGCCCTAAAGCCTCATTAAATAAGAACAAGGCACCTAGCTATCATTACTCTAACTATAGATGTGCTGAAGTAGAAATATGCTAGACACAACTCTCCTCTGCAGCACTAAAATAAGCTATGTTAAAAATAAAAAAATTAAAAATCAGAGATGTTCTCATAACAGACAATGTGTTCTTCGAGAAACAAACTATACAAGCGTCCTCAGGACAGGCGTTGTAAGGTTTCTGAGTGTCATTATCTGAATACAAATTACAACTCATCTAGGTGTAAAAAAGAAAAGACAAGTTAACTACTCTCTACCATAAAATGGACTTATACTATATTTAAGTACATTTAAAAACGAATCATGACTTCTCTGAAAGTTACATAATTGAAGGAACACCTTAGTTCCAACAGTATTCCTAATGCTATAGTGTCCAACTAACTATTTAGATGTCCAACACTCTTTCCCTCCCTTCCTCTCCCATTTGCAATTAAAAAGGCAATTTTCTTTCCTTTTGGCCATTACAGTGCTGTTTTCTATGCTGCCAGCCCGCCTCCCTGGCTGAGATAATCAAGATTGATGATCTCAGCCAATCCAATACTTATCCACAAAGAAGCATTTGGACAAGTGTCTCTACTGGGTGTCAGGAAGACAGCCATTAGAGGTGTGTTAACCCTGAAATCATAACATTGATGTATCTACTAGACATGGAAAAAAGTGAAAATTCAATCTTATATTGATAGCTTTATATCCACTGTACATTTTCAGTATTTTCTCTGGCACCACTCTGAAATAGTCTAGATTATCCAAATTGATATGACCATCCTCCAAACCTGTATATCTCATGATAATACTACCTTAAGGCTTTGCCAGTCCAAATTAGCTTATGTGTTTCAATTAGATTGGATGGTATCTTAGCATTGCAAGGAATGCTAGGGCGGAGGTAGTGCCCAGACCCCCCAGGGAGCTCCGTCACAGCAGTTTTTAAATTTGTGGTGTCCTTATGTCCAAGGGGTCATTCACTAAAGTCTGAATGGCCCAGAACCGAATAGTGCAAAACCATCCAACTACATATGAGGCCATTCACACTACAAAATCTGGATATTGTTCATGGATTTAAATCATGTTCGGCTTTTGTAAATTGCAATGCGTGTGAAAATGTAACACACTTTGCAATATGTTCAAGAGTTCTCTGATTGCATAACCTGGACATTGTTTACAGTATTAAAACATGTTGTGATTTTGCAACTCTGACTCTGAACGAGGTAGAATTGTGTCCAGATTTCAGAGTGTCCAAATGCTGCTGGACTGAAATCTGGATCCAGATTCTTAAAATCAGTTTAGATTTTAAATGTCTGAACTATTTGCCTATCCGGACATATTTGATGTTTAGTGAATAACCTTGTCTGTTTCTCTTCCTGGCTGTGCCAAGAATGAACTACTTTGTGACGTCAATTGTTGAATCTTAAATATACATTTTAAAAAAATGTAACATATGAAAAAAAGTTTACACAAGTGACTTTCATTTACTTTTTAAAATAAACTTTTTATTACTTTAAATTAAACAGGTGGACATGATAGGTGTCGGGGTTACATTACAGAACACCCTAGTAGATATAAACAGATATGACTTAACAATAAACAAAATATGTATTAGAAATAGCATGATCTGATCCAAATAGGTAATGTAGAAAAAAAAATTGTGGAGGATTCGCTCAAAGGATATACGTTTGTCAAATAAAAGATCTATAGATTGGCAGGGTTAATCACTAAACACCAGATTTTCTCAGAATGAACAAAATCTGTTGAAAATATCCAAATCCAGACCACATTCGTCATTTGCATATTTACTAAAGCCAAATGTGGTCAGGATTTGGTCAATAAGACCGATTCTGTAACATTTGTTCTAAAGTGTAAAATCTGTATGGGAGCACAGGATTCAGACATTTATTAATGACCAAAAAAACACAGAAAGGATCAGGGCTGATATGACAATAGGAAATAAAATAGTTTAATATACAGGCAGCACACCTATAGAATGGGGGGTCCCCTCGAATCCCCACAGAATAATTGTGAGAAAGGAAAAAGAAGCAAGAAGGGTGCGCCTTAAAAACAAATATAAATAATACTTATGTAGATACAAATAATACTTATGTAGATATGTAACAGTCCAAGCAGTTCTGCAATAGTCCAATATTAGAGTGGTTCACGTGGGAGAAGAAGATCCTTGTGGGACAGTGAGTGCAATATATGGTCACAATTGTGAACTCGTAGTCCAGAAGTGTATATATGGAGAAAAGCAGCAGACAAAAGACTCCAATGGTGCAGTATGTCTTAATCAGAAAAAAATATATATTGGAAAAAACAAGAAACTACTCACACTATCCAGAGCTATAATCCCAGCTCTGGTTTATATGGCATGAAATGGAACAATCCCCACTCTGGTGTATCAACATTTTTTATTTACAACTATCTACTGGCTATTAATATTTACAATACTCAATTGCTTTGTTTTATGATACACATGGAAGCATGACCATAATCAACCTGATTTAGATCCAGTTGTAAGAAGCATGGAACTGGGAATATCTGGATAGGTGGCACCTGACTGGGTAGGGTGGTGTCTAGGAAATGGGTATATGGCTACACACAGGTGTAATTGGGGGACTATATTGGTGGGGAGGGGGTGGCTGGAACAGACTATATACCAGAGCACACACAAGGCTCTGGGATATATCCGGCTGGGCATTGGGTGTGGAAATAAGTATAAACTGTTTTATTTCCTCTTTATTTTTGCAGGCTAAGAAATTTTATAATTATTATCAGAAGGGTGATATTATAGTATTATTATTGCTATTATTATTATATTATGCTATAGTTAGAAGGGTGAGTATAAATAAAGAATTGACATTGTTACACATTTGTTTTGTAGACCGAGTTAAAGCCGAGGTAACGTCACTTTCTTAGTATTCCAAAGTATGAATCCTAGTTAAATCCCCTCACCAGTAAGTGTCTTTGAGCACCTAGAACTATATATTCATTTATCTAAAACCCTCATAGGTTTTAAGCATGATTGAACAGAGCCTTCTTTAGTAGTGATGTCCCGAACTGTTCGCTAAAAATAAAATAAAATTTTGACTGTAATAGATTGAATAGCAGTTAGTTGTCTGCCAGCGTGTGTGTCAGGCTCACAGCGTATACTGTGCCCACTTGCCCAGTGCCACCAATCACGCACTGGTGTCACAATAGCTTGCATTTAAGAAAAACAAAACTTTTTGGACTGTAATATAATAGCAGTCAGTTTCCTTCACGAGTGTGCGTTTCAGGGCCTGCCCAGTGCCAGCACTCACTCATATCTGGTGTCCCAATAGCTTGCATTTAAAGAAAACTAAACTTTTTGGACTATAATATAATAACAGTCAGTTTCCTTCACTAGTGTGCGTTTCAGGGCCTGCCAGGGCACAGTGTCACACCAGTGCAACTCATATCTGGTATAACAGTAGTGTACATTTTAAAAAAAAAATACAACTTTGACTGTAATATTGTAAACGAGTGTGCGTTTCAGGGCCTGCCAGGGCAAAGTGTCACACCAGTGCCACTCATATCTGTTGTCACAATAGCTTGCACGCATAGTACCACTAATCCAAAAAAAATGACAGGCAGGCCACCCCGCAGGGGCCGTCGTGGTCGTGGTGCTGTGATTCCCTTTGGCCCTAGAATAATGCCCAGTGTTCAGAGGCCACGTACCCTGAACTCGAAAAGTTCTGAGGACATAGTTGACTGGCTAACACAGGACACCCAATCTTCTACAGCTTCCGCTCGGAACCTCGACGCACCATCCTCCACCAGCTTAGCTTCGGGCACCTCTCAAGTTACCACTTGCCCGCCTGCCGCCACCACCAACACTAGCACCACAGCCGCTTCACTTGGTATGTCAGAGGAGATATTTACACATCAGTTGGAAGAAATGAGTGATGCGCAACCATTATTGCCAGAGGATGTAGATAACAGAGATATGTCTCAGTCAGGCAGCATTACACACGTACGGTGTGATGATGATGATGTTGTACTTACTGCTGCTTCCTTTGCTGAGTTGTCAGATACAAGTGAAGCAGTTGATGATGACGATGCGTCCGTGGATGTCACGTGGGTGCCCGCTAGAAGAGAAGAAGAACAGGGGGAAAGTTCAGATGGGGAGGCAGAGAGGAGGAGGAGACGAGTTGGAAGCAGGGGGAGGTCGTCGCAAGGAGCTAGTGGCACAGTAAAACAGCATGCATCGGCACCCGGGGTCAGCCAGACAGCACGCCAATCAACACATGCTGTGTCCACCACCAGAATGCCGTCATTGCAGAGCTCAGCAGTGTGGCATTTTTTTTGTGTGTCTGCCTCTGACAACAGCGATGCCATTTGCAACCTGTGTCAAAAGAAACCACAGGTTGGAAATAAGTCCAACACCCACCTAGGTACAACTGCTTTGCGAAGGCACATGATCGCACATCACAAACACCTATGGGATCAACACATGAGTACAAGCAGCACACAAACTCAAAGCCGCCATCCTCCTCCTGGTCCAGCATCTTCAGCCATGTTAACCACTGCTGTCCTCCTTGCCCCCTCTCAACCATCCGCCCCTCCGTCTCTCGCCTTGAGCAGTTCCTGCTCAGCTGCCCACAGTCAGGTGTCTGTCAAGGACATGTTTGAGCGTAAGAAGCCAATGTCACAAAGCCACCCCCTTGCGTCTGACAGCTGGCTTGACTGAACTCTTAACCCACCAGCATTTACCATACAAGCTGGTGGAGTCTGAGGCGTTCAAAAAATTTGTAGCTATTGGGACACCGCAGTGGAAGGTACCTGGCCGAAATTTCTTTGCACAAAAGGCAATCCCCAACCTGTACTCGATTGTGCAAAAGGAAGTAATGGCATGTCTGGCACACAGTGTTGGGGCAAGGGTCCATCTGACCACTGATACCTGGTCTGCAAAGCATGGTCAGGGCAGGTATATCACCTACACTGCGCATTGGGTAAACCTGCTGACGGCTGCCAAGCATGGAATGCGTGGCTCTGCAGAGGAGTTGGTGACACCGCCACGACTTGCAGGCAGGCCTGCTGCCACCTCCTCTACTCCTCCTACTCCATCCTCTTCCATAACCTCCTCGGCTGAGTCCTCTTGTGCTGCTGTGTCTTGCTCCACATCAACGGCACCCCCCCAGCTCCCCAGGTACTGTTCCACATCCCGGATAGGGCAGTGTCACGCCGTCTTGGGGTTGACTTGCCTGAAAGCAGAGAGTCACACCGGACCAGCACTCCTTTCTGCCCTGAATGCACAGGTGGATCAGTGGCTGACTCCGCACCAACTGGAGATCGTCAAAGTGGTTTGTGACAATGGAAGAAATTTGTTGGCGGCATTGCAATTGAGCAAGATCAGATGGCACATGTGTGTAATCTGATCGTACAATGCTTTGTGCATAGGTATCCAGGCTTACAGGATGGTGTGTGGCCATTTCAGGCGTTCCTACACGGCCATGGCGAACTTTTCCGATATCCAGCAGGGAAACAACATGCCAGTGAGGCGCTTGATTTGCGACAGCCCGACACGTTGGAATTCAACACTCCTAATGTTCGACCACCTGCTCCAACAAGAAAAGACGTTAACGAGTATTTGTATGACCGGGGTGCTAGGACAGCCTCTGCGGAGCTGGACATTTTTTTGCCACGTTACTGGACGCTCATGCGCAATGCCTGTAGGCTCATGCGTCCTTTTGAGGAGGTGACAAACCTAGTCAGTCGCATCGAAGGCACCATCAGTGACATCATACCATTTGTTTTCTTCCTGGAGCGTGCCCTGCGAAGAGTGCTGGATCAGGCCATAGATGAGCGTGAAGAGGAAGAGTTGTGGTCACCATCACCACCAGAAACAGCCTTATCAGCATCGCTTGCTGGACTTGCGGCAACGCTGGAAGAGGATTGTGAGGAAGAGGAGTCAGAGGAGAAACGTGGCTTTGAGGAGAAGGAGGAAGACCAACCACAACAGGCATCCCAGTGTGCTCGTTGTCACCTATCTGGTACCCGTGGTGTTGTACGTGGCTGGGGGGAAGAACATACCTTCAGAGAGATCACTGAGGACGAGGAACAGGACATAAGTAGCTCGGCATCCAACCTTGTGCAAATGGGGTCTTTCATGCTGTCGTGGCTGTTGAGGGACCCTCGTATAAAAAGGCTGAAGGAGAACGACCTGTACTGGGTGTCCACGCTACTAGACCCCCGGTATAAGCAGAAAGTGCCTGAAATGTTACCGAATTACGGCAAGTCGGAAAGGATGCAGCAGTTCCAAATCAATTAAAAAGTATGCTTTACACAGCGCATAAGGGTGATGTCACAGCACAACGGGAATCTAACAGGGGAAGAGGTGAAAGTAATCCTCCTCCTCCCACGACCACGCCGGCAAGGACAGGATGCTTTACAGACGTGTTGTTGATGGAGGACATGCAGAGCTTTTTAAGTCCTATGCATCGCCACAGCCCTTCGGGGTCCACCCTCAGAGAACGACTCGACCGACAGGTAGCAGACTACCTCGCCTTAACTGCAGATATCGACACTATGAGGAGTGATGAACCCCTTGACTACTGGATGTGCTGGCTTGACCTGTGGCTTGAGCTATCCCAATTTGCGATAGAACTTCTGGACTGCCCCGCTTCAAGTGTCCTGTCAGAAAGGACCTTCAGTGCAGCAGGAGGTATTGTCACTGAGAAGAGAAGTCGCCTAGGTCAAAAAAGTCTAGATTACTTCACCTTTATTAAGATGAATGAGGGATGGATCCCAAAGGGACTGACAGTGGGCGATACATTCAACTAAAAAAGGCCTGATGAGGGGGACGTAACAGGGTGTCGCGGCTGCTGGCCCGCCGCGTGATATTTAAATCCCTAGCTCACCCCAGTACCTTGCCATGTCGTGGTTTCCTGTTCCTGGTTTCCTGAGAGTGCTTTTTTCATTGTGAATCTGATTTCCTGGTATCCTGATCTTGGCTTTTCCGCGGTTATTCTGAATTCTGGTTTCCCTGACTTGGCTTATGTAAACGGTATTGTGTATTTTCTGGCTTCCTTGACCTCGGCTTTCCCTTTGACCATTCTCTGTCTCTAGCGTATTAGTCCGGCCATTCTAAGGTCCAGTTTACGCTCTGTCCCTTTATTTACCTTTTGTTGCCTATGTATATGTTTACATAGTTTCTGCGTGCTGGACCACACTAGTAGTCATGACATTGGGATTAAACTGATAAGAATAGTACTACTTAACACACCACTCCTATCTGGTGGCACATTAGATTGCACGTGCAGTGCCCCAAATTTGAAGTAGGAGGACCGACCAAGCATCTTTTTCCATCTCCCGCTTCCTAAAATCGATGCCTTATATACACGTCCCCTGATAGGGGACGTAACAGGGATTAAACTGATAGGAATAGTACTACTTAACACACCACTCCTATCTGGTGGCACATTAGATTGCACGCGCAGTGCCCCAAATTTGAAGTAGGAGAACCGACCAAGCATCTTTTTCCATCTCCCGCTTCCTAAAATCGATGCCTTATATACACGTCCCCTGATAGAGGACGTAACAGGGATTAAACTGATAAGAATAGTACTTCTTAACACACCACTCCTATCTGGTGGCACATTAGATTGCACGCGCAGTGCCCCAAATTTAAAGTAGGAGGACCGACCAAGCATCTTTTTCCATCTCCCGCTTCCTAAAATCGATGCCTTATATACACGTCCCCTCATTGGGGACGTAACAGGGATTAACCCCTTAAGGACACATGACATGTGTGACATGTCATGATTCCCTTTTATTTCAGAAGTTTGGTCCTTAAGGGGTTAAACTGATAGGAATAGTACTACTTAACACACCACTCCTATCTGGTGGCACATTAGATTGCATGCGCAGTGCCCCAAATTTGAAGTAGGAGGACCAACCAAGCATCTTTTTCCATCTCCCGCTTCCTAAAATCAATGCCTTATATACACGTCCCCTGATAGGGGACGTAACAGGGATTAAACTGATAGGAATAGTACTACTTAACACACCACTCCTATCTGGTGGCACATTAGATTGCACGCGCAGTGCCCCAAATTTGAAGTAGGAGGACCGACCAAGCATCTTTTTCCATCTCCCGCTTCCTAAAATCGATGCCTTATATACACGTCCCCTGATAGGGGACGTAACAGGGCATCTTTTTCCATCTCCCACTTCCTGGGTGGAGGAAGAGAGACCTTCAATGACATCAGTGAGGACAAGGAACGGGACATGGCTAGCTTGGTATCCAACCTTGTGCAAAGGGGAGTTTGCGGTTGTGCAAATGGACTGTTTGCGGTTGTTTGCAGTGTGTTAAACGGGGAGTTTGGTCTGTCACTGTGAAGCGGGCGTAACCCCTACACTACCTGATTGATACCTGATGTTTTAAAGCATGTTATTCCAAACAATTTAGGAATGTTAGGTGATTTATGCCCTTTATGGATTAAAACCAGACTCTGCATCAACTATGCAAGTTTCCATGGGAGTTTTGCCATGGATCCCCCTGCGGCATGCCACAGTCCAGGTGTTAGTCCCCTTGAAACAACTTTTCCATCACTAATGTGGCCAGAAAGTTTCGCCTGAACATTGAAGTCTATGGCGGTTCGCCCGGTTCGCCCGTTCGCGAACATTTGCGGAAGTTCGCGTTCGCCGTTCGCGAACCGAAAATTTTATGTTCGCGACATCACTATTCTTCAGATATACCCTTTCTATAAATGTAAAGTGCTGCAGAATGTGTTGGCATCATATAAATTCTTATAATAATAATACATTAAACAATAAAGCAAGTAGTATGTGATGCCATCCAGAGAACCTACAAGCAATAGTAATCTAGAAAATGGGGAAGTACCAATACGGAAAAGTAAAAAATAAGGGGAAAGCCATTAAAAAGAAAGAAAAACTTTAATGATAATAGTCAAAGCATTTAAACAAATCTCTGAAAGTGTTCCACTAACCAAAATAAAAGAATTTGCATAAAAAGTCTTTGAGTGCTATGCTTACTGATGTAATAGTGGTTGTGTGCTCAATGGCAACTCGAGGAACAATACATAGGACACACACACACACAAAAGATGTCACAGTCATAATGGGGGCACAAATACTTTCCACCACTAATCATATCAATAGTGGTCACAGAGGAGATATAGGCTGTTTTAGGTGTAAGGGAAGGTTAGGGTCTGTAGTTGGTGCAGGTAGTGGGTGCAGGAGAAAGAGGCTGTACTGGGTGCAGGGCAGGGCCAGGACATGTTGCCACCCCCTCCCCAAATATGCATCTTCTGTGTGTCTCTTATTTTCTAACCCAATTTGTGTTTCTTATCCTGTATTTTGTGTCTTACACCCCTCTCTATTCGATCTTATCTCTCATTTTCCACGTTGTGTGTCTCTTAAAATCCCACGTTGTGTGTCTCGTACCTCTAGGTAGTCCCATGGTTTGTTTTTTACTTTCCCCCCAAGCCCTTTTGTATGTGTCTCAATGCCCCAGTCCCTTTGGGTATCTCTCACTTTCCCCCAGCCCCTTTGTGTGTCTCGTTACTCAACCATCCACAACCCTTGTATGTGTATCTTAGTCACCCACAGCCCTTTTGTGTGTCTTTTTTCCCTCCCCAGCCTTTCTCCAGTACAGCCCCTTTTGTATGCTTCTTACTCTACAGCTCATTTTGCTGATCTCTTCCCCAACCCCTCTGTGTGCGTTTTCCTACAACCACTTGTGCCTCTTTTTCTCCAGCCTTTTAGTATCTCTTTGTCACCTTCCCAAGCCCCTGTGTGTGTCTCTGCCTCCAGTGCATCCCCTTTTTTATGTCTCTTCCCACAGCCCTATTTGTGTGTCTCTTTCTTCCACGGCAGCCCTTTTGTATGTCTTTCCCCCACTGTCCCTGTGTTTGTTTCCTTCTGCCTTTCCCCAATGCCTGTGTGTCTCTTCTTCCCCTTTGCCAGCACATGTGTGTGCCTCCCCACCCCCAGCCCCCTATGTGTGTCTCTTTCCCCCCTCCCTCAGTCCCTTTGTGTGTCTCTTTCCAGCAGCCCCTCTGTGTGTCTCTCGCTCCCTAGCACATGAGTGTGTCGCTGCCTCCCCTTCCTCAGCCTCTGTGGGTGTTTCTCCACCTACAGCCACTGTGTGTGTCTCTTTCTCCCGTTCCCCAATCCCTCGGTGTGTCTCTTTTCTCCTCCGTCAGCCCATCTGTGTCTCTCATGTGTGTGTCTCTCATTCCCCTTTTTTAGTCCTGTGTGACTCTTTTCCTCCAGCCCTTTTTGTGTCTATGTCTCCCCTTTCCCAGACCCTCTATATATTTATTTATACAGCACATCCCATTTTGTATGTCTCTTCCCCCCAGCCTCTATTGTATGTCTCTTTTTTCTGCCAACTGATCCTTTTGTATGTCTCTTCCACATAACCCTTGTGTTTCTCTCTATCTCCCCTTCCCCAACCCGTGTGTGTCTCTATCTCCCTTTCTCCAGCTTCTTTGTGTGTCTCCCCACATCCAGCCCCTGTGTGTGTTTCTTTCTCCCCTTCCCCAGTCTTTTTGTGTCTCTTCCCCCAGCCCCTATGTGTGTCTCTTCTCCCCTTCCCCAGCCCCATGTATGTCTCTCCCTCCCCTTACTCAGCTCATGTGTATCTCTCCACACTTCCAGCCCCTGTGTGTGTATATTTATCCCCTTCACCAGTTCCTCTTTATGCCGCTATCTCCCCACAGCCCATCTTGTATGTCTTTTCCCCAGCCCCTTTTGTATGTGTCTTGCCCACAGTCCCTATGTGTGTCTCTTTTTCCCCTTCCCCAGTCCTCCCTCCCTTTTTGTGTCTCGCCTCCCACCTGCTCCCCTATACCTCCATTGTGTAGTGTAGCTATGCTGGCTGCAGTAGAGAATCTTCTATATTCTCTACCCGGTCTGCCAGGAAAATGTTAGTTGCACCCAATGGTCTACCCGGCCATGCTACATGAAGTGAACAGTGGGAGAGGGAGCGCTGTGTGCTTTGCACTTCCTTCCTGATGGTCACTCCAATATTGCTCTCCCCCAGGCTGATGTTCACTAAAGCCACCTGTACTATTTTATAGTTGTCCTGGCCCGGATACGGGGGTAATAGGGGCTGTAGTGGGTGCAAGGAAGGGTTAAGGGCTGTAGTGGGTGCAAGGTGTAATAGATGCTGTAGTCAGTGCAGGGAATTTTAGGGCTCCAAAATGAATTGATACCTCTCACACTTTTTTCCTGACAGATCCTAAACCATCTCTCTAGCACCCTAATTGTTAAACCAAGATGTGGCGGGGATCTGTTTTTCTATCTGTTTTAGCCAACATCTCCGATAACACTTTGCATGCAATGACAATATTAGTCATGGTGGACAGGGAGCCAACTAGTACTACTACCAGAGAATCGTGAACCACATATCTTCTTTAGAAACCTGCCTTGGACGTTTCCTAATATTGTGCCCAGTCCTTAACTGTGCCAGAGAGCCAACAGCTGGTCATCCCTGATGTAAACTGTATTCCTTCTCTCTATATTGTTGGTATTATTAAAAAAAAGCATGGAGCACAGAGCTATTTAAATGCTGTTTTCCCTAGTGTAACAATGATATCCTCATCTTGATCTTTAAACAGGAAGGGTATTAACCTCTACACAAGTTTCATTTAAAATACATGGATTTGAGGAAATCAATTATTGTAGTCATATAATTTATGATACTGACCAAAGCCCTTTGCACCACTATAAGTGTTGTGAGCTAAGGTCAGCACGGTCCTATTGACCATTTATAATTATGTCTGTAATACAGAGGTTCACTGAGCAACTTCCATTATTCATTTCTATACATCACATGAGAAAAATACAAACTGCAAGAAAAGAAATTAATCAAATGACTTTGCTTTTATTATCCCTGGTTTTATGATGGGTAAAGATTAATCTTCACTTCGTATATTGATTGATATGTGACCTTATTTTTCCACTTCACTGATTATAAACTCAATAACATGAGGAGTTTTGGTGAAGGACTGCAGATAATAGTGGACTGGTAAAGGACAGATTTGCCTAATGTGTCCACTGACCTTGTTTATTTGTTCTACATTTTGTAAACCTAAATTATTCCACTGCCTTACATGTTTAAATTCCCTTACTGGATCTACTTCTACCTCTACTGTATTATAATATTTCCATGCTCATCATGGACATCAGCTACTATATGAATCTTTCTGCTCTGAACACCTGCTTCTTGGCTGCTTGGAGGTTCAGCGAGAAGTGGGAGTATTTCTTAACCTTCAGCATTATGAAAAAGGGGGACAAGGCATAGATCCTAATTTCTATCTTTGCCTCTTCTGTCCTGCATGTCAGGAGGGGTGTATGTATGCTAATCCACTGAAAAAATAAACACATCACTTGTTCAAAGATGTTAGAGAAAGCTGGCTAGAATGTACTTTGGATCATAGTTATGGTGCCCTTAAAGGACCAAAATCCACAAAAATAGAAGACACAGACAAGTTTGATGAAGGCGGGGTATAGTTGTATGTATATTTGTGTGAGGTCAAATGTTCCCCTATTTTTCCTCTATCATGCCTTTCATGATCGTATCATACAACCAGTACATTTATGTATATTGGTGGCATTTATGTTACTCAAAGACAAAAACTGATCCAAATGATTTGCTCAAACAACGAAAATTGTCCTCTCTGCTTCAGCGGTTCTTTGCTCCACAGGTTCTGATAGAGATCTGAGCTGTAGGAATTGTGTAGGTGCTGCTTTTAACACTTTTGCATGCGTTTCGCTGCTAAAGAAAATCTGTAGGAGGCATCCATTGTTTTTATAAAGATTCTATGTGTTTTGTGTGAGAATTACAAGGAATGCATTCAGAAAAAAAAATCAAGGTCACACTTTTCATGAATATTACATGGCACAGAAAAAAATACTAAACCTAAATAACATTTTATGCACATAAATAAGTGGGCTCATCCTCCTGGTCCACTGTTAAAAAATAAGCAAACATAAATCTGGTAGGTACCAAAGCAATGCACATTTTTTTCTGGCATTTATCCAACCACCCCTGCTCATAGTCCAAGTAGAAATGCTCTATGTTATGTCCATGACCAAATACAAACTCATCCAGTGATCATATTCTAAAACACTGGCCTATGACAAATCCATTGATGCATCTTCAATCAACTAGAGTTCAGCAACAAAGTAATGTGTGTTAAATGCAGTTTTGTATTGAAATACAAGACACAATGCAATCAATATTAGTAAACTACTTTTTTTCTATAGAGAGTATGAGCTCAGGAGAAAGATCAAGGACAGACGGTAGAATTACATATGACCTTCCATGTTTCAGATTATTTTTTTTCTATAACTGTACTGTTCTCTAAGAAGATAATATGGCTAACAGAAGCTATGGAATATAAAAACACATCAGACAAAGCTTTCAAACCCTGTCTAAAAATAAGCATACCTATGCCATTCTGAAAACTCATTAAATCACAAATGACCTCATGACATTGTCTCGCTGATAATTGTACCAGTACAAGACGCTTTTCATCCTTAGGGATTGCACTGACAATAAGCAGACAAGCTAAATGAACAAAAGACAATTTCTCACAGATGTGACTCTCTCTGTAAAGCATGTAGAAAAATTTTGGTAGCATAAGCCACAATGTCACTTAACAGACTGCAAGGAATACTCTGGTCCTTAAAATATGTCATTGCCAATATTGATAACTTCACTGGAAATAGTACAAGGTAAAATCAGTTTATGAGTTGCTAGAAAGGTTAATGCAATGTGAATATATATGCCATGTATATATACATGGTTTTCACACATATCAATGGGTATTTCTTTTTAAACAGTTGAATTTAAATACAATCTAAATTGTCAGTTTTCCATTATATGTTTTAAATATTATGGTGGCATCCACGATAACACCATTTTAGAATAAGTCCCAGTTTCTAAAAGCAATGACATTTGAATTAGTTATTGTAGTTTTACCAGGAATAAACTTTATTTTGTCAATGTGAATTTATATATCAAACATTATATTCATGCAGTAAAATAGCTGGTCTAGTCAAGGCATATATTACAAAGACTATGGGTTCTACATTGTGTAGTTGCAATCCGAATGCAGGGAAGGAACACAACTGTGTGACCTGTCACTGTGGAGAAAACCTAGAATAGGGACAGGTAAGGAAGCACAGGGGCTAATGCCAATAGAAGAGATAAACCCAAAGCATGGGGTTCTGGTACTGTGATCAGAATACAAAGATGAAGTAACCATTATGTCCATATATGCACTGCAATTATTGGACTGGATAATACTGGTGTTGTGGACATTCATAATGAACCCACACATTTACTGTTTCAACTTTTTCAACTTTCTGTTTAATTTCCATTACTTTTTTTGGTTGCTTTATTTCTTCTTTTGTTCATTTTTTTTTTTTTTTATATATGGTATGTTATGGACAAACCAAAATAAATAAATTAAACAAATCCTATCCTTTGAGTTCTTAAAGAGTATAGTCTCTTATAATGTTCATCATAAGCTACTGGAGCATCATGCGAAAGGAACAAAGTTACTGAATAAAACTGTTGAGTAAATTAGAGTAACTTAAAGTTGACAAAAATCATTAAGGGTATGTCAAAGATTTGTAATAATATCCGGGACACTAAAAGGATTTCATTCACCAAAATTAATGTTCTTTCTGAAAACGAAATCCTTAGAAACATAAAATAACACACTTCTGAAAAAATGGGCCCTAGGTTAGCAAATTATTTGCAAGTTGGAGAACTTGGCATCTGGATATGAACAAGAACTCCTATGATTTGGGGAATCATAGGGTCTTCATCAGTTGGTCACCAACTGTAAATATTCAATAATTAGACATTTCTTAAATTTAACAAATTGTGTACTTGGATCCCATATTTTGAGACTGTATTCTGTGGTTCATCACAATTCTCCTGGGCTATACCAATGTTCATATAAACACAAAGTAACCTCAAAGTGGACATATCTAGCTTTTGTTGATTCTTCAATGAGTTTCAAGAGTTGTTTAATATATTACCTTTAAGTGCATGCTGGTTGGACAAATGATATCCCACCACCTAACCTATCACTGAAACTAAAAGCCTCATGTTAAAATGATATATCAATCCAGCCGCAGAACAACTGCCGGTACAGCTGATGCAGCTGCACTGGGGCTTGAAGGCTGTTGTGGACCCATTGGGTGACCTGATAGGAATAACTGCCTCCTAATTTCATATGGGAAGAGGGTAAATATGAAAACTTGCATGAAGAAGGTTGTGATCGTTGAAATTCTTGTTGGTCTCCATTGTCTTCCTCTAGATGGAAAGAAAGGAGAAGGTTGGAAATCTGTTTGGTATCTTGGTCTACAGGGAGTGCAGAATTATTAGGCAAGTTGTATTTTTGAGGATTAATTTTATTATTGAACAACAACCATGTTCTCAATGAACCCAAAAAACTCATTAATATCAAAGCTGAATATTTTTGGAAGTAGTTTTTAGTTTGTTTTTAGTTATAGCTATTTTAGGGGGATATCTGTGTGTGCAGGTGACTATTACTGTGCATAATTATTAGGCAACTTAACAAAAAACAAATATATACCCATTTCAATTATTTATTTTTACCAGTGAAACCAATATAACATCTCAACATTCACAAATATACATTTCTGACATTCAAAAACATAACAAAAACAAATCAGTGACCAATATAGCCACCTTTCTTTGCAAGGACACTCAAAAGCCTGCCATCCATGGATTCTGTCAGTGTTTTGATCTGTTCACCATCAACATTGCGTGCAGCAGCAACCACAGCCTCCCAGACACTGTTCAGAGAGGTGTACTGTTTTCCCTCCTTGTAAATCTCACATTTGATGATGGACCACAGGTTCTCAATGGGGTTCAGATCAGGTGAACAAGGAGGCCATGTCATTAGATTTTCTTCTTTTATACCCTTTCTTGCCAGCCACGCTGTGGAGTACTTGGACGCGTGTGATGGAGCATTGTCCTGCATGAAAATCATGTTTTTCTTGAAGGATGCAGACTTCTTCCTGTACCACTGCTTGAAGAAGGTGTCTTCCAGAAACTGGGAGTTGAGCTTCACTCCATCCTCAGCCCGAAAAGGCCCCACAAGCTCATCTTTGATGATACCAGCCCAAACCAGTACTCCACCTCCACCTTGCTGGCGTCTGAGTCAGACTGGAGCTCTCTGCCCTTTACCAATCCATCCATCTGGCCCATCAAGACTCACTCTCATTTCATCAGTCCATAAAACCTTAGAAAAATCAGTCTTGAGATATTTCTTGGCCCAGTCTTGACGTTTCAGCTTGTGTGTCTTGTTCAATGGTGGTCGTCTTTCAGCCTTTCTTACCTTGACCATGTCTCTGAGTATTGCACACCTTGTGCTTTCGGGCACTCTAGTGATGTTGCAGCTCTGAAATATGGCCAGACTGGTGGCAAGTGGCATCTTGGCAGCTGCACGCTTGACTTTTCTCAGTTCATGGGCAGTTATTTTGCGCCTTGGTTTCTCCACACGCTTCTTGCGACCCTGTTGACTATTTTGAATGAAACGCTTGATTGTTCGATGATCACGCTTCAGAAGCTTTGCAATTTTAAGAGTGCTGCATCCCTCTGCAAGATATCTCACTATTTTTAACTTTTCTGAGCCTGTCAAGTCCTTCTTTTGACCCATTTTGCCAAAGGAAAGGAGGTTGCCTAATAATTATGCACACCTGATATAGGGTGTTGATGTCATTAGACCACACCCCTTCTCATTACAGAGATGCACATCACCTAATATGCTTAATTGGTAGTAGGCTTTCGAGCCTATACAGCTTGGAGTAAGACAACATGCATAAAGAGGATGATGTGGTCAAAATACTCATTTGCCTAATAATTCTGCACGCAGTGTATATGATTGGAAAGCACCTTTTGAAATATTGTCTACTCTGGGAACTACAGCTGGGAAAGAAGCCTCTTTCTCTTCTCCTATACTTTCTTTAAAAAAACATGGACTTTATCAAGAAATAAAAAAATATGAAAAAAAAACGTATCTACTGATTTCTTTAACGAATACTTTGCCAAATAATAAGCCATCTGCTTAAGGGCCTGGTTCATTGTTGACAATAATAGTCTATTGAGGGTCCATATGCATAAGGATAGATCTGCATCATTTACAGGATAATGCCAAAAATTGCATTTCCTAAAAACCATACAGCACTTACATTCCATCCTCTTAAGTTTCTGTATTTACAGGTAGTCCTGTTTTGGCTGATTCTACATCTAACTGAAATATTTTTGTGAGTGGTCCCAAGATGACCAGCATTATTTCTTGACAGGATCTCATTTATCTGCCTAGATCTTTCTTTGTATTCTTCCCTGATTTACTTAAAAATTTGACAATGACAAATCAGGATAACTGGTTAGGTTAAACTGGTCTTGGGCATTCTTCCCAAAGTTTTTTTTTCTTGCAGACATATCTAAAGACTTTCTTATCCAAATTTCCAGATATTGTGAAATATGGACACAGGAATCCATTCACTGGATCTGTGATGTTTAATGTGTCCCAGATCAAGAAAAAGGGGTTAAATTTAGTGTCTAAAACCATAGACTCAGATTTATTAGGAATAGTGGAACAATCCTCATTTTCAGAAAATGAATCTGATGAAACGTCTGCAACCAATTTATAATTATCATCAGGGTCTGAATCAGACGATTCACTGGATGAAGTGTGATATCAGTCTGGTTTGCATCTGGATGATTTCTGCATTTGTTTTACTTCCTCACAGTTAGAAGGTCTATTGTGTGATTTAGACACATGTTTCTTAATGCTATGATGAGATAGCGATTATTCGATTATTTTTTTCCTTGTCTTTAACCCCTTAAGGATCCAACTTCTGGAATAAAAGGGAATCATGATATGTCACACATGTCATGTGTCCTTAAGGGGTTAATTTACATGGGGTGTCTGCCCTGTTAAGGAGAGAGAATAGGACCATTTAAACAGCGCTTTCTTTTATGGATCACTTTACCAGGTTTATTTTAAAACCTTTAGCCAGGTTATGAGAGGATTCCTCCACTGACAAAAACAATCAGAAGTTATAGTGGGATCAGAGTTTTTTTTCTCTGGTGAAACTATTAGATAAAGCCATAACTATAGATTTAGACATCATTTCTTGCATGGAAGACATAGCTGTCATTATAGCATTTAATACAGATTTATGTACTGATTGATCCAATATACAGTGGAAATGTTCTTCACTTCTAATCTCACAATCACCTACCTGCTCAGAAAAAGTGGCATCGGTAAAAGCCTTCTTGGTTTGTTCTTTATTTGCCATAATAAATAAATCAAAGGATCTTTTTTTAAAAAAAAAAAAAAAGAAGAAGAAATAAAGAAATTGTAATAATATAACCTGATGTGGATGGAAAAAAATCGATTTGATGTAAAATAAAACAATGTTTCTTTGTTAAGGAATTTGAGAATAGAAACTGAAGCAGACTGTCATGATATTGTGCAGGTCAGATAAGAGACATATGCCAGGCATCCATCCGTTTGGCGGTACGTGATGACGTAGGACGCCGCACGTGCTAGAGGTGGGCGGGTCCAGGAAGAGGATGAGGAGAGAGGACGCGGAGACGAGCTAACATGCTGCTCCGTGATCACTGTTTGGCCGGCTGCCGGGAATGACGTGACGAAGTGGAGTGAAGATTTAGTGAAGCCAGCTTGGAGCAACACAGAGGTGCTGGATATTTGAAGTGCACATTAATATATATTACTAACAGGTTTCAACGCTGAGAGTCTATTTTCTCTACTTAGGGAAACAACAAAAGTTCCCTTACAAATACATAAAGAGAACGAAAAGAGAAAAAAACAAGGGAGAAATAAAAAATAACCCTCAGCAATCTTCTAAACAGCCATACATAAAAACTGTGAGTACCTCTGTATATACTACAACATTACTGCAACATTGTCATAATGCATTAATATATTTGCATACAAATATTGGCTTGAAAAAAAAAAAGAGAAAGAAGGAGAAGGAGAAGGAGGGGAAGAACCTGTTCATTTTTATTTTTTTCTGGAGATTGTTGTATCTGACTGATCCAATTGGTTCAATTATTCAATCAATTGATTTAATTATTCAAAACAAAAGGCATATATAAGCATATATAAGGAAGGCTATCTAGTTGAAGTCTGCTATTGAGAACAAAAATGGCAACTAGAAAAACAACAGAAAAGAAGAAAGAAATTAAATTGGTTCAACAAACAGAAAAGAGGCTGTCTGGCTTTTTTACAACTCCAATTAAGGATGTGCAGGAACAGATAATTGCATGCAAGACACACCCAATTAATACCTCCAACATTAATTTGGAAGTCCCACTTATTCAATCTCCATCAGAATCTCAAGCAATTGCTGTAATTAACATACAAGATCAACTTAAGCAAGTGCTGGAGTTACAACTAAATATATTGAAACAAGATATGCTTGTAAGTTTCAATGATATAAAACAAGAAATTAAAAATGTTGCAGTATCAGTGGTGGAAGTGGAAAAAAAATGTGAAGTGTTTGGAACTCAATCAACACGGAAGTGCAGTTTCTAACAAATAAAGTTGACAATTTTGAAAATAAAATAGCAGCTTTGGAAGATAGATCAAGAAAAAGAAACATAAGAATAAGAGGAGTTTCCGAAGAAATTACCAACGAAAAATTACGAGAATATTTAAACAATTTATTCAAAGAAGTTCTACCAGAAATATCTTCAGATGAACATCAAATAGAAAATTTCCATTGAATATATAAACCCAATACAACTGCTTCACACCTTCCAAGAGATGTAGTAGTGAGTTTTTTTCACTACCAATGAGAAACAATTTAATGAAAGCCAGCCGTATTAAACCCCGAATAAATTCTATTTACAAAGATATAATTTTTTTACAAGACTTATCCTACTACACCAGGACTTGGAGAAAATCTTTCTCTACCGTGACAGACTTTCTGAGAAAAGAAGAGATCAGATTTCAATGGGGTTCTCCATCATCCCTAAGGTTCACCTGGAAACAGGAGAAAAAAAATTTTTGGGATGCAAAAGATGCAAATAACTGGCCAACCAGTATCAAAGAGAACAGATGAAATGCCTGTCGCGAAGAAAAAATAGAGAATAAAGAGAAGATTGGAACGAAAAAGAGAGAAGAATGGGAAGAGAAAGAAGATTTTTTTTTCTAGCTGTTCTGACAGCTCCACTTTATAGCTAATAAGCTTTCTCACTGTAAGGCACAATTTCACTTATACAGCTAATAATGCTTTCACTTATATGGAATTAATTAGTTGTGTAATACAGAACTTCACCGATATAACTAATAATGTTTTCACTTATTAGAAATTAATTATGCATAAGAGCATTTTCTTTTAGAGGAATAATTCACTTAGAAATTAAAGGTAGATAAATACATGAATTAAGGAGTTATAGGAAAACACGCTTAAGTATTAACATAAATGAGATTAAAAATTTAGTAAGGCGGTTGAATGTATATTATCCACACATATTAGATAGATTTGTGGCCTTTTTGTTGGCAATGGATGAAGAGACTGGGTACACTTGCGGTTGAACACTATAGGAAATGATAATAGAAATTGCTTATAAATTGATCACTAGTAGCTACGTTAAGAAGAAATAGATTCACTTAGATCAATGAATCAAAAGGGATAAAAGGGAAATGGGGTTAAGGGCAAAGAGAGGGAAGAGATAGAGGGAAGGAAGAAGAAAAAGGGAGGGAAAAGGGGAGATAAAAAAGAAAAGAGAAAATAATTGTAATTTTTTTTTTATTATTATTATTTCGGGGCAAAATGATAAATATGATTTCCTCTTTCTGGACATACCCACTTAGTGTCTATACTAAAGACACAGTAAGGACTGAATTTCTAAATGAAAATGTACAGTCTTTGTGCTAAAAAAGGAGGATTTCCTCCAATGATTTTAAATTTATGTCTTGTGTGTTGGTATGTATATGTTTTTGCAGCAGTAGAGAAAGATAATGGTGATCATCGAGTGGAAAAAGATGCAGAGAAGTTTATGAAAATAACATGATAAAAATGCTTACACTCAATGTTCAGGGAATGAACACTATAGCAAAAAGAGCTTTATTGTATAAATATCTGAGTGAACAACAATTGAATCTAATATTTTTACAAGAAACCCATTGGAGGCAAATAGATAAACAGAATTGGGGAGGTAAAAGATTTCCACTTATAATTCAAGCCTCCAATAAAGATAAAAATAAATGCGGGGTAGCTGTAGTATTTGGAGAAAAAACTAAAGTTGAAATTATCCACCAGATACAAGAAATTAAGGGTAGATATTTGATAATATGCAAAATGGATTCCATACTTTTTACATTATGTAATATATATCTCCCCAATCATTCACCAGTTTCCTATCTAAAAAAAATATTGGAAAAAGTAGATGAAATTAAAGTGGGAAAGTTAATATTAGCAGGGGACTTTAATGCTGTATTGGATCCTCAGATTGACAAAAAATTAATGAAAGGAAATCATTTAAACCAAATGGTGATAAAACAAGCTAAAGCTTTAAAAAAATTCAAGATGAGTACAACTTATTTGATATTTGGAGAATTTATAATCCCAATGAGAGAGACTACACGCATTTTTCTAAAGTTCACTTTTCTTATTCAAGATTGGATATGATTTGGGTTGATACAAGCATTATTGATATGACTAAAAAAACAAAGATTGATGAAATAGTTTGGACAGATCACAATGGGGTCTCTTGTGAAATAGCCTTTTGCACATTTAAAAGAGAAGCCTATACCTGGTGTTTAAGAGATAATTTGCTTTGCTGTGAATTAAATAAAACCTATATAGAAAATAACATAAAAAATTACTTTAACCCCTTAAGGACACATGACATGTGTGACATGTCATGATTCCCTTTTATTCCAGAAGTTTGGTCCTTAAGGGGTTAAAGAAAATATTTCAGAAAACATTGATCCATCCATTTTGTGGTGTGCCTTTAAGGCTGTTATAAGAAGCCACTTTATCAAATTACAAAGTCAGCTAGATAAAAATATCACTTTGTCGTATCTACATACTGAATTAAGAAATATAACTTATATTAATAAACAATCCCCAACTCCTGAAATTGATGAGAAAATATTAGAACTGAAAGAAAATATAAAGCAAAAATTAATAGACACGACAGTTAAAAATATGGATAGATTAAAACTCAAATATGATTTCAAAGGCAATCGGGCTGATAAGATGCTATCCCAAAAACTTAGAAAACAAAAAGGACAGAATAAAGTAGAAAAAATAATACAGAATGGAAAAATAGCAATTTCCCCCAGATAAATTGGAAAATGTTTTAATGAATACTACGGCAATCTATATAATATATCTCAAACTAACACAGATGAGGATATTAAAAATTATCTAAAAACTATAAAGAGGTTTCAATTAACATCTACCGACAATGAACTTCTAAATAAACCTATAACTATGGAGGAGATTATGAAAGCTATAAATGACTTAGAAAGATCTAAAACACCAGGCCCTGACGGGTTTAGCAACCTATTTTATAAAACATTTAAAGATCTACTATGTCCATATTTGACCTCTGCTTTTAATATAGCGGCAAACAGAGGATCTCTACCAGCAGAGATGCTTAAGGATAATATTTTACCAATTCTAAAAAATGATAAAAATCCCACCGTCATTAAAAATTGCCGTCCAATATCTTTAATAGATGTAGACACTAAGTTATATGCCTCGGTCTTGGCCGCCAGAATAAAAAAAACTTCTTCCATTAATTATTCACAAAGATCAAATAGGATATGTTCCAGGCAGAAATTCTTATACAAGCATAAGGAAAATCATTAACATCTTGGATGATGCAAATAGAAATGATATTCCAGTTCTGACTCTGTCGATTGATGCTGAAAAAGCATTCGACAGAGTCAGCTGGAAATATTTAGAAGCCGTCTTATCGCATTATGGACTGGAAGGTTGGATTAAGAAAGCTATAATGGCCTTGTATGTAAATCCAGTTGCACGTACCATTGGACCTAATATTGTTGCCCCATGGTTCCAACTTAGAAATGGTACTCGGCAGGGATGCCCCCTTTCGCCATTACTTTACTTGCTGACTATTGAACCATTGGCTGAAAACATCAGAAACAATAAGAAGATTAATGGCTATAAAATAATGGATGAAGATCAAAAAATTAGTCTATATGCCGACGATATTTTAATCACTGTTACAAATCCTACAAGCTCTTTAGAACATATAATGCAGGAAATAGACCGATACAGCTTTATATCAAACTATAAGTTGAACGCAAACAAATCCCTGATCCTAGATATCAATCTCAATAAAAAAACGCAACAAGAGATTAAAAATAGATATTTTTATTTGGGTCAAGGAAAGCATGGATTACTTAGGAATCAAAATAGTCAGAGAGATAAATAGGACTATGGAAAGACAGTTTCTAACATTATTATTGGAGCTCAATAAAGGGTTAAAAGATCGCAGAAATTTTGAAATTACTTTCTGTGGAAGAATAAACGTCATTAACTCATATGTCATACCAAATTGGAATTACATGTTCCAAATGTTACCCCTTCACATTCCAATTCATTGGCTCCAATTAATACAAAGAAGTTTTACTCAATACATTTGGAAAGGTAAGATTTGGAAAGGTAAGAAAGGTACATTTGGAAAGGTAAGAAGCCAAGACTAAAACAATCAATATTGGTGCAAAAACTACATAGGGGCGGACTGGCTTGCCCATCTATAATGACTAATTTTAAATCAGCTACTATTCTGCATATTTATAGAATGCAAATGGAAGAAAATAAAGATGGAGGATGGTAGGATGGAAATGAAGGATGGAAATGAAGGCAGGAGATGTCCCTAGCTTAGATTGCTTAATTTGGAATATAAATAAAATACCAAAAAAAACCAGAGTATCCCAATACTATTTTGACCCAATTATTGGAAAATTGGTCTAAAATTAAAAAAGTATTGAATATAGAAAAAAAAGTTCCCAGCTATTTAGAGTTAAATACTGTAGAAAATCCCATAGAAGATTTAAATCTGAATAATTGGAAAAAAATCAGGAATAATAAGTCTAGATCATTTATTGACAGAAGGATCAATCAAAACTTTTGCTCAAATAACATGCGCATACAATCTTCCATCCAGAGAGGTGTTTAATTTTTTAAGACTTAAAAGCTATATGAACATACACCTTATAACACCAAAATCTAATTTGAGCAATTTGATTGATTTATTATTCACCTCAAAAAAAATCAATAAACCACTCTCTAAAGCCCTAATACTAACTAAATCAATGGTTAAGGATACAAACCCTACAGCTATACAGGCATGGAAAAAAAGATTTAAATATTGATATCAGCATGAAACAATGGGGTTCTTCAATGATGGATGTTAAGAAGAACATACAGTCATTGAACTTGCTAGAAACACACTTTAAAGTTTTAAATAGGTGGTACTTAGTACCAGTGAAATTTAACAAAATATATCCATTAACTAACCCTATCTGCTAGAGGTGTGGCAGTACTAGAGGAAATTTTAGACATATTTGGTGCGACTGTCACAAATTAAAAAACCTGTGGTTGAAAATACGGCACTTAAAATTCAATAACCTAAAACTCGAGTTGATAATTTCCCCAGAGGTAGTCTTGTTACATTTGAATTGGCCACGTATGACGTACGAACTAAAAGCAACTCTTATACGTCTCTTTTTAGCTGTTAAAATAGTAATTGCGAGATGGTGGAAAAAATATTCAGAAATCCCCTGGAAGAAAGTTAAAAATCAACTCGAGTTTCAGATTAAGATGGAGCTGATGCTAAGCAAACAAAAATTGAGCAATAAGGTATCGGTTTGGTTAAAATGTATTGAGCTGATTGATATAAGAAATACTGTTGATCAGTTAGAAGTGAATTAATTCCATGAACATTTAAAAATTAAAAAGAAATTATGAGATGTATTTAATGCTCCTTCCACTCTACTTAGGATATTTTTCTGTTTTTTTTTTCTTCTTTTCCTACTTTGCTGCTATATTGTTTTGTGTTATATTGTAAACCTGTATGTATTACTGAATTTCTTAATGTCAAATACTACTTTAAAAAGAGGTCTGTATTTTCCTCTTTTTTTTTCTTTGAAAGTAAAATCTTTATACGGATTGAATATTGACTAAAGAATATACAGATACTGTAATTTGCAATTGTTTAAAATGATTGAAAAGAACTAAAATCTAAAATAAAAAAATAAAATGTCAAAAAAAAAAAAGAGACATATGCCAGGGTTGATTTGAGGTTCTTTATTTTGAATCTTTGGCATGTTTAGGCAAGATAACAATAAGAGTAACAAGATAAAAAGGAAAAAGGAACAATAAGAACAAAGGGAGAAAGCAGAACGAGATTACGGGTATCAAAGTTAGAGTAAAACCTATAAGAGAAATGATAGGCTAGGAGGAAGAAGGAGAACCTATAAATGGGATTACAGGTAAGTAAGAAAGAGTAGTTATAGAAATAGAAGTTTAGACAATATGCCCCAAAGCAGGTTTACAGGAAACAGGGGAACCTATCAGAGAAATTATAGGTAACAGGCAAACATAATATAACAGGACAGAAATAAAAAGAATATGATAAAGGCTTAAGGAATTCAGGTTAGTTCTAAGTTTAGATGATCAGTCTCTTTTGTTTGGACGTTGTACAGCAGTTACCAGATCGGTGGAACAGGATTAGAAAGCTATAAGAAAAAGAAAGTTCTAAGAAAAATATGAGCCCCCTGTCTGCAATAAAATGTTAAATTATTGATTATAATCTGATTATTATATTATAAATATACAACCCCTGCCCCCCCCCACACTCCCCCCCTTCCCGGTGTTATAATTATTTTCTGTTTGTGTGTCCATCTGTCTGTGTAACTGTCAGTGTGTATATTTGTGCATCTATGTGTGTATATGCCAGTGTGTATATATCTGTATTTTTGTGTGTTCCAGTGTGTGTTTATCTATAAGTGTATGTGTCAGTGTGTGTATATGTTTTTACCTGTGTGTGTTTCAGTGTGTATGTGCATACATCCCAGCAATCAATCGCTAACTTCATATACAAACAAATTCAAACACAAACACTACACAGAAATACACCACTACTTTTAAATAGCAAAAGTACATACAAAAACACAACTGCATTAACACAAATACATACATACATGCACACACTCATACTCTAAACAAATTCATGTTTACATTCAAACACAAACACTGCTCACAAATACAACTCTGCAAGGATGGCCAAATGAAAGAGTCCTTTCTGGCAAAGTATTGTGAGAGTTGTACAACAGACAGGGATCTACCTTTTGGCTACCCTTGTGCTAGAGTGGGCCCCAAAAAATGGTTGCACCAGGGCCCCTTTCTATCGTTCATTTCCCCAGTGTACTAATCAAATCTCGATTCACGCATGTGAATTAAACCTTGTTTTGGACCAGGGCTGGCCTTAGGGGTGTGCGAGGTGTGCGGCAACACAGGGCGCCATGCCTCAAGGGGGTGCAATGCTGCTGCCATAACTCGCATATGCCCCAGTTGACAGGAGTGAGGGTGTGTATAGAGCAGGTCTGCCCACCCAGGTGGAGAACTTCATTATTCTCCACCCTGGACAATAACATTTTTTTTTTTTAATCTAAGAAGGCAGTGGGGGTGGAGCTTCAAGTGTGATGGGGCACGGGTCTAATGAGGTACAGAGGCAGAGCTAAAATGGCAAATGGAATTAATATTTGTTTTGAAACAATACATAATTTAATATATAGAAACACTATACCCCTTTACACACACACTATACATGATGAAGACGTATGATCATAGAGGAAGGCAAAGGGGGGACGCTGTGAAGTTTTTGCGCCCAGGGTGCCTAATGGCCTAAAGCCGACCCTGTTGGAACACAATGAAATAAATGATTAATATACACATCATTTTTCCACATTAAATTCTATACAAACTTAATATATATATATATATATATATATATATATATATATATATATATATATATATATATGATTTGCTAATTTAAAATGCATTGGCAAGTAACAAATTAAATATGCTTACTGTATATTGCTCAATGTGCAATAGTAAACATCTGTACATGACTTACTGTTTAATTCTGTGTACAGTGCATTAATTAGATAATTTCACGTGTGTTTTTATCACATTTTATTAACAGTTTCCCTTACATAACAGAATATATGTGTAATGTATTTTTACACTGTTGCTTTACATATCTTTAGAACAAAAATGAACATCACTTTGCCTCTTATATCCCTCAGCTTTGTAGATATCAGTGCAGGTGTTGTGTTTATATATTAACTGTAAATGTTCATAAGATATTTTCCATGCATATAGATTGACTACATCTGTCACTTTACTCACAATTATGTACAGATATGTTAAAAATCAAACACATGTCGCATGTATGAGATTTCCTCAAAGATAATAAAATTATTATGATTTTCATCCTTTGAAAAAAATATATAAACTGCTCTAATCAAATGGCAAAATATTGGAAAATAAGATAGCTTAAAACAATCTGGACTTTTAAACTATTAAACGGCAACATTATGCTCAACTTCGTCTTTGGAATGTATTGAGAAATTTAAATGATAGAACATAGGATTTTTTCCAGGTCTATTTTAACCTAAATGACTCAAAACAAAAATTCCAACTATCTTATCAATGAAAAGACAAGAACAAATAGCATATGTAATATATTACGTCAATACGTTGTATGAATGGCGGGGTAACTGAGAGCAGTTATAGACTGTAAACAGATATAAAGCAAGTACATGAAAACAGACATACACCAAAAATAAAATCAAATGTCAGAATACGGAGCAAAAAATTAGTGGCTGGGCAAAGTTCGAAACTGGAGAAACACTCTAATATTTATTTACTAAAATGAGAATTCAAGTGAATTTCAAAGACAAAAGGACTCTCTACTGCCCAAATACAATAAACAAAATAAATACTGTTTAGTAGATATTCCTCAAATGAAAACATGCATGTACAATTGTTATGAAAATTATTCAACCTCCATTGAAAATCGTTTTTATTGTCAAACTGTACAAACTTTCAGCTGTTTGCAATGAACAAATCAAGCAATTGAAATAGCTCAACACAATGAATGATTCAAGTAGTTTCCCTAAATTCAAAAGGAAATACAACTTTTGATGACTTTTCCCGTCTCAAAATTATACAACCCCCTGAACAGAATCCCGGCAACAACACAAATATACAAAACAAGTATTGTCTCAAGCATACCTGATTCAACTAATCTAGGGCTTCAATAGTTGAAACAGCTGTGCTTGGAACTCTTTAAATACCTGACCTGGCTTGGGCTTTGTTGAGTGTCATGTTTGACTGCATGTTAGAAATATGGCTAAGTCATAATAATGGTCAGTAAAGTTTAGAGAAGAGATCATCACCCTTCACAAACAAGGAACAGGATACACAAATATAGAAAAGGCACTGAATGTTCCTAGAGACAACATTGGAAGCATAGTTTGCATGTTCAAAGTTGAAAAAACAGTGGTTACACTACCTTGACGGGACAGAAAAAGGATACTATCAGTGGCTTTAACCAGATGTATGAGAAGGCACATTGTGAAAAACCCTTGAGTGACTGGAAAAGACCCACAGCAAGACTTGGTGGAATCAGTCACTAAGGTTACAGTGAGCACAGTAAGGCACATTCTAAACGCAGAAAGTTTCCATGCCAGAAATCCGAGATATACATCACTACTGACACAAACGCACAAGAAAAAATTGGAACCGATATGCTCAAAATCATATAAATAAGCCGCAGAAGTTTTGGGATTCTGTTTGGTGGAATTATGAAATAAAAATGCAACTTTTCGGGCCAATGGATCAACGATATGTCTGGAGGAAGAAGAATTAAGTATATGCTGAAAAGAACATTCTGCCTATAGTTAAGCATGGAAATCCAAGGAGTTAAGCATGGAAATCCTAGGATTAAATGTCATGCCATCTGTGAGGAAGCAGAAGCTTGGGCATCATTAGACCTTCCAACAAGACAATGATCTCAAGCATACCTCAAATTCCACCAAGGCTTGGTTGCAGAAGAAGTCCTGGAAAAGTCTACAGTGGCCATCAAGTCCCCCAAGGCTCTGTCCTTGGTCCCCTTCTATTTTCTCTTTATACTGCCTCTCTTGGCAAACTTATTACCTCTTTTGGATTCCACTACAACCTGTACACTGATGACATGCTGATCTCCTCCCCGGACCTCTCCCCTGCCGTCCTGCAACGTGTCACTGCTTGCCTTTCTTCCATCTCTGACTGGATGTCCTCCCACTTTCTGAAACTCAGTCTCTCTAAAACTGAGCTCCTTGTCTTTCCTCCTCCTAATACTGACCGTCCTCTTTCGCTCTCCCTTCAAGTTTGTGGTACCCACATCAGTCCATTCTTGCAAGCGCGCTGTCTTGGCGTCATACTTGATTCTGGCCTCACCTTTTAGCCTCACATCCAGCTTGCTGCCAAATCCTGTAGATTCCATCATAAAAACATAGCCCGTATCCGACCCTTTGTCATGCCTTAACTATGGTATCCTCTTACTTCCTGGTTCCACGGAGCTTAGCCACACCTCTTTATGACACGGTCTCCCTATTTAATCCGACCGCACCAGCTGATCGACGCTGGATTATTGAACTACGTTCCGTACTCACGAACCGGCTACAACATCGTTGTGAAAGCCCTCTGTTACCGGACCGGACTGGAAGACTTCAAGTTCCCTTCACTTCTCCTCATCCTCGACTAAAGCTGAACTCTCTCCTTCCAGGATAACCGCCTCTGAGGAGAACTCGGGAACCAGTGTTCTATGTGCCGGAAGCTAAGTAAAACCTCTGTGATAAGCGTTGCATTTCCTGTCTTCAAAGTCCTTCGATAAAACCAAACCGTTACAGCTAACTTCAACTCATACTTTATCTCAGTTAGCTGCATCTGTATCACTTCAGTTAAAGTCTATGGAACAGCTATTGTAACTTCTTATCACCTAATTCATTAATACTACTAAGAGACTCTTTCTGATTCAGTGTCTGCTAACTACTACCGTTTACTACTTAAAGCTACAGTGCCTATAATTGTGGACTTCAGTTATCGTTTACTACTTAAAGCTACAGTGCCTATAATTGTGGACTTCAGTTATCGTTTACTACTTAAAGCTACAGTGCCTGTAATTGTGGACTTCAGTTATCGTTTACTACTTAAGGCTACAGTGCCTGTAATTGTGGACTTCAGTTATCGTTTACTACTTAAAGCTACAGTGCCTGTAATTGTGGACTTCAGTTATCGTTTACTTATTAAAGCTACAGTATCTGTAATTGGACTTAAAGTCAATACCTTTTACTTTTTATAATAAATATTCAAACTATAAGAAATCTGCAGTTGTGTTCCTTCATAACAAATGTTTAAACGTGACAGAATAATCCAGCCATTGTAATGGATCCAGCAGATTTCGATTCTACGATAACTACGCTGAATCAAAGAGTTGATACACTAGCCCAAGGTGTGCAAGACCTGAAAGTTACTAACGAAAGAATTCTCACTTATGTCAGAGATCTACAAACTCATACTCCTCATACCATTCTGCACTCGGCTAGCGATCCTGCTGTATGTAACCCTGAAACGTTCTCTGGAGATCGTTCCAAATATAGGGAGTTCCTCAACTCTTGCAAACTATTAATTGCTTTGAAACCTAGATCTTATCCTACAGAAAGAACTAAAGTTTGTTCGGTTATTTCCTTTCTAAGAGGTGAACCTATGTCATGGGCCCATTCCTTTCTGGAAAACGATGACCCCCATCTTAGACTCACTGGATGAATTTTTTGAAGCCATGTCTCTTCTCTATGAAGATCCTAACAAACAAGCAACAGCCGATTTAACTATCAGAACTCTACAGCAAAGACATAGACCCGTTGAAGATTACATTGCTGAATTTAAAAGATGGGCAGTAGAAACGCAATGGAATGACATCACATTGCGCAACCAATTTCGTATTGGTTTATCCGAAGCTGTAAAAGACGAACTATCTAGAACAGAACTCCCTACTACTTTGAACGCTCTAATCCACTTATCAATCAGTATTGACAGAAGATTAAGAGAAAGAAAGGCCGAAAAAGCCCTCTTACATTCTAAAGACCGCAAACCTTTCACTCCCTCAAAAGCTCCAGAAAAGACTTCCTTACCAAGTGAACCTATGGAAATAGGGGTAATAAGAAGTCCTCTAACTCCTGAAGAGAAGAACCGAAGACGTCAATTAAATCTATGCATGTACTGTGCCTCTCAAGATCATTTGGTTTCTGATTGTCCCTTATTAAAACGGACAAAGGCCGGTAGGCAAGCCTATACCTCTGCGATCTTCAGTGCACTCCCTTCTACACCAACCACTCAGTTCACTCCTATATTTCTTATACTACAGTGGGACAAGGTGAGAATTGTGACTGAAGCTATCATCGATTCTGGTGCAAACGGAGTATTCATCGATTCAACCTTTGTAACAAAGAATAAAATTCCTTGTGTTCGAAAAACCATTTCTGTTCCTATTAAAGTGATTGACGGCTCCCTTATATCCTCGGGACCGATTCTTCATGAAACCATCCCTCTAAAGGTAACCACCAATCATATTCATACTGAATTTCTAGTATTTGATGTTATTCCATCACCTCTCTATTCCGTTATAATAGGGATCAACTGGTTAAGGAACCACAACCCTCAAATTTCATGGTCTCCTTTCTCTCTCACCTTTAACTCACATTATTGTAAAGAAACATGTTTACAGCAAATTCCTATTCTTCAAGTCTCCAAAGAACCAACTATACCTTCTTGTTATTCAGACTTTTCAGACGTATTCAGTAAAAAAGAAGCTGAAACGCTCCCACCTCATCGTTCCTACGATTGTTCTATAGACCTCATACCTAGTGCCCCTATGGATAATTCAAAAGTCGATTGTATCATCAACTGGCCTGTTCCCTCTACAGTAAAAGAATTACAGCGATTTCTAGGGTTCGCCAACTTCTACAGAAAATGTATTAAAAACTACTCTGAGATAGTTCACCCCCTCAATCAACTTAACAGTAAAAAACATCCCTTCAATTGGAACGAGAAGGCTCAAACTGCCTTCAATGAATTAAAGAGAAAGTTCACAACAGCTCCTGTTCTTCAACTTCCAAATCCTTCATATCTTTATGTCCTTGAAACGGATGCTTCGGAATTTGCAATTGGAGCTGTCCTTTCTCAACACAAAACTCCTCAAGAACCTCTTCATCCTGTCGCCTTCTTCTCACGATTATTATCTCCTGCCGAAAAGAATTATCCTACAGGGGAAAAAGACTTATTAAGTATTAAAGTGGCTTTAGAAACCTGGAGACACCTTCTTGAAGGTGCTCAGAACTCTTTAATCATATATACTGACCATAAAAATCTCGAATATCTTCACTCTAATAAAACACTGTCTGCTCGACAAGTAAGATGGAATCTCTTCTTTTCCCGGTTCAACTTCCAAATAGTCTTCAGACCTGGGTCTAGAAACAAAAAGGCTGATGCCCTTTCCAGGATCATAAAGACACTAAAATCGAACCTCCTCCGTCTACAGTCATTGGACTCTTATCTTCTCTTATCAACGACATTAAAGATCTCAGTGAAGATGCTCTTGAACTCCCTAAATCAATTAAATTATCCAAGAAAAACGGTCTCTACTATTTTAAAGACCGGATTTACGTACCTCCTTCTATCAGAATTAAAGTACTCAAGTTTATTCATGATTCTCCTCTGGCAGGTCATCCAGGTATAAAAAAGACCCTTGAATTGTCTAAGAAATACTATTGGTGGCCTCGTCAAGACCAAACTATTGAATCCTATGTCAAATCCTGTTCTGTATGCCAAAGATCCAAACATGTCCATCAACAACCATTCGGTCAATTATCGAATTTACCGATTCCTGAACGACCTTGGCAATCCATTTCTACGGACTTCATGGTGGAATTACCTCCTTCTCATCATCATACCAGCAGCAAAATGACTACATTTCTATCCAATTATGGATTTCATCCTTCCTCATTTCCTGCTCAGACAGTTTCTTCATCTAATCTCTCCGATTCGAATCAAAACTCTCATAAGTCCTCTTTATTCAAGGAATTACATGAAAATCTAGAATCGGCCTCCTCCAATCAAAATAAGTTTTTTGATACAAAAAGACAACCTTCACCCTCTTATAAAATCGGTGATCTTGTCTGGCTTTCCTCAAAGAACATCTCTACAAACCGTCCATCAAAGAAGTTAAGTTCTCTTTTTCTTGGTCCTTTTCCAATACTATCGGTTATCAACCGTAATGTTGTTAAATTGAAACTTCCACCTACTTTGAAGTTACATCCTGTTTTTCATGTGTCCTTACTAAAGCCTCATCATCCTGACCCTTTCCAAAGAAATGTCACTACTTCCCCTGATCCCATATTGGTCCAGGGTGAAGAAGAATACGAAATTCAAAGTATACTGGATTCAAGGATCCATGGTGGCTATCTACAATACCTCATCAGATGGAAAGGATATGGAATTGATGAAGATACATGGGAAAACTCCTCTGTCGTTCATGCTGACAAATTGTTTCCAAATTCCACAAGCGTTACCCTTCTAAACCAAGTCAATAGCACCCAGAGGTTGCTCATTAAGGAGGGGATACTGTCATGCCTTAACTATGGTATCCTCTTACTTCCTGGTTCCACGGAGCTTAGCCACACCTCTTTATGACACGGTCTCCCTATTTAATCCGACCGCACCAGCTGATCGACCGGGATTATTGAACTACGTTCCGTACTCACGAACCGGCTACAACATCGTTGTGAAAGCCCTCTGTTACCGGACCGGACTGGAAGACTTCAAGTTCCCTTCACCTCTCCTCATCCTCGACTAAAGCTGAACTCTCTCCTTCCAGGATAACCGCCTCTGAGGAGAACTCGGGAACCAGTGTTCTATGTGCCGGAAGCTAAGTAAAACCTCTGTGATAAGCGTTGCATCACAAAGCTGTTATTTCCTGTCTTCAAAGTCCTTCGATAAAACCAAACCGTTACAGCTAACTTCAACTCATACTTTATCTCAGTTAGCTGCATCTGTATCACTTCAGTTAAAGTCTATGGAACAGCTATTGCAACTTCTTATCACCTAATTCATTAATACTACTAAGAGACTCTTTCTGATTCAGTGTCTGCTAATTACTACCGTTTACTACTTAAAGCTACAGTGCCTATAATTGTGGACTTCAGTTATCGTTTACTACTTAAAGCTACAGTGCCTATAATTGTGGACTTCAGTTATCGTTTACTACTTAAAGCTACAGTGCCTGTAATTGTGGACTTCAGTTATCGTTTACTACTTAAGGCTACAGTGCCTGTAATTGTGGACTTCAGTTATCGGTTACTACTTAAAGCTACAGTGCCTGTAATTGTGGACTTCAGTTATCGTTTACTTATTAAATCTACAGTATCTGTAATTGGACTTAAAGTCAATACCTTTTACTTTTTATAATAAATATTCAAACTATAAGAAATCTGCAGTTGTGTTCCTTCATAACAAATGTTTAAACGTGACACCCTTTCTTACACAAGATGCTACCAAGGAGCTTGTCCATGCTCTAGTAATTTCCCGCATGGATTATTGTAACCCTCTCCTGATTGGTCTTCCCAAAAGCCATACTGCACCACTACAGTCTATAATGAAGGCTGCTGCAAGACTGATTTTCCGCTCTAGTCGTTTCTCTCACACCTCACCCCTTTGCCAGTCCTTACATTGGCTTGCTGTATGCTATAGGAGTCAATTCAAGGTACTAATTCACACCTATAAAGCACTGAACAACTCTAGCCCCTCTTATATCTACTCACAGATCCATAGGTATGTCCCTTCTCGGTCTCTCCGCTCTGCCCATGACCACCTCCTGTCTGTTGTCCGCACCCGTACGGCCAACTCATGCTTCTCGCAGGCGGCTCCCTTCCTATGGAATAGCCTGCCTACCGCCATCAGACTGTCCCCTAGTCTTGCATCTTTTAAGAAGTGACTTAAAACCCATCTCTTTAGGAAAGCTTATGGCCTCCAAGACTAACCTCTACCTCACATATACTAAAACAATAAAGGCTCTGATTCAGAGGTCACAGAGTTGACCAGTGAATCAGTGCCCAGAAAGCCCTAGAATTACTCTCCCTAAATGGGGAATAACGCACGTAAATAACAGTATAAGAAAAACAAGAGATGGGACTAAAATAGTCCTGGGCAGGAGAGTAATAGAATGGGGAGGGATCCCTACCTTTAATAATCCTAAGGGAAGACAAAATAAAATAGGACAGGAAAGAATAAAGGAGACTAAGGTGATAAGAGGAATACGTTGTAATAACACATCCAAAAACAAAGGTCAATATCCAGCTTAGAAAAACTGCCTGACAAGTCCTCTAACTACAGGTCTAGGCTATGTATGATCTAAGCCTCATAGATAGAACACACAGGTAGATAGAGGTAAAGTAACACAAAACTGGGCTGAAAAGAGGTAAAAATGCCTCTATAGGGAGAACTAAACACCCAAAAACTACACCCAGACAGGAACCACTGGAAATAGTTAACTGTCCCTAATTACCTCGGCACTGTGGAGAACCACTAGTGCCTACCCAAACCTTAGTCCCTACCTGTCCTAGTAGCTAAAATAATTAAATTAAATCAATCCATAAGTGCTACCAAAAGTGAGTAAAATAAATAATAAAGAAAAATAAAGTAAAGCTCAACGCACGTTTCGGCGTTTCAGCATGCTGTCGTCAGGAGTAATAAACTTTAAAAATTCCCTGTGTTGATTTAAATACCTGTTGTAGCAATCAACTTCTCAAGTATTGAATGCTGTGTATGTCACGTGTTTATTGTTCTGCCGTAATTCCTGGCTAATCATTGGTCTACCGCCTCGCAGGACCGCCCTGTATCACCGACGTCATATGACGTCTGATCATGACGTGAGCGGGGAGGCGTGGTGCCAGGATTGGGCAGTACCCACGTGAGGAAAAGGGGACCAAAGTGGGAGTGGTTAATCCACAACATAGTCGTCATTCTGATGACGCGGATAAACCACTCCCACTTTGGTCCCCTTTTCCTCACGTGGGTTACAACGTATTCCTCTTATCGCCTTAGTCTCCCTTATTCTTTCCTGTCCTATTTTATTTTGTCTTCCCTTAGGATTATTACAGGTAGGGATCCCTCCCCCATTCTATTACTCTCCTGCCCAGGACTTTTTAGTCCCATCTCTTGTTTTTCTTATACTCTACCTCACATACCTGTATCTTGCTCTCTCCTAAAGGGCAGCCCACCTTATTTGACTGCAAATTCCTGTCCTAATGTGTTTTACACCCCACCTCCTATAGAATGTAAGCTCGATTGAGCAGGGTCCTCTTCAACCTATTGTTCCCGTAAGTTTTTTTGTAATTGTCCTATTTATAGTTAAATCCCCCTCTCATAATATTGTAAAGCGCTATGGAATCTGTTGGCGCTATATAAATGGCAATAATAATAATAATAATCACCTGACTTCTCTGGTGTAATTTGAAGAAGGTGGTTGCATCACGAAAACCCAAGAATATTACTGAACTGGAGGCCATAGCTCATGATCAATGGGCTATAATTCCTCAGAAACGCTGCCAGATGCTCGTGTGTGGCTATGCATCTCTGTTGCAGGGGGTTGAATAATTTTGAGACTGGAGAAGTCATTATAAGTTGCATTTTTCGTTGAATTTGTGGAAATCAGTTGAAGCATTTGTTGTGTTGAGCTATTTCAATTGCTTTTTTTTTTTTTTTTTTTAAGATGGTGTAGTTAACACAATAGGGTCAGGACTGCATGTTTGTATTCTTAACTATATAGTGTTCTTTCAAGTTGGACTTTCCTTTACATTTAATTGTCACTTTGTAAAGAGAGCTGCAGATTGTACAAAATTCATTATTGTTTCAAGAGTATTTTGAATAGCTTTTTTTTATATAAATGTCATGTTGAAGTCATGTTAAATGCTTTATTAATGCTTTATTGTCTATTATTTTTCCATTCTTTAAAGCCATTCTTATTAAAGATGATTTGAGCCACATTTCTTTACCCACTTTCTCCCAATTATCAAGTGATTTTCATAAAAAATTATCATCTTCAACACACCATACCACTGTCTCTCATGGCACCTAGCAATGTCGATGGGTCAATAAGTAAGGCTTGCGCTATGTAAGCGAACATGCTCCCTTAGCTAGCCCCACATTGAAGAGATTTACTTTTAAACTATACTCACTTCACCTCACAACGGCAAGACTAGCTTTGACACCTACAACCAACATGATAACTCATGACATTATTGGCTACACCTATCCTCTTCACTTGAATGTACATAAATGAAAATGTCTTGTTTCAAGCTGTTTCATTACTTAAACAAACCCTTAAAAAGCGCAGTATACCTACAACGCTGACCTACTGTATGGTCTATGTTATGCGTTCTCTTGTACCAATATGTGTCATTGGGGACACTGCACGCAAGCTAATGTTAAGTTCCTGCACGACAACAACAAAAATGTTCAAAAAATTGAAAAAGAAAAATTGAGACTTGCACATCTCACATGTTACTTATATGTTCACAGAACCTGTGTGTTCCACAGTTTCACTTCTAACTGATGCAGACCTGCGAGTCTCGCACTACACTGTGATATGCGAATCTCTTTACAAAGTTAACAAATGGACTCTCCTATCTAGATAAAAGATATTAAACAAAAAAAAATGATCATCTTTATTTGAAACATAATGCAGTTCAGGTACAACTAGAAAAATAATAACATAATAACATAATATAAAAATTTTATTTTTAAATAATTATATAATTTAAATAATAATAATATAATTTAAATAATTATATAATTATTATTATAAAAATAATAACATAATAACATTATTTTCACTTTGATTTAATAATTGCCTTTTTGTACAAATAAAAACAAGCGGGATTAAATGGTTACACATTATAGCTTATTTTTGCAAATAGCAATTAGCCCTCCCTTCCTCTATTTTGTGTAAACTTTTCCATTAAAGCCTCTATAAGAGGACCATGTGATGCATGGACATGAATCAAATAAGTTGCTTTTTAGTATGTACACTGCTCAACACTTTACTTTTTCATTCTTAACATGCATATGCATTTTTGATTCTGAGTTTTGAAATAAGCACACAACATAATTGTTCCTAAGATTTTCTATATTCCCAAGTTAAAAAAAATGCATAAAAATAAATAAATAAATAATAATAATAAAAAAAAATAAAATAAAAAAAAAAATATATATATATATATATATATATATATATTTAACCATGCAGCAAAGTAAGTGAGATGCTTTTAATATTATTTACATAAATTAATATTTCTAGCAGATTCTAGAAATGTAGCTTGACAACTCTAAAAAAAACAAACATTTTTATTCAGGCATATACAACATTGCCAGCTAGCATTTATAGACTAATTGGCAGATGATTAGATTCTTATTAATCTCACATTAAGTTTGTGATTGACAATTTAATTTAAACATATAAAGAATTGAGAGATAGCTGTAATTGCTAATGCACCAATAGTAGAATCTGTTGAATTTTCAGAATTACAGATTATATTCCCAGAAACGTGAACTCCTCCTTTCATCATTCAAATGTATATAAAATGAGCAACATTGAAATGAGTAACACGTTAATTCAGCTGGTGATTCAGTCTACAAGGGTACATTCAGTGCATTAAATCCATCTGGATGGAAAAATATTTATTATTATACATTGTGTTTAATTCAGAAACATATATATATATATATATATATATATATATATATATATATATATATATATATATATAAAATATATTTTAGGTTCATAAAGCTTTGCAATCTATGAGTTGACAGTTGATCACAAGTTATATGCATCTGACTTGAATCTATTATACGAGTTGGTGATGTACAGCTAATTTAACATCTAGGTCATATCTGAACTTGAAAAATGTGCTGTTACTAAAACAGTATTTTCTGTTATAATGCATGAAAAGGTCAACATGCAGCTCGGAAATATTCACATACAACAAATTCCCTAAGTTTTAGAAAAGCCCATTTTTTTTTGTACTCAGTGCTGTAATTGTGCTCTCTGAGACCTTGTTAACATCCCAGAAGGAGATAGTTAAACAGAGTCACTGCTGGTAGCTTACAACAGATTGCCTCCCCCTAAGGGTAAAGAAAGTCTCTGTAGATTCAGGAAGTTGTGGCATGTTGCCAAGATACAAGCCCCATGTCAGCACTGACAAGTAAACCTAAAGAGCAGAGATTAATTTTTCACAAGCATTACCTCTGTATACCATAATTTCTTGGCAGAATTCCTGCTGGAATGTTACCAGTTACAAACAGAAGAACGAACACATTACTAAACACAAACACTAATATTTATTTTCGGTTTATCAGAATCATCAGAATTCTACAGAAATATACCTTTAACAACCTCTCGAGAAATTAAAGTAGTAGCTAAACTTGTATTTACTTATTTTTTAAAAAGAAACTGTAGTTTTCACATAGTAAAACATGATCTGTTCTCTACTGGATTAATTTATTTCAGGGGTTAGGAAAACAGATACATATTTAATGAATAAATGTATTGCTTCACTTCATTTGCTTAATTTTAATTTGACTTATTTAATGTTATGATCTGATTCAAAGAGCAGACTAACAATTAAAAATGAATACGAGAGGCAAGAACTAGTGATAACACGGTTAAATAAACATGACAAAAGAGTAGGGTGATCAACTATATCTAAGGTATCGGAGAGGTGAAGGAGGATAAAGAGAAAGAAGAGTTTGGAATATGGCTATTTAGTGCATAGATATTAAAGGAACGCTCTGATTGAAAATAAAAATGTCATGCAGGGAAGGTATGGGCTTCATAAACAGAAACAAAAATAATTTGACTCCAAAAATGGCAGAGAATTGAGCAGTGAGACTGCAGGGGCATGTTCTATACACCAAAACAGCTTCATTAAACTAAAGCTGCTTTGGTGCTTAGAGTATTCCTTTAAGCATCCATACTATAGAGGGTATATACATAGAAAGAGAAAGAGAGAGATTTTCTTACACCTACTCCTGTTTTTCCCCAGGTTAGTTACTTTTTCTCACTTGATCTGTAAACCAAATGCGAGAAACCTGTTCCTTTCAGTGCATTGCAAAATATATTTATAGTATGGGGTTTAGGTACTAAAACTCTGCTGAGCCGAACCAACATACCATATATTTCAGTGTATAAGACAACCACTATTTTTTTATCCTAAAATTAAGAAATCCATATTTAATACATCAAATAGAACAACTTTGATATTTTACAGGTGATTTCTGAGGAGAACAACACTCTTCTGATTCTCATGCCTCCCCTGTGCTATGGTACTCTGTGAAGTTAATGGCTCCATAGTGCATGCTGGGAGACAACAGTTCCCACAATACAGCAGGTGGTGTGAGGGCATGCCGGGACATCACAGTAGTATTCCCTCTGCTCCTTGATCCCCGTTTCATCCTCCATAAATATAAATCAGAAAGGAAGACCTATCTGAGGTGGAGGCAACCTTATTATGGCTGTTCCTTTTATTGTGTGGCATGTCTCTGGAGCTCCATTGGTGGTAAGTGCTGATGTCTGCTGCAGCTCCCACGCATATAGAGACCTCTTCCACCTAGCCACAGCATTCAGAAGTGGATCGGTGGGAGGGAGGCCTGGTATGTGTGTGGGCCATGGCACATTGAAATCCGGAAGGCGCCATCTTAACTTAGGCCCCCGTGCACAAGTGTTTTTTCTTAACCCCTGTAGTGACATTTCATATGAGATGACCCACAATTTTAGACTAAAATATTTTTTTTAAAAAAACATAGTCTTATACATGGAAAAATACGGTATATGCAAATTTCAGGCGTCCTGAAAAAATTTCTGTTTTTGGGAAAATGGTTCAGCCAAGCCACATTTCCTCAGTATGTGCAAGTCTAAATTACTTGGTGTGGAAATGCTTTATTTATTAGACTTGGAGATTTGTTTCAGTCCAAAGTGCAATTAGTCAAAATCTAGGCGATCAATTGATGCCAAGCTCTGAGCCAAAATGCACTCAAATCATGAACCAACAAAAATGCGTACCGAGCATGTTCATTTTGGGTTATGTTTCTAAATTCAACTCCTGCCACCAAAAATAGAGAAAATTGATGGGTAAAACGATGATTGATGGCTAGAGGACAGTAACTAAATGTTGATTTTATTCACAGATCGAATAAGAAGTGAGCTGTAGAGGGAAAAAGGTGGAAAAGTAAGAAAAAAATTGTATTTATATCTTTAGACATATTATATGTTTAATACTTATTCAGGGCTTAAAGGAACAGTAAAGTCACCACTCTATATACCCACATGACTGAACCACCCCATGACCACATGGAGGGCTGCAATATCACATGATCGGGTTTTACTTGGTTGTTTCAGGGGAAGCACCTCTAGTGGTGGTTAGTGCAACAGGCAAATGAGGTGGGTTAATACCTTCAGGTTAAACATTGCAGTTCCTTCAATATCTTCAAACCTGCAAAGTTTTACCTTCAACGGTTAAAATGACAGGATCATTATACCTAAGCCACTTTTTTAGAAGCCTAAGGCACACCTGTGCAACAATCATGCTGTCTAATCAGCATCTTGATATGCCACAGCTGTGAGGTGGATGGATTATCTCGGCAAAGGAGAAGTGGTCACTAACACAGATTTAGACAGATTTGTGAACAATATTTGAGAGAACTAGGTGTTTTGTGTACATAGAAAAGGTCTTAGATCTTTGAGTTCAGTTCATGAAAAATGTGGGCAAAAACAAAAGTGTTGCGTTTATAATTTTGTTCAATTTACTTTGCAATACAGTGTGTATTTTAAGCATATGGTCTGGCTGATCCCTGGTTTATTACTTTTTTATGTATATATTTATTTTACTTATTTAATTATTTATTTGATTTAATGTCTGTCCCTTAACCATCCATCATCTATTGTTTTGGCACTATGGATGGAACTCCAATTCAGAAATTAAATGTATCTGCTCATCCATTGTCCATGTAGTTTGTTTTGTGATATGTCCGTATGGTGCTTTGAAGTTACAGAATTCAGATGACCTGCTGATTTTCCATATTTCAGGCAAATTGCAATTCGTTGGAAGACCAATGCACGAGTCTAATGAACATTGAAAATGTTTTGAGTCATTTTGAAAAATTTCTATCTAAATTAAAAATCTGATACAATATGTAGCTTCTCTGAATTACACTCTTTCTATGATATGACAACTGTCTAACCGGCTTCATTGTTGCCTGTTTATTATATTTGGGGAAATTACACCTTGTCTGTAGTTTTGATCTGACCTTGGCAGTTCTACTATTGTTTTTTTTTATTTTATTCCTTATGGCAGATAAGATTAATTAGTTACTTATAAAGAAATATATTGTTAGATCAGACAGAGATCATCAATCTCAAGAAACATAATTATGTAATGAATTTGCATTTGCCGAGTTGAGAAACTGCAAAAGAAATCAACCATACACTTACATTTTCTATAACCATGACACTAAAATGTAAAAATAAAAAAGCACTACTTTTGCAATGGATTTCCGTTAATCTCCTCAATGCACTAATTTGGCTAATAATTTCTCTTTACAAATGTAATATTGAAATGTGAGTTGAAACATTTATTTAGTTGAGCTATTGAAAGCAAATATGCAAAAACAAAAAACAAAAAAACGGTTATGTCTATGCCAGTGTAATTGTTCAGCCTAATAACCTTTTGCAATCTAAAGCTTTAGTGTACGACCTTAAACTTTGCTAAAACATGGACATCAATTTTCTTGGAAATTAAACTAATGTAAATGATAACATCAAAGCCAGAGATTATAACAAAGGCCAGACAGAAGGCAGAAACAATCATTTGAAGATGTAAGCTGAAATGTCCCAAAAATTAGATAAGGAACATACATCCAGAATACTGGAATAGAAATTCCTCCTTCATGTTTTTCATGTTTCTACCTTTCTGTTCTATGCAATACTACAAATAAAAAATATCTATCTCTAAAATATGAATCAACTCTCAATTCTACTGGAGGTAGAAACTGGACTGATTTCTGATTGCTGTCCAAGGTCCTGTAACTGAATTTTGTGTTAGCTGTTATATTCTCCCAAAACAATTTTGGTGAAAAAGAAATGGACATTATGGTACATCTTTTAGCATTTTCTATTGACTCATGTCCAGTGTATTTTAAAGTATCTCAATTAGTCACACATTAGTGAAAAAAAAACTGAAAAATGACTGGGAGAGGCAGCCTTTCAAAACAACCTCAGCACCCTTAAAGGAGCATTAAACCATGCTTCATACACTCGTGATCAGTCATACATTGTTATTGTTCCAAAATGTTTTTTTCTACAGCCTTTCTCTGTCTCACATAGTATTTTTTGGAATGCAGAGTTTGTTTGTTTGTTTTTTTATGGTTTTGTTTTTTATGGATTTTTTTTCAGGGTGACAATTTAGATGTTGTAGATGCAATGCAGGGGAAATTTGCTATATTTTCTGTTATAGAAACCAAAGAAACACTATATTTAATGAATCCAGATTTGTACCAGATTAAAGTATCCCTGTATTGGCCTGAATTATCCATAATCTGTAGGGGGTCCTAATTCCAGACACATTATTTAAAAAATGAATTCCTGAATAAATTCCCAAAGCTGGACCAAAACAAATTTAATACATAAAATGTCCCTCATTCTTTCTATGCCAAAGACAATTTGTAAAAACTAAGATATAAAAAATAATAAAGATCAAAGAAATAATCTTGCTAATAAGTATAGAAAAACTTGTTTTTAAAAGGTCAGTTTGTAAATTATTTGGCTGTGTAGACCCAATCATGGGCTTCATTAGGTACAGCATTCAGCACGCGTGTGTAAAGAGAAAGCAAGTCCTTTGGGCTGGATCATCATTTCGTCTCATTGGGGCATAAGTACAGAATTTAATGTTTCCTCACTTCTTTGACATTTAAACCTGTCTTAATGCTGATGAAAACTAAAGTAGAAAAAAAAAATATAGGGCAAAGCTTTTCCCAAGAAGTCAGTAAAAGCCATAATGGTTATTAATGATTGCAGCAAAGAGGTTTTCTGAGTGCCCTACGAAAAATAAAAATAAAAGCACTTTGTCCTATACTTACTAAGTTACTAGATTTCTCGAAGCACCTTCCCTGTACTTTGATCATAATGAGACATCTAACGAGCACAAAGTCTTTATGTTTCCCTTGGATATCAGCCTGTATTTTATATATAGAGTATAGGATGTATGCTTTTTAGCTTTGACTTCAAAATCACTTTTTCTATGGCATATGGAGTAAGAGGACAAAGTGTTTAACTGTGGAAGGGCTGATTCATATTTAACAATTGCCTTGTTATTGGATTTATCCTACATGCCGTAGGAGGAAAAAAATAAACTGTGACCACCCCCCTAAAGCAAGAAAATGAAATAATTAATTCACTGTATTAAGTATTTTTCTTTGTTTAGTTATTAATATTTCATTTGAGATTTTTCCCTACAGCGAACTGCCGAATTGACATTGAAATGCAAAAGTCTAAATGAGATTTTTATAATGATATGTGTTCTATAACAAATTGAAACATATTTTGCATACAGTATATTGATTTATGTTTTTTAATTGATTTTCTTTCTTTCTTTCTTCCTTTTTTAAAAAAACCTTTAAAATGTAATATTCCTTAATAGTCATTGCTATTATCAGAGTGCATTTTTATCTATGTTTATAAAATGACAGGCTCGAATAGGAAGAAAAAGAAAACGAGTAGTTGAATTTTAATTAAGACATTTCCCATTTCAAAGAAACATCATGAAAACAATTTTAACTGCAGAGCTGCTACTCACATCTCTCACAATAGAGCAGAAGATCAAAATAAATGTAAGATTTCAGGCTATTTTATTCTGCTCAGCAAAGAAATAAAATTAGCAAAAGGGACAATTTTGGGAGCCTTGCAGGTAAATCAGAAAACGATATCGGTTAGTAAACTCCAAAGACATTCTAGCTTAATGAATCTATAAATCCCGGAACTAATATACTTGTGAGCATGACAAATTCCATTGTTTATCCTTGAAATAATTGCTATATACAAATTCGCATTACTCATGGGGTTATAAGAGAACTGTTTAGTGTGGAAATCCTACTTGATTGTTGTTGATATTTCAGAAAAGCTTTTCTGTTTCCCAAATTTTCAGTTCACTTGTTACGTTTTTTGTTTGTTTGTTTGTTTGTTTTTTTAAGTGAAATAAACACTTTATCATACCTCCTCTGTACTATTTTACTTTTGCAAATTTATGCAAGAAATAAGAAATAGAGAAGAATTACAAATGGCTTCAATATAGTTTCCAGCATTTAAATAGGCTTTAAATAAGAGCTTAGCTAAGATTGTATACAGTATATTGATTTATGATTTTTAATTGATTTTCCTTATTGTAATTTTTTTTTTGTAAGAACCTTTAGATGTAATATTACTTATAAGTCATTGCTATTATCAGACTGCATGCGTATCTATATTTATAAAAGGACAAAAGGCTCAAATGAGAAGAAAAAGATTGCAATAACCATATATGCTCCATCTCATAGAACCACAATTTCCCTGTACAATTCATAGCGTGGTTAGAGATTTTTTTTCTTTGCTAAACTATGATAAAAGAGGCTGAAAGGATGAGTTTAGAGAATGTTTCAGTAATATGGAATATACACAGATTACTTGCTTTATCAGGTGGATATACCTTTTTTATATTTTCTGAAAAGCCACACTGATGAACTGTATCTTCAAGAGGTCTTCCCAATCATGGGGGTTTGATCTCCTGTCCAATCAAGAGGTCACAAAATAAATATAATTGACAGGGAACAGCCACTAAATGTAAAATTTATTAACAGATCTGGTCACAACTAACCAATAGAGCTTGATTTTTTTAGACACTTTGACTGCAGCTACTGAGGGAGACAGACCAGCAATGGTACTGTGTGCTTTACCCTTGCTGTGCCTGTGTGGGAGTGGGAGAAAGCCTGGGTCATTGATTCTAGTGTCAGGCTAGGTTTAGCTTTCTGTTGTATCAAGCTAACAGCTGCTGCCAGGAGCTCTTGAAACAACTTTGAGAGATAAGAGTCATTATACCTAGTGGGAGACTAGGTTACCAATATACAGTTGTTTAAAATTTGTTTTTTTTAATTTTGTTAACTGTTGGTGAAAGTAGCATGATATTTAATCTATATATTGCACTAGCAGCTTTGCTTGAAAATTAATAGATTGGGAGTAAAACCACCATGCCGAAGAATTGATTAACAGGGAGAGCAGAAGGGACCTTACCCAGGGGGTTCTTCTGCTCTCGCAGTACTGATTTGGTCATGACAAATTCTGGTAAAAGATTAAACTTTAACTAATACACTCTATAACTGTGGTTTCTGTACTACTCAAAGGAGACCTCAAGAGTGTCAGGTGGTGAGGAATGGTGAGGAGTAGTGAGGGGTGGTGAGGAGTGGTGAGGTGTGGTGAGGGGTGGTAAAGAATGGTGAGGAATGGTGAGGAGTAGTGAGGGGTGGTGAGGGGTGGTGAGGGGTGGTGAGGGGTGGTGAGGTGTTATGAGGGGTGGTGAGCACAGAGACCTGCGTATGTTAATTACTTTTTGTCCGTTCCCCAGCGATCTCCCTTCCCAGCATTCTTGATGACTTCCAGGAATATGGATCCATGCCATGGAAGGCTCTGTGCATGCTCCATGTAGGCTAGCAATCACATGATCTATCCATTAGAGGTTGTTCATGTGCAATAATTCTCTGTAATAAAAGGATAATAATGCACAGATTATCTTTGTGCAATCCAGAAACCATAATTTCAGACAGAACTAAGATATATATGTCCTAGTCTACTGAAGAATTGTGGAAGTTACAGACTACCTGCCACCATTTTAATGACAGCAGCTAAAATAGCTGGCACCTAGAACTCCCACTAATAGGCAGTACTGGAACTTAAATGACCACTAAAGTCACCTATACCCTTTCATCTTAATGGGTGCAGTGGTTCTTGAGTTTTACCATTGTAATGTTTTCTTTAGCAACTGCAATGTTTACATACTGACAGCCACTAGAATTGCTGACTCAGCACTGTGGCAGAGAGGCATTCATGGGAAAGAATTTATTCAATGCTTTCCTATCTTGATGCTTGAATGCGCGTGCCTGTGCGGCACTCACCACACATATGAATCAGGTTACCAATGCTCCTCTATGAAGCCATGAAGCCATGAAGCCATGCCTCCTCCATTAAGTTGTGGGATGTGGAGAGGTAAGCGGTGCCAAGGTCAGTTCAAATCTACAAGTCTTTGGGTTTTTTTTTTGCACACGGGGGTGGTGGGTGAGGAGGAGGGGGACTTATGTAGCTAGAGACACTATAACGGTTTAGTGTTCCATTAACACTTTCCCTTAACCCCTTAAGGACACATGACATGTGTGACATGTCATGATTCCCTTTTATTCCAGAAGTTTGGTCCTTAAGGGGTTAAAGGGATACTCCACTGTCTAGATACAAAAAATTGAATGAGAAGACTTTGCAAGGCAGGTGCTCTGAACAAGTCCCTGCCTTGAGTTTAGCTATGTAGAGCTAAAGAACCAGGAAGCAACAGGACCAGTTGTCTGATTGGCTGCCGATGTGGTGTAAAAAGGTCAAATTATACAATTTCCAATTTCTTTTAAAATCTTTACTTTGTGAAATACACACTACAGTACACATTAACACTTACACTACACATTACCCCAACATTACACTACCCCTAAGCACTAACCCCTACTGTGCCTAACACTAACTTAAAAATATTATGAATACATTTGCGTTAGGCAAAAATAATGTTGCGGTTTTGAACCTCATCAAAACAAAACAGTAAGCCCTCAATGAACATATCCTAGCAACCTACTTTTCTACCCTACCCTTACCTTTTGTGTCATGTTACCCCACTCCCTCTAGCATGTAAGCTCGTTGAGCAGGGCCCTCCATGCCCCTATTCCTGTTTGTCCAACTCGTCCGGTTACAAATACGTGTCTGTAAGTCCACCTATTCTACAGCGCTATGGAACTTGTTGGCGCTTTATAAATAATAATAATTATAATAATAATAATAATAATAATAATTATGAATAATTTGCTTATAGTATGTGGTTCATCATTATGTATCATATAAATAGACAGAAAAGTTAAATGTATATATAATACAATATATATATATAGATAGATAGATAGATAGATAGATAGATAGATAGATAGATAGATAGATAGATTATCGCTAGTGTCTAACTGGTTTCCCAAGAGGAACACGCTCATCAAAGCTTTTGCACTAAAAAGGTCAGGCTACAAATAATAGAAAAGTACCAGCAGCTCCAAGATAAAGAAAAACATTGATTTATCCAGAAGTGTGAAAAAAGAACAAATATTGCACTTGAATTATTTATTTCTGAAAAAACTGAATCGATGTGAAACATATCTCAAACAATTGTTTTTTAGTAACAATGGATATTTTAAAATAAAATAATAGTACGTTATTGTGGGTAACAGTAAAATGTAAAGGTATTTAGATGTGTTCACATTTTTAATTAATTGGAAAATCAGTCATGCCAAGGTGACAAAGAGCGGGGCATTTAATTTGTTAAAATAACTGCTGTACACATTTCAAAGGTGCCATCAATGACACGCTCTACTGCAAAACCACTAGAGTCTAAATTAATGCATTTAGGGCCTAACCAGATGTGCTCTGTGTTCATATAGATGCTATGCATGCTAATATCCCATTGCTAGCCTGCCTTACGATATACTCTGCGCAGTACATTGTTGTTTTATTGTCTCTAAGAAAGAACTGTATTTGAATACTGAAGGTGATATTTAAAGAAGGACATTCCGAGGAAATATAGGACAAGAAAGTCTATTACATCTGATTTTTTTTGTTTAATGTATTTAAACGAATAGAACCATAATAATACTGACATTGCAATTGTATTTCTAAGAATGCAAAAACAGGAAATTCACATTTTTTTCCTAATGAGTCTCCAGTGACATGGGGACAGTGTGCATGATTTTCATGTATCCAAAATTTGCTCAGTACTGATTCTCCCGTTTTCCCAAATCACATGCAAATTGCGCTCCAGATCTAAGTCAACATTAATTTCGTCCCTTCAATCGCAGTGTTTTGCTTTGAATACTACATGGCTTTATTTAGGCTTAGCGGCATGCAATGTCCTGTTTAATACAGATTGCTGGTTTTAGAGAGTCAGCTGTACTAGGGAGTTATTCCTACATGTAGACATTATTTTAATATTCAGATGCCATATTTCAAACTGCCCGAAACATTAAATGATAAGAAATGTTGTATAATCGTTACATGTTTATTCATCCCATTATTTATATTAAGGTTAAACAAATAAATGAAAACTTAAACGAGAAACTGTCACCTCCGAGCAAGATAATTATTATGTCTACTTATCTCCTATACTTGACAATAACGTAGGTGAAAGGTATAAATATGAAATTATTTTTGAAATCCATGGCTCTTTATCCAGTAGCTGGGCCTCTCCATCCTAGCTCCTTGCCACTCATTGTTACATGCTCTGTTCTTTGCACTTCTCAGTCACCGTAGAGAAAGCATACAGTGAAAAGGTGAAAATAAACATTGGAGGAGATTCATAAAATTCTCACATAGATTTGCATTTATTTGCAGAGAACAACCAAAACTTTTAGACACTTGCTTTAATATCATTTTTGTTTTGTAAATATATTTTTATTGATAGTTTTTCATCAGGAAATGAAACAATTGCTTCATCTACATTCTAGATCGGGGTAGGCAACCTTTGGCACTCCAGATGTTGTGGACTACATCCCCCAAAATGCTCTTACACCCATAATGCTGGCAAAGCCTCGTGGGAGGTGTAGTCCGAAACATCTGGAGTGCTGAAGGTTGCCTATGCCTGTTCTAGGTAGTAAAGAGCAGTAGAGACAAAATAGTAACAATTGGAGACACGCAGGTCTCAATAAGTATATTTAGGTAAACATTATATACAAGAGGGATGCGCAGGTCTCATAATCAACCAACATTTAAGAAAAAAAGGGGTACATGGAGTCGAGACTGTGTTTGAGTCAGAATGAGTGTCCGAAACCCACCCAGTGTGTGGAAGATGTGACAAAGGGGCTTTCATATAAATTTTAAAGAAAAAGAACATCACATGAACAAAGGTTATAGGTGATTTTTAATGTTTTATTGAATAGTGAAATTTGAAGGGAGGTGATGCATTTCTCTTTTACAAAATCAACACTTTTATATGTATGGTATCGCTGAATAGCAATATATACACAGACATTTGTCTAACATTTCAAATGGACAAAGATGGACACTTTACTTTTAGAGGTGTTAGTGGTGGTGTTTTCAGTGGCAATGCTGTTCTGTGAAATTTTAGATGACTTGCTAATAAATAATTCTACAATTAAAATGAAAATTAGAACAAGAACTATATGATTTCTAAACAAATCACATTGCAAATCACATTGCAAATCACATTACTGTGAATTTTATTGCTGGGAATCTCTGCTATATACTCAGACTCACTAACAATATGGAGCTTCTAGAAAAGAGGGACAATAGGGTAGAAAAGAGGAACAGAGGAATTTGGGCCCATAATAGGGACTGTCCCTCCTATTTAAGAACAGTTGATTAAAATGCTTTACAATATATATCCACTACAACACTTCCAGGGATTATAGGCATATATACTAGATGGATAGATAGATAGATAGAGTGATCGATAGATAGATAGATAGATAGATAGATAGATAGATAGATTTCTACTCTAATGTGTAGAATTTGTCTGATTGGTTTCCCAAGAGAAACTGTGGGAAATATTGCTCCATATAATTTTTCTTTCGTTCTTTCTTTCTTTCTTTCTTTTTTTTTAAACTGTGGCACCACATGGTTAGCCCTTGCACGGTTAGCCCTTTGGCGCTGATTTTAAATACAAATATATTCGGGGCCAATACAAACCATTGTGTGGAAATCTATTCACAAACCGGACTTTACATAGGACACGAGGCCATGCGTTTAGACTGGAAGAAAGAAGATTTCGTCTAAGGCAAAGGAAAGGTTTTTTTACTGTAAGAACAATCAGGATGTGGAATTCTCTGCCTGAAGAAGTGGTTTTATCAGAGTCCATACAGATGTTCAAACAGCTACTAGATGCATACTTGCAAAGACAGAATATTCAAGGATATAATCTTTCAATGTAGGGTAATAACTGCTTGATTCAAGGATAAATCTGACTGCCATTCTGGGGTCAATAAGGAATTTTTTGTCCTAGCTTGTTGCAAAATTGTGCTTCAAACTGGGGTTTTTTTTTTGTTTTTTGTTTTTTCTCTTTTGGATCAACAGCAAAAAACAGGTGTGAGGAAGGCTGAACTTGATGGACGCAAGTCTCTTTTCAGCTATCTAACTATGTAATACTGTAGTTACCAGAATCTCTACATTGTAATGTGCAAGACCAGTGAAGCGATGGAGAAAAGCAAAGAAAACTTTATTTTTACTTCATTAGGGACACAAACCGGTAGTCTAACATTATAGTGTTAGCAATACACTGCAGTGTTCCTTTAAGCATCCAGGCCTGGATTTTAACCATTTCAGTTGTCCAGATCCGTTCAGTAGGTCCAGTTAAAATCTAGATGAAATTCAGGCTTGTTCTGAGTCACTAATACAAAATTGCAACATTGTTACATAGTGTGAATACTGTCCAAATAGTCCCATTCTACACTAAATAGCCTTGCTATTTGCTTTCTCAGACTATAGCAAATTGACCCATGTGAGCTGTCAGTTCATGGAAATGTATGCACCCTGGCGAAGGGCATGTAAGGGTAACACTATTAACAGGAGTCTTGATTTTCTGTTAAGTGTGCCTTAGAACATGAATTTGGATCTTATCTTCATTACACTCATTATTCAACAATTTACTCATTAACATGATTTTTTTGACAAAGCTGCCAATTTTGGCCTAATACTTGAAATTCACACCTTAAAGAATAACCTTGTTTGTTTTTATATATCGAGTAATTGCAACTATATCAAAAATCACTAACACACCTTAAAAATAAAAGAGAAATTACATATAGCAGTAATCAGAATAAAATCTATGCGACATTATGGATCTCAATGGGCTATTGCAATAGTCTCTATACCAGAAAGTCTGTGATAAACTAAGAATTACTGACCGAAATAGAGTAACAATTGGCATGGTGATCTTTACATTTAACACGTTTAAAGTGAAGCTATCATAACTGGGACTTAAGTATAGTTTTTGAGGTAGGCTGTCAATAAAAATGGACTCTGCAATAAAAATTAATTCTGTCATTCCCTCATCTGGTACGGCAATCTCTTTTCATCAGCCTTACCTTTACTCACATCCACATTGTCCATGCGCAGCACAACAGCTATGCTCTGAATTGAGGACCGCTTCTGTGACCTCCAGTCCCTCTAGCACAGGCCTAGACAGGACCAGGACATTAAAGTCTGGAGCTTCTTAGGAGTGCTTCCCAAGTCAAGTACCACCATCTTCTCATCACCATGAAGATGCCAGGACAAATCAGAAAAGTGTTTTTATGGGATGTTGGGAAAGGTTATCATCACAGACATTTTTGTGGCTACAGCTTGTCATTATAGTACTCCAGCAGAATTCAGGATTCAAAGTCAGATGGGACATTTTACGGTCGATAAAATGAATATCTTGATTGTACCAAGTGCAGCATATTGTTGTACTTGCACTGTGCTAGCTGTTTATCTGCTCTCTGGTCTAGATGCAGGACATTAAAGAGCAAACCTGGTGTCTTAGGACAGGAGCCTAAATTTGGGACAGTCCCACCTGATCTGAGACAGTTGGACGGTATGATATAAGCATGCTATAATATACTGATTGCAAAATAAAAGCAATTGCTGCTTCATTTGTTAAGCAAGATGACATAAAGGTGTATAAATTGCAGTGTTTACATCCTTATCTAAGGCATTCCTGCTGTTGCTGAAATAGTTAAAGAAGGAAACTAGAAAATAATAAAACTCAACATTTCATTCTAAAATAGTCAGCCTTGTACGATTAGGCAGACATAGCTGCTTCAAAAAAAGGGAATTGTAAGTCTTTTAATGGTAGCCCATTCAAATTGTAAACTAAAAGCAAGGTCAACATCCGGGACTCTATTGTATTAAATCAGCCAGAAACCTTCTATGCATTGCAGATTCGCTGCCCATGAGATGGCTTGTCTGGAACAATCTGCTGGAAGGTGATGAGGTTGAAGAGTAGCTAAATAAGATGCATATGGTATAGAGTTTGTTATATTCTTAGCCACATCATCTGCATTCCCCTGGGTTGTGACAAAAAAATGAGTTGGCGAATCAATACTTTAATCCAATTCAGGCCAGATTGCCTTATCCAGGCTCTTTCTTTTTTTGTAGTAATGCTCTCCAATCAAACAGAACTGCATTTCAATAATTGTGTAGAATCTATTTTATGACAGCTGACAAATAAGGTAATTATTTTGGGACCCTTGAAGTAATTGCAGTGTAATAATTGAATAGCAAGAAAGATTGAAACAAAATAGTGGAAATGAATGTGGAAATACAGCCCTGATCTAATCTAATTCTAGTAATATGAATATTTTAAAGGACCACTATAGTCAATATATAAAAGCAAGAAAGACAGGTCCCCTAGCCTTCTTTCTTGCTTTTATATAAACTTTCCCCTAATAAAAAATAAATCTGAGCCCTTTTTATTATTAAAACGTACCTCCGTTCCAATGCCAAAATGACGAAATCATCACACACTCTGTCTATCTATTTCAATCTATCTATCTTTTTCTAGCTATCTAAATCTATCTATTGCTATCTACTTTTTCTATCTATCTATTTCTATCTATCTATTTCTATCGATCTATCTTTCTATCTATCTTTTTCTATCTATCTATCTTTCTATCTATCTTTTTCTATCTATCTATCTATCTATCTATCTATTTCTATCTATCTTTTTCTATATATTTATCTCGATCTATCTATTTCTATATTTCGATATATCTATTTCTATCTATCTATCTATCTATCAAGCTTTCTTTTTCTATCTATATCTATCTATTTCTATCTATTTTTTCTATCTATTTTTTTCTATCTATCTTTTTCTATCTATCTATTTCTATCTATCTATCTATCTATCTATCTATCTTTTTCTTTCTATTTCTATCTATCTCTTTTTATCTATTTCTCTCTCTCACTCCCACTCTCTCACTCCCACTGTCTCACACCCACTCTCTCACACTCACTCAGTCACCTACACTCAGTCACTCACTCACACTCAATCACTCACACTCACACAGTCAGTAACTCACTCACCCACACTCAATCACTCACCCACACTTAGTCACTCATCCACACTCAGTCACTCACTCACCTACACTCACTCAAACAAACTCACCCACACTTACCCACCCACACTCAGTCATACTCACAATCAATCACTCACCCACACTTACTCACTTACTCACCCACACTCACTCACACTCAGTCACCTACCCACCCACACTCAGTCAGTCACTCACTCACCCACACTCACTCAGTCACTCATCCACACTCAGTCACTCATCCACACTCAGTCACTCACCCACACTCAATCACTCACCTACACTCAGTCACCCACCCACACTCAGTCACTCACCCACACTCAGTGTCATGCTGCCTGCCAGCGCTGCTCCAGGGTCCCGGTGGGCGCGTATCGCTACAGCGATATTCCTACAAACTAAGTGGAATACTGCCAAACACTCAACAGAGGTGACCTCTCCTCTCTCAGCAGCCGGCTCTGTATCAGTAAGGGTGCCGCCTGCTGCTGCTGTGAATAATAAAGGGTTTCCTGTTTAATCCTTAAAGGGCCAGATCAATTAATTTAATTTGGGTGTGTTACACACATAAGCTTGATCACATGTTTACCTACAGCCTTTCAGGAAACACCTTTAGCTATTTAAACCTAGTTTGTCCATTTATCTGTGTCCTGTCGTGGTTTCCAGTTGGTTATCCAAGAGCACATTCATTGTATTGATTTCTTGTGTATCTGACCTTGGCTTTCCTTATTGTATTCCTGTAATCCTTGACTTTTGGCTTGGCTTCTGGCTATTCTGGTATCTCCATTCCTTGACCTTTTGCTTGTTTATCGTTTGCATTATACCTTTGTCTTGGCTTTTCCCTATCTTGTGTCTTTTGCCTTTTTACGTTAAATCCGGCCATTCTAAGGCAAATTAGGTATTTGCTTTATATCTACTTAAGTTCTACGTGTTGGGCATCTACAGAAATCCTGACAGTCAGTCAGTCACCCCCACCGACACTCAGTCACCCACACTCACACTCACTCACCCACACTCACTCAGTCACCCACTCTTACTCAGTCACTCACCCACACTCAGTCACTCACTCACCCACCCACACTCAATCACTCACCCACACTCAGTCACAAAATAAGTTTACCTGGGGGGCGTGGCCGACAGCCGAGCTACATGGCAGCACATTAACACAGCTCCTGAGCTGCACGCATTACAACCGCTGAAAACGGAGGTATTTCACCATAATGGGAAACAATAAAAAGGCTTACCCTACTCCCCAGCACTCCGGGAAAACTCCCGCAGGTAGAACGGGCACTGTCACCCATTTATTTAAGGAATATTCCGACCGCGTGGCGGACCTCGGAGAATCCAACATGGCGCCGGCGGCAATAACTGCTGATTCCGATCCCCCGAGTCCCTCAGAGTCAGACACCTCGCACAAGTCGTCGGACATCGATATTAAAGACATGATCAGGAACCTACCCTCCAGAGCTGATCTAGCTCAGATGTTGGGGAAATTAGAAACCACCTTCCAGCAGAAAATGGAAGGCCTCAGCTCGGAAATATCCCAGGTAGGCCGCAGGGTCCAAGACTTGGAGGATGTTAGAGGGTCACAACAAACATTAATGCATACCCTCTCAACCAAAGTCCAAGCCCAAGAAAGGCATCTATCTATGATGCAACGCTCCCTAGACGATATCGACAATAGGGGCAGGAGGAATAATTTACGTATAAAGGGACTACCCGAAGCAGAAGGGGAAAACTTATACACCACCCTAGCTTCACTATTTAACCTTATTCTCAACCGCAAGCCAGACTCCCCGGTTATCCTAGACAGAGCACACCGCTCCCTACGCCCCAAAGCAACGGCTGGCGACACACCAAGAGATGTAATTTGCCGCATCCACTACTACGCTTTAAAGGAAGACATTTTAAAACATCTCAGGGCCACTTCAGGCCCCATGCTATATCAAGGGCACGAGATACAGATTTATCAAGATTTGTCCTGGCACACCCTGCAAGCAAGACGAGCCTTAAGGCCAATCACCGACCAACTACGGGCACGCAACCTACGGTACAGATGGGGCTTCCCCTTTGCCCTCATTGTAAACACCCGTGGAACCACGTACACAATATCTACACATCAGGACATCATACCCTTCGCCAAAGCACTGAACCTGGCGGAAACTTCTATCATGGACTGGTATGCACCGGACCCGGCTCTAACGGCACCATCTCAACAACAAAGGCCACGATGGAGATCCCCGGCTAAGAGGCAACGGATGCATCAAACTGGACTCGCCCTACAAGCAGGAGAAGGAGGGCAGACCGAAGCAGCAGGACACTAAGCACTCTCATCTGCCACCTTCCAACTATATCCCCAAGATACCCTTCTAAACGAGACTGATTCTCAACACGAAGACAATGACCTCTATTCACAGACAGAGCCAACTACTCGGACTAGGACATATTCCATAACTAAGGTCCCGAATGGGATCAATTCGTCTTACACACAAGACAGGTCCATATGGCCGGTGCTAGAACTTCAGGTCGTATGAATACAAATGTTTTAACTCTCTTTCACTGTGAAATTGATATGCATTGATTATATGGGGGCGACTTACGTCATTGTTTAGCCATGACCACAGGTTTAACCAATACTCTCCATGTTAAGGAATTCAGTACATCCCATAATGTGACAGGGAGACAAAGACCCTGACTGACTGGGGCTACAGAGACCCGAGCGGGTAGCAAACCCCGGATACAGTGGGAGAGGACACTCACCGACCTTTACAGAAGGGTTAGTATTCCTCCATTTGACGGAAAGGGGATATTCCTGGGAAGGAAAGGTTATGGGAATTAGTCTGCCAACCTCTGCCCCCCTCCAGTGGACACACCTGACTTGCCTCCCCATCACCCCATTGCCTGTATTGGCATCTACCTCCATGAAGCACTTGTAAGCTAGTTTTGCGGTTTGGTTACGTGCGCTCTAGAAGCCCACTGTGTTGTAATTTGTTAAAACAGTACATATTGTCATTCTGACAAGCAAGCAAAAAAAAAAAAAAAAAAAAAAGAAAGAAACACAAAAACGAAAAACATAAATAAAAATCTAAAAAAAAAAAAGAATTAATCAAGTAAAAAAAAAATAAATAAATAAAAAAAAAAAAACAATTTTTAAAACATAAGGAAAACATACACGACTCCCACTCCCCCCCTCCTCATTATATCAGGGTCATCTCAACCTTGCCCACTGTAGACTACGGGACTTCTCAGGGGCAGACCCTAGTTGATTTTATAGTGGCCAAAGAGCAACACTGGTAAACCCACAGTATCTCTACTGGTAGTTCCCACTTATAACTCGACTGCTTGTATATAGTTTTGTTTTGTTTTGTTTTGTTAAAAAAAAAAAAAAAAAAAATTTTTCCAGGTTGACATCATTTACTGAAGTAATATTGCTAGATTTAAGAATCTGTGTAACGCTTATCTCAAACACTCAAGGCACCCCCAACGCAGCCCCCACAGGTAAAGGCAAAACACATATTCTACACGATTACAGTAATCTCCCTCTCACCTCCCCCTCCTCCCACCAGACCCTTCGCTATGGCAACAATCTCAATACTCTCGCACAATGCTAGGGGACTGAATACTCCCGAAAAACGCCACATGGCCCTCACGGATTATCATAAAACAAAAGCGGAAGTGGTCTTCATCCAAGAGACGCACTTTTGCAGAAACTCAGCCCCATCACTGAAATCCAGACACTTCACAAAGGGATACTTTAGCAATTACTTAGAATCAAAATCACGAGGAGTGGCGATCCTCCTCTCCCCAAATTTACCATTCATATACAAAGAACACTTATCTGATGACAATGGGAGATACATCTTTCTGAAGGGCCAAATGGGCTCAACTCCGATCACATTGGCCAACATCTACCTCCCTAATAGGAAACAATTTCAGACCTTACGCAAGATAATTAAACAGTTGGTACAATTCACTGAAGGCATGTTAATCTTAGGGGGCGACTTCAACATCTCCCTAGACGGAGCCCTAGACACAACATCACAAGCCCCAACATATCAAGTATCGACACGAGCACTTATCCAAAAACTCCTAGATTCACACCAACTCTATGACTGCTGGCGAGTTCTACACCCCGCTGAACGGGACTATTCTTATTATTCGCACTCCTCTGGCTCATACTCGAGAATCGACCTATTTCTCCTTCCACACAGATTCCTTAATTTGGTACACTCCTGTAATTATGATCCAATCACTTGGTCCGACCACGCACCAATCTCTCTCTCAATTCAGATCCCCTCTTTACATCCCAATAAGACACAGTGGAAGCTGAATGACACCTTACTCAACCATCCCAATATACGGGACCAAATTGAGTCCTCGCTGGGACAGTATTTCGAGCTTAACACACATCCAGCATCCACCTATCCCATTATATGGGAAGCACACAAGAGCACAATAAGAGGAACATTCATCCAAGCAGCCTCCAGGCTTAAAAAGTTGAGGGAATCCCGCACACTCAGCCTCACCAGAGAAATTAGGAACTTGGAAGGGACACATAAAAGCGATCTAAATCTTTCCACATTTAAGACACTGATAGAAAAAAGGACCGAGTTAAATAAGATTCTCAACATCAATACTAAACACTCCCTAGCCAAAACGAGAAGCGTATATTACGCACAAGGGGGTAAATGCGGGCGCCTCCTGGCACATGCCCTAAAGAAACAAAGAGAACACACATTTATAGCAGCCATTCGCACTAAAGAAGGCAAACTTTCACACTCTATGACCGACATACTCAGAGAATTTAAAGACTTTTACACCTCACTGTACAATTTAAGACAAACCCCCCCAGCAACGGCAGATATCCACGAATTCCTGTCTCATAGGATCCGCAATACTTTACCTCATAATCTCCGTGAATCCTTAGAAAAGCACATTTCAGAGGATGAGTGCCGCCAAGTAATTAAACAACTACCACTAGGGAAAAGCCCAGGCCCCGACGGACTCACTGCCAAATACTATAAGACATTCGCTCCTTTATTAATACCCCATTTCCAAAACACGTTTAATTCCCTGCTCAAAACAGATACACTCCCCCCACAGGCCTTGAACGCAACGATCACACTACTTCCAAAACCAGGGAAAGACCCCACCCAATGCGGCAGCTACAGGCCGATTTCCTTGATAAACATTGATTTAAAGCTATTCACAAAAATTTTGGCTAGCAGACTCAGACCACTACTATCAGGACTGATACATGGTGACCAATCGGGTTTCATCCCTGACAGGGAGGCCAAACACAACACCACGAAACTGCTGAACCTCATCCACAAGGCCACGAGGGATGGATGTCCCAGTCTACTCCTGTCAATAGATGCCGAAAAAGCATTTGACAGGGTAGACTGGACTATGTTATCACACACCATGCAATATATGGGATTCGGCCCAAATTGGCTTAAATGGTTTGACGCAATTTACTCGCAGCCCACGGCAAACATTAGGGTTAATGGCCAACTATCGGAACCGGTGGCAATAAGGAATGGCACCAGACAAGGTTGCCCCCTGTCGCCTCTCCTGTTTGTCCTGGTCCTGGAGCCCTTCCTTCAAGGGATTAGGGACAAGACCTGCATTAAAGGCATCACAACAGATAAGGCGGAACATAAAATAGCAGCATTTGCAGATGACATGCTATTCACACTCTCAGACCCAGTATCGTCAATACCTCACCTTATGACTGAAATGGAATCGTATGGCGAGATCTCCAATTTCAAAGCTAATCTCAGCAAATGTGAGATATTGCCACTCAATGTTTCTCCCCATGATGCAGCCATCCTACAACAAGCTCACCCTTTTGTATGGGCATCCCACTCCATAAAATACTTAGGTATCCACCTAACTAAAGAGTCATCCCGCCTTTTTGAGAGTAACTTCCCTGGCCTGATGAAGGGCATTTGCTCGGATCTTAGCACTTGGAACAAACCTCAATTTGGCTGGTTCTGTCGGCTGAACATTCTAAAAATGAATGTTCTGCCAAGGCTATTGTACATCCTACAGGTTTTACCAATTGCGATACCTAAGTCCTGGTTCACGATGGTCCGGAAAACTTTTACGACCTACATATGGGCACACAAGAACCCAAGACTCGCATACTCCCTCCTCACACGACCAAAGGACGAAGGTGGCCTAGGTCTACCTGACATAGAGAGATATCACCAAGCAGTCCTTTTGACTAGATTATATGACTGGACACATCCACATCCTACCACACAATGGATACATATCGAAAATACTTTCTTCAGAGCACCCATTTTTACTATACCATGGCATAAGTCCGGACAGCCGTTTCTGCTGCATTCCCCGCATCCCACAATTTCACCAACCTTACGCATGTGGGCTAAGGTGAGGTCTCACCAGACGATGTCACCATACCCATCACCGCTCTACCCTATCACACACAACCCTCTTTTTCGGCCGGGTGAAGATGGGAGAGCATTCAAACAGTACTATGACTCCCATTACCTACATCTAGCCGATGTTGTGGACGACTCGGGAGCTCAGATGAAACCTCTACAGACCACAACAGGGGGTCACACTATACTGCATGCTTTCCAATATAGACAACTTTCCCACTTCGTGCTTACAGGGCCATTGGCACACAACTCTACTAGACCTCACACACAATTGGAATTACTCTTTAGAGAACATACCCTAAAGAAGAAAATCATCTCAGAGATGTACACAAAGGTCAGTAAGACAATGTCACGCCACCTACCAGCATTCACATCGTCATGGGAGAAGGAATTGAACACCCCCTTCACGCCCGAAACGTGGCGTACCATATTTACACGAATTCACAGGTCATCCAGAAATACAGCAACCCAAGAGAGTAACTACAAAAGGATAGTGAGATGGCACTACACTCCGACTAAACTAAGATCCCTATTCCCGACACACTCGCACCACTGCTGGAGGTGCCAAGCTCCCGAAGGCAACACCACACACATCTGGTGGTCCTGCCCAGTAATCCATAGTTACTGGAAACACATACATGAGTTGATCCAGTCAATCCTAACCACACACATCCCGTTCAGTCCAGACCTCTTCATATTCTTGATTACCCCACGAGATACTCCCAAAATGCTTTCTGATTTACTTACGCACTTAATTTCAGCTGCGAACCAACTCTGTGGCGAAACCGACCTCGCCACGTGTCCTTGGAGGGGGCTGCTTGCCTGCCTCTTGCCTTTGGACTATGGACCAGACTTTATGGGAATGTGATACCCCAGATAGCTATACCATGGAGCCTATTCATATAATGAAAGACTATGGGAAAGACTTTAGCTCCATGGCAATTGTACTGTGTGAGTAGGATCTGCGCGCTATTCGGTAGTTTTGTGCGTGCAGATCCCAGCTATCTGGGGATGGGTGAAATGTCTGTGTGTTATGTGTAAATGTGACTTTATGTATTTTAAAGTGTTTTATGTTGTTTTGCAACCATGTGGTTAATGGAGTCTGCCTTTAGTCCTGGGTAATTGGATTACTTCTCCAATTAACTCCAGGGCAGAAGGGAGGAAACCAGGGTGCATTGTGGGGATGTTTTTCTGCCAGCCAGAAAGGAACAAAAGATACTTTTAGTAACTTTTGAACCCCTGGTCGGATTCATGCCATTTTTTAATATGTTGTTCCCCTGAATGGATTGATTGTGGATATGTATTTTTATGTGAATGTGATGTATGGTTTTAAAGTTATGAAAGTTGTGTAAAAGTATATTTTACACTGTATGCATAATGGGATTATGTGTCACACTAAGGGGAGGGGATGTGTGGGAGGTAACATCTATGTCATTGGTTCTTTTATGCCTCCCCCTGGGTGTGGCCTGTATGTGTGAGTTGGAAATAAAAGCCAGGCTGGATGAGCCAGTCCAGAGTTCCTGTTTAACCCTCAAAATGAAGTGTCGTCTCGTTCTTGGGGGGAATTGGATTGTAAGCTGACTGCCAGGAGTGTAAGCGGATTGTATGCTTTTCTTGTTCAGCTGTTCCAGTTCGGAGTGTTATCTTGTATCCAGTTCGGGAGTTTGGTGTTCTGCAGTAGCTGTGCCTGTCTCTCAAAAAGGGGATTATCGCCTAAACGGATTTTTCCCCTTTCATGCTGAAACGGTCCGTTACAATTGGTGGCAGCGGCGGGATCGTTCCTACAGCCAGAAGGACAGCTACAGGAAACACCATTTCCGTGGATTACAAATTGAGGGCAACGCTAGTACCCGTACAGCGACCCTATCTACAAAAGAATCAACTTCAGCAGAGCAAGCATGGCATATGACTACACTCAGGAGGAGTTGGACAGAGAGGTCAATGAGGTGCTGTCTGGCTATGGACCCAACCCCCCGGAGAGAGCCGTGCAGCTCGCCAGGAAACTAGTAGGAGAGTACCTGCAATCCCTAGTAGATTTGGCCAAAAAGGAATCCCAGGGAGCTGAAGGTGTCGTCCTTCCTCCCCAGCGGCAGAGTAAGTCCCAGGGAGCTGAAGGCGCAGCCCTTCCTCCCCAGCGGCAGTGTGTACCCCAGGGAGCTGATGGTGTCGTCCGTCCTCCCCAGCGGCAGTGTGTGTCCCAGGGAGCAGAAGGTATCGTCCTTCCTCCCCAGCGGCAGTGTGTACCCCAGGAAGCTGATGGTGTCGTCCGTCCTCCCCAGCGGCAGTGTGTATCCCAGGGAGCAGAAGGTGCCGTCCTTCCTCCCCAGCGGCAGTGTGTACCCCAGGGAGCAGAAGGTACCGTCCTTCCTCCCCAGCGGCAGTGTGTGTCCCAGGGAGCAGAAGGTACAGTCCTTCCTCCCCAGCGGCAGTGTGTACCCCAGGGAGCTGATGGTGTCGTCCGTCCTCCCCAGCAGCAGTGTGTGTCCCAGGGAGCAGAAGGTGCCGTCCTTCCTCCCCAGCGGCAGTGTGTACCCCAGGGAGCAGAAGGTACCGTCCTTCCTCCCCAGCAGCAGTGTGTGTCCCAGGGAGCAGAAGGTACAGTCCTTCCTCCCCAGCGGCAGTGTGTACCCCAGGGAGCTGATGGTGTCGTCCGTCCTCCCCAGCAGCAGTGTGTGTCCCAGGGAGCAGAAGGTGCAGTCCTTCCTCCCCAGCGGCAGTGTGTACCCCAGGGAGCTGATGGTGTCGTCCGTCCTCCCCAGTGGCAGTGTGTGTCCCAGGGAGCAGAAGGTGCAGTCCTTCCTCCCCAGCGGCAGTGTGTACCCCAGGGAGCAGAAGGTGTAGTCCTTCCTCCCCAGCGGCAGTGTGTACCCCAGGGAGCAGAAGGTGTAGTCCTTCCTCCCCAGCGGCAGTGTGTACCCCAGGGAGCAGAAGGTGTAGTCCTTCCTCCCCAGCGGCAGTGTGTACCCCAGGGAGCAGAAGGTGTAGTCCTTCCTCCCCAGTGGCAGTGTGTACCCCAGGGAGCTGATGGTGTCGTCCGTCCTCCCCAGCGGCAGTGTGTAACCCAGGGAGCCGAAGGTGTCGTCCTTCCTCCCCAGCGGCAGTGTGTGTCCCAGGGAGCAGAAGGTGCAGTCCTTCCTCCCCAGCGGCAGTGTGTAACCCAGGGAGCAGAAGGTGCCGTCCTTCCTCCCAAGCGGCAGTGTGTACCCCAGGGAGCTGATGGTGCCGTCCTTCCACCCCAGCAGCAGGACAAGAGAATGAAAGGGGAGACAGCTGGTCTCCCTTTCCACCAGCAGAGAGAGTGGCAGGGAGAGGAGCCTGCTAACCCCTCTCCCCAGCGTCAGTTCACCGTCCAGAGAGAGGAGCTTGTTACACCCTCTCTCCAACGGCAGCCTAACCCACCAAGGGGAGATGTTAAGCCCCACAACTGTGCAGATGGGACCGTAGTCTCTGCACTTACAGCACAAGGGGTAGGGACGGTCGGTCCTGTCCCCCAGCCACAGAGTGGTGTATCCAAAGGGGAGACAGTCGGTCTCTCCCTCCGGCAGCCGAGCTATGCACCTAAAGGGGAGACAGTCAGTCTCCAGCAACCAGGCTCCAACCAGACTACTCCCGTGGTAGTGCGGGCACCAGGACAGAGTACCGCTGGTCTCTGCCCCCTCAGCAACCCACCAAGGCAGCCTACCAGTCCCCCACACAGCCGTGGTAAGGCACCTGGACATGGACCAGATTCTCCCTTACCCAGGTGTAGTAACCGTTTATTGTGGGTGGGCTGTACTGCTGTTTCTGTTTTGTGGGTGGGCTGCTGGACTAACCAGGGCACTGACCGGCAGGAGGTCAGATACCCTGTTAGTCTATATGGAAAAGGGGAGAAGTGTGGCGAAACCGACCTCGCCACGTGTCCTTGGAGGGGGCTGCTTGCCTGCCTCTTGCCTTTGGACTATGGACCAGACTTTATGGGAATGTGATACCCCAGATAGCTATACCATGGAGCCTATTCATATAATGAAAGACTATGGGAAAGACTTTAGCTCCATGGCAATTGTACTGTGTGAGTAGGATCTGCGCGCTATTCGGTAGTTTTGTGCGTGCAGATCCCAGCTATCTGGGGATGGGTGAAATGTCTGTGTGTTATGTGTAAATGTGACTTTATGTATTTTAAAGTGTTTTATGTTGTTTTGCAACCATGTGGTTAATGGAGTCTGCCTTTAGTCCTGGGTAATTGGATTACTTCTCCAATTAACTCCAGGGCAGAAGGGAGGAAACCAGGGTGCATTGTGGGGATGTTTTTCTGCCAGCCAGAAAGGAACAAAAGATACTTTTAGTAACTTTTGAACCCCTGGTCGGATTCATGCCATTTTTTAATATGTTGTTCCCCTGAATGGATTGATTGTGGATATGTATTTTTATGTGAATGTGATGTATGGTTTTAAAGTTATGAAAGTTGTGTAAAAGTATATTTTACACTGTATGCATAATGGGATTATGTGTCACACTAAGGGGAGGGGATGTGTGGGAGGTAACATCTATGTCATTGGTTCTTTTATGCCTCCCCCTGGGTGTGGCCTGTATGTGTGAGTTGGAAATAAAAGCCAGGCTGGATGAGCCAGTCCAGAGTTCCTGTTTAACCCTCAAAATGAAGTGTCGTCTCGTTCTTGGGGGGAATTGGATTGTAAGCTGACTGCCAGGAGTGTAAGCGGATTGTATGCTTTTCTTGTTCAGCTGTTCCAGTTCGGAGTGTTATCTTGTATCCAGTTCGGGAGTTTGGTGTTCTGCAGTAGCTGTGCCTGTCTCTCAAAAAGGGGATTATCGCCTAAACGGATTTTTCCCCTTTCATGCTGAAACGGTCCGTTACAAACTCATTCCTGCATTTTGGAAGCTACCGAACCCACCCTCCATCCGCGAGTGGATACAAAAAGTAGAAACAATTAGAGGCCTAGAAGAAACATGCCATTCCCTCACGGATAAATATTCCACATACATCGCTACCTGGCAACCTTGGTGCGACTATCTCACTAACCGTTCGATGTAACTGTTCTCACATGACTCAGACACATTGTCCACTTCAGAAACCCAATTCTCTCCCGGGGATCGCTGCCCTTCCCTCCCTCCTTTTTCCACCTTGCACTCGCACTCACACCTAGACAGCGAATTAGCTGTCAATAGAGCCGTAAATACAGATCAGGGCACAACTACAACAATTGCTCTATCCTTTATTTCAGGGGTCGAATTATCATTGAAACGAGCCAACTTTTGAATTACTACATCGCATTGTTACAACCAATTCCTTCATTTAGCCAAACTAAAATATATTGTACATAAATCCTAACTGTGATGAACCAATGTGATACAATGCCTGCTACTTTGGTGTCTAAAGTTATATCTTGCGCAAATTCATTGCTGTATCATCTTATGTCACGTCATGTTATTTTATATTCTATATCGTATTACACTGATAAACGATTGACAATTGATGTAAAGTGCAAATTCTCAATAAAATGTTAAAACTTAAAAAAAAAAAAAAAAAAGTCAATCCATATTTTCAAACCATGAAAAAAAAAAAAAAAATAAGTTTACCTACAGTTTGAATCCTGCCCTCCTGCTCGGTCTCTGGTCTTCAGCCTGCCAGCTCGAGCCGACGCTGTGTGCAGGAGATCTTATCTCCCACACTGTCGGCTCTTCATTGCTGACAGACTCCGGTGTTACTACAGGACATAGGAGGTGCGTTCACAGTGCCTCCTATCTTCTGTATGCTGATAGCACGTTTGATGTCTTCACCCAAGCGTGAAGATTTCAAACGTGGATGAATGCGACAACCTCATTAAGCTGAAGTTATTCAGATGACTATAGAGTCCCGTTAAATTTAGCTGTGTTACCATTATAAACTATTCATTTAAAACATTACAACTCTAATAAGTATTTTTTTTTTTCAGGATTAACTTTTCCATAACTATATGTTTTTTTTTTCCTTTTTCTGATAATAAACCTTGCAGTATTGACTTGGGTAGCTGCAACCATTGCAGTATTGACTTGAGTAGCTGCAACCATAACACAAACACAAAGGTCAATAAATATAACTTCAACATTAACCCCTTAAGAACTGAGCCAAATGTACATGTTGTGGTCAAAACGTAAACAAAAGCTTGAATTAGCGTTATATATCTGTTCAGGCGTAATTCGCCTCTTTCTGAGTGGTGGGTGGGGACCCTAAATTATAATAATGGGGGGGGGGGAACTAATGTCCTCCCCCCTGGCCCCAACCCCTGAGCGTGGGTGGGGGCCCTAAATTATAGGGCTCAGGGGTGGGGGCCAGGGGGGAGGACATTAGGTCTCCCCCTTATTCTAATTTAGGGCCCCCACCCACCGTTTATATAGTCTTTTATAGTAGTCACTTGGTCACAAACACTGGCCAAAATTAGTGTTAATATTTGTGTGTGAAAAATGCAAAAAACGTATTTGAACGCCAATTTTGGACAGTGTTTGCGACTAAGTGGCTACTAAAAAAGACTGGTCATAACCCATTTGCAATACCTTGGGTTGTCTACTATTGCAAATGGTATGCCATCATGGGGGTAATTTTCATTCCTGGGCTACAATACGGTCTCAAAGGCAATGTAAGCAATCTGGCTAATTTCAATGTGAAAAAACTGAAACACAAGCCTTATATTTGACTTTGTAACTTTTGAAAACAGCATAAAACCTGTACATGAGGGCTACTGTTATACTCAGGAGACTTCGCTGAACACAAATATTAGTGTTTGAAAACAGTAAAACGTATCACAACAATTATATCATCCGTGTAAGTGCCATTTGTGTGTGAAAAATGCAAAAAATGACACTTTTACTGATGATATCATCGTTGTAATACATTTAACTTTTTTGTGTTTTGTGTTCAGCGAAGTCTTCCAAGTAAAACAGTACCCCAAGTCTTCCAAGTAAAACAGCAAATTAAATTCCCTGAACTTTCGACCTGGGTTGTCAGGCAGGTCCCGCAAATTGGAATTAATATAATGACCTAATTATGTAAAAATATCACATAAATATATACGTAGAATTATATATATATCTTGAAAAAGACCCGGCAGGGTCGAAACGTCGATTGATTTCTGTACACCAGTTTTGAAACAATAAAGCACTAAGTGTTCCACTTAAGAAGACCTGTGAGTGCATTTTGATCTTTCATTTTTTTATATATATATATATATATATATATATGTGTGTGTATATAAATGTATATAATTTTTTCAAATTATTTTTATTTATATATAGGTATATATATATATAGTGATATATATACGTATATACTCATGTATATAGATATATATTATATCGTTCTACGTGTATTTTTATATCCATATATATATATATATATATATAAATTTTAAAATACAGTTAGAATGAAATGACATATATATATAAATATATAATTTTTACGCATTTACATATTTATTTATTTTATATTATATATAAATATATATAATGATAATTATATATATATATATATATATATATATATGTATATAATCAATATCATTATACATGTATTTTGATATTAATATATATATATATAATTCACAGAAGAAGAGGCAACAGGGCTACACTAGTCAGCACTGGTGCCTCCTAATCGGTTACAAAGGAACTCAAGGGCATCACCCAAAGTAAATTGAACAAAAACTACTAAATGGAGTCAGGATAACTCCTCACAAATATGTAAGGAATCCCTCCTCCATAAAATAAAAATATAAAGAGCCTAACTAGAACAGTAGGTTCTATATGAAAAACCAAAATCCAACAAATGTGACATTGTGAATAAACAGAGTGATAATACACCTTTAAAATTCTGGGTAAGGTAGTCTCAAAGGCCACTTCAAGTAGTAAGAGGATTTTAATAGCTATTACAAGTATTCTCAAATTTGAGTAATCTAATAGTTCAGAGAATCAAGGTACAAATAATTAGTGGCTGTAGTGTGTAGAGGTTGTAAAAAAATTAACCAAAACTAAGTAATAAACTAAATATGGTCAGACAGACAAATTGATATACACTGTATCACGTTTGAATTGATACCTAACTTCAAAACCGAGTCTGTTAGCCACTGCACACTAATGGATACATAGTTGTCCTAATTAGATAATATTGCTAAGTGGACTTTATACACAGTTTACAAAGTATAGGTATTCTTGTCCATCCCTTAATTAGACCATAATAATCAAAGGGTTCACTATGGCATGGACACGATGTACCCAACTCCAAACAAAGTAGAGGAGTTATCCTGACTCCATTTAGTAGTTTTTGTTCAATATATATATAATTATACATGTACACATATAGGAGAAAATATTGGCTGCACTCACCTAAACATACTTAAATGGGGTGCTGCTGGGAGCCAATAAGTACAGTAAAAATTAAAATCCAGCACACTCACTTATCTACTAAACAGTTATTTTATTGCTGAACAATTTTATTTATAAATATTAAAATACACTTAGACAGTGTATGTGTATTTATGTGTATGTATGTATGTATGTGTGTATATATATATATATATATATATATATATATATATATATATATATATATATATATATATATATATATATATATATATGATCTAAGTATATATAATGTAATTTTAAACTCTTTAAACATTTTTGGGGTTTTTTTTTTCTCTCTTCCCTGATGAATCACAGACTGTGCAGGCAAAGATCTCAATTCTTCCATAAGCTTAACAAAGTCTGGTATGTTTAATGAGTAGTGCCATTCATCCTAAGTGATTAGTGGAATTGTCCATAGGGATAAACTACTTATTTTATAAACCTGCTGTGTTTTCTTGGAGTATTTTTTTTTTTTTAATGCAATACCCATTACTGTGTTCAAAATAAGGGGCAAATCTACTATAGTTTCACTTTAACCATTATGCTTATTGATCAGTAAATGGAAATCAGATTTATGGCTTTTTATTTTCTTGATTGAGGCAGTGTCTTATGGGTAATACACAAGCTAAATATGAGCAGGTTAATCACAGAATATAAAGAGCTCAGGCAGGTTACCTTCCCAAAGAAGAAATACCAAAGACCACCTTTATAAAGAGCAAGGACAATGAAAGGAAAAGAGCACTGTTTTGAAATGATACATACATGCTGTCACGAACGCACTCTAATTCAAGAGTGTGCGTGATGTAGTTGTGGTGGTGAAAGGGTAAAGTTCGCTATTTGTCTGCACTAGCCCTGTAAATAATGACAAAACACCACCCACACTTAAACATAATAATATACCTATCACTATTTTAACTCTGCCACTATCAAGACAATTTATAAATGGGATGGGGTGCCTTGGTACCCCAGGTAAACTTAATAATAAAAATCCACCAAATACAACTTAGCACAATATTTAAGGAAGTGCAAAAATACTAATTAGTCCATTCTGGTAAAGTGATTCTTAACCAACCAAAGGCAGAACTTTAAAAAAGGAATATTTATTATGAGCAAAAAAATAGTCACAGTGCATACAAAAAATAGATGAAAAAACTAATTATTTACACCAACAACAGATAAAAACAAAAGGGATAAAATAACAGAAAGTCCTAATCACTTACGCAGCTCTTCAACGTAAATACTTCTGCCCCAGGGGGTTTCTGGTATGAAGGATGGTGACTCACTTAGAATTAGATTCTGGCCCCAAGCAAGCACAATCCACACTTCAGTCTCATTATAGATATAGCCTCTGGATTACCACGCCTCACCCAGAGGTGGTGCTAAGGCGTATCTACAGAGACCCTAAGTGACCAGCCAAACATTTGGCTCTATCTTCTCTTATGTACCTGCCACAGAAATAATAATTGCATCTACGAATTTGTTATTATTTTCCCTTTCTATAAATATGTTGCACACCGTACTTTTGACCCAATATGGCGGACATCACAATTCCTTCCCCTATGGTCAAGTTATGCCACCCATGATTGGGCTTGTTTAGAAGATGGCACTGGTCACATTCCAAATATAACAAAAATTAGGCTTAATTTTTATTCTGTTGATAAATATTAATGTTTTTTCCTTTTGGATATGATACTGGAACAAGGCTAATGACCATTAACATATCAAAGATATTGACTCATCAATTAAGAGGTGCATGCCATATGCCTGAAGCCAGACCATCAGGTTTGTCAGGTGTAGAATCTAACATCTTGCAGCTTTCACATTCCTGTTCAATTCACATTACCCCTTCTGTCATCTGATCTCTGTGGGGGTCCCAGCTTCAAAAGGAATTAAGACTATACACCTTTCATACAATCAAATTAACTACTTTTGACATTGACAATATTCCATCTTTACCAGGCGAGCAGATTATCTATGCAGTACACAAATTACATTAAAGGACAATATTCCATAGTGCAAATATAAGTTATGCACTCTTGCCGTGACACATGCATAGACATACACCAACACACAGTCACATTCATTCATAGACACACATAGCAATTACAAAGTATTTAGAGGTGGGAATCAGTGAAGTTGTGCATTGGCTCACACAGTTTACTTCCAGCTCCTCTCTCTGGCTTCTCAGTAATAGGTAGCGGTGATGGTATATTATTTTGCATCTTGGCACCAGTTGCCTTTACCAGTGACCGGTAAGAGGGATGTAGGAGAATAAATTTATTGTGAATATAAAACAATTAAAAATAAAATAATAAAATGTATTGTCTCTACACTATCACTTTATGTTTAATTATTTTATATTCACAATAAATTTGTTTGTACTTACATTGGAGCCTTCTTCTCCAGTCAACATTTGGTAGCCGAACTGGGAGTTTATGACACCGAAGCCTGTATAGACACCCTGGGAACTGTAACACTAATGGAGTTAAGTCCTGATACGGCTCTATACAGTGTGAGTGTGATTTCATTAGAATTTGCTACATTTTTATACGTTTATATGAAAGCACTATGTTGTGTTTTTATATTGTATAGATTATCCTGGTTGGCATACATACGTTGGTATTTTGTGTATGTTTTCACATAGAGTGTACCAACTTGTTTATATTTTTCTCGTGTGTATCATTTGCTTTAATTTCTCACCAAAAATGTGATTGTTTTAGTTTGGTGAAGTTACATCCACATATCATTGACTCAAGAGATGTGTCTGTATCGTCAGGACCGAATTCACATAGGCCTGATGAAGCTGCAATGTTTTTTTTTGTTTTTTTTTACTAATCTTCACATGCTCTTGCTGAAGCATGGAAACGTAAGAGAACAAAACTGGTGTGGTCTGGCTGACAATGAAATTAGTTAAGGTAAAGTTGGCTTTGCGCACTATGCAAATGTTCTTGCTTCCTCAGTCTATCTAACACTGTGGCATGTTCCCTTTTTTCTACTCTCACTACATACACATTTTCTCTGTCCAACTGTATAGCAGGAGAAGAGTGGACTAAAGACGGTTAGGGGATAGTCCTTATAAAGCGTAGAGCTAGCGCATCATTAGACTCATTTATACCAATCTCAGGGTGCTGTCTGCACAGTATGCCCTTGATAGGTCATCCTGCATGATTGGCAGGCTGCCTGACGTGCATTCATGCCAGTCTGATCATCTAATTATTTGTGCAGACACAATACCTTTTTGTACATGTTTGTCCCATTGAGCGGTTACGTGATTCACGTCAGTGGCCCACCCTTTTACCCCGCCCACCGAAATCCTGCCACACCGGACACTGCTGTTAGGGGGTCTGGATTTACTTAAAATATTCAAGCAAGAGATTAATAGGGTATGTGTCCTCTTATAGCTATATCCTGAAAGATTCCCTCCAGCACCACCTCCACCAGTTACATGACACTTGGGAGGTATAACTGTCTTAGTGTTTTCTATCGATAATATTCTGTAATAAATAATTGTCAGCACCAGGCCCAATGGGCTCTTAATTTGGCCCTGTGCATTGTTTGTTCTGCACGCACGCAAATTCATTATCTTATTTTCAAGATTTTGTTTCATAAGATGAAATTTATTTTCAGTGTGACTGAAAGTGGTTCCATTAATGTGTTGATAAATCTTTCACATGTGCTTAAGTTTGACTGCCTAACATAAGAAGACATAGATCCAATTTTTCTGCAAACCAATAATATCAGAAATATGGTCAAATATATTGCAATGGTGTCATTGTGATGACATCATTGGCAGCCACTAACATATCATTAATTATCTAAAGACAGATTGTGATCAAGGCCTTAGGTATTTATTATTTATAATTGATTTAACGGGAGCACCCCGGAAGTCATGTCTGCATATGCAGTATTGGCCTTCCCGTTTAAAATGAACAACCTGATAAGTTGTTCAATCAACTTAATGGCAATTACAAAATCTGGGAGGCTGAGTATACTAATTTGCTCTTTAGATATTGAGGCCAGTCCTAGACAATCTTATTGTTTTAATATGATGCTTTCACTTACAATTGACCCTTTTGTGCTATTGATCTCAGAAACCACTTCTCAAAAAGCATTTTCCAGTGTGAATTACAGCAGAGGCAAACTCATTACCTCTCAGAGACAATTAATTTTCAATATCTTTCTCTTAGTTATAAAAAAGTCTAAATGGAGCCATGAATCTTAGAGCGAGCAAAGTAATGCATTACCCATGTTCCAATTTCTCAGGGCTTAGATACCATGGTCATGCTTTCACTTGGCAGATGCTTTGTGCGCCTACCCTTTTATGCCCATTTCAATACCTTTGTTCTTGCTACTAGGAAATTCGAAATAGCTGCTGCAATTCCGCTGGCTCTCTGTACTGTAATTTAAAAGAAGATAAGGAAAGTAGAGAAGAATACTCTTAAAAGAGCGAGCAGATGTAGTACTCTCTGCTGTAATATAAACCTTAACACTAATGGAGTTAAGGCAGTAAAATGTGTTCTTGAAAGGTAGCTGAAAAAAAAGAAGCTGGAAAAGGTCACTGTGTTTTTTTCTACCTGCGAGATTGGTCTTCAGAAAATAACATCCTTAAGACGAAATATCCATATATTTTTGCACAAAAGCACTGCAGGGAAGCTCTTGATGTTGTTTGATAAAAGGTAAGACAAGGTAACAACGAACCTAGACATATTCTGCCTGGGCACCGTATATTGTCAACATATTTACTTGGAACACTTTGTAGTTTTAACAAATTTAAAGGGACAAGTAAATAAGACAAAGAAAAAGTGCATATTTTATTTTTATACTTGTGAGACATCGCTTCTATTGTTAATAAGAGTAGAAGAATTCTAAACACATAGACCTCACTTACATCTTCTCTCTTTCACTGCTGAAGCTATAAATAAAACATAGCATTTTGGAGGAACAGGAAAAGAAATGCAACATATGCATATATATATTGCTCCACACCACCACAAATGTATACAGCATACACAATATATAGAAGGTGCAATATTCAGGTTAAAGGAATACTATAGTGTTTATATATTTATACATGCCCCCCCCCCCACCCCACCTTTTTTTGCAATAAAAATAAAATGAAGGTTTTACTTACTTTTTTCCAGTGCTGATGATTTCTAGTAAGAAAGGCCATGTCAGGCCATGACAGAGCTGCTTTAACTTGTACTTCGAGGATCCATCCAAAATGAATTAATAAAATGCAGTTTAATCAAGGATAGAATGTGTTAACCTCTACCACTTCAGCTGGAAGGCTATTCCATGCATCCACTACCGTCTCATTTTATTTGTATTTTCTGATCCTGAGGAAAGCCAGGATGGGGCTGAAACGTTGATCTAAATTTGTAATGTATACCCAATAAAGTTACTTGGATTTTAAATGAAGACAAGAGGAGTCCAGCCATCATTTTGAATATTTTATATATATATATATATATATATATACACACACATGCATTATATACACACTTTTGTATTATATGTATGTGTGTGTGTGTATATATATATATATATACCGTATATACTCGAGTATAAGCCGAGTTTTTCAGCACATTTTTTTGTGCTGAAAAACCCCAACTCGGCTTATACTCGAGTCAATTGTCTGTATTATGGCAATTTGCATTGCCATAATACAGACTGGGGGCTGTGGGGGCTGCAGAGAGATGTTACTTACCTTTCCTGCAGCTCCTGTCAGCTCTCTCCTCCTCTGCCGGTCCGTTCAGCTCTTCTGTCAGCTCACAGTGTAAATCTCGCGAGAGATTTACACTGGGAGCTGACCGAGGTGCTGAACGGACCGGCGGAGGAGGAGAGAGCTGACAGGAGCTGCAGGAAAGGTAAGTAACATCTCTCTGCAGCCCCCACAGCCCCCTCCTACACAGTGCCCATCCACTGGACCACCAGGGAAGGAGAGCCCCCCTCCCTGGCCAGCTAGCAAGCAGGGAGGGGGGACGAAAAAATGTGTATATATATATTAATAATAATAAAAAAATAAAAATAATAAAATAAAAATAATAATAAAATAAAAAATAATAATAAAATACAAAAATAATAATAATAAAAAAATGTAATGAAACAAAAAAAATATTAAAATAATAATTAAAAAATAAAAATGCCCACCCCCCACCAAGGCTCTGCATCACACTCTGCATTACACACACACATACACACACTGCATTCATACACACACACTGCATTCATGCACACAGCATTCTCATACACACACACTGCACTCATACACACAGCATTCATACACACACACTGCACTCATACACACACACACTGCATTCATACACACACACTGCATTCATACACACACACTGCACTCATACACACACTGCACTCATACACACACTGCACTCATACACAGCATTCTCATACACACACACGGCATTCATATACACACTGCACTCATACACACTGCACTCATACACACACACTGCATTCTCATACACACACACACACTGCATTCTCATACACACACTGCATTCTCATACACACACTGTATTCTCATACACACACTGCATTCATTATATACACACACTGTAAATAAATATTCAATTAATATAATTTTTTAAGGATCTAATTTTATTTAGAAATTTACCAGCAGCTGCTGCATTTCCCACCCTAGTCTTATACTCGAGTCAATAAGTTTTCCCAGTTTTTTGGGGTAAAATTAGGGGCCTCGGCTTATATTCGGGTCGGCTTATACTCGAGTATATACGGTATATATATATATATATATGTTAATATATATATATATATATATATATATATGTTATATATATATATATATATATATATATATATATACATTTTAAAAAAACATTTATAAAAAACAAATAAAAACGCTTACTTTAGCCAGCGTTTGTGACTACTGCAAAAGACTGGAAATACCCCATTTTGAATACCCTGGGTTGCCTACATTTGAAAATGGTATGCCATGGTGGGTTTATTTCATATTCCTGGGCTACCATATGGTCTTAAAAGGCAATACACAGACCCAGCAAACCAATCTGGCAAACTGAATTGGGCAAGCCCTATATTGACCCTGTAACTTTCCAAAACACCATAAAACCTGTACATATGGGGTATTGTTATACTCAGGAGACTTTGTTGAACTCAAATATGAGTGATTAAAACAGTAAATCCTATCACGACAATGAAATCACCAGTAAAAGTGCAGTTTTGTGTAAAAAAAAAATGCAAAAAACAAATATGAACGCAAACTTTGGCAAGCGTTTGTGGCTACGTGACTACTACAAAAGACTGGACATACCCCATTTTGAATACCCTGGGTTGTCTACTTTTACAAATGGTATGCCGTTAAGGGGGTAATTTTTCATTCCTGGGCTGCAATACGGTCTCAAAGGCAACATAGGCCCAGCAAACCAATCTGGCAAATTTCAATGTGCAAACATGGAAAAGCCCTACATTTGACCATTGTAAGTTTGCAAAAACCCATAAAACCTGAACATTGGAGGCACTGTTGTACTCAGGAGATGTGGTTGAACACATTTTGGGGTGTTCTTTATCAGTACCACATAACAGGAACTGAGAATCCATGCCTAAAGTACAATGTGAGAGAAAAATAACACACAAAAAAAACTACCCAAATGTTTGACAAAGACTGGTGGTAGAATTCATGCATGGAAAGTGTTAAAATACTACTATTTAAAATACCCTAGGGTGTCTACTTTTCAAAAATATATGGTTTGATGGGGTAAATTACATTGGCCGGTTTCAAAAATGTCCCAAATAGGACATGGATGCATGACGACCAGCTGTAAAAATTCCAAGTTGGAAAACTGAAATGCGGACCCTCCAAATAAGGTCTTATAGCCCCGAGAGAATCCGACTATACATGGGGGTTATCCCTTGTGACGAAGTGCCCTTCGCCACTTGTGCCTGGAGAGGACTAATTGCCAGCCTCCTGCCTTGTGACTATGGCCCCTGGATGTATTGCCCTTTTAAAACACTATTTTGGCATATTGAATTTTATTTACACTTTTACTGCCCCTTTAAATCCTGTGGGAAAGGATCTGTGCTTTTGAAATGGCACTTCAGATACAGCCGAAGTGCCGAAGTAGTTGAAGTGGCCGCCATTCGACATTCGAACACGTGGTGGCGGCCATTTTGATTCAGCTGAACTAACTCATTCGACAATTCGAACGCCGTTCGACAATTCTAATGGTTGCCGTTCGCCTTTTTGAACTATATTTAACATGGGAAATAGACCGGCCGCACAGCCTGATTCTCTGAAACTGTTTTGGGCATGAAAATGTGCGTGCGGTCGGTCAAAATATGACTTCCAGCTAACTCCCGAAATGCTGAACGGATTCGAATGATTTTTGGATATGTTTGTTCCCTATGTATGCTGATTCTTAAAATTTAAGTTTTATGTGAATGTGATGTATAATGTTAAAGTTATAGAAAGTGTGTAAAATGTGTGTACAGTTAACTATGCTATCTCTCAGGCTAAGGGGAGGGGATGTGTGGGATGTAACCAGTTGTGGATTGGATATTTCTTAATTGTCTGTGTGTGTCTCCCTTGCATGGGAGAATTGCATAAAAGCAGAGTATGTGTCATTAAACCTCAGTTCCTGCTGAACCCTCAATCTAGAGTCTTGTCTCTTATTGGGGGAATTGCTATATCACTACAAGGGATTGCTATGATCTGCATGCTCCCTTGGATAATCACTACTAAGCTCTTTTAAGAGCTTGTTCCTGCTTCACTCTCCAGGAGGAGAGGTTCACCCGCTGGAGCCTGGAGCCTGGTCATAGGTCCAGGGTGGGTAGGAGACGGCGAGACCCCAACCAAGGGGTCTGCGGTGGTTATGGTGTCTGGCGGAGCGCTTGGAGCCCTTTGGAAACGCTAGGAGCAACCAATAACGAAGGTACCCAGTCGGCGTGCCGGGCAGTCCGTTACATCCCTGTACTCAGGAGATGTTGCTGAACACATATTGGGGTGTTCTTTGGCAGTAACCCTTAAAGTTCTCCGTACATGTATTCTTAAATTGCTATGTGTGTCAAAAAAATCACCAATAATTATTTTTTTCAAAAATTTTGTATAGATTGGTGGTAAAATGGTTGAATGAAAAGAGTCAAAGTACCCCAAGTTTAATACCTTACGTCATCTTTTAAAATATATATACATGTGAAGGATTATTTAGGGATTCCTGACAGATATCAGTGTTAGAATGTAAATTGCGTTAATTTTGAAAAAAAAAAATGGTTTGGAAATAGCAAAGTGCTACTTATTGCCCTATTACTTTCCAAAAAAAGCTAAGAACATGTTAACATTGTGTATTTCTAAACTCAGGACAAAATTTTGAAACTATTTAGCACGGGTGTTTTTTGGCGTTTGTAGATGCATTACAGATTTTGGGGGTCAGAGTTAGAAAAAAGTGGGTTTTTTTTACATTTTGTCATCATATTTTATAATAATTTTTATAGTAAATTATATGATATAAAAATAATAGTATCTTTAGAAAGACCATTTAATGGCGAGAAAAACTGTATATAATATGTGTGGTTACAGTAAATGAGTAAGAGGAAAATTACAGCTAAACACAAACAACGTGAAAAACGTTGAAAAACGTTCTGGTCACTAAGAGGTTAAGGGAGGGCAGTGGATGGCTTAAGGCACACTACAAAACTTCTATGCAGGGTGAAATATCAGTCTACAGTTCTTCAATTACACGTATACCTGTTGTATCTATCTATCTATCTATCTATCTATCTATAGGACACTTCATTATATGAATGCAATAATAAGCAGCAATTTCTGTACAATTTGAAAACTTACTCTCTGTCATATTCCATCTCCAGAAGAGTGGCACGCTGCTAATTACCCTCAGAGCCAGGCGTTGAAGGCTCTGAAAAAAGTGAGCGTAATACTTACCAGCAGGAGATTTATCTGAATTTGTACACCATCACACATTGGTCACCTCTTTTTTTTTTTTTTTTATTTCTTTTGGAGGAAACGTCATAGAGTGAGTGGTGTGTTGATGCCCTAAAAGCAAAGAGGTCCATTTTACGGAGCCAATATATTAAAGGCTCCATACTATGTGAGTGGTTCTACTCTAGATATTTTTTTCTTTGTTCTTTTTACATGTACCTTCAAGTTTGTTATTGTACCAAATATACGGTGTAAGTCAATCCCTGCACAAGTTGTGTTTTATTTATTCACTCATTTATTTATTTATTAGCTCTCCACTAATTGGTATATAGCTTTATACCATATATTGTGTTTTATTTAAGATTGATTATGGAGATAGGGGTATTCCACTTTACGTGTTGAGCGGCTCATTGTATAGGCACAATACTGTAACACGCACTACCTCCAAGTAGAGGTAGATTGTGTTTGTTTATTTATCAATTTAATTGACACCTACAGGATATAACAAAATATATTTATGATTCTGAGAAAGGATATTGCCTCATATTGCAATAATACAACCATTATTTGTGTAAAGGCTGAATACATTAAAATTATGTTTATATCTATTTTTTTTTTGTATCGGGATAATGTAAAGATACTGTGTGATAGACTAAAGGAATGGACTATATTAGATATGCATGATTAAGGCCTGGGAGGCCAAAACATCGTTATTATAGGGATGTGTGTTCTCCAATAAAATTTATCTCAAGATTGCACCAAATCTTGTGTAGCCCGTCCCTTTGTTTTATTACGGTGAATAAAGGATGTCCTTTGGGACGGAGCACTGTATTGGTAAGTGAGTGGCAACATGGGGGGAACTTGTTTGCAGTGTGATCTATTGTTTTAAGATAATGGGAAAATAATTCATTCAGGTCTCAAATCATTTGTGCACAATTTTTTATTGAAGGGGTTAAAATGATTAATAATCTAGCAAAATTATAACATGTGTGTCAGTGTTAACAAAAAGTCGCATGTTAACACATTAAATAGAACTTTCTATTTACAGGATCTTTGAAAACTTTGCTGGAATACCGACACAAATAAAAAAAAAATAGAAAAATTATATTTATCATTCCAATTATGTAAAAGATAAAATGAAAAAAAAAATAATAAATAAAAATAGATAATATGAAAACAGTAATATTATATGCAATTAACAATTTGAGGTATCCAGCCATGATATTAGCTACTAAAGAATGTTCAGCTCAATGATTAGAAATGTACTTTCTTACTCTGCATGCATTAATTCCACTTCGTAGAAATGTCAGCTTGTCCAAAATTTAATACATGGAATGTGCTTAATATTTTAAAAGGTTCATTACCAAAGTACTGAACTTTTCCTGTGCTGAATTATTGATCCGCAAAAGTTTTCTTTGTTATTTTTCATGCACCATGTATTACTGTTCTGCTATGACGAAGCTAATGATGAGTCTCCTATAGGCTCCCTAAAAGAATGTAAAAGTGAGCTCAACATGCAAACACATAAGAATACCCTGTGTTCCCCATAGTATATCTGATGTTTGCTGCTCCTATCATGCAAGCACAAAACAGCAACGAGCAAATTCTGTCGACATGTTTAGCTAAATGGAACTGAAACAGTCACAGATGACAATTTCATAAATACATTAATTAGAAGTGTCTCCAAATAGCATGCAATTTTAAATTATTAACATAAAATACTGCATTATAAATGATTCCAAATTGCATTCTGGGTGCTCTCCATGCTTAATTTATTATGTCGTCGGAAAATTTGTAAATGACTTCCCTGTTCTATTTGTAATGGTTAGTTTTATATGTATATTGTTTCATTGAGGGAAGCTTAATTTACAGTCTATATCTTATACTTATACTTAGCATAAATATTGCTATGTTCCTTAAGACATGATACCTTGGTATTATAGAAACATGAAAATAATTTATAGATATGAAGGCTGCTTCAGGTTGTTCACTACATGCATAGTTTTAACCGTGTATTTTTAAATTTTACCAACCAGGATCAAACTTGTTTTTTTTTTAAATTAACTTGTTTCTGTTCTATTAATTAATCTTGTCATCTTATGTCTGCCTATCACAATGCTACAATATTTTGATGAGTTGTAGATAAATTGAGAATATGATAATAATTCATAAGTTGATGCCGGTTATATACCAACACAGGTGTAACCTCGGATCTGGTGTCGGTCAAACTAATTTTTAAGAGGTCACCCCCAGTGTTCTTTCTTGTATTTTGTTTGAAAGTAATAAAAAAAAAAAACATTTTGTGCAGAGACACACTCATTCTTGTACAGCAAAAGATTCAACAGCACTACAGACAAATACAAACTGTCTTAAGGCTGCACAGGGGCCATTTTGCCAGATGGGCCTGAAGCTGTATCTCCATTAGCTCCCTCCTTGAACTCTGAACAGCATGTCTGGCATATGGCACAGTTAACAAAGTTACAGATTTGTGCTTAAGTTATTGTTATATCAGTTGAGTTTGAGGATAATGTCAAGGAATTAGTGTTTTGATGTAAATAATAATATAGGGTTCTCTTGTTGACATTGCATTAGGTAAGTCCTCATACCTACCCTACATTAGTAAGAAATCTATATCAAAATATCTGTGAGTTAGATACAGAAATTATTTTATTATACCCTCTTAATTTTCACTTTTCCTAACCAAAACATAAATCAACCATTTTTATACTAAAACTGAAATCTACAGGAATGCAGACTTATAGAATATTTTTTTGTCAATGAATAAATCCAAATGCAAACCTGTGTTTTGCATAAAAAACTCAAATATGAATATTCAGCCAATTTCAGAAAATACTATTGTCGGCAGCTATGTTTCAGCCACATGTTCATTAAAAACAAAACAAAAAGGGGGGCGGGGCCTGACCGCAGAGCGGAGCGGACGCAAGACAGATCTGCTCCTGCTCCTTGCAGCAAACTTTCCTGATTAAAAGTTTTAAACGGTCTTAAAACTTGCTGAATGGACCACCCACCAGGAGCTGGGGCTACATGTTGACACCAAGCATGTGGCACCAACTGCAGAAACCCAGGCACAGCAAACTGAGGCCTATCAGCATGGCTGGCGCGGGGGAGGTGGCCGCTCCCCCGTCGCCCTCAACAGCTACCAGCTTGCATTTGGGCCCATGTTCCCCCCCTATGGACCGGTGGGGGTTATACCGGTTCCAGGAGGGCCACCTCGGGCGCTGGGGCAACAGTTCGAGACAAACCGATCCAGCCCCAAAGTGGCGGCGACCGGCCCAGAATCACTTACCACAAAGCGAAGGAAAGATATCCTGGAGAGGCTGGATGCCCTATTTGAGGCCTTCTGGCACAAACTAGAAGACAGACGAGCTGCAGCTACTCCTCAGGTTGAGTACTCACCGAGGGTGCTGCCCTCCCGCTCACGGCTCAGCGGCACGAAAAGCCGAAAACAACAATCCGGAAAATGGCGCCAAGAACAGCGCGACACCTCATCAACACACAAACCCGCATGGCGCCTTCATCTGACCGCTACTAAAATTCCACGCAAGCTGATGCCAGCTATACTCCAGCATAAACCAAAGACTGGCACAAAAGCCATGAAGAGCACGCTCTCATACCCACGCCGGACCAGACCGACACAGACGAGCAGACCCAGGCCCAACACAGCGTGTATCCACAGGCACAAGTTGAAAAGCCTAGCAGCAGGACTGGGGTCTGTGATGATAATCTCCACTCTGCTTGGGACAGTGCCCCTGGGGCGGATCGTTATGGTATTGGACTGTGCTGCCTGCCCGGAAGGTATAGGTTAACCCGGGATGTAATATCGAGCAGACATGCATGGTGATATCTCTACCTACTGTCTCGTTAGAGGACATTACCACTGACACTACCTTGTTAATGTATGCTGCCGATACCCCTAGCATGTGATCAATGCATGGTTCCCTGTACCTCTACCTATGAATAGAATCATACCAACTGTTATTGGTTATGTTTACAACTATTGCTTTATCATTTCTTACAGACCGCATAGAGCAGTCATCCTGACTATAGGTTCAACACAAGTGGTATAGGTGCTGTCGGGCTAAATAGACTCTAGGTAGACTAGATGACTTTAATACTATAGCTTTCACATCAACATAACCCTCCTGCTAATGTATAAAGCGGTAGCAACACCTCTAGCATACTCCCTCTTGAAGCAGGCTTACTGTCTGCCACTTAAGACATGAACCCCCTAATGAAGACTAAGCAGAGACCAGGGAGATCATGTTGCCTGCGACCACTACTGTTTACTCTTGACTTCTAGCTCACTCATTTTGGTCATACAGATCAGAAAGCAATATCACTCAGTATGTTCCCCTCAGGGATAGACTATTAGCCTGTAGTTAACACGTTTGACATGTCTGCCTTGCATCATCATATACTATATAACAGTAGTTGAAACTCTGTTCCTATACCAACTCGATGGTACCAATGCTAAGATATACACTTGTATATCACTGTAAAAAATGTGCAAGATCCTCAATTGCCAACAAATGTTTTCCTATGTTTATTAATCGAATTCGCACCTGCTGGTGTGGCATTGCAAATGTACATGTATAACTCATGCACAACTAAAATAAAGAATATAAAAAAAAAAAAAAAAAAAACATTCTGACATTATTTGTAAATATATTCTTTATTTAGTTTTTCTTAGTTTAGGTAGTATTGAGACTCGCAGGTCTCCGCATAAACCAGTGTATGATATCAAATTAGTCCGGTAGGCATAGGTGTTATCGGGCTCACAGGCCCACAGAAGTGCATTCTCCAGTGTATTAATTGATCTAGACACTCACGTGTCACCATATTTAAGCGTTTTGCAATTTGTTGAGTTCAATTAGTCATATGCATGGTTGGGCTCGCCGGCCCGCAATGTTGTCGGACGCGCAGGTCCCTTAAATTACATGAGCATTCATCAGTGCGTACGTCCCATGTGTTGTGTTTAGGTTAGTTTCGGCTCGTCATTGTGTTTGTGTTCCACAATACTTTCATCTCCGTGAGAGGAGTGGTGAATTTTGTGTCACATTCCTGTCCGTGTGCTATTAACTGTGCGTGCCTTATCAAGTTGCAGTGTATGTCTGCTTCAATAGGTGGAGTAAGGTGTGTCAAGGTATCTACCGTGTTGGGTTTATGCAAGGGTTTAAGATGGTGTATATCATTTCGCTGGTTAGTAGTGTCTGTTTTTAGTTGCGCATTGGAGCGTCAGGTAGTGGTGGGAAGGGGGAGGCCGGGGTCTGATAGCATCTCTGCCCTTGATCCTCTCTATGAAAGCATCTTTGGCAGTCTCGAGTAGCCACAGTGTCTAAGTCTCTGCGTAAGTCTGGGGCGAGGCTGTGGCTGTCATGGTCAGGTCCTCTATTGCCCTGAGTTCTTCCATCTGAGCGAACCATGCGTCTAGCGTGGGTGCTGTCTTTTGCTTCCAGTATTGGGGGAGTACCTGTTTGGCTATATTCAGTATCCTAATCGTCATGGATTTCTTATATTTAGATCTAGGTACTGTGGTGTGGTGGAGAAGCATTGCCGCCGGTTCCAGGGGGGGGGGGTGCATCTGAGAACATCACCAATATTCCATGTATGCCCTCCCAGTACGGTCTGATTACCTCGCATTCCCACCAAATGTGTAGCGCAGATCCCATTTCCCTCTCGCACCACCAGCATAAGTTAGTGTGTTCTGGGTCGATGTTGTGGAGGAGGTGTGGGGTGCGGTACCAGTTCGTCAGGATTTTAAAGGCTGTCTCTTGGGTCTTGCTGCTTCGGTGAACGTTCTATTCAGTGCTGTTTCCCATTTCCTCATAAAGAGGGGTTTATCAGTGGGGGTCTCTGTCTGCAGCATCATGTATAAGAAGGAGATTCCGTGTGGTAGTGGGTCTGGGTTGTTGCTTAGTGTCTCGAATGTCGTGCAGTCTCTGGTGAGTGCGGTTCCCTGTGGTAGGGTGCGCACGAAGGCGGAGAGTTGTGCGTGTTTAAATCTGTGCATGAATGTGGGTGTTGTGTCACCTAGCATGTCTGTCAGTGGTTTACACTTGCCGTTGGTGGTTATGCAGTGTAGTCTCGGAATCGGGGTCTGGAGGATTTCCTGAAATGCCTTTGGGCCAAGGCCCGGTGTGAAGTCAGTGTTGTGTATCAGTGGTGTCAAGGGGGAGGGGTAAGGCGTTAGGCTGTGTGTCTTCAACGCTCTGCGCCATACTTCCAAGGTTTGTTTGGTGTACGGGGACATGGCTCAATTTCCCGGGTCTTTCCTGCCCCAGGGTATGGCTGCTAGCGGCACGGTTGCCTCTGACTCTTCTGCCACTTTCCATAGTTTATGGACCCCGCTCTTCGTCCACTCCATCACCCTTAGGAGATGTGTGGCTGTGTGGTACAAGCGAAAGTCTGGCCATGCCAGACCTCCCTTGTCTTTGGATTTCATGAGTGTGTTGGCTTTCATCCTGGGGCGCCTTCCGTGAGATGTATGTGATCATGGCTGTTCTAAGTGTGGCGAAAAACGCCCCCGGGAGTTTGATAGGGATGGTTTGGAATAAGTATAGTAGGCGCGGGAGGAAATTCATCTTTATGACTTGGATCCTCCCGAGCCTCGATATGTGTGGGTGTGCCCAATCCCTCATGTCTTTTTGGAAGGTAGAGAGTGTGGTGGCAAAGTTAGCTTGGAAAAGGTCCCTGTTTTCTCTTCCCAGGTATCTGATCTTTTGGTCAGCCCATTGGAACGGGAAACTCTGGCGTAAAGGGCCAGCGCGTCTGCTTGGGACGCTGACGTTCAGGATATGGGATTTAGAGTAGTTTATTTTTAGGTTGGAGATCTCTTCAAACTCTTTAAAGGCGTGTTGGATGTTGGGTAGGGATATTTCCAGGTTGGTGACGAAGAACAGCAGGTCGTCTGCGAAGGCAGCCACTTTGTGGTGGGCCTCGCTCGTTGTGATTCCTGTGATATCGCTGTTATGTCTGATGTGTGTCAGGAATGGCTCCAGGGCTAGGACGAACAGTAGGGGGGATAAGGGGCATCCCTGTTTGGTGCCGTTGTGTATTGTGAGTTCGGTGGTGAGTGCCCCGTTGACAAGGACGTGTGCTGTCGGTGCTTGGTATAGAGCTGTTATCCACCTCATCATGTGCGGTCCCAGTCCCGCTTGTTTCAGGGTGTCAAACAGGTATGTCCAACCCACTCTGTCGAAGGCCTTATCCACGTCTGTGGATAGCAGGAGAAGGCCCCCGGCTCCCACCCCCCTGCTGTGCATAAGGGTGAGTGCTCGGATAGTGTTGTCTCTAGCCTCGCGGCCCCCCACAAACCCCACCTGGTCTGGGTGGACCAGTTTGGGGATGTGCGACTGGAGCCGCGTTGCCAGGATCTTTGCGAGGAGTTTGACATCGCAGTTGATGAGGGAGATTGGTCTGTAGTTCCCACAATGTTTGGGGATTATGGATTGGGGATTATGGTAATGTGTGCCGTCAGGGCCTGTTTGGGGATGCATTGGCCTTCCCTCACCGCATTGAAGGATTCCACCAGCGGTGGGTATAGACTGTCCGCAAAGGTTTTGTAATATTTCAGTGGGAGGCCGTCGGGGCCTGGGCTCTTGCCTGGTTTAGTTTGTTTTATCGCAAGTGTCAGTTCTTCTAGTGTTATTGGTTCATCTAGGAATGTTGATGTGTCTCCGTCTATAGTCGGGGACGGGTGTGCGTTGAGGTATGTGCGTATTTGGTCTTATAGTCGTGTTTTTCGGCGTAGTATGTCCGTATTGTGGTCAGAATGTGGGTCGGAAGGCGGTGAAGTGTGCCACTTTTGTCCCTGATTTTGTCTATGTAAGTAAGCTGCGTTGTTTAGCTAGCATCGTGGCTAAGAGTTTGCCACTCTTGTTCCCGTGTAGGGAGAAGAAAGCTTTGTGTCTGATCACATCTCTGTGAAACTTAAAATGAAGCAGTGAGGTTAACTCTCGCCTTAGCTGTAGGAGTCGCGTCTGGTGGGTGTGGTGTGGCGTGTTTTTGTTAAGGTCTTCCTCGTGTTGGATGTCTGTCAGGATCTTGGTTAGGCGGGCTTCGGATTGTTTCTTAAGTGTGGTTCCCTGTTGTATAAAGTGTCCCCGTATCACACTTTTGTGGGCTTCCCATCTAGTCATCGGGGTCGTCCGTTCTGGGGGGTTGTCCAGGAAATAGTCCCTATGTTTTTCCCCTATGTGTTTCGTTAGGTCGGTTCTGGCCAGGAGGTACTCGTTGAGTCTCCATTTAGTTATAGTGGGTCGGTACAGTGGGGATTTGAGGTGAAGGGTAACGGGTGCGTGGTCCGACCACGTCGCCACTCCTATTGTCGCGCCCACTACTAGGGGGAGAGCATGCTGTGTGGTGTAGAAGTGATCTATTCTAGTGTATGTTTGGTGTGGATGGGAAAAGTATATGAAGTCCTTTTCATCTAGGTGGTGGGCTCTCCAGCAGTCGACCAGTCTGTGCTTTCGTAGGAGTGTCTTGACGGAGTGTAGCTGTTGCGTCGGGGTGTGGGACGTGCCTGCAGAGCAGTCCCAAGTTGGGTCTAGCGTAATGTTAAAGTCCCCCCCAAGTATCAAGGTCCCTTCAGCAAAAGCGTGCAGTTTGCGTAGCGTTCGGTGGAGGAAGCGATACTGTTTCCTATTAGGGGCATATATGGTTGCGAATGTGTAAGATTGCCCAGCAATTTTGCCTTTGAGGAATAGGAATCTGCCCTCCTCGTCCGTTAGGCACCCCCCTCCTGGAACGGCACCCGCTTGTTCACTAGGATAGCGGTCCCCCTAGATTTACCCCCATGATAGTCGCTGAAGTACCCTTGTGGGTAGTGTTGGTTTGACAGTTTTGGTCTGTCGCCCTTCTTGAAGTGTGTCTCTTGGATCATGACTATCGAGGCCTTATGTGTGTGGAATTCTTTGAGGGCCCCAGATCGTTTCTCGGGCTTGTTAAGTCCTCTGGCATTAATGGTCATGATGGTGAGTTGGGCAGGAATCAATGCCATGTCGGGTCTGGTGGGGTGGGTAGGGAGCCGCCCCCTCGGATCTCTCTGTCAGTCGAAGGGAGGCTTTGAGAGGGGGGAAAGAAGGGGGGAGTGAGATGGGGGGGTATGGTGTGGGTAGGGAAGGTTTGGGTATCGTCACCGTGTGGGGGCGACTGGGTGAAGGCGTCGGGGAGCTACAGCGTACAACTCCACCTGTGGTCCGTGTGGCTTGCTCACTTTTTATTGACGCCCTATCCCGTGGGGTAGTGGAAGGAGGCCTAGGCTCTCCTAGCGGTCCTCGTCTGTGTCCGGTCGGTGACTGTCGGAACTCGCCTTAGTCACCTGTAACCATCACAGACCCGTGTCATTCCCTTGCGGCTCCAATGCGTGTCCTGTGTATGCGTGGTATCGTAATCCTCGCCTCTGATTTAGAGTGGCCTTGTGGCCTGTATGAGAATAAGGCAGTGATAAATGAGCTATAACATCAAAAACATCTATAAAACCATATCATTTTGTACATTAGACAACATGTCTATCAAATCAGTAACAGTGGTCAGGCGAAATCCGACCCTTAGGCTGTGTTTGCCAAAAGGTTTGCCTGTATAGGCTTACTGTCTATTGTGCTGTCCCGGATCTCTCAGGTGTCTCCCTTGGCCCCGTCCCTGCTTCCCCCCCACCTTGAGCGTGTTGCCGTCCCCGTCCTAGTCGTGTCAGTGGATAGTGCGTAGTGTGAAGTCACTGTCTTTGTGTGTTGGCGAGTGTGTGAGTGTCACCCAGTCTTGACTGTGGTGTGTGTAGTGTGTTTGGTCTTGTGATCCCCCCATTGTTGCCTCCTCCTCGTGGGTGTTGTCAATGCGGGGTCGCTTCCTTATCCTTGTCGGTGCAGTGCCTTTGCTCCAGCTTCCCGGTCTCCCGCTTACCCCCTCACCCCTGGTTCTTCCTCGAGTTCCGCTCCCCTGGTGTGTCCCGCCGGCTCCACCCTCCCCCCGGGCTGCTCGCCAGTGGTCATCACAGGCTGGGTGGATGTCGGCGGCGGGACCCAGCCGGAGAGCCGAGCCTCTCCACCCCCTCCCCCCTCTCTCCCTGGTGTACTTGCAGTTAAAAGTACTCTTTAGTCCAGGTCGCCGGCACATGCGGATCTAGTCTCCGGCACATGCGCCCCAGTGCTTGGGGGGTCCACCGGTGTGGGGGCGTGGCACGTCTGGGGGGGTCACGTTGCACCTTTGGTTCAGGCCATGTCTTGTGGCTCCATGTGTGGGTCGTACCGGATAGTGTCTCTGAGAATCACGTGGCAGGGGGGCGCAATGGAGTCATGTTGCGTTGGGCCAAGTATTTCGGGGTGTCTAGTTCCGGGCAGTAACCGCTTGAATCAGTTACCGGGTTGTTCCCGATGGCCTTATGGCTTGCTGTCGGGGTCTCCTTGCTCGTTGTTGCATTGGGGCTGGAGTGTTCGGCCCCTGTGGGAAGGAGTAAAAATTCAGCGGGCCGGGCCAGGTCATTTGTATTGGTGCGAGGTGCAGCTCTTTTAAGAGGTCTTCCATATCCCCTTCGCTTTTCACTGAAGGTCCATTCTGTGTGGTAGCTTGCAGTCCCGTGGGAAAATTCCACCTGTACAGGACTTTATTGGCCTGAAGTGCCCGTGTAAGGGGGCGCATCCCTCTCCGGTAGGCTCGTGTCGCTGGTGACAAGTCCGGATACAGTTGTACCTCAACTCCATTAATGAGCACCTGTTTGGTGTCCCTGGCTCTGCGTAGGATGTCTTCCTTGGTTTGGAAGTGGGCAAGGCGACAAATGACATCTCTAGGGGGGGCATCTGGAGGCCCTTTTGGTCTGAGGGCCCTATGTGCCCTAACAAAGTATATGTGAGTGGTTGCCAGCCTGCTGAGGAGGTTATTAAATAATTCAGCGAAGGTGTCTCTTATTGGGGTGGCTTGGTCAAGTTCCTCCGGCATACCTCTTATCCTTATGTATCCGTCCGCGGTTGTCTAGATCTTCCACGTGTTGTGCCATCTGGCGAAGTTGGGCTCCTTGTTGCTGGAGCGTGCACGTGTTTGCGGCCTGCGCTGACGCCATGTGGTCGCAGTCGGCTTCCAATTGGGCTACTTTCTGCTGGGTGCCCTGGATGTCTTCCCGCAGGGTACGTAGTTCCTCAGAGAGGGACTTATGGAGGGCGGCGTTAGCCTCCTTCAAGTCTGCCTTGTTCGGCAGGTTCCGGATCAGCTCGACCCATTCTGGCTGAGGGTGTTGGGAGTGAATCCTGCCATGTTGGTCATCATGCTGTGAGGGCGGGCGGGAGAGGCCCGAGGTCTGCGAGTCGTTGGAGGCCCTCGAGGTCAGTTCGGCCGGCGGCACGAGGAACTGCCGCATGGCAGAGTGCTGAACCCCCTTAGGGGTGCTGGAGGGCGGGTTAGCCTGTGATGTTCTGTGGGTTTTTCCCATGGTGTCAGTTTGGAATGCTGGGCAGGCGAGGATTTTTGCTGAGCCTGTGGGGAGCTCCCGGTTTACGCCGCCATCTTCCTCGGCGTCCAAGCCACGCCCCCTCTGGAATTATTTAACATTTGTTTATAGTAGTTATATGCTGCATGTTTCAGTCCTGTCAACGTAATAATACTTTTGGCATTGGTAGGTTCTAAAAACACCTAGGACTTGAGCCCAGAGGAATGACCCTTATGCTAACAGAGAGGCAGAGATATGTCTTGACATATATTGACATGTCCCCACATTTCACTGTTATTTCCCTTCCTTTCTACATATGAACAATGTGCTGCAAACCAGGTATTCAATGTGATCAGTGGTGTATCCTGGTTTTGTGCTGCCCTAGGCAGGACAAAACTCAGCCCCGTGCGCCACCCCCACCCAACCCTTCCACCCGCCCCGCCTTCAAAATACACGCACACACATTCACTGACAGATACGCATACACTAGCTAACAGAAACACACACTCGCTAACAGAAACACACACACACTAACAGACACACGCACACACACTAACATACAAACCAAACACACTCACTAACTGTCAGGGTACCTGTGGTCTCTACCTCCAAAAGAGGTAGAGACTTAGCTGTTCCACCTTCCAGACGGTCTGATGACTCCCTTCCCCGCGGTCTATCCGGTCATGCAAGGCCGGCCGCGAGGGAGTGACTGCCTTTTACACCATCTAGGCAGGAAGTCATCATCAGGACACTCCCCCGGATCGACCTGTCAGTCAATTGCTGCAGGACCAATCAGGACGTCTCGGAGGTGTGGTTACTGCTCTGAACAGGGTATTTAACAGAGCTTCCTTCATTAGCTCATTGCCCTGTCGTGGTTCTAGCTTGCTCTAGTCACTCAGTGCTTGTGTATTCTATTATTCCTTTTGGTTTTGACCCGGCTTGTTTACCTTACTCTGCTTATCTCTGTTACCCTTGATTCGGCTTGTCTCTCGCTTACCTGTCTTCTGTTACCCTCGACCTCGGCTTGTCTTTGACCATTCTATACGGTACTACTTACGTTAGTCCGGCCATTCTAAGGTCCGGTATACGTATCTGGCTACTGTTTGTACTCTGCGTGTTGGATCCCTGTCCCGATCCTGACATTACGACAGGGCCAATGGATCCTGCAAGTACAAACAGTCAGCTGGCTTCTCCTGATCCTAGGTTTGAAGCCATGGATCACAGAATGGATCAGATGGCGCTTGCGCTACAGGCTCTATTATCTCAGGCCAATAACCCACCAGAGGAGATACGTAATACCCCTGTTTCTTCTGTCAGTTTAGGTCTAGAGGTAGCCACAGTGGGTGCTTCTTCTCGCATTACCCCCCCAGTACGCTATGGTGGGGCTCCTGAGAAGTGTCGTGGTTTTTTAAACCAAATTAGTATCCACTTTGAATTGCAACCCCGCTCTTATCCTACAGATAGGGCAAAGGTAGGATTTATTATCACCCTACTTATTGAGAAAGCTCTGAGATGGGCCAACCCACTATGGGAGAACGATAACCCATTAGTGTATAACTATAACGCATTTGTAGCTGCTTTTAGAAGAACATTTGATCCTCCAGGTAGAAAGGTTAATGCAGCCAGATTACTGTTGCGCCTGAGACAGGAGAACCAAACACTGGTGGATTATGCACTAGAGTTCAGGTCTCTGGCGTCAGAAGTCAAGTGGAATGAGCAGGCGTATATGGATGTATTTTTGAATGGCCTATCTGAAGTAATCCTTGATGAGGTTGCTACCAGAGAACTCCCTGAGAATTTAGAAGATTTAATTTCGTTCATCTCTCGTATAGATGAACGTTTAAGAGAGAGACAGAACACTCGAGAGAGGAACCAGAGACCTTCTTTTAGGTTAGCCCCCGCTTTTCCAAGTCCTGACTCCACGGTATCTTTGCTTCCTGAACCTATGCAGATAGGTTATACCCGCCTCTCTGAGGAGGAAAGACAGTACAGGAGAAGAGAGGGTTTGTGTATGTATTGTGGAGCCAAGGGTCATTTACTCTCGAATTGTCCTAACCGTCCGGGAAACGCTCGCACCTAAGTCTCTCTAGAGGACAAGCCTTGGGTGTTTCTATTTTGTCCTCTACTCCTAATTATAAAGATCACAGGCTTCTGCTACCAGTTTCCTTAACTTGGGAGAAGGAAGTAGTAAGGGCTATGGCATTGATAGATTCCGGTGCTGCTGAGAATTTTATCGACCAAGCCTTTGCTATTAAGAACAATTTCCCATCCCAGCTAAGGGAGACACCCTTGGCCGTTGAGGCCATAGATGGTAGACCACTACTAGACCCTGTTATCTTTCGTGAAACCATACCCATTAGTTTAAATGTTGGTATCCTACACGTGGAGAATTTATCTCTTTTGCTCATTTCATCCCCTTCCGTTCCCATAGTTCTGGGGTACCCATGGTTGAAGAAACATAACCCTATTATCGATTGGGAGTTAGGGGAGATACTCTCGTGGGGCCAGGGTTGCCAGGATAGGTGTTTATGCAAGGTTTCTCCATTAGCTAATGTTAACATACCTGAGACTCCTATTCAGTCCACAGAAAGACAGATACCAGACCTTTACCTAGACTTAAAGGCAGTATTTGACAAGAAGAATGCTGATTCTTTGCCGCCACACAGGCCATTTGATTGTAAAATTAAGCTTCTACCTGGGACTATGCCTCCGAGGGGCCATGTATATCCTTTGTCTGTTCAGGAAAACTTGGTTCTAGAGGAGTATATTCGGGAGAATTTAGAAAAGGGATTCATTAGGAGGTCTTCTTCCCCGGCCGGGGCTGGGTTCTTTTTCGTTAAGAAAAAGGATGGCACGCTGAGACCTTGTATCGATTACAGAGGCTTGAATAAAATAACTGTCAGAAATGCCTATCCTATTCCACTTATTACCGAGTTATTTGATCGTCTTAAGGGCTCCAAAATCTTCACCAAGTTAGATCTCAGAGGGGCATATAATTTGGTGAGAGTCCAGCAGGGACACGAGTGGATGACGGCGTTCAATACTCGGTACGGTCACTATGAATACACAGTTATGCCGTTTGGACTTTGCAATGCTCCTGCAGTATTTCAGGATCTGATTAATGAGGTACTTAGGGAGTTTCAACATAATTGTGTCATTGTCTACCTAGACGACATACTGATACACTCTAGGGAGATTGAAACTCACCATAGACAGGTCAGAGCGGTATTACAGAAACTTCTGCAACATGGTCTATACTGTAAATTGGAAAAATGCAGCTTTGATCAGTCTCAGATAGATTTTCTTGGTTACGTGATTTCTGGGGAAGGTTTTAAGATGGACCCTGACAAACTCCAGTCTATTTTAGATTGGCCATTACCTAAGGGACTCAAGGCTATTCAGAGGTTTATTGGTTTCTCCAATTATTATAGGCGCTTCATTAAGGGTTACTCGTCTATTATTGCGCCCATTACCAATATGACCAAACAGGGGGCAGAAACTAAGACGTGGTCTCCTGAAGCTCTCGCTGCTTTCAAGAGGCTCAAAGAACTTTTTGCTTCTGCTCCAATATTAGTCCATCCTGATACGACTTTGCCGTTTCTACTCGAGGTCGATGCCTCTGAGACAGGAGTAGGTGCGGTTCTGTCACAAAGATTAGCGGTGGATAAACCATTACACCCGTGTGGTTTTTTTTCCAGGAAACTTTCTGGGGCTGAGAGCAGATATGACATCGGAGACAGGGAACTGTTAGCAGTCATTAAAGCCTTAAAGGAGTGGAGACATTTGTTGGAGGGGACCCTACACCCTATTACGATTTTGACAGACCACAAAAACTTGTCATATATTGGGGAGGCTAAGCGCTTATCCTCTAGACAAGCTCGTTGGTCCTTATTCCTGACTCACTTCAATTATGTACTGACTTACAGACCTGGTTCTAAAAACTCTAAAGCCGATGCATTATCTCGCCAATATGAACCTTCTACTGTACCTGAACCAGTTCTTTCTTCTATAGTTCCGAAGCGCAATATCATTGCTAATACGAATCTCAGGATTCATTCTCCATTACTGGCCGAGATCATTAAGTTGCAACATCTCGCACCTAAACAGACCCCTGCGGGTCATCATTTCGTTCCTCCTGCTTTTCAACTGGAACTTTTACAGTGTTTACATAATAGCAAGATGGCGGGACATCCTGGTATTCGCAAAACTTACGCCTTGATCTCTAAGGACTTCTGGTGGTCTACTTTACGGAGGGATGTTGAGGAGTTCATCGCTGCATGTGAAGTTTGTACTAAAACCAAACAACCCCATACGCTTCCATGTGGACTCCTGCAACCCTTGGAGGTTCCAGAGAAACCATGGTCCTGTTTGGCCATGGACTTTATTGTCGATCTACCTATCTCTAAAAGACAGACTGTTATCCTCACCGTGGTTGACAGGTTTACTAGGATGGCACACTTCATTCCCCTGCCTAAACTTCCGTCTTCTCCCGAATTGGCAGAGATATTCGCCAAGGAGATTTTTCGCCTACATGGGATACCCTCTCAGATTGTATCGGACAGAGGCTCCCAATTTGTTTCCCGCTTTTGGAGGTCCTTCTGCTCTCAACTTGGTATTAAATTAAACTTTTCTTCTGCCTATCATCCTCAGTCTAACGGAGCTGCTGAACGTACCAACCAGAAAATTGAACAATATTTACGATGCTTTGTTTCTGAACACCAGGATGATTGGGTCGGTTTGATTCCTTGGGCGGAGTTTGCACACAACAATCTCGTTTGCGATTCTACTCATTCAAGCCCCTTCTTCATGAATTATGGTTTTCATCCGTCTATTCTTCCTTCGGATTCTCCTTCCCAGGGGGTGCCGTCGGTTGATGTTCATGTTGCCAATTTGAGGAAGTTGTGGGATCAAACTCGACAAATCCTTGTGCACAACTCTATGTTGGTCAAGAAACACGCTGATAAACGTAGAAGGGCGGCTCCGGTCTTTGTTCCAGGTGATAGGGTATGGCTGAGCACGAGGAACATCCGTTTAAAAGTGCCCTCCATGAAATTCGCTCCTCGTTATATTGGACCCTACAGGGTGCTGACCCGTATCAATCCGGTTGCGTATCGTTTAGCTCTTCCTAATACCTTACGCATTCCGAACTCGTTTCACGTTTCATTGCTGAAACCACTCATATGTAACAGATTTTCCTCCACAATAGCCCCTCCTCGCTCCGTTCAGGTGGAGGGTCAGGAGGAGTATGAGGTCAACTCTATTATTGATTCTCGAATCTCCCGGGGGAGAGTACAATATCTGGTTGATTGGAAGGGATATGGTCCTGAGGAGAGGAGTTGGGTACCTCAGGAGGATGTTCATGCTCCCCGTCTCCGCAGGGCGTATCACTCTCGCTTCCCATCTCGTCCCGGTTCATTCCGCCCGGTGGGCGTATCTGAGAGGGGGGGTACTGTCAGGGTACCTGTGGTCTCTACCTCCAAAAGAGGTAGAGACTTAGCTGTTCCACCTTCCAGACGGTCTGATGACTCCCTTCCCCGCGGTCTATCCGGTCATGCAAGGCCGGCCGCGAGGGAGTGACTGCCTTTTACACCATCTAGGCAGGAAGTCATCATCAGGACACTCCCCCGGATCGACCTGTCAGTCAATTGCTGCAGGACCAATCAGGACGTCTCGGAGGTGTGGTTACTGCTCTGAACAGGGTATTTAACAGAGCTTCCTTCATTAGCTCATTGCCCTGTCGTGGTTCTAGCTTGCTCTAGTCACTCAGTGCTTGTGTATTCTATTATTCCTTTTGGTTTTGACCCGGCTTGTTTACCTTACTCTGCTTATCTCTGTTACCCTTGATTCGGCTTGTCTCTCGCTTACCTGTCTTCTGTTACCCTCGACCTCGGCTTGTCTTTGACCATTCTATACGGTACTACTTACGTTAGTCCGGCCATTCTAAGGTCCGATATACGTATCTGGCTACTGTTTGTACTCTGTGTGTTGGATCCCTGTCCCGATCCTGACACTAACAGACACACACACACACACTCAATCACTAACAGACACACACACACACATACTCACTAACAGACACACACACTAACAGACACACACACACACACACTAACAGACACACACCCACACACACACACAGTCAGACACACACTAACAGACACACACACTAACATAAACAGACACACACACACACACACAGTCAGACACACACACACAGTCAGACACACACTAACATACACACACACAGTCAGACACACACAGTCAGACACACACAGTCAGACACACACCAACAGACATACACACACACACTCCCTCACATTAACACACTCACTTTTTTTTTATTTAACCCCCCTCCTTACCTTTGGGAATGCTGGGGGTGGGGTCTCCCTCTCCCTGGGGTCTAGTGAGGCTGCAGGTGGCGAGGGAGCACTGATTCTCCTGTTAAGCTCCCTCGCACGCCGCAGAGTGATGCCGGAGCCAGAATATGACTTCATATTCCGGCTCCCAGCCTCACTCTGCGGCGCGCGAGGGAGCTGAGCAGAGCGCTCACTAATCACTGCTCCTTTGCCAGCGCCGCCCGCCCAGCTTGTCAGTTAGACACCAGGCTAACAAGGGCCCTGGGCTTTTTTGCCCTGGGCTTTTTTGCCACCCCCTGGAAAATGCCTCCCAAGGCAAATGCCTTGTTTGCCTCGCAGCTAAAACACCCCTGAATGTGATGTCACTACACTACATTACTAATACAGGGGTGTGCAGCAAAATTCTGTTTCCTAGCACCCCTGCCAATAATTAACAGTGTGGACCCTCCCTCTAAGTAGGCTAATTTATAACTGCCTGCCACTTTGAGAATATCCTCCTGCCGCCTCTGCCAGTAGAGATCTGGGGATAAAGACCCCCACAGCCCTAAAGCCCTCCTCTTGCTCCTCATGCGTTGGCTCTTTTAAGCAGAAAATATGAAATAACATCTAAAGGGTTTCTCTATTATTTAGATAACATGATCAGAAATGACATATTTTGAACCTTACCTACTAAGGTAGGCACCAGGTCAGTCAAAACAACAAAAGTAAAAAATTTAACATTTATCACAGGTAAAACATGTTGATGGTTTGAGTTCAGGTACTCTGCTGATTGGGCTTCAGTAGCATGCATTTGTCATTAAAAGATGTTGGTCAACTTCTTACTTCTTCCCAAAAAACGGTGGGGATTTTTAGACCATAAAGGAGTGAGCCAAATAAATAAATTCTTTATGGTTTTTATTAGGTAACAGGTAGTTCTTATTTTTTTTTTATATAGAAATAAACTTTTACATTCTTATTATGTTTTGAAATTAAGCCATTAATCTTAATATAATAAATTGTTTTTTGGCCAATAAGTTATTGAACATAGATGTGTGCAAAGTGGAGGGAGACTTATCTGGAAAGAAAAACAAATAATATGCCTCTATGTTTTCAAAGCAAATTAATAATGCATGAGATGATGTTTTCTTCATGACTTTTCAACCGTATGACTCAATTGTCCTCTTGAGTTTTGCTAATTCAGAACCTGAATCTACCTTTTACTTTTCAGTCCAATGGTCAACTTGCATTGCAATATATCTACTTTCATGGAAACTGGTTATCTAGTTATCAAATTAAGATGTTGTATCGCCTATGAAAATTTATAACAATATTGTTTGTTTATTTATTTACTTTATGTACCCAAATTTGTAACTGGGTTCATGACCCTAGTCTGGAGCTGTCAAAAGGTTCCATACTTCATTGACTAGCCTTAATTAACCAGTTACAGTAAAATTTATATTATCATTATTTTTCTCGCCATTTATATAGCGCCCACAGATTCTGTAGTGCTTTACAATATTATTAGAGGGGGTATTTAACTATAAATAGGACAATTACAAGAAAACTTACAGGAACAATTGGTTGAAGAGGACCCTGCTCAAACGTGCTTACAGTCTATAGGAGGTGGCCTATAAAACATTAGGACAGGAAATAGCAATCAAATAAGGTGGGGGTGAAGCAGAGCTAGAGTAGAGAGTAGAGTGCTGCTGTTTAGGAAAAAGCAAGAGACAGGTATGGGTGCAGTTAACAGGAGAAGGCCACAGAGCAGAGAGACTGAGAAGGGGCATACCTATGGATCTGTGAAGAGGGGCTAGAATTGTTCAGTGCTTTATAGGTATGGGTTATCACTTTGAATTGACTCCTATAGGATACAGGAAGACAATGTTAGGACTGAGAGGGGTGAGGTGTGAGAGGACTGACTAGAGAGGAAAATCAGTCTGGCGGCAGCATTCATTACAGACTTTAGATGGGAAATACAGCTTTTGGGAAGACCAATCAGGAGAGGGTTACAACAATCCATGCGGGAAATTACTGGAGCAGGGGCAAACTCCTTGGTAGCATCTAGTGTAAGAATGGATGTGGGCTATGTTCTTAAGATGGAATCTACAGGATTTGGCAAGGATGGACGTAAGTGAATACCACTAACTTGAAGGGAGAGCGAAAGAGGAGGATCAGTATCAGGAGGAGTAAAGGCAAGGAGCTCAGTGTTAGAGAGCAGTCTCCGTAGAGTGGAGAGGGCTGAAGCCAAATTGAAGAGGGTCAAGGAGAGAGTTAGAATTGAGGAAGTGAGACACACGAGCGAAGACTAGTCTTTCCAGAAGTTTCGAGGAAAAAGGGAGCAGAGATATGGGATGATAGTTAGAGGGGGAGGACGGGTCAAGAGATTTTTTTTCAGGGTAGGTACTACAGTGGCATGTTCAAGGTCAGCAGGGACAACACCAGAAGAAAGAGAGGAGTTGACGATGTGTGTTAATGAAGGCACAAGACAAGGGGAGAGAGAGCTGATAAGTAGAGTTGAGCGGACACCTGACCCGAACTTGACCCCGAACCCGAACCCCATTGAAGTCACTAAAATGCCTCTTAAAAAGTCCTGGAAAGGGCTAGAGGGCTACAAAATTAAGTAAAATGGGGGTAAGAGTAGGACAAGTGCCCTGCAAACAAATGTAGATAGGGAAATCACTTAAAATTCCCACGGTATTAGGGAGCTATCTACCAAAAGGCTGAAAGACCTAAATTGGTCTTTCAGCCACATTTACTAATACTAAGTAAATATTACTTAGTATTAGTAAATTCAGCCCCTACTCGCTATACCGCAAGTAGGGGTTTGTCTAGTAAACAGTGAGCAGTCAGTGGCTGCTCACTGTAAAAAAAATTAAAAAAATAAAAAACCTATTGGCCCCCACCCTTGAGTGGCTGGTGGGGGCCCTACATAACAATGAGGGGGGAACCTACTGTCCTCCCCCCCGGCCCCCATCCCTGAGCGGCAGGTGGGGGCCCTAAATTTAGAATAGGGGGAAACCTATTGTCCCCCCAGGCCCCCAATCCTGACCGACGGGTGGGGGCCCTAAATAAGATTGAGGGGGAGGTACCTACTGTCCTCCTCCCCGGCCCCCTCCTCTGCACGGTGGGTGGGGGCCCTAAATAAGAATGGGGGGACCTACTGTACTCCCCCCGGCCCCCATCCCTGCGTGCCATGGGTTGGCCCTAAATAACAATGAGGGCAGGGGCTTACTGTCCTCCCCCCTGGCCCTCACCCCTGATCGGTGGGTGGGGGCCCTACATTTAGTATAAGGGAGGAGACCTATTGTCCTCCCCTCTGGCCCCCCTAGGCGGTTGGTGGGGGCCCTCAAAAAATAACCCCTACCTACCCCCCTCATCCTAAAAATAACGAGGGGGACCATACGCTTACCATTTGATGTCTTCTTTCATCTAAAATCTTATTTTTTCAGCCCCAAAAAAGGTCAAATAAAAATTCATAATAACCGACGCACTTAAAAAAAAACAAAAAGCGGAAAAAAAAAAATTCATCTTCACCCATAGAGGGTTCCGCGCAGACTGTGCTCTGCAGGGCGGGGGTTGAAGCCATTCAATCAGAGTGCTCTGACAGATAAATGAAGAGACTGACAGGTAAGTCTTTACATTTACCTGTCACAGCAATCTGATTGGTTAGCTTGAAATTCACCAATCAGAGTGCTCTGTGTCATTTTACACAATGTGGGAAAGTTCTTTGGAGCTCAGTCTGCACGGAGCCCTCCAGGTGAAGATGGATTTTATTTTATTTTTATTTTTTTAATGCGTCGGTTATTATGCATTTTTATTTGGCCTTTTTTGGGGCTGAAAAAAAGAAGATTTTAGAAGAAAGATGACATCAAATGGTAAGTTTATTTTTTATTTTATACAGGTATCTAGCTTATGGTCCCCCCTCATTATTTTTAGGATGAGGGGGGTAGGTAGGGGTTATTTTTTGTGGGGAGGGGGGTTACATTTTAATTTAGGGCCCCTACCCACTGCCCAGGGGTGGGGGCTAGGGGGGAGGACAATAGGTCCTCCCCCTTATTCGAAATTTAGGGCCCCCACCCACCGTTCAGGGGTGGGGCCTGGGGGGGGACAATAGGTCCCCCCTTATTTTAAATTTAGGGCCCCCACCCGCTGCTCAGGGGTGGGGGCCAGGGGGGAGGACAGTAGGAGGACAGTCCCTACTCATTGTTTATGTGCCTATGGTGCACACTAAGCATCGACAACTGTGGTATGGGACCACACAACAGGTGTCTCATCCCCAGATAACATGACACAAAGCTATGAGGAGCAGCCATTGTCTATAAGGAGACCGGATCAACAATATATTTATTTGATGTATAAAGAAGTACAAGCATTAAATCAATCAATGTCACCCAGGGCCAGCTCTCTTTCTGGGTATTTCTCGAAAAGGACTAAAAACTCAAATAGATATTTCACTGACCTTAAATTAAACCACAGACTTAACAACTGTAGGAAGAAAGAGCAGATTTGAAATGAACATTTAAAAAAAAATATTACAAAAAAGTTTTATTAAATTAAAAAGACTTACCAGAAATAAGTCAAACTGATTTAAACCTGGACTAATACCTGCAGAAAATAAGATTCTGAAGTCCACTTCCAGGACTTTATATTAATAACCTAGACATAATAAAAATCCAATAAAACCAAGAGATGTCATTAGACTTCAATATCTCTCCTGCATAGTCACATTTTAATAAAGTGTCTCATTCATGTCCTCCCTATCTCTCATCATTGTAAGAAATATCACACTCCAGATAAAGTCTTGAGAAATTACCCCCATTATGTATTCATCAAACCTATTCTTCACAAAATATTCTTTGCCTGGTATTGAGTAAAAAGCAGCAAGAAAAAAAAAATATATATATTTAGAAAAAGCATAAGGGAGAATTTTGTCTCTCAAGCCTCAAAAAAAACTATTAGTGATGCACGATCACCTAAGTGAAAGTCAGAGACATTTTGGCATGGCATGTAAAATAATTTTCATAGTTTGGATTAACATTTGCATGATGCTCCTATCTGTAAAAACAAATTGATCTTACAAAAGTCCATTTCCCAGCAGTCATTTGGCTGGAAGTGATAGGAGCTCATTTTAACTGGATCTGTTTACACAGAAAGGAGAGTGGAACCGGGTATCTCACGCAGTGTGCTTCTATTTCCCATTCCACATAGAAAGTGTGTCTATTAAATGTGACTTTTACTGCCAAAGCACTTGTCATTTTACATTAGCTTTAGCAACTACTGCTGTGACAAAGTGAGCAGCGTCTCCTTTTGCATAATGAAAATATTTTCACATCTCTGCTCAACCTGCTAACTGCGATTACAGCCAATTGGCCTATGAAATGACATTAGCATCCAGTTCCAACTAAACTAAATCGCTATGGCTGTCTAGCCTCTTAAAATGTGGTTTTCCATGTATTCAGTTTGCAGCAATCTGCATGTTGGAGTAAAAATTGAAATATAGGGCCAAAATCAATTAAGGGACCTGTAAATACAGATAATAGCATTTACATATCCATCACTGTTCCCATTACATGATCATTTTATTTCTAGTTATGTAACGTGTAAAAGATATCCTACAGTGAGATAAATATTACATAGAACAGTTTATAGAGATAAATAAACCATATGCAGATCCATATATATAAGGAGTGCTAAATGTAGTATCTCAAATTCCCTTTGGAACTAACAGTCAGAGTGTGTACACATTGTTTATTGTTTTGTCCAAGAGTACTCTCCAGTCTCCAGTAATGAGTACCAGTGCCTCTTTCAAAATCTCGTCAGGCAATAAAGAAGAATGGGAAACCATTTATACCTGGTGGGGGAAGGCACTCAAACCTTTATTCACATAATAAGATAACCTGTACAACTGTATATGTAGTAGCTTTTTAACTCTCAATGTGATTTCGCTCGTCAGCTGCTAAAATTTAAAAATATAACACTACATCAAGGCAATTGTATCATCGCAACCTTGTTTTTACTCAAATTATCTTCTTAGAATCTATAATTTTAATTGCTAACATACAAGTTCCCCATTAATAATCTCTGTCTTCCCTGTTGGTACTGTGTCAGGTGGTGACCCATTTTGACATGTATTCTATTTTTCTGTTACTACAGCCAGAAATGGGTTATAAAAACATTCAAGGCAGTCAGTATGGTCCAAAGATTCCACATTTAACATGCCAACTATGACGCACGTATGCCCCTCCTGTGATTTGTGGAGTGTCACCTCTCCTAGTAAATTTAAACAGTTGTAAGTCTCCTAAGCCTGTGTATATAAGGGGCAGTGGTTTATGTCCCAGGAAGCAGATGCTATCCACCCAGGGCATCACCATGAGTGCAATAGTGATATACCTTTTTATAAAGTTGCCAATGTTACTATCAGATTGTAAAATAAAACGTTGGTTCTAAAGTGTTAATGGAGCCCAATACACTTAGACACAATGTTAACATTTAGCCCATTAAGGCCCCACACCAGGATTCACACTTTTTGGCCTAAGAATCCTTTCTGAGACAAGTTGTACAGCGGTAGATTTCTACTAACTAAACTGCCGGGCTAATTCAAAGAAAATGAGGCTATATTAACAAGCGTAGTACCAAATGTATAGATCAGGAATACAATAATTAAGTTACCGAACCTATTGTGTCACATTATCAAAACAACCATGTATGCAAATTACCTGTTGCACTGGAGACCGCATCAACCAAATATAAAACACTTTATAAAACAAGTTGCTATCTGGTTAGACATGAATGAAAAAGATACATGTTATTTGCCTTTCTGTAAAATAAAGATAACATATTTATTTTTGAGAAATAGGGGATAAGTGCTTTGACGAAATGTGTTCTCGATGTCTTGAAATGAAAGAGCCAATGGATTGGACATATGTGTTAGAGAGAACAGAAATGCTAAGTGTGTAAACGATATATATCCCCATTGTATGTGTGTTTGCTATAACCTGTTGTAAATATTTGTACACTTCTACAATTTTTCACCAACCCTTATTAAGTGAAATATATTGCAATTTAATTTCCTACAAATGTGTGACTAATGTGAGACAGTCACTAATACACTATTACTAGTACATAATGTTAAGCATATTACTTACACGTTCCATAATAATGTACAAATTTACACAATAGAGTCCAATTTCTCCGGTGTTAGAGTAATTGTGTTTTTTATCTTCTTAGCATGCTATGAACGTGTTAGGAAATGCATAACACTATAGTTTAGTCTTCTGATTTTCATGCTAACCATAACAGACTATACAAACTCACCTCAGGTCTTGAAACTCAATTACCAAATAACGTATGAGAATAGAGCTGCACATTTCATAGCAACAGCTGCAAAACTGCTAATATGGGGTCTAATTTATCTTCTGTAAATTAGAGAGCATGAGAAGGCACAAGCAAAAGCATAATTGTGGCACGAATCGATATGTGAAGTATATGGTTCACAATGTTTTCTAATTTTAATGATCAATATACCCAACGAACAGACAGGACTAATTGATTAGATATACAATTAATGCGACCAATCACTGTAAAAGCAAAAAGATAGATGAAGCTGACGAGAATTGTGTGCTAACAAGCCGTGCAGTCTGGAGCCATTTACTGTCAGATGTAGTACTTAACACTCGGCATCTTGCAAAGCCATAACATAGCAGCACTTTGATGGCGATCATGTACTGATATACAAGTACACACCTGTAACGAAGACGCTATATCTACACTAGCACTCAATGCTATGGTGGTAGGAAAAACAACACTAATAATGTAAAGTGTAAACGGAAATAGCAGACAGCCGAGAGTGACATTTGCATGGTCCCAGACAGCTTGTTAGCTGAAGTGGGTTTTAATTAGCTATTTTCCAGCAGCAAACGAGCAAATTAGTGACAGCCATAAACAAGCAGAGACAATCAGGCCTTGAACAAAATGAGGAAACATAATTTTTATGAATTCTTTAATGCACTAAAAGATCCAGCCAACAGTATTTTTACAGAAAATCCAAAGAGTCTTTACATTCAGCATGGCGCACTAGACTGATCAGTCCATACAAGCTTGATTTCAAAACCTGGCCTGATTTTGTTTAGTTTTACTGTGACAAGTGATATTTTTGAGATGTTTCAGTGGACAATAACTAATATATATTTATTTTCATACTGCTGTCTATGAAAATCAAGTATATTTGAAATATGCAGTTTAATTTCTATAGAAATATTGTCACATTCCATTGAAATTGTTTGAGATGTAATCATGACTTAATTATTAATCTAGCCTAATTTGTTACTTTGACATAGCAAAATCTTGTCTGGGAAGCCCTTTAGCAAATTATGCCTAAATTACCAAATAATTTTGCATTAACTAGAGGACGATACACAACGGTTACTCACTAAACCATGATTTGTCAGGGATTGACCAGGGAATTTAGGAAAAATAACAAAATAATACAAATTACGTGACTCATGTATCAAGGTTATGTACTACAATGGGAAGTGTGGAATATTGACTAATGAATTTCAAATCTTAGGCTAAAATGGTTGGAAAAATAGCTAGCGTTAAAAAAATGTCTAATTTGGCTTTAGTTTAAAAAGTAAAATTCACAAGTCAATTCACTTTAATGGAACACTCAAGGCACCATAAGTACTACAGTTTGTTGCTATACCATCATAATCTGTTCAACTATTTTAGTGCCTGGGTCTAACGATGCACCCTCTCTGATAACGGCCTTCTCAAGTTGTAGAAGCTGGATGCTGATGTAGGCATTCATTCATTAGTTGAGAACGCCAGCTTAGCACTCTCAACTAATGAATGAGTTGAGTGTGTCTTGAGTATTGAACAAACTGGAATCCAGTTTCTCCAGCTCTGAGAAGATCAGAAGCAGTGCAGGTGTCCAACGGGGACCCAGGTAATTTCAAACTATGCTAAAGCAGTTTGATGGATTACACCGGGAGGATGCCAAGGCATTTTTGGTATCATAGCCACTACAGATCACTTTAGTGGTTATGGGGTTTTGGAGTCCAGCTTGACTATAATGTCAATTTGAAACAACATCTGGCTTATTGAACAAATCTGGTGAATAAATACAATAAATTCATATATAAGCATATGTTCCAAAATTCAGTGGCAATTTCTTACATGTAAAATAAGAAATAAAACATTTCATAGGGTGACAGTACATTAAAATAAAAGAATCCTACTGCATACAAATGCACTCAATAAAAGTGATCGCGCTATGGATATACGCAACTGGCGAAAAATGGCTAAATAGCCCTCCGCTGCCCCGTTCATAGGAGTGAGGTAAAGGAACGTTCCTGGCATTAGTGTTTGCTGATGTGGGAGGAATATAATGCTGTGCGGGACCCCATTCAAAGTATCTAGTTCAGTCTAGCTGTTGTAGTATAAAGTGCTCAATGCACTCAGTTTCCTTCATAAACAAAGAAAATCCTATGGTCCCCCTCATCATTTACAATGATGCCAGAAACCTAAGCCTTTCCGTTTCTTTCTGACACAACTTACCAAAATTAAAGACCAACTAGGAAAACTAGAATTCCAAAAACCTAGTTTCCATCTACAAAAAATGAAACAGAAGTACTTTACTCAAGGCAATAAAGTGGGTGCTTTATTGGTCTCCCAATTGAAGAAATCCCAAGTCCACATTAAAAATGTACATATTCTGTCCCCATGTGGCACAAAAACTATCAATTCAGAAGCCATAGCTAACAAGATGATAAGAATACTCACATCCAAACTCAAGAGGAAGTCAATAACTTCTTACATTTTGCAATGCTTACCTCACACAGAATATTGCCAGCTGATAAAAGAATTTGATATTCAAGAAATTATGTCTGCCAATAAAGCATTACCCATGCACAAATCCCCCTAATGACTTGCCAAACCGCTACCAAACATTTAAACATATTCTTACCCCTTATATAACAAATCCTTTCAACATCTGTTATACAAAAGGACCTCCCCCACAGGAGATGTTTGAAACCCATACAGTTGTAATAAAAATTATTCAACTCCCCATTGAAAATCAGGTGTATTGTCAAAATGTACAGACTTTTCAGCTGTTTGCAATGTACAAATCAAACAAAGGCAATAGAAATAGCTCAACACAAATAATGCTTTAGATTTAACTAAAGATGCAACTTATTATGACTTCTCAAAAAAAGTCTCAAAATTATTCAACTCCATGAATAGAATCCTTCACAACAGCACAAATATGAAAAACAGGTGTTGTCTCAAGCACACCTGATGCAACTAATCAAGAGCTTTATTAGTTGCACCAGGTGTGCTTGAGCTGAAACACTTTAAATACCAGAACTGGCTAGCGGTTTGTTAAGTGTCACATTTGACTGCATATTGGAAATATTGCTTAGTCAAAAGAATGGTCCACAAATGTCCTTGGGAAACCGTTCGCAAGTTCAAAGTTGAAGGAACAGTGTGTCACGACTGCTAGTGGGGTCCTGCACCCAGAACTATGTAACATCTACATAGACAGAACAGAAAATAATAGAACGTTAACCGGTCTTAGAATGGCCGTACTAATACGTTAAAGACAGAGAATGGTCAAGGGATAGCCAAGGTCAAGGAAGCCAGAAATATACAATACCATTTAACAAGCCAAGTCAGGGAAACCAGAAATCAGAATAGTCAGGAATAGCCAAGGTCAAAACACCGGGGGCTATGACTCAGGTTTTACCAACAGGGATCCCGAACAAAATGAAATAGAACTTGCAAGTGTCACATAAATTTGACTGAAGAACAGATTACCTAACTTACTTAGGTATAAAAATTACAAAATCTATATCCATCCTACCAATTCACAACCACTTTCCTCTTCTCACTAAATAACAAGGCACTTACATGCATGGAAAAATCTCATGATCTCCTGGGCAGGTTGGATTCATGCGGTCAAAATTATGGTAGTCCCTAAATTATAATATGTCTTGCGATCACCTATATCACCCCCAACCTTCCACAGCAACATACAATGTATTAAGCATTAATTTATCTGGACGAAAAAGAGAGCTGGATTATTCCACAAGTCATTGCAGCAACCCACCTCCCGAGGAGAAATGGGAATCCCAGATGTCAGGCCATATTTTAAAGTCACAATACTAGTCCAAACTATTGCATTCCGTACTCCCAACGGAACGATTCAGTGGGTAGACATCTCGGCATTCATCCTTCACACTGTTGCATATACTATGGATGCCGAACATTCATCTACTGCCCTCTCCCTATCACGACACTATTGATTAAAATGTGGGACTTTTTATGGGTAAATTGACATCTCCAACACTCTTTTGGATACTAGCACTTGAACAGGCAGCAATTCCTAATTTGCTTAAGCCCCATAGACAGCACAAGGCATCACACATTTTTTTCAGGTGATAAGTAAAAATGAGGTAGCACCCATCTCTGAACTACAAAACTCTTTCTCCTTACCATCTTGATATATATTTTATTACCAACAACTTCAAAGTGCACTCCTAAAATATATTAACCTACAATGGCATAATCAATAGACACAGTTTCCTGAGGTACAACACTTATCTCTCAGATGCTGGTCCACTAATCCCAAATTGCTGTCAGCATGCTATAATGCTCTCAAAATTAAAGGACTTTAAAGGACATATAAACATGGTTACATGTGATCATGGGAAAGGGACTGTGTGGTAATATATGATGCCTAGGAGTGGATCAAGGCCTGAAATCTGAAATATAACCATATTAAAGCACACAAAAAATGATCAATATATGTTATTGGACACCAGATAGAAGACACAAAATAAATCAAGCTTTTTATCCGAACTGCAGGATGTGTCTTCAGTCAAGAGGAACATATATAGATGCCTGGCTTTCCCCCTCATCCAAAGAGGCTAGGTTTCAAGCGTCTCCACAGATCATCTAGTATTTTCACTGCAGATGAAAGGAAGTGAAGAAGTTGAAGGTGACAGCAACAAGAAAGGGAGGGAGCGTCTGTCATGATAATAATATAACAATAATAATAATAATAATAAGGATGATGATGAAACTCATGATAAAACTGTAAATGTGAATATTTATTATTTCCAATTATCAATGAAATTACTTTAGAAAGATAGGAAAACATTAACACTCGAATAGATGTAACATTGTAAGTTTAAACTCTGTTCAATAAATGGTAGCTTTGATGGATTTATTTACCATCTATGTTTTATCATCTTTATGTTTTTGGTAGTAATAGACATAGGGGAGGAGGGGGGTTTATTAAGAGAATTTTGTTAAAAAAAAAACGTTGCTTAATTCTAGTCCAATCAAAAATCCTGCCCTTTTTCTTTCTGTTTAATGTACATACTTCTCCAGCTCATACCTTATACAATATGTACAATACAAGTTCTACAGTCAATTTAATTATATCCATAATTTTAGTCCTCTTTTTTAAGCTGAGTATACCACGTAATTACTTTCTTTGTAACTTTCATTTTTAATAATGCAGCCCTGATGCCAATAAAACACAACTTACATGTTTATAGAGAAATAAAAACACAAACGGAAGTATTTTGGCATAGAAACATATATTTAAAGAAGGAAAATGTTTACTAATCATTATTGTGAAACAGCACAGCCTATTGCAACTTGAGGAAGATAAATAAAGCATAAATGTGTAATGGTATGGTCTGCCAGGATGATAAATTCTCATAGTTTCACCTCACAAAACTCTCAAGGACACACACAAATGTAACCTAATCTTGCTGGCTCTTTCTACAAGCACCAGTATTGTGCTCTGGAGAAATGGGACCAGAAGAAAGATGACTGGTGTTCAAGGCAGATGGTGTGGTGAAACCCTTATTCATCTGTGGTCTCAATGTAGCCCTTCGTTATTGCTTAAAATATGTGCTCACCACATTTTTTTGCATGTTAACTTTATTTTTTTTATTTTCTTTAGTGATTAACCCTTTTAGAACTTTTTCCTTAAGGGCAATGTGCTTAACAATATGTGCTTCATTTGTTAAATACTACAGATAAAATGAGACTGGATATATAATTTTTTCTTAAATATCTTTTATTAACAGTCATTGTAAAAGTTATTTACATATAGTTCTAGTTAAAAATTTGGTTTTTCCAAACTACTTTCTTGGAATTTTTTTTGTTGGGTCATTAGGATTTAGTTCATGTCACTGTTCGGCTGGGTTTAATATTGGTTTAATATTGGTACTGAAAAAGAATTGTGAAAGACATTCAGGCAGTTAAAAGAGCAGCAAAAAGTATGCCCATGACTGTGCTGACATGCAAAAATGGCAACAATACTGCCTGACTTAATGGCTCTGCAACACCAGACATTTCTGCAAGTGACAGAACTTTATAAAAATGTATTTAAACTGTTTTCCTTTTGTTTTCTTGTATTAATAAAAAATATGGAGCAAGAGTCATATTAATTTGAAAATAGGGGATGCCAATTCTGAGTTGCCAAAATTAGATTACTATATATCTGGATTTAAAGGAACACTGTATGGTCAGGAATACCTATAGTGTTAGAAAAACATGGAAGCCCCCCTTGCCCCCTCTTATCTCCCTTAAATAGGATGAAAACTCACCTTATTTCCAGTGCTGCGCTGGTCTGCCAGCACTCGCGCCACCACCATAGGAAAGCATTGGATTGGGTGTGATCATAAATTCTGATGATCTCAGCCAAGGAGGCCGGCCGGGGGCAGAGCTAAATTCCTCACTCGCCTGTCAGCATATCCTCACAGAGATGCATTGAATCAATACATCTCTATGAGGAAAATTCAACATCTGCATGCAGAGCTTTGAGATGTTGACTGTCAGTGTTACACACTGCAAAAGTCTGCAGGGACTGACTATACTCACCAGAACAAATAGGTGTTATTCTGGTGACTATATTGTCCCTCTAAAAAATATGAAGTGAGAGAATTTGTTTCCCTTTTGCTCTAGTACAGGGAGTGCAGAATTATTAGGCAAGTTGTATTTTTGAGGATTAATTTTATTATTGAACAACAACCATGTTCTCAATGAACCCAAAGAAACTCATTAATATCAAAGCTGAATATTTTTGGAAGTAGTTTTTAGTTTGTTTTTAGTTTTAGCTATTTTAGGGGGATATCTGTGTGTGCAGGTGACTATTACTGTGCATAATTATTAGGCAACTTAACAAAAAACAAATATATACCCATTTCAATTATTTATTTTTACCATTGAAACCAATATAACATCTCAACATTCACAAATATACATTTCTGACCTTCAAAAACAAAACAAAAACAAATCAGTGACCAATATAGCCACCTTTCTTTGCAAGGATACTCAAAAGCCTGCCATCCATGGATTCTGTCAGTGTTTTGATCTGTTCACCATCAACATTGCGTGCAGAAGCAACCACAGCCTCCCAGACACTGTTCAGAGAGGTGTACTGTTTTCCCTCCTTGTAAATCTCACATTTGATGATGGACCACAGGTTCTCAATGGGGTTCAGATCAGGTGAACAAGGAGGCCATGTCATTAGATTTTCTTCTTTTATACCCTTTCTTGCCAGCCACGCTGTGGAGTACTTGGACGCGTGTGATGGAGCGTTGTCCTGCATGAAAATCATGTTTTTCTTGAAGGATGCAGACTTCTTCCTGTACCACTGCTTGAAGAAGGTGTCTTCCAGAAACTGGCAGTAGGACTGGGAGTTGAGCTTGACTCCATCCTCAACCCGAAAAGGCCCCACAAGCTCATCTTTGATGATACCAGCCCAAACCAGTACTCCACCTCCACCTTGCTGGCGTCTGAGTCGGACTGGAGCTCTCTGCCCTTTACAAATCCAGCCACGGGCCCATCCATCTGGCCCATCAAGACTCACTCTCATTTCATCAGTCCATTAAACCTTAGAAAAATCAGTCTTGAGATATTTCTTGGCCCAGTCTTGACGTTTCAGCTTGTGTGTCTTGTTCAGTGGTGGTCGTCTTTCAGCCTTTCTTACCTTGGCCATGTCTCTGAGTATTGCACACCTTGTGCTTTTGGGCACTCCAGTGATGTTGCAGCTCTGAAATATGGCCAAACTGGTGGCAAGTGGCATCTTGGCAGCTGCACGCCTGACTTTTCTCAGTTCATGGGCAGTTATTTTGCGCCTTGGTTTTTCCACACGCTTCTTGCGACCCTGTTGACTATTTTGAATGAAACGCTTGATTGTTCGATGATCACGCTTCAGAAGCTTTGCAATTTTAAGAGTGCTGCATCCCTCTGCAAGATATGTCACTATTTTTTGACTTTTCTGAGCCTGTCAAGTCCTTCTTTTGACCCATTTTGCCAAAGGAAAGGAAGTTGCCTAATAATTATGCACACCTGATATAGGGTGTTGATGTCATTAGACCACACCCCTTCTCATTACAGAGATGCACATCACCTAATATGCTTAATTGGTAGTAGGCTTTCGAGCCTATACAGCTTGGAGTAAGACAACATGCATAAAGAGGATGATGTGGTCAAAATACTAATTTGCCTAATAATTCTGCACTCCCTGTATATTAATAAAAATGGGGACTAATTTCAAGTTCAAAATAGGGAATTTATCCAAAAATGAAAGGAAAAAGTCAGTGGGCAACTGACCACATGCTCACCCCTTCCACCCTGACAAGAACTAAGCTCTACCACACATCCAGTATACAGCATCGATGACCATCTTTCAGTGTGAAAGAAACCAGTCACCTATCAGCTTTTAGTAACTGTGTAGCAGGCACCTCAAGACACATTCATTCAGAGTTATTTAGACAAAAACACTACAAATAAAGGTATTTGAAACAAAGAGGGCTGCATGTTGTACAACAATACTTTAGAGTAACGTTCTTCCTAAAAAGAGTTAAAAAAGGTGGAGGGGGCCTGACGGCCATGCCGGACGAGAGTGTCCTGAGTGAGCTCCGGCACTTCACTTACCTTAATGGTATTTTCTTGCCGATTATACCCCCTTTGACAAATTTGTCTGTCTCTCTGGTGCTTAAAGACAGAATAGGAATGTACCTTAGTGTGTTCTGATGCTTTGGGGTGTCCACGCTGATGAGGACCTCAGAGCTTGCTCTGCGGCCTAGTGGATCGGGTAAAGTGGAGAAACTGCCAATCTCCGCTCCTGAACCAAGTTGCCATTTGGTGCCCCCCACCCCTTTGGACTTGTCTACACCCAGTGGGCTCCCTTTCAAAGCCACAAAGCTGAGGACACGTGGCATTACCGCTGTAAGCCCCACTCCGGCACAGGCAAGATGGCCGTCGTTGCGAGCCATTCCTGACACGGCAGAGAATGTTGTAATGCCATAAACCAACTGACTGTGAGTATCGAATTTGCAATGGACTCCTTGCCTGAGACCTGATGTGCTGCTTACCTGGAGGTTCATAATCTGAAGCTGTGTGGAGGGCCATCTTATAATCAGTCCTGAATGGCATGGAAATGGTGTGAAAGAAAAGGCGGGGTCTGGAGTGGTCAGACTTCTGCAGAGCAGTGAGGCTTCACATCACAGTATGGTGGGACTCGGGACATGCAAAGAGATTTCTGACGACCTCACAAGTCTTGCTCGAATGCTAAACAACAACCTTGATCCCCCATCCTAGAGGGTCCCTGAACCCGACACTGGGACTTTTGTGGCGGAACTCTGTTAGGCATTGATCGATTTCAATGCTAGGATGGTTCCATCTAATCACCGTGCAAGCAGTAATCTAGTTCTCTATATATCAACATAGGGTGATAGTCTCCACTACAAGAATGAGGCTGTCTTTTCTTGGAGTACATTCCTATTGAATGCAATGCTTGTAATTGTGCCATAACTCCTAAGTATATTTTATGTCATGTCTTGATCTAATGCCTCAATAAAATAAAGATTTATAAAAAAAAAGTTACAAAAAAAGACATTCCACTTTTAACGACAGGGTTCATTTGTGGAGTAAATTATTATTTTTATTATTATTATTTTATTATTTATATAGCGTTAACAAATTCCATAGCGCTGTACAATGGGTGGACTAACAGACACATAATTGAGATCAGACCACTGGACGTACAGGAACAGAGGGGGTTGAGGGCCCTGCTCAATGAGCTTACATGCTAGAGGGAGTGGGGTATAGTGGTTAAAGTAGGGGAATTAAATAGTTTGTTAGAGAAGGGTTTATTGAGTGCAGTATCTCACCTTTAATTTTAGGGTATTCACACACTGTGTATATTACTTAGGGAAGACGTTTGCCATTTTCAAAGCACAATACAGTGGCACAGAAGTACACTGCAATTCAAATAACCCATATCTTACTAGAAATATTAATTAAAAAAAATTACAAATCAGTAAAACAACAGTAGCAGCTAGGGAAGATAAACTTTTTTATTTTTTCCCTTTTTTTTTCAATTTTTTTTTTTTTTCTTTTTTAATTCACCAGATGAGTTTAAATGCTTCTGTTCAATCTGCCTTTGTCGACTACTGGCACTATACTTACCATCCCCCATGCTGAAGAGTGGTGATAGCAGTAGTGGCAGTAGTGGTTGTGGTTGTGCTAGTGGTAGGTTGTGACAACTACCCAGAATCAGATACAGCACTATCGAACCTGCTGCCTGCTCGAACCTGATTGTTCTCTCTGCAGATTAGCCTTTACTTGCCACTACTCACTTATTTGGGGGCACTCAAATTAATCCCAAACTTTTTTTTATTGGTGTAAAACATTAGTCCCCACCCTTTGCCTTGTGTTTGCTAAAGATGGACGTGTATTTGCTAAAAGTGGAAGTGGTTGCTATCACAAAACTAGCCAGTACACTAGCACTTGGTTGATTAATGCTAAGGGAAATGTAGATGGCACAGATACAGGTGATGTTGATGGTAGTGGTATTCAAGGTGTATTCCTGACCCTATAGCATTAAAAAAAAATGCCAGCTAACTTGCGCCTCTTAACCGTCTTAAATAGGCGCATCATACTCATATTTGAGTAGCTCCTGTGACAGAGATAAAAGTGCTATGTCTATTGTGGAATGAGAAACAGAATTCTCATCACTGGATTCATCATAGCCACCACCACAACCAACAGATACTACTTTGTACTCTGCACTAAGTCCTAACTAAAGAATGGTTCTGGTGACCTACACAAACTAAACTCTACTGCCCTCTCCCTTAATTGTTTCGTGGGGAACTACAAGAAGGTATAACGCCTGAACTGCCTGTGGTAGACGGACCTGCAGTGCCAGTGCCAGTGGAAACAGCAGCACACGTTTTTGCAGCATGAAAAGGATGGGGAAAAAATACAATTGCCTCCTGATTGATGAAATAGCATAATGGACATTAATACTTGAAAAGAGAGCGCAATGTGAAATTAAAACAAAAGACCTCAATAAAAAGTCAAGATATGGTTTGAATAATACAATGAATATAGTACCCTCTGGTACTCAGACAGTAGTAGCAGCTAAAACGAAAAGAATTCTCCCAGATTCTAAGAAACAAATTGGCATATGAGTTTCAGCGCTAAGTAGATATTCCCCTTTAAAAATAAAAAGGGTGCATTAATATGGAAAAGAAATAATATATAAAAAAATCATATAGATCACAAAAAAGAAAAAAGAAAAAAACGGAAGATAAAAAATGTGTCCAAATGTTCTGTCTTGTAACAAAGTCCTGAACAAAAGTCCAAATTTCGTAATGATTTGCAGGGACTCGAAAATAAGTTGAGATACCTTTAAAAAAACGGAGACAGGGAGAGATACATAGCGTAATACTGTATCAAAAAGTATTTATTGTCCAAAATACAGGAACAAAGTGAAAAGGATCCCCCCCCAACATAAAACTCTTACATAGAATAAAATATTGTACTCATCGTGATATATAGTGCAGGCAAAAGATCTGTCCCAGCGGCTTGTGTATTTCCCTGTGACAGCTCCTCTCCGGTGCACTCGGGTAGGCTGTCGGTAATGTGTTCAGAGGGAAACGCCGGCTGGAAAATCCGGCTTCTGGTAGGCGCTGGTGCAGTCTGCTGCAGATAGTTGTTTCCAATGGATAAAAAAGCACCCTATCGACGCATTTCGCCCTTCCACAGAGGGCTTTTTCAAGATAGGTGCTTGAGGCTTGGTGTGGCAGTTTTATACCTTGCCGGGTAAAAAAAAATTCAAATTTCTTAAAGGTATACACTCCTTTTTTTAAAAAATATGAAAAATAAAATAAATTCACATAGGGGAGAGCTGAGGAAAGCTTGCTTATAAAACATATGATAAAATATAGTAAAATATAGTATTTATATGAACTAAAATTAGTGCATCTACACTCATAACACATCAAATTAAAATTGAAATATAAAGCAGCTCTGTAATAATACTTATTACATATTTATGGATCTAGCTTAATTCTGGCATGGTGACAAACGTAAATAACCATGCCAGAATTAAGCTAGATCCATAAATATGTAATAAGTATTATTACAGAGCTGCTTTATATTTCAATTTTAATTTGATGTGTTATGAGTGTAGATGCACTAATTTTAGTTCATATAAATACTATATTTTACTATATTTTATCATATGTTTTATAAGCAAGCTTTCCTCAGCTCTCCCCTATGTGAATTTATTTTATTTTTCATATTTTTTAAAAAAAGGAGTGTATACCTTTAAGAAATTTGAATTTTTTTTTACCCGGCAAGGTATAAAACTGCCACACCAAGCCTCAAGCACCTATCTTGAAAAAGCCCTCTGTGGAAGGGCGAAACGCGTCGATAGGGTGCTTTTTTATCCATTGGAAACAACTATCTGCAGCAGACTGCACCAGCGCCTACCAGAAGCCGGATTTTCCAGCCGGCGTTTCCCTCTGAACACATTACCGACAGCCTACCCGAGTGCACCGGAGAGGAGCTGTCACAGGGAAATACACAAGCCGCTGGGACAGATCTTTTGCCTGCACTATATATCACGATGAGTACAATATTTTATTCTATGTAAGAGTTTTATGTTGGGGGGGGATCCTTTTCACTTTGTTCCTGTATTTTGGACAATAAATACTTTTTGATACAGTATTACGCTATGTATCTCTCCCTGTCTCCGTTTTTTTAAAGGTATCTCAACTTATTTTCGAGTCCCTGCAAATCATTACGAAATTTGGACTTTTGTTCAGGACTTTGTTACAAGACAGAACATTTGGACACATTTTTTATCTTCCGTTTTTTTCTTTTTTCTTTTTTGTGATCTATATGATTTTTTTATATATTATTTCTTTTCCATATTAATGCACCCTTTTTATTTTTAAAGGGGAATATCTACTTAGCGCTGAAACTCATATGCCAGCATAATGGACATGCTGCTAATCCTACTACCCTGAGGCTGAATAGTACTAATAGTGATGATGGCAGTAGTTGTGTAGGCAGTGGTGTCAGTAGTCTTCATAGCCGAGGTGTTGAAACTCTCAGGAGCCAAAGACCTACTGATGACTGGGGATTTGGGAACGGACCCCTGCCCTTACACCCTACACTCCCTTAATTGCATTTTGGGATTCGTACTTGACAGTGATGATGGTGTGTTTGTTGCTCTTGTTATAATACATTAGGTATATGAATAATTGTGTATTTTTCAAATGAATACAGCTTTATTAAGCAGAAATATGTGTTTGTATTGCAAAATGGTTGGTGATTGGAAGATTATCTGCTCAAACATTATGGTGCTTAACATTAAGACACACTGCAGGGTTATCATATACTTGCATAGCACACACTGGGCTAAACACACTCAGAAAAAGAAATATAGGATTTTCTTTCTACAAAAAGATAGCAAAATAAAATAAATAAATAAATAAATAAACACTTGGACCATTCACACAATGCCAATCTCCTATCCCCACTTAAAGTTGTTTCAAGTGCCCCTGGCAGTATCTACTAGCTAGATAAAGCAGCTAGCTAAATCTAGTCTTACACAATGGCCCAGACTATCTCCCATTCCCACACAGGCACAGCAAATGTAAAATATCCAGCATTACAGATGGTCTGTCCCCGTTAATATCTACAATCAAAGTGTCTGGAAGAATCCTGATTGAAAGTATAGATTATTTTACTGCTCCTCCTTTGTTTCCCCTCTATTGGTCACTTCACTTGATCTGTGAATATTATATCAAATAGGTGTTGATCGACGTTTCAACCCGTTCGGGTCTTTGTCAAGATCCTGAGAAAGACCTGAACGGGTCGAAACGTCGATCAACACTTATGTGATATAATATTCAAATAAACACCACTGTATGCAGTGAAAGACCTCAGAATGCACCTTCTTTCAGAATTTTTATATATACTACAACGCGGGATTGCACCAAGGCATTTATCATTTTAAAAGACAAAGAGAGGGTAAGTGTAGGTTTGGATATATTTATATATTTGGACCCTGACACAATTTTTATAATTTTGGCTCTGTATGCCACCACAATGAATTTTAAATGAAACAACTGAGATGCAATTGAAGAACAGACTTTCAGCTTTAATGCAAGGGCCTGAACAAAAATATTGTTTGAAATGTTTAGGAATTTCAACCATTTTCATACACAGTCCCCCTATTTCATGGGCTGAAATGTAATTGGACAATTTAACACAATCATAAATAAAATGTTAATTTTAAATACTTGAGAAGCCTTTGCAGCTAATGATTACTCAAACTCTGGAACACATGGACATCACCAAATACTGGGTTTCCTCCATTGTAATGCTTTGCCAGGCCTTTGCCGTAGCTGTCTTCAGTTGTTGTTTGTTCAAGGTCTTTATTCCTTAAGTTTTGTCTTCAGCAAGTGAAATGCATGCTTGGTCTGGTTGAGATCAGGTGATTTACTTAGCCATTGCAGAACATTCCACTTCTTTGCCTTAAAAAAAATCCTGAGTTGCTTTTACATTGTGTCATTGTCCACCTGTAAAGTGAAGCGCCAGCCAATCAATTTCCTTCCTCCTGTAGAGTGTTCTTTACCAGATGGATATTGTGAATAGGTTTTTCTTTCCATGGAAAGGATTCTACGATCATTCACCACTGTTGTTTTCTGTGGATGTCCAGACCTTTTTGTGTTGCAAAGCTCACCAGTGCGTTCTTATTTTCTCAGAATATACCAAACTGTTAATGGATTGGATGCATTGGTTTTTGCTTCACGCTAAGGATGGCCTGTTATTATTTCATTGTAACTTAAATTTATTTTAGTTAAGAGTTATCAGAGTTATTGCGTAATACGCTTTTCACCAAGCCTACTGATAAAAACACCACATTGCATGCTTCCAGTTTCCATCCCAAAGGTTTGATTGCCTCACTCCCAAAGTCCCAATTCTTGAGTGTGTTAGGCAATAACTCTGACAAAGACAGATGCGAGGCTCAGCTACATGAAATGACCAACAATTTTATACAAAGAGGCTACTCCAAATAACTATTATCCAAATCTTTGACGGAAGACATTAAAAAAATACCTAAAATGATAATGGTACTAAACGGAACTAAAAGACTGGTATTTTCACAGAAATTCAACACAAGAATTCTCCAGAAAATGTAAAACAGCCATTTTACATAATTGGTGTATGATGAAGAAGGACAATTCACTACTGTTGGAATTTAAATGGACACTCCAGGCACCCAGACCACTTCTGCCCATTGGAGTGGTCTGGGTGCCAACTCCCACCACCCTTAACCCTGCAAGTGCAATTATGAATAATAATTATTGAATAATGCTTTCCTATGGGGAGGTCTATTGCCGCACATGCGCATTAGGTCTCCCCCGCTGGCTGACGTCGGCGGGGGAGGAGCGTGGGCGGAGCCTGACCCAGCGCCGAGGTACATCGGTACTGGATTCAGGTAAGTCACTGAAGAGGTTTTAACCACTTCAGCATCATGGGATGGGGGGTGAGGTAGAGGGGCACTGCAGAGTCCTTTTAAATTCCCTCTACTACTGAACTACCAAAGAAACACTGATCTCAGGGATATTCCGGTTCACAATGACCAGCACACCTTGATCAAGGAATTTTCCCAACTAGTCAATTTTGGATGCTACAGGTGCTTGGGTTGTACTGCTTGCAACTAAATGAGCTCAGGAAAGACATTTTCACATTCACAGTCCGGTAAAATATACAAGATCCGACATTGTATTACATGTACGACCACACATGAGTTGTATAGGATCACATGCCCATGTGAATTTATGTATGTTGGAAAAACTTCAAATGATTTGAGAGAAAGAGAGGCCACAGATCTTCAATACGGACAGCCCGGGCCATGGTTGCAGCTGGTACACCAGGGGCAAGACATTTTCTGGACATGAAACACTCTGTATCTGCATTATGCTTTATTGGGATTGACCATATCCCTCTTTCATCACGTGGTGGTAACCGTGATTTGGAATTTTTGAAAAAAAAAGGCTTTTTGGATTTTGACATTGGAGACACTTGCTCCAAGGGGCTTAAATGAGGTTAACCCATTAGATTGTTTTTTACTTAGAAGATAATCATTTTGTTAGTACGATAGTATTATTGCAATGCTGGGTTTTATTCTACCTTTTTAATTATTATCATTTCTTCCTTCTTCTTTCCTGTTTCTTTCTCTTTTCATCATTATTTTTTTTTCCATATGCATTCCTATTTCTACTTTTCACTTTTACCATATATTCACAGTTTTTACATGTTTTTGCATTTTTGGGATTTGCCACATAGTTTTTTCACCATTTTTCCCACTTATCTTTCTCTCTATTTATATATTCATTATAGTCACTTCTCTTCTTCAGAGCCTTTTTCTAACTCTGTGTCACTGTTATTTTTACAATTTTTATTTTATTTATATTTATTTTTTTAATTTGTATTATTTATATGTTTAATTTATTTTGTGTTTATCTATTCATTATTTATATTCTTTATACTTCTCATTTTGTATATTTGTCATATTCTTTCCTATCACCATCTTTATTTTCCTTTTTTATTTTTATTTTTTTCATATTTGGGTTCTTATGCTTTTTTCCTTTTGTTTATTTTATATTTTTCATTATCTTTATCCTTCCCAGCGCTCTTAGGAGCTTTATTGCCTCTTTTTCTAGGAGGATGATACCTCTTCACTGTAGATCATGGATATTTCTGTCTCTGTTTAGTAACGTCTGCCGAATTTACGATGCATAGAGCGCCCCCCCGGGCGTTATCACACAGCTTTATTAATCAGCACTGCACATCTCATTAGACCGAGCCAGCCTTCGATCTGTAAGTAGATCGTGCGGCCACTGCTTTGTTTAGTTTATTTTCTTATTTGATTCCACCAGATATTTCTGGTGACTGATCTTGGTGTGTAACATTATATCTTTAGCCCAATTGCTACATTATCTTCCGTAATTTTTATCTTTCTTATCTGTTACCAATACGTTTGGCTATGTTGTAAATAGTGTGCATATACTTTGTATGTATGTTTGCTTGATATTGGGATGCATGATGAGCTTTTTTCCCCCTCTATGGATATGCTAATCGTTTAGTGAAAAAGCCTCACAATCAGGTTACACTTATTGCAAGTTTGCATGATTTTTTTCAACATCTAGTCTTAGATATCATTCATCCCTTACACATATTTTTATGCATCACTTTATTTGCAATTTTAAAATATTACTATACGTTATATACTGCCAGGATTACTCTATGATCCAGCACAAAGAATTGTGTTACACAGGTGACTAATAGGTAACGTATTACCGGGCCTTAGAATGTCTGAGTTTTGCTGAATACTTCCTTAATGTCTCGGTATTGTATAGGGAGTTTGTGGGGTCTGTGGTGGTTATGGTGTCTGGTGGAGTGCTTGGAGCCATCGGGAAGCACTAGGAGCATCTGGCAACGGAAGGTACCCAGTCGGGGTGCCAGGCGATCCATTACAGAGCTGTTCTGCAGGCAGTTCGCCGGCTTGGAGCCCCCAGTTTGTGCAGTTTGTTCATCCTCCTCCCATTCCTCCAACTTGTGCCCCTGCAAATCTGACCCACCCACATCCACAACCCCTGCACATACCACTCTCGGTTCCTCTGTGGGTCAAGATCAGGGTCAGAAGGACAAGTTGGGCAGACAATCTAAGATATCACTTACGCTTCCAGCCCTCACCCCACTTAGTGGAATTCTTGGTTTCTGGGTATTCCATTGGTTTTCATACAGGTCTCATGGCACTTCCCTCGGGCACACTGGAATGTCCCAAATTGTTATCAGCCTATTCCAATTCCTTAACTGTAGATGCTCTACTGGACAAAGAAGTCCATCTAGGTTTTGTCTTAGACTCATTTTCTCATTCACCTTTTCAGACTTGGCGCACAAATCCCATCAGTGTTTTGACTCACAAATTTTCAAATAAAAAAAGGCTTATTATTAATCTTTCGGCTCCTCATTCTTCACAAACCAAGTATTAACTCTCTCACTCCTGCTGAAGAATTTTCCCTCCATTACACCACCATCGAAAAGGCCATACAGGCCATTGTACACATAGTTAAGCACGCTTGGCTTAGCAAAATTGACATCTCTAACGCTTTCAAGCTGCTACCAATTCACCCGTCCCTATGGCATATTCACGGTGTTAATATTTCTTTTACACTAGACTTACTTTTGATTCCAGGAGCAGTCCGAAACTGTTCGATATCTTCACAGAAACACTCTGCTGTTTGCTTCTCAAAATTGTTAGATGTACCACAGTTATTCACTACCTCAATGTCTTTATCCTGGTAGAAACTGGTACACAGACACCTCAAAGTATTTTCAGGACTACTACCTTTTTCACCACATAAGGCTATTTCACCTGATAAGACTCTTGGTCCCTCCACTAGGTTGGTATTCCTGGGCATCACCTTGTGTGGTGACATTCTGTCATCAAACTAATATAGTGACCAGGGGTCATGTGACCAAGCTCATGTATGCCTTTCTTACAGGGGGATAAGCTTTACCCTTTGATATGGTAATTAGGTAATTTAATACCTTTACAAGTCAGGAAATACATAACCACTTCCCCCTATCTCCATTCCTCCCTGTTCCTTCTTGGCTGTGCTACTGAGCAGACATCTGAGCAGACATCTGAGCAGACATGGGCTTATTTTTATCATCGTGAACTTTCAGTGGGATCTGATGACTTTATAAGCGTTAGTTGTTAATGTTAGTTAGATTGTGGTTGTTGTTATTGTTTTAGTTAGTTAGATTGTGTGTCATTATTTGTATGTTGTTGTTGTTTTGTCTCTGAATAAATATTTGTTAAAGTAGACAGATCAAAGTTTATATGTGTATGCGCACATCATTTATAGAGTTTGGTAATACACCACACCTTGGACACGGTTGCTTTTCAGGCAAGCTTTACAATGATTTACGAATGTGGCAACATTTTCTTGTTTCTTGGAATGGTATTTCTCTGTTTATTCCATCTCTTCCTCATTCATTACTAATTATCATGACTGATGCAGCAGCCCATATGGGGTTTGCTGCTATTTTTGGAAAGTTTTGGTTTAGAGACTCATGGCCTATGGAAACCCTCTCCTTGACAGCCTTCAGGGAGACCTCCTCTCTGTTCGAGGTTTACCCCATTGTGGCATCTGCGCACACTTGGGGTCATCTTTGGACAGGGAAGGCTATTAGATGTCTCTGTGACAAATCATCAACAAAGGGTGCTTATTGTCATTGACCATAATGAGGTTAGTCCAAAGATTGACTTGGCTTGCCGCCTCATACCAATTGTATTTGTTCTGTGAGCATATTTCGGATGTTGATAATAAATTGGTGTTTTTTCAGCTTCACCCCTTAGCAGGCAGGCTCCAGTCCAGAACTCTGCTATTCCACGAGCTTTGGATGGACTAGCCAGCCTTCTGTCTCACACCCGGTCACTATCACGTTCTGCACTCTCTGATAACACAAAAATTGCTTATGATAGAGCTCTTAAAATTTATCATAGGTTTGCCATGGAATTCCACGTCCAGGAGCATTTCTCCATAGAATCCATGGTAGCTATTTCTTCCTTTTGCTACCTTCACCTTAACTTAGCACACAATACGTTTAAACTTTATCTCATGGGGATTCAACATCATCTACTCACCATATATCCCAATCATACACCCTTTCTCACGTCCTATCCTATTAAAAGTATATTTTGGGGTATCAATAAAACAGATATACCCTCCCTACTTCATCCAGGTTACCAATCGATGGTCCGATATTCCGAGCCTGCTCCGATTTACTGGACACACGACCATTCGACAGCCCCACAATTCAAGTAATTAAAACTGCTATATAGCTTTCTACATTTTTTTTGAGACCTTGAGCGTTTACAGTAGCTAGACAGACAGACACCATCTCTAGCTTAAAAATATCTGATATCACTAAACATCACAATCACTATATACTCAATCTATAAACCTCTAAAACAAAACAAACGGCTCATCCATCCATTATACCTCTTTATCCCACCGAGAAGAAGTGGTGCCCAGTTAAAATACTCACTTCCTACTTACCCACACTCAGTCATGTCACAAACAATTCACCACTTCTCTCACTGCAAGTAATCTCTCTGACTACTGCTAAGTACATATTCTACATCAGAACACTTCTCTTAAGATTGGGTTTCAACTCGCCTTCTTTTTCGGGTAATTCATTTAGAATAGGGGCAGCTTCAGCCGCTTCCAGCACTGACACTACAGTGCATATCATCAAAAATTATGGAGATGGAAATCCTCAGTCTACAATCGTTACATACCTTATCCCGAAAAAGAAATGAGGAAAGCTTTTAAAAGTTTTGCATTGTAAATGTGATGCAATAAAGTGTGTTCTTCTTTGATACCTTTTTGCCCTCTTTTATTACAGTCCTACCCATATGTTGATTACGGCACACCCTAACAAACTTTGTATTAACCGATTTATGTATATTACTAATATGTTTCCGACCACAAGTTTTAAGGTCATAGGCCTGTATTTGTGGGAGGAATTTAAATCTATCTTGTGCTATAAAAACTCCCACTACCTTCTTATCTGGCCTGTTCTCGTTCAGGTCATCCCACCCACCTCACCCCAGATGCTTTATTTTGTTAATAACTTTATTAACACCTTTACACTTGGTGGGCCCTCTTTTATTATAGGCCTGCCCATACGTTGGCTATGCTATACCCCAACCAACTTTGTATTAACTGACTTACATATATTACTAATATGTTTCCGACCACAAGCATATATATATATGTATATATATTTTTTATTATTATTATTTTTTTTTATAACTGCTCTCAGATGTCTCTCATGATTACCATAGAAACTATCACTCAATCCAATTAGTTGGTTGAATCAATCCATAAGTCGACTGAATTTATGACACTTTAATTAATTAACTGAGGAGCAGTTTAATAAATATATTGATATAAATACATAAACAAATCTTTTATTCTACACTCAGGTTGATATCACTTATATAACATGGCAATTGTGTTTGGCAATAACCTTGACTAATCATGTTAGAAAGTTGAATACAAATATCGTGAGTACTTTTTTACACCTTTATTCATTCATTTGAATTTGCACCCTTAAATCAACACTATGAATTTAGTGTTTGTTTTAAAAATAGCATAACATAATAATGTGCATTTACAACATAAGATGAATAGGTTGATTAACAGTAAAATAAAACAGCAGGGAAGTGATAATGTGACTTGGTACCCAAAATTAAAGAAGCAAGGTGGACATCTCTTCAAACATCCACGCAGATTTTTTTGAGAGGTAACATTCATTCAAAAGCATAAGGTATTCCTAAAATAAGAAACTAAAAAAGTAGATAAAAGGCAAGGGGATGCCTACTGCAAAAGAAAAAAGAACTTGACAGGAAGCAGAATATGGGATGAAGAGAGTGAGGTTGGCTGTCAGTGGCTGACACACAGCAGAGGCAACGAAGACGTGATATATTAAAGGTCAGGTGATGAATCTAGTTTACACGTAACTGTAAGACTTGAATCATAAGAGAAACATGCAAAATAAAATGTGCAACTGTACTCAATGTGAGCAATTTTGATGCTCAAAGAAAAAAAATGAATGGTCATCACCAACTACACAGTTCCTTCCAAGCTCAATATTAGCATTATAATCATGATTTAGGCCTTCAGTTACAAATTCCTACAGACAGTGCCGGCGCCACAGTTAGGCGAACTAGGCATTTGCATCTGCTGAGGTCGCCCGCCGGGATATTTCCTGGAGGGCTCGCCCTGTCTTGAGCCGCCCCCCCTCAGCACCGGGCCTTCATGACAGGTACCTGCTCTGCCATCAAATGCCGGTGACTGGAGGAGCCAGGAGAAGGCAGCATTGTTCTTGCAGCCTATCACTCCTCCCTCGCGTGCCCTCTGTTATGCCGGGAGCCGGAATATGATGTCAGTGAGTGTATGTATGTCAGTGAGTGAATGTATGTCAGTGAGTGTCTGTCTGTGTCTATCAGTGTGTTAGTGTATGTCTGTGTCTATCAGTGAGTTAGTGTATATCTGTCTCTGTGTGTGTGTCTGTCAGTGAGTGAGTATATGTCTGTCAGTGAGTGTCTGTGTCTGTCAATGAGTGTCTGTGTGAGTGTATGTCTGTGTGTGTGTGTGTCTGTCAGTGAGTGAGTGACATGAGGGGGCGGAAAAATAGATCTTTTCCTAGGGCGGCAGAAATTCTTGCACCGGCCCTGCCTACAGATTGTTATAATGATTGTTTAACAAAATCTGTTAAACAATAGATAGATGATGGGTAGATAGATAGATAGATAGACAGACAGACAAACTGACTTTCAGACAGACAGACAGGCAAACAGACAGACTGGTAAACAGAAGTATGAACAGGCAGGTGATAGATGAGAGAGATCTATGTCAGGAATATTTTATTAATATTTAAAGGAAATTGTGAGTTAAGAAACATTGCTTCTAGACCATGTTATCCCTAAAGAAATTATTTCTCTGCAAAGGAATACACAGTGCTAAATATTCAGGTCATTGCCTTAAGATACCACTTGAAAATGTTATACAGTCTCACTGGAAGGAGACAAGTTATCAGTTAAATTAATTTTTATCCTAAAACAAAATTATCTAAATGTCTGATCTTACTGATGGAATTTAGCAGGCATAAATCCATTAGGGCAAGCAAGATAAGTGATCTTGCTATCCCTTAACACTTTGAGATTGGCAAGGTTTGCTTCAATTATGGAAGCACAAGGCCAACCATGCATGTGCCAGCAAATGTATACAGTACATTAAAGATAAACTTACTTGAAGATAGAGTCTCCTCTTTGTCAGAATTGTTTTCAGCTCAGTTTAAAGGGTCACTTTGAGTACCATCATCACATCATTTTTCTGAAGTGGCTATAGGGCAACAATTCTCTCCCTGCAGCCTCTCATTTAAAATAAAACAGTTAGTTCATGATCTAGAAAGCTTTTTCCTGTTAGCAGGGGCAACATCCGATGCAGTCTATAAACCAGGCAGTATACTCTCTTCCTGACTGGCAATATCATTTTAGTGTAACTTTCGTGTCTGGCATCAACACGCAAAACATACTTGCCCCAGGCTTAGTCGAGAGGCTGCTTAGTTTTTCTCTGTGTCTGTCACATTGCCAGCAGTACCTTAGTGCTAATAGTGGAAATATAGATGCAACTGTGCAAGAGGTTTTCTGCACCTGCTGGACTATAACTCCCATCATGCTCAGTGAGATTCTGGCTGAGGTTAATAGATGAAAAGCATTGGAAGAGCATCAATACTTTCCACAGTAAAAATACATCTGTATGTGGAGCCTTTAGGATCTCCATGCAGAGAGTGGAGAAGCAAAATGTCTGTCCTGCAATCTTTGTATTACATCAACCAGGATGTTCCTGTGGAGGCTTCCAACAGGAAATCATTGGGAAGCTAGTGTGCATAGGAAAGCATTGGGAAGATCGTGTGCATGTGTGGCCCTTGCCGTGCTGTGCCAGTTAGCATTTCCAAATTGACTCAATGCATCTATATGGGGAGCTTTCGTCATCTCCATGCAGAGTGTGTAGATGTCGAATGCTGGTTCTGCGATCTTTGCAGAACCTCAAACAGGAAGTCCTTCTCGTGGCTGTCAAAGTGAAAGCCACCAGTGGCAGCTGGTGAAGTTTTAAGATGATGGGGTGCCAGACTCCTTCCCCAGATTTTTACTTCTCCCTCTATGATACAGAGATACTCACACAATACAGAGAGCTGAGCATAATACAGAGATGCTAATACAATAAAACAGCTGGGCACAACATAAATATACCAATAAAATACATAGAGCTGACTACAATATAGAGATACCCATACAACAAACAGAGCTGAGAAAAAAATATAGATATAATACACAGAGCTAGGCACAATACAAAGATGCCTATAAAATACACAGAGCTGACTATACTACAAAGATATACAACAGGTAGAGCTAAGTAAAATACGGAGAAATAACACACAGAGCTGAGCACAATAAGGAGATACCCATTACATGTCTCTATATAACGCTCCAACTTTCTCTATCTTCCTAGCCCTCTCTTAGCTCTCCCTCCCATGATCTCATCTTCAGTAATGCTCCTACTATGATAACTTTAGCTTTCTATAAAATAGTGCTGCTGTTATGAAACATGTCAACTACTCCATTAGCTCTCAGTAAAAAGTGTGCACATAGTTAAAGCATCAAGATACTGATAGACTCCTTATTACATTTGCAGCTGGCAATATAATTAATCTGCAGTGATAATATTGAGTCAAATAGTATCTAACACAGTTAACAGAAACAACATTTTTAGAGATTAAAATAGACTGAAATCAGAATTAGATCAGTCCTCAGAGTCACAGCCCCAGTTTGAAGCAAATTGAAGCTTCACAACATTTTTAACTAGACATATGATGAGTTTCTCGGGTCTGACTCTGTACAGTGACTGAGCACTTTAATTAAAGAAGATGGTGGGTATGTGCAGTAGGAGTTAATAAAACTTGTAGTGACAGGCAGCACAGTGGTCTGTGTCAGAAATGTGCTCCTCCCCTTGTTACCCCTGGGCTTCCCTGGCTTCATATATATTAATTATATAATTATATTTTTGCGTAAATGCATTTGCTTAATCAGACCTAAGGCAGTCACTGGGGACAAAAAGGGAGAGAAAAAGAAAATATTATACACTTACATTTGACAGGGGCCAGGAGTTGCTGCTGCAAAAAGATGGCTTTTTGTCTCTCTCTTGTGTGGGCACTGTACCCCCATTCCCCAGTGCTATGGCCCCTGAATAGAGAGAACAATACCATGCCTCCACTCCTGGGCAGCTACGCTGCCCAAATAACAACTCAATGGGAATTCTTTTAATTCCTTCTTAACGGACACTAGGCATGTGTCCGTTTCAAGCAAGCTTCTCCAAACAGATGCCAGTGAGGGGGAGGGGGAGGGCCACGGCAGAAATGAAACATATTACAGAAATAAAGAGACACTATTTTTCCAATATTTTTGGCTTACCACCCTTCCCTCTAGAGAAATAATTATAGTTTTTGTACTATACTTGAAATACCCATTAAACTGGTTGGTGTGCTTTCCTAAGTGTTCCTATTGATGAGCCTCCACTGACAGGAGTGTTTGGCAGGAGTGCAAACACTGCCTTTTCTCAGTGAAAAAGCAGTGTTTACACTGCTTAGTCCTCAGGGACAGACGTTTTGCCCTAGAACCATTACATTAAGATTATTATTGGTCTTTATATGGCGCCAACTAATTCTGCAGCGCTTTACAATATTATGAGGGCCTTGCTCAAACGAGCTTACAGTCTAGAGGGTGTAGAAGATGTAGTGGTTCTGGTGCCTAGAGTGTCCCTTTAATGGACGTATAAAAATAAAGACTTAAAAATGACGCTTCAGGTAATATAACCTTAAAGTATGATTTAAAAAAAAAAATGTTTTTATGGAAATCCCCAAATATTATAAACTACTGCTAGCGTTATGGGAGGTTTTGGAATAGATATATTATTCCAATACTTCTCTACAATATACATTTAATTGGACGATAACCAGCACTAACAAGAAATGAAGCACTAAGCAAAGAGGAGTGGATCTTAGAAACATAGAATGTGACGGCAGTTAAGAACCATTCGGCCTATCCAGTTTGCCTATTTTCTAAATACTTTCATTAGTCCCTGGCCTTATCTTATAGTTAGGATAGCCTTATGCCTATCCCATGCATGCTTAAACGCCTTCACTCACTCTACCACTTCAGCTGGAAGGCTATTCCATGCATTCACTACCCTCTCAGTAAAGTAATACTTCCTGATATAAATTTTAAACCTTTGCCCCTCTAATTTAAAACTATGTCCTCTTGTGGTAGTTTTTCTTCTTTTAAATATAGTCTCCTCCTTTATTGTGTTGATTCCCTTTGTATATTTAAATGTTTCTATCATATCTCCCCTGTCTCATCTTTCCTCCAAGCTATTCATGTTAAGATCCTTTGACCTTTCCTTGTAAGTTTTATCCTGTAATCCATGAACCAGTTTAGTAGCCCTTCTCTGAACTCTTTCCAAAGTATCAATATCCTTCTGGAGATACGGTCTCCAGTACTGTGTACAGTACTCCAAGTGAGGTCTCACCAGTGTTCTGTACAATGGCATGAGTACTTCCCTCTTTCTACTGCTAATACCTCTCCCTATACAACCAAGCATGCTGCTAGCATTTCCTGCTGCTCTATTACATTGTCTGCCTACCTTTAAGTCATCTGAAATAATTACCCCTAAATCCCTTTCTTCAGATGTTGAGGTTAGGACTCTATCAAATATTTTATACTCTGCCCTTGGGTTTTTACGTTAAATGTCAGCTTTCACAGCTCTGACCATTTTTCTAGTTTACCTAAATAATTTGCCATTTTGCTTATCCCTACTGGAACATCAACCCTGATACATATCTTAGTATCATCAGAAAAAAGACAAACCTTACCATGCAATGTCACTAATAAAAATATTAAAGAGAATGGGTCCAAGTACAGATCCCTGAGGTACCCCACTGGTAACAAGACCAAGCTTTGAATATACTCCATTGACTACAACCCTCTGTTGTCTGTCACTCAGCCACTGCCTTACCCATTCAACAATATTGGAATCAAAACTTAAAGATTGTAATTTATTGATAAGCCTTCTATGTGCAACAGTGTCAAAAGCCTTACTGAAATCTAGGTAAGCAATGTCTACTGCACCACCCTGATCTATTATTTTAGTTACCCAATAAAAAATTAATAAGATTGGTATGGCATGCTCTCCCTGAAGTAAACCCAAGTTGTCTCTGATCTTACAAACCATTGGATTTAGATGTTGAACAATCCTATCCTTTAACATGGTTTCCATTACTTTCCCCACTACTGAAGTAAGGCTTACTGGCCTATAGTTGCCCGACTCCTCCCTGTGACGGACCCCCTGGCACCCTGACTGGGTGCCTCCGTCAATTGATGCTCCTAGTGCTTACCGAGGACTCCAAGCACTGCCCCAGACACCATAAGCACTGTAGCCCCTTAGCTGCCCCAGCTTGACTGGGGTCTCTCCGTCCTCTACCCGACTGCACAACCGGATGAAAACCATAATTTAAGAAGAAGGGACAATATTGAGTAGCATCGGACACTAGACTGTTGTGTGCAAATTCAGCCCAAGGAAGCGAGCAAACCCAGTAATCCTGATGGGCAGATACAAAGCATCTTAGTTATTGTTCGACTTCTTGATTAGTGCGTTCTGCTGCTCTACTAGTTTGGGGATGATAGGCTGATGAGAAGCTGAGAGTTATACCTAATTGTTTGCAGAAAGCCCTCCAAAACTTGGAGATAAACTGCAAACCTCTGTCAGATAGAATATCTCCAGATATTCCATGGATTCGAAATATCTCCCTGGCAAAGACCTTTGCCAATTCTGGGGAAGTGGGCAGCTTTACTAGAGGTATGAAATGCACCATTTTGTTTAACCTGTCAATGACAGTCAAGATAACCGTATTTTTGGAATTAGGTAAGTCAAATATGAAATCCATGGCTAAACTATTCCAGGGTCGGTCAGGAATGTCCAAGGGTTGAAGCAAACCACATGGAAGGGTAGTAGACAGTTCGGTTCTCGCACAAACAGTACAAGTCTTAACATAATCACAACTATCCTTTTTCAAGGAAGGCCACCAGAATTCTTTGGCAATCAGGGAGTACGTCTTACGAATACCTGGATGACCTGCAGTTTTACAGTAATGAAAGTGGATGAATATCTCATTCTGGTACAATCCCAGGCACCTGAGTCTGTTTAGTAACAATATCCATCACCAGAGGAGATTTGATCTTGATACTAGTATTAGCTATGCAGGGCCGGCGCGTCCATAAGGCGGCTCAGGCGGCCGCCTTAGGGCGCACCGGCCCGGTGGGCGCAAAAGTCCGGGTGACCAGCAGGAGGTTGGGAAGCGCACAGCTCCCCTCTCCTGCCGGTCACTTCTTGTAGCGTGACCGAGCGCAAGCCGGCAGTGCCGCGGACTGTGTGGAGGGGGCGAGGATATGAACACGTCATATCCCTGCTCCCTCTGTAGCACACAGCGCGGCTGGCGCCCAGCAGGGGCAGAGCTACCGCCGGCCCCTCACTTCAGCATGGGAGGAAGTCCCCCCAAGAAGAGAGCAGAGAGGAGGCAGAGAGGAGGGGGGCTGGGCAGGACCAGCTCCTCCAACTCCCAACTAACTCAGGCAGCACTTTGGATCCCAGGTAAGCCACCCTCCTGAACCTGTCTGTCAGTGTGTGTATGTCTGTATGTCTGTCTGTCAGTGTGTGTGTATGTCTGTCTGTCAGTGTGTGTGTCTGTCTGTGTATGTCTGTCTGTCTGTCAGTGTGTGTGTATGTCTGTCAGTGTGTGTATATGTCTGTCAGTGTGTGTATGTCTGTCAGTGTGTGTGTGTATGTCTGTCAGTGTGTGTGTGTGTCTGTCTGTCAGTGTGTGTCTGTCTGTCAGTGTGTCTGTCTGTCAGTGTGTGTCTGTCTGTCTGTGTGTATGTGTGTCTGTCTGTCAGTGTGTGTGTGTGTGCCTGTCTGTCAGTGTGTATGTGTGTCTGTCTGTCAGTGTGTATGTGTGTCTGTCCGTCAGTGTGTGAGTGTGTGTGTGTATATGTCTGTCAGTGTGTGTGTGTGTCTGTCTGTGTTTGTGTGTGTGTATGTCTGTCAGTGTTTGTGTGTATATGTCTGTCTGTCAGTGTGTGTGTGTGTATATGTCTGTCAGTGTGTGTGTATATCTGTGTCAGTGTGTGTGTGTATATGTCTCAGTGTGTGTGTGTATATGTCTGTCTGTCAGTGTGTGTGTGTGTGTATGTCTGTCTGTATCATTGTGTATGTATGTCTCTATATGCCTCTCTGTTTCTTTATGTCTGTGTCTGTATTTCTGTGTGTGCCTGTGTCTGTATGAATGTATGTCTGTGTTTGCACGACAATGTACCTGTATGTGTAGATTGTATGACTGTGTTTGTTTGATTGTGTGCCTTTTATGACTGTGTGTCTGTATATCTTTGTGACTGTGTGCCTGAATAATTATTTCTGTGTGCTTGTATGGTTGTGTGTCTGTATGTTTGTGTATTTGTGCATGTATGTATTTTTGCCTGTATCCATGTCTATGTGGGAAAAAAAGAGAGATAGATAGGGGCTGAGGGGAAGAAAGAGACAGAAATGGGCTGGCGGGGAAGTAAGAAATACATAAGAGGGGTTGTAGGAGACACACTAAAGGGCACAAAGGGGCCAAAGGGGTAAGACATTGAAGAGGTTGGATATGCAACACTAATGGGGGCTAAGAAATTCAAAAGGGGGCTACGAGACACAGAGGTGAAGATGCATTGTTTATTTTTTGGGGAGAGGCGTGGGGTGGGGCGTCAAAATGCATCTTCGCCTGTGTAGTCAAAAATCCTAGCACCGGCCCTGTAGCTATGATATTCTGTTTGGGTACCACAGAAGATACCTCAAACGTAGGATTGACAATAGGTTCATATTGACAAGATAGTGCATCGGCTTTTGAATTTTTGAACCAGGTCTATAAGTCAATACGTAGTTAAATTGTGTAAGAAAAAGAGACCATCGGGCTTACCAAGCAGAAAGATGTTTGGCCTCTCCAATATATGACAGGTTTTTATGATCCGTAAGGATGGCCACTGGAAGAACTGCACCTTCTAATAGGTGACGCCATTCTTTTAAGGCTAGTATTATGGCAACGAGTTATCTGTCTCCTATATCATATGGTTTTTCTGCATCAGATAACTTTCTTGATTAGAACCCGCAAGGATGTAGGGGTAGATCAGGACTTTTTCGTTGTGACAACACTGCACCTACACCAGTCTCGGACGCATCTACCTCTAAAAAAAAAGGGAGGTTAGGAATATGATGTACTAGAAGAGGGGCTAAAGCAAAATAAGTTTTGAGCACTTCAAAAGCGTTTAAAGCATTAGCATCTCATTTCCTTGGATTAATTCCTTTTTTAGTCATATTTGTTATGGGAGCGACTATGGACGGAAAACCCTTTATAAAGCATCTATAATAGTTAGCAAAGCCTATGCATCTTTGAATAGCTTTGAACCCATTAGGTAGAGGCCATTGGAGTATGGAATCCAATTTTTTGGGATCCATAGAAAACCCTTTTCCAGAAATCACATACCCAAGAAAACTTATTTGGTGTGGATCAAAAAGGCATTTTTCAAGTTTACAATACAGTCTGTTTTGTAACAATCTAGACAAGACCTTTTTAACTTGTCTATGATGAGTCTCCCTGTCTTTAGAATAAATCAATATGTCATCCAGGTATTGTCACAGGTATATGTCATCCAGGTATTGTCAGATCTTGGCTTCCTTGAGTCTATCAAACAACTCAAACATTAGAGGTATAGGGTAAGCATTACGTATAGTAATTTTGTTCACTCCTCTATAATCAATACAAGGTCTAAGGTCACCCTCTTTTTTAGACACAAAGAAAAATCCGGCCCCTGCTGGAGAAGAAGACTTCCTAATAAAACCTTTCCTCAAGTTTTCTGTAATATACTCCTCCAGAACGGAGTTTTCCTTGGTGGAAAGAGGGTAAACTGCCCCCTTAGAAGGCATGGTACCAGTAAGAAGATTATTGGCACAGTGGTAGGATCGGTGTGGAGGTAACAACTTTGCTTTTCCTTTATCAATACTGCCTTTATGCCTAAATAGGGTTTCTGTGGACAAAGGAGGCATAGTAGGTATGTGGATAAGGCTAACAGTGCGTACTTTCATTAGACAACCCTGATGACAACTTTTACTCCAGGATATGATATCAGCTTTTTCCCAATCTATGATGGGGTTGTGTTTTATTAACTAGTGAAATCCCAATACCACCGAAAAAGATGGAGAGGATATAAGTTGAAATACACCTATCTCATGGTGTAAAACTCCGGTAATCATATGTAATGGAATAGTTTAAACTGCCTTAACCGGGAAGGGATTGATTGTGAAGCAGCAAAATCTAGATCAATAAAACATTCTGCTGCCCCAAGTCTATCAATGCCATAGTTTGTATTCAATCCTTTTCCCAGATTAAGGTGATGGGGATTAGAACACTGAGATGTTTGTTTTTTGAAGAAGGACAAAGAGAAAACACCCAAGGCCTGTCCTCCCAAGGAACTTAGGTGCAAGAGATTTCAAGCCTGCTTGGGCAACACAGGCGGAGGTGTCCTCTTTGTCCACAGTACATACATAAACCTTCCCTCCTTCTGTACTGTTTCTCCGCTTCGGATAACTTAGTTACCCCTAATTGCATAGGTTCTGGTAATGCCATTGCCATTGAATCAGGGGGGTTAAAGGCAGGAGCTAAGCGGACAGAGGTTCTCCTAGGTCTCGGGTATTCTGTCTGAACAGCATATCAATACAGTTCATCAATACATGATCAAATTCTCTTTTTTCTCTGGGAGTTCCCTGGTAGCTATTTCATCTAGTATTACATCGGACAAACCATTAAGGAACACGTCTACAAAAGCTTGGTTTTTCCAAGCTACTTCAGCGGCTAAGGATCTGAACTCTCGGCATAATCGATCAATGATCTAGTACCCTGCTTCAGACGAAGTAAGGTCCTGGCAGCATTATAATTCAATAATGAGTAAGCGCTAAGAAATATGCTATTAGTCAGTATAGCTGCACTATGCCCCAGTGATACACAACAGTATACACAGAAATGAACAATACTACCAAAACAGAGCGCTAGTACTGGAGATGGTAAATCTGTAAATAAGCAAAGAAAAATATAGTGCAGATGGTAAAATATACAATATATAGGGAGGGGGAAGCCCAGAAAGGCGGGTGAAATGCGTCACGCAGACGTCATTGGATAGGCGGACCCGGAAGTCATCACGTGAGCGGGACACTTGGAACCCGGTAGTGATTGTGTTTGTGGAGTTTTAATCTGTTGTAAACACACATTTTTATGTGGGTAGCTTTACCAGCTAGACCCACCATTTATTCAGTGAGAGTTTTTAACCATTTTTTTTTACCAATAAACATTGAAGATACTATTCAATTAGGGGTCTTTTTGCCTTTCTATCCTGCATCACACAGAATCGTTTTGGCTATAGAGAATACAGATAACAGCTTCCATCAATCCATTGTGGGATTTTTCCTTTCAAGTGAAGTCTTGCAAACCCAGAGCCAGGGGTGATAGGGCTCTGGTCCATGTGAGTTCTTTCCCCCCACCCCTCCATATATTTTGTATATTTTACCATATGCACTATATTTTTCCTGGCAGCATTAGCCTTCCTACCAGGAGGGTCAAAAGTGGCAGCTACGAAAGCAACATAGTTGTATACGAACGGATTTTCGTTCTCCCCAAGAGGATTAGCCCATGTTAAAGCTTTATCGACTAATAGGGTTATAATAAAACCAACCTTAGCTCTATCAGTCGGATAAGAACGAGGTTGTAGTTCGAAGTGGATGCTAACCTAATTCAAAAACCCCGACATGCATCAGATGCTCCACCATAAGGTAATGGTGACGTAACATGTGAGGAAGCCCCAACAGTAGCAGCCTCTAAACCCGTGGGTACTGGAGCCATGGAAAGGGAACGACTTTTCTCGGGTCCGTGAATGGACCTATTCATAAGGGTTTGAAGTGCTAATGCTATTTGATCCATACGATGTTCCATTTCCTCAAAACGGTTATCATATGGACCCCCTTGAGCACCTACACCTGCAGGATCCATAAGGCCCTTATGTAATGTCAGGAATGGAGTGGGATCCAACACGCAGAATGTAGATAAAAGGTAACGTATACCGGACCTTAGAATGGCCAGACTAATGTATAAGAACAAGGGGTAGTCAAATTCAAGCTGAGGTCAAGGAGTACAGAAATCAGGATAAGCGAGTAAGCCAAAGCCGGGTCAAAGGAGAATAGAATATAGAATAGTCACAAACAAAGCCAAGATCAAATAACTGGAGTACAGAATATGGAACTAGCACTATAGGGAACATAAATGAACCACAACAGCGCAAAGAATCCTTTTTATACTGTGGCTTGTTAGGATGGTAGCCACGCCCCAAAACATCACAATCCGACCGTTTTGGCGGAACGTGACTTCTTAAGAGTCATGACATTAATGCCCCCTTTTCACGTCATAAAAAGAGGCGGTGCTATCTCTGCCGGTGGGGAAACGGCTAGAGAAGGAAGAGGAAAGCTGAAGGGGACCTTCAACATCATGTGAAAGGTGAGTACCATGAGGGACAACCCTGGTCACCACAGAAGGGACCCTGACAAGACCAATCTTTGAAACACAATTTAAAGACCTCAAAGATTCATAGATCCTACAAGCTCACACTCTTACAAGCTCACACACTATATTCTCTTCAGGTCCTCACCTTCCTGCTTTTCAAAACAGGATGAAACTCTACTAAATAAGAAACTTGGACAATTTTTATGGCAGGGATGCAAACCACGCCTTAGCATTACAAACCTATATCAATACACCGCTCAAGGAGGACTAAACCTACCAAACGCTAAGGCATACAGTCTAGCAGCAAAACTGAGACACGCATTGGATTGGATTCAATCCCAGCATAGATTCTCAGAGTTACCGTTGGAGTCCTTTCTGGTGGAACGGGACTCACTGCCAGCTCTCATGCACAGGCCACACACCACTTTCTTCCAAATAAAATCCTCATGAGCCCACTTATACATACCAATATCAGGGCCTGGAAACAAGCCCTATCTTAGGTATGAGCTCACCCCTTAATAACGCTGCACATACCTCTCATTCACAACACTGACTTTAACCCGTGCACTGAATACCCTTTACCGCTATGGACGGACCCGGTTGTCACAGCTCTCCATTCCTTGGTAGATCACATTGGTAAAATATTTCTAATGCTTGCGTAGATACGGGAGTGATTCCCAGGCCTTCCAACCCCATGGTTTGCATACCTCTAGGTGCGGCACTACTACCACTCTATCACTCAATCTTTTGCAGTGTTGAATTAGGAGAACCTTTTAGACTAGGCATGTGCATGAGGAAAATTGTCAGTTCGGTTCGGCATTACGAAATTTGGGATTTTCGCAATTCGGGACTTCGGCAAATCGGCACTTCAACACTTCGGAACTTCGTCAACTTCGGCACTTCGGAAATTCGGCAACTTTGGCACTTCGACACTTCAGAACTTCGGAATTTCGGAACTTCGGAATTTTGGAACTTCGGCATTTCAGAATTTCGGGACTTCGGCACTTCGGGACTTCTATTGCAGCCGCTTAGTAGATAACTCCCTAATTCCCACGGTATTAGGGAGTTATCTACCAAAAGGCTGAAAGACCTAAATTGGTCTTTCAGCCAAATTTACTAATACTAAGTAAAAATTACTTAGTATTAGTAAATTTTGCCCCTACTCGCTATACCGCGAGTAGGGGCATGTCTAGTAAACAGTGAGCAGCCTGTGGTCCCCAAACCCCTAGTCACCCCCTCCCCCCAAAAAAAAATGTTATCCCCCTTCCTACCCCCCTCACCCTAAAAATAATGAGGGGGGGACCTTTAAATAAGTACCTGTAAAAAAAAAAAAAAACCTTACCATTCAATGTTTTCTTTCTTCTAAAATCTTATTTTTTCAGCCCCAAAAAAGGCCGAATAAAAAACCATAATAACCGACGCACTTAAAAAAATAAACAAATAAAAAAACGAGCACCAAAAAAAATAATCCATCTTCACCCGGTGAGGGCTCCGCGCAGACTGAGCTCTGCAGGGCGGGGGAAGGCTTATAAAGCCTTGCCTCGCCCTGCAATTAGGCTCAGAGCACTCTGATTGGTGGGTTTAAGCCATCCAATCAGAGTGCTCTGACAGGTAAATAAAGAGACTGACAGGCAAGTCTCTACATTTACCTGTCACAGCACTCTGATTGGTTGGTTTGAAATCCACCAATCGGAGTGCTCTGTGTCATTTTACACAGCGTGGGAAAGTGCTTTGGAATTTTCCCACGCTGTGTAATTTTACTCATAACTCTCTGATTGATGGATTAAGGCTTTATAAGCCTTCCCCCGCCCTGCAGAGCTCAGTCTGCGTGGAGCCTTCGGCGGGTGAAGATGGATTTTTTTTTTTGCGCTCGTTTATATTTATTTTTCTTTTTTTTAATTGCGATGGTTATTATGTTTTTTTATTTGGCCTTTTTTGGGGCTGGAAAAATAAGATTTTAGAAGAAAGAAAACATTGAATGGTAAGTTTTATTTTTTTTACAGGTACTTAGTTAAATGTCCCCCCCTCATTATTTTTAGGGGGAGGGGGGTAGGTAGGGGGTTAATTTTTTTTGGGGGGGAGGGGGTGACTAGGGGTTTGGGGCCCCCTAGTCATCTGGGAGGGGGGGTTAACATTTATTTTAGGGCCCACATCTGGCGCTCAGGGGTGGGGGCCGAGGGGGAGGACATTAGGTCCTCCCCCTTATTTCAATTTAGGGCCCCCACCCGCCTCTCAGAGGTGGGGGCCAGGGGGGAGGACATTAGTTCCCCCCCTTATTAGTATTTAGGGCCCCCACCCGCTGCTCAGGGGTGGGGGCCAGGGGTGAGGACATTAGGTCCCCCACCCCTTATTAGTATTTAGGGCCCCCACCCACCGCTCAGGGGTGGGGGCCAGGGCGGAGGACATTAGGTCCCCCCCTTATTAGTTTTTAGGGCCCCCACCCTCTGTTCAGGGGTGGGGGCCAGGGGGTGGACATTAGGTCCCCCCTTAATATCATTTAGGGCCCCCACCCACCGCTCAGGGGTGGGGGCCAGGGGAGAGGACATTAGGTCCCCCCCTTATTCTGATTTAGGGCCCCCACCCGCCACTCAGGAGTGGGGGCCGAGGGGAGGACAATAGGTCCCCCCCAATTAATTTACATTAGGACCCCCACCCGCCGCTCAGGGGTGGGGACCGGGGGGGCAATAGGTACCCCCTTTAGTTTAAAAGCCCCCACTCGCGCGTCTTGGGTGGGGGCTCGGGAGTGGCCACCTTTTTTTCTTTTTTTACAGTGAGCAGCCACAGGCTGTTTAATAGACATGCCCCTACTCGTGGTATAGCGAGTAGGGGCATCATTTACTAATACTAAGTAATCTTTACTTAGGATTAGTAAGTTTGGCTGAAAGACCAATTTAGGTCTTCCAGCCTTTTAGTAGATAGCTCCCTAATACCGTGGGAATTAGGGAGTTATCTACTTATTAATTCCTGTCATTACATTGACAGGCTAAGTAACTTACATTTTATATGAATGTATGTTACTTGATTGTTGTAAGTGTTGCAAACATTCTTCTTCTTTCACTGGGTAACTATATTAGTACTTAGGCAATACTGTGCTTCAGAACTTCGGCACTTCGACACTTTGACACTTCGGAACTTCGGCAACTTCGGAACTTCGGCACTTCAACACTTCGTAAATTCGGTAATTTCAGAACTTCGGGACCTCGGCAATTCAGCACATCGGCAATTTGGACATTCAGAAGTACCCGAATGTCCGAATTGCCCGAAATTCGTCCGAATTCATATTCGGACTGAAACGAATTGCACATGTCTACTTTAGACACCATGATACACTCCAGACTGGACTCATCTCCAAACAGGCATGGGAAAATGGAAAACCCATTTTTCTGACATAAATCCTACACACATTCTCAGGGCACACCAAACTTAAAGCCAAATTCTACCTGTCGTCTCTTACATATACATGTTTCAATAGATCCTATACTATGCTTATTATTCCCTACACAGATGTCTGTGGGAGTGCACCCTAATTCAATAATTTTGGACCGAGATGAAAACATACCTTACTAACAGGAACATGCCCACACTACCACTGACCCCACAGTTCTTGCTCTTGGGACCTATACACAGCGTGGCTCTTGGCAGAAGTCGTGGCAGGTCGAGATCCTTTACAAATAACATCTCATTAAACATTTAAGGTAGCTAAAAACAGAAGCATACTTGACTAAATTGGGAGGTTGGGGGGGGGGGAGTACGAACCAGCACTGAGTTAATTAAGTTACCTAGTTTTTATTTTTTACTTTTGTTTGAATACACCAAGTCCTGTTCAACACTTCCCAAAGTTGAAACGGATGACATACAAAGTTAGAGCTTTACCATGTAGACGGACACTCTGTCTTACCTAATCACACATTACTAAATGACAATCCCTAACCAGACATAACTACATATTATATGGTCTGATGTGACATATTATTGCAGACATCACCGAAACGTTAATGTCTACACAAACTGAACAGTAACTATCCAAGGGAACTGGATGCAAATGTTGCCTCCTTTGTTACATTATTTTTCTTCTGATTTTGAAAAGAAAAAAAAGAGTGGTTGTACCGTATTTCCTTTGCTGTGTCAACTGTATACCTGCTCATTATTCAAAAATTTTGAAGAATGATATTGAAGAAGATGTATTATTTAAAAAACAGTATTGGAAAAAAAAATGTCTAGAAAATGTCCCATCACGTATGCAACTATAAATTTAAACAAAAATAAGAAAAGACAAAAAATACAAATACTGTAAAGGAAAATGTATGCTATAACTCACCGGCATCCACGGCATATGATACTGTATATTAGAGAGTGAACTTTCCAAGGACAGGGAACAGAGTAGATGCAGGATGGCTAACAGAGAAAGGGAACATTTCCCAGCAATCTAGGTCTGGATTTCATAGGTCAGTCACAGGTACCGAACATCCCTAATTCTCTGTGGGTTCATGGTAAAAGAGACTAGCAGCAGCTTAATGGTTTGAGTATGTTGTACTCTAAAAAACACTCAATATAAGTAGGAGGATGTGAAGGTCTACAAAAGCACAGTATCAACACCTTAGCAGCATTAATGAGTTGACAAATAAAGGATTTGCTCTAAGCATATGGACTCTAAGTAATGTTGTGGAAAAGCATTGAGGGTAGGTTTGACAAAACAAGGGATTGTATGATGCAACTGATACATCATTAGATGCTCTGCCAATGTGGGCAATTCCTGGAGTAGGTCCGCCATATGCAGAGCAGGGCACCACCCTCTTCCTGACATCTGACAGGTGAGGCAGCAGTAACTGAACCTCACATCAATGGAAAATTATCCATTTTACAGGAAATATATATCAACATTTATGCAACATTTCTCTGACTTTTGTTGGTAAGCTATGCTCTGGGATTGGTAGTTATGTAAAGGTTATCCAATATTTGAAAAGTTATTATTTGGTAAGTTTGGATGGAAATGTATCTCCAAGTCTAGCATTCTAGTTATTGACTAAAGAAGTGATATTTAGTGATATTGAAAATACAAAAACAATTAATTACAAAAAAAATAATTTAAAAAAATGCTGCCGTTTTTACAATTTATTTACAGGGTTATAGTCTCTAAACCATGGGTCGTCAACCTGGTCCCTACCGCCCACTAGTGGGCGTTTCAGGATTCCAGGTGGGCGGTAGGGATTTCGGCAGCTAAATCCTCTGTTTGAGAGAGTGGGTGGCTGGGCTGGTGTGGCTGGGGCTGGGCTGACAGACCTAATCATTCTGATTAATCCTCCCCTCAGACTGTGCCAGCCTGTCAGTCCGAGGGGAGGAAGGAGGGAGGAGCTGGGGGCTGGTGTGGCTGCCAGCAGCTGCAGGGAGACCTCTCAGTCTCCCTGCACACTCTAAAATCATTCCGGTCGCATGCCCCGCCCCCAAACAGAAGCTCTGCCTCCTGCCCTCAAGCTCCACCCCCACACGTTACTGGGAAGCTGCCCACCGTACCAAGAGGACACTGAAAGGTATTTACCTTTTTCAGCCCCCTACCCACCATTCAAACGCCCCCACCTCACAGACAGTCCCTCTACCTACCTCACAGCCCACTATCCACCCCACTGCCCCCTACCCACTATACTGCCCCCCTACCCACCTCACTGCCCCTACCCACCTCACTGCCCCTACCCACTATACAGCCCCCCTACCCACTATACTGACCCCTACCCACTATAATGCCCCCTACCCACTATAATGCCCCACTACCCACTATAATGCCCCACTACCCACCTAACAGCCCCCTACCCACTATACTGACCCCCTACTCACTATACTGACCCCTACTCACTATAATGCGCCCCTACTCACTATAATGCCCCCTACCCACTATAATGCCCCCCTACCCACTATAATGCCCCACTACCCACCTAACAGCCCCCTACCCACTATAATGCCCCTACCCACTATAATGCCCCCCTACATACCTCACAGCCCCTCTACCCACCTCACAGCCCCCACACCCACCTCACAGCCCCCCTCCCCACCTCACAGCCCCCCTCCCCACCTCACAGCCCCCCTCCCCACCTCACAGCCCCCCTACCCACCTCACAGCCCCCCTACCCACCTCACAGCCCCCCTACCCACTATGCAGCCCCCTACCCACTATAGAGCCTCCCTACCCCCCCCTTACAGCCCCCTACCCACTATAGAGCCCCCCTACTCACCTCACAGCTCCCCTACCCACTATACTGCCCCCTACCCACCTCACAGCCCCCCTACCCACTATGCAGCCCCCCTACCCACCTCACAGCCCCCTACCCACTATAGAGCCTCCCTACCCCCCTTACAGCCCCCTACCCACTATAGAGCCCCCCTACCCACCTCACAGCTCCCCTACCCACTATACTGCCCCCTACTCACCTCACAGCTCCCCTACCACTATACTGCCCCCTACCCACCTCACAGTTCCCCTACCCACTATACAGCCCCCCTATTCACCTCACAGTCCCCCTACCCACTATACAGCTCCCCTACCCACTATACTGCCCCCCTACCCACTATACTGCCCCCCTACCCACCTCACAGCTCCCCTACCCACTATACTGCCCCCTACCAGCTATAGAGCCCCCTACCCACCTCACAGCCTCCCTACCCACCTCACAGCCCCCCTACCCACTATAGAGCCCCCCTACCCACTATAGAGCCCCCCTACCCACAATAGAGCCCCCTACCCACAATAGAGCCCCCCTACCCACAATAGAGCCCCCCTACCCACAATAGAGCCCCCCTACCCACCTCACAGCTCCCCTACGCACTATACTGCCCCCCTATTCACCTCACAGTCCCCCATCCACCTCACAGTCCCCCATCCACCTCACAGTCCCCCATCCACCTCACAGTCCCCCATCCACCTCACAGTCCCCCTATCCACCTCACAGTCCCCCTATCCACCTCACAGTCCCCCTATCCACCTCACAGTCCCCCTATCCACCTCACAGTCCCCCTATCCACCTCACAGTCCCCCTATCCACCTCACAGTCCCCCAATCCACCTCACAGTCCCCCTATCCACCTCACAGTCCCCCTATCCACCTCACAGTCCCCCTATCCACCTCACAGTCCCCCTATCCACCTCACAGTCCCCCTATCCACCTCACAGTCCCCCTATCCACCTCACAGTCCCCCTATCCACCTCACAGTCCCCCTACCCACCATACAGTCCCCCTACCCACCATACAGAACCCCTACCCACCATACAGAACCCCTACCCACCATACAGAACCCCTACCCACCATACAGAACCCCTACCCACCATACAGAACCCCTACCCACCATACAGAACCCCTACCCAGCTTACAGAACACCTACCCAGCTTACAGAACACCTACCCAGCTTACAGAACACCTACCCACCTTACAGCCCCCCCATCCACCTTACGAAAATCGAACCAGATAATATTTAGTCTCGCAGCATCAACCTCAAGGACCTCATTAATCACTAGTAAAGGTAATTTCAATTTACTTTATTGTTTTCTCATTAAACTTTATAAAGTTAAAAAAAACATTATAAACATGGATAAAGTAGAAATAAAAAGATAAATGTACATACATTTATTTTATTTTTAAAAACACCCTCCTTTCTAAAAAATATTCCGCACTTGCGCGAAAACTGGTGGGCGGTAAGGACATTTTTCCATCAAGAAAGATGCATTAGTGGGCGGTAGGTAGAAAAAGGTTGACTACCCCTGCTCTAAACAGTCAAATGGGCCTTCCAGACCCCCACAGCATTTTGGCTTGCTGAAAAGCTTTGTGTGTGAAGAGTGTGTCCTATTTTTGTAATTTTGCAATTTCAATAGAAATTGGCACTTTTATAAAATAACCTAGTGACACCCTCCTGGCTTTCAAGCCAACAACGGGTCCTTTTACTTCCTGGTTTGGTTAGTTCAGTGAAGCTAAACTCAAGAGATAGCAATTGCCCAGAGCATCTGCCTTGCAAAGACTTCTCATTGAGCTGCATTGGGAAGTCTGTGATTGGACAACCACAGAAAGTCTGGGTGGGTTAAGAAGGGGAGGGTTTTGCAAAGGCAGTAGACCAGAATCTGCTGGTTTTGCAGCGCTGTTTTTAGATATACCCCAAATGAAAATGTTTTACATAGGCATGCATTAAATACATACATGTTTTAATTTGAGGTATATCTACTAAACAGTGATTTTGGTGTATGTTGTATTTGGGAGTGTCTCTTTAATAAAAAATAAAATATCCAATATTCATGCTAACATAGGTAAACTGTGATTATCTAGCTGAGTTGGAGAATTTATCCATTGCTGTTTTCAGTTCACTACAATTAACAGTAAATAACCCCCTTTTATTAGAAAAAATCAACAGATTAATTAATTATTTTTAATTTGTTCCTGTGGATGTTAACTAAATACACATTCTTCTCATTTCATTATTGTAAGTGCATGGGATCTAAAATTAACAATTCATAAACTTGCATTTAGAGAAAAAAAAAATCCATAATTTGTTTTTATTAATATTTTTATGTTTGAGAAAAATACAAACTGAATTAACATGGTAGTTATTACCCTAAATTAAAATAAATAAAAAAAATTAGCAGAGTGACAACGTAATGAGAAAATACAGAGGACTATTTAGGAATATAGGAATATTAGTAATAGGGGGAAGTGTCTGAACCAATCTGTGGATGACATGCATAACCTTACCTAGAAAACTGAGTCCAGCCCTGGAGATTTATCTTCAGAAAGACATATATACACTTGAGAAAATATATAAGACAATCACTACTAATGTTGCAGTTCCTGCATAATAATATATATCACAAGAGACAGAAAGTTCTAAATATGTATAGCAGAGAAAGGACATAGGACATGTAAGAAACTAATAATAAATTTAAAACAAACCAAGGTTTCAATGTATTATTGAATAAACTTTCCAAATGATTGTGGAGATAAGATATTACTGGTGTAATAATTAGTGATGTCAAATTATAGGAAATATTTTGTAAAATTTATATTGATATTTTTGAGTTTTTTTGAAATTTTAATATTTACAAAAAATGTAATCATTTAGAAAGCTTTAGCAATAGTACATTGAGGACTAATTCCTTAAGAAATTTAAATAAGTGCATGAATTTGATGTTTTCTGTTGAAAATCGTCAGCAATAATAAGAGGATAAAACCTGAAGTTGGAGGGAGGGAGATATACAAGGTTATTTGAGTATGGAAAAGGTGTTAAGTAGAGTGCTGTACTTACAAAAATCCAAAACAACACCCATTCTTATACAGTTAGGTGTAAAAATATTTGAATACTCACATAAAGATTGTTATTTCGGCTGTTTACCAAAATACATTCAAGTTACAATCAAATTGAAAGCCATGTATCAGTGTTTGCAGATGACACACCACTTTGTAAAGTAATAAAATGTGAGCAGGATATTGCCTTGCTGCAGAGGGATTTGGATAGAGTGGGGGACTGGGCACTAAAATGGCAGATTAAATTTAACGTAGAAAAATGCAAAGTTATGCACTTCGGGGTTAAGAATGCACAAGCAATAACCACACACAAGAAGGATTTGGGAATTGTTATAGACAACAAATTAGGTAGCAATATGCAATGTCAATCTGCCGTTGCTATGGCCAGTAAGGTTTTGTCATGTATAAATAGGGGCATAAATTCTCAAGATGAAAATATAATTGTGCCTCTTTATAAATCGTTGGTAAGACCACACCTTGAATATGCTGTGCAATTTTGGGCACCTGTTCTAAAGAAAGATATCATGGCACTAGAAAAAGTGCAGAGACGAGCTACAAAATTGATCAAAGGAATGGAGCATTTTAGTTATGAAGAAAGGTTAAAAATGTTAAATCTAGTTTAGTTTGGAAAAACGGCGCCTGAAAGGGGATATGATAAGTACAAACCATTATCTGGAAATCAATTCATAAACAGGGCTATACATAGGACACGAGGTCACACATTTAGGCTTGAAGAAAAGAGATTTCATCTAAGGCAAAGAAAAGGTTTTTTTACAGTAAGAGCAATAAGGATATGGAATTCTTTGCCTGAAGAGGTGGTTTTGTCAGAGTCTATACAGATGTTTAAACTGCAATTGGATAAATACTTGCAAAAACATAACATACAGGGATATAATTTCTAATTAGTGGGGAAATAGCTGCTTGATCCAAGGAGACATCTGACTGCTATTTTGGGGTCAAGAAGAATTTTTTTCCTAGTTTGTTGCAAAATTGGAAGCGCTTCAGACTGGGTTTTTTGCCTTCTTTTGGATCAACAGCAAAAACATATGTGAGGAAGGCTGAACTTGATGGACGCAAGGCTCTTTTCAGCTATGTAACTATGTAACTATGTAAATAATGAATATGAGAGATTAAAGTGCAGGCTCTCAGCTTTAATTTTAGGGTACATCCAAATTGGAGGAAGGGTTTAGGAAATACAGCTCTTTAATATGTAGCCCCCTCTTTTGCAAGGGACCAAAAGTAATTGGAGAATTGAATCAAAAGCTGTTTCATGGACAGGTGTGGGCTATTCTTTGGTTATTTATTCAGCAATTAAGCAGGTAAAAGGTTTGGAGTGGATTCCAGGCATGGCATTCGCATTTGGAAGCTATTGTTGTGAACCCACAACATGCAGTCAAAGGAGCTCTTAATGCAAGTGAAACAGGCCACCCTTAGGGTGCAAAAAAAAAATCCATCAGAAAGATAGCAGGAACATTTGGAGTGTTCAAATCAACAGTTTCATACATTAAAAAAAAAAAAAAAAACAACCACTGGTGATCTTTGCAATGCTAAAAAATCTGGACGTCCACAGAAAACAACAGTGGTGAATAATCAATAATCTTTCCATGATAAAGAAAAACCCGGAATTAGGCATATCATTATTTAAGTCTACCATAAAGAGAAGACTTCACAAGAGCAAATACAGAGGGTTCACCACATGGTTCAAAACATTATTAAGCCCCAAGAAGAGAAAGGCCAGATTAGACTTTGCCAAAAAAAAAAAAAAAAAGACAGCACAGTTCTAGAACAGCATTCTATGGACATATGAAACTAAGCTTAGCCTGTACCGGAATGATGGGAAGATAAAAGTACGGAGAAGGCTTGAAATGGCTCATGATCCAAAGCATGCCACATCATCTGTAAAACACGGTGGAGGCAGTGTGATAGCACAGGCATATATATCTTCCAATGGCACTGGGTATCTAGTGTTTATTGATGATGTGACAGAAGACTGAAGCAGTTGTGTGAATTCTGCAGTATATTGGGATATATTTTCTGCTCAGATTTAGCCAAATTAAGCAAAGTTAATTGAACGATGCTTCACTTTACAGATGAAAAATTACCAAAAACATAATGTAAAAGCAACCCACGGTTTTTTTAAGGCAAAGAAGTGTCTGAGTCACCTGATCTTAACCCGATCAAGCATGCATTTCACTTGCTGTAGACAAAACAAAGGAGGAAACCCAGCATTTGGTGATGTCCATGCAGGGCCGACCTTAGGGGTGAGCGAGCTGTGCGGCCACACAGGGTGCCATGGCAACAGGGGAGCCGGGCAAGCAACACAGCTTGCAGTCGATCACTCAGAGGCTGGCCAAGTTATGTATTTAAAGTGCAGAGCTTGTCAAGTGCATAGCGCTGCTGTGCACTTGACTTGGATATTATGAGCGGAGAGCCGCGGCCAGGAATCCACTTATGGATGGAGCGTGGAGGAGGAGCATGGGGGTGCGACGCCCGTACTTGTATGACATTGACATGCTCTGCCTTCAGAGGTAGCCATGGAAGGATCCATTCAGTGAGTGACGGCGGTGCCCGGTGCCGAGTGGTGAACTGACAGCTGCATCCAGGAAAAGGATGTAGGGGTGTTGGTGAAAGGGTGCAGGAGTTTGATGAAGTCGGCAAGGGGCTGATGAAGAGGGGCAGGCAAGGGATTAGTAAAGGAGGCAGGGTATTGTTAAGGGAGGCACGGGATTGATAAAGGGGCAGAGGGCAGGGAATTTATGAAGGGGGCTGATGAAGGGGGGCAGATGACTGATGATGAGGGCAGATAATTGATGAAGGGTAGCCAGAGGTATGATTAATGGGCAGAGGTTTGATTAATGGGAAGGGGTTTGATGAAGGGGTCACGGGATTGATGAAGGGGCAGGCGGCTGACTGAAGGGGGGCAGGGGATTGAAGAATGAGGCAGGGGATTGATTAAGGGGCAAGGGGCTGATTGAAGGAGGCAGGGGGGTGATGAAGGGGGGCAGGGGATTAATGAAGGGGCGGGGCTGACTGAAGGGGGTAGAGGACTAATGAAGGTGGAAAGGGGATTGATGAAGGGAGGAAGGGGACTGATGAAGGGAGGAAGGGGACTGATGAAGGTTGCAGGGGACTGATGAAGGGGTGGGCATGGTTTTGATTAATGGGCAGGGGTTTGATGAAGAGGGGGGACTAATGAAGGGGGCAGGGGGCTGATGAAGAGGGGGCCAAGGGTTTGATTAATGGGCAGGGGGTTGATGAATGGGGTAGGGGGCTGATGAAGGGCTTTGATGAAGGGTTTGCCAGGGGTTTGATGAAGGGGTTGCCAGGGGTTTGATGCAGGGGATTGAAGGGGGCATAGGATTGATGAAGGGGGCAGGGGGCTGATGAAGGGGTGACAAGGGGCTGATGAAGGGGTGACAAAGTGCTGCTGAAGGGATGGTCAGGGGTTTGATGAAGGGGTGATGAGGGGTTTGATAAAGAGGTGACCAGGGGTTTGATAAAGGGGTGGCCAGGGTTTGATAAAGTGGTGGCCAGGGGTTTGAGGAAGGGGGTATGGGTTTTGGTTAATAGGAGCAGAGGTCTTGGTGAAGGGTCCATGGGTTTGGTGAAGCAGGTGCAGGTGTTTGGTGAAGGGAAGGCCAGGGGTTTTGGTGAAGAGGTGCAAGGATTTTGTAGAAGGGGATGGAGGTGACAGATTGTAAATGGGCCTGAAATTGTTTTGAGGGGGCCAAATGGAGGTAGGGCACCACAAAATTTCCTGGCACAGGACACCTGAACACCTAAGGCTGACCCTATGTCCATGCATTCCAAACATTTTATTTAGGATTGTGTTAAATTGTCTAATTACATTTGTGCCCCTGAAATAAGGAGACTGTGTATAAAAATGGTTGCAATCCCTAAACATTCATACAATATTTTTGTTCAACCCCATGAATTTAAGCTGAAAGTCTGCACTTTAATTACATCTCGATTATTTAGTTTCAAATCCATTGTGGTGGCATACAGAGGCAAAATTATGTAAATGTGTCAATGTTCAAATATTTCCGGACCTAATTGTAACAGACCATTGGGTCTCCAAGTTTTCACATTAAGAGGAGAAAAACCAAACACAATATAGTGCAATATTACGAATATAAAAAGACACATAAAGAAACCCTATTGGACTCCAATTCACATATTAATGAGCTTTAAGACCAGCCTTGAGTCCGCAGTGTGTTTGAAGTGAGATCTTTGTTGTTTCCCCTGAGCTTTTGTAGCCGGTAGGATGTCCGATATTTACCTCCACTCTTGCAATTTTTTCATAAGTATAAAAAAAGGAACACTGTAGGCACCTTAACAATTTTGTCTTATTAAAGTTGTTATAGTGCCTGTGTAACGGATCGCCTGGCACCCCGACTTGGTACCTCCGTTAATGGATGCTCCTAGCGCTTCCTGAGGACTCCAAGCACTCTGGCAGACACCACAATCACCGAACCGATTCAGCATATGAACCTTCTCAAGCATATGAATGCTGTAGACCATTGAATAGGAACCATACGAATAGGCTTGTACTCCTAGCAGTCAACTGGAACAGCATACAATAAATCCTTCCCCCAATAATGAGACGACACATCACTTTGAGGGTAAAACAGGAACTCTGGACTGGCACATCCAGCCTGGCTTTTATTACACTTGTACACATACAGGCCACACCCAGGGGGAGGCATAAAATAACCAATCACATACATGGTTCAGCCCACACATCCCCTCCCCTCAGATAACCAGTTAACATAATTATACAGTAAGGAAAACTACAGTTTTTATACATGTGCTATAACTTTAAATCCATACATCACATTCACATAAAAATACATATCCACAATCAATCCATTCAGGGGAAAAACATATTAAAAAATGGCATGGATCAGACCAGGGGTTCAAAAGTTACTAAAAGTATATTTTGTCCCTTTCTGGCTGGCAGAAAAACATCCCCACAATGCACCCTGGTTTCCTCCCTTCTGCCCTGGAGTTAATTGGAGAAGTAATCCAATTACCCAGGACTAAAGGCAGACTCCATTAACCACATGGTTGCAAAACAACATAAAACACTTTAAAATACATAAAGTCACATTTACACATAACACACAGACATTTCACCTATCCCCAGATAGCTGGGATCTGCACGCACAAAACTACTGAATAGCGCGCAGATCCTACTCACACAGTACAATTGCCATGGAGCTAAAGTCTTTCCCATAGTCTTTCATTATATGAATAGGCTCCATGGTATGGCTATCTGGGGTATCACATTCCCATAAAGTCTGGTCCATAGTCCAAAGGCAAGAGGCGGGCAATCAGCCCCCTCCAAGGACATGTGGCGAGGTTGGTTTCGCCACAGCCTGCATCCCTTTCCCCTCCCATCCTACCCCACAAAATTATTTATTTCACTAATTAGAAGGTTTCAAAGGACAGCTTCAAGCCATGCCACCAAACCCCCTGGGTATCTGGGTATCTTACTTCCAGGTGCCGCGCATGCATCTACATTCCCCAATGCTCCTCATAGAGAAGCACTGCATTGGCCCGTCATCATCATGCACCCCAAGGGATTTCAAATTTAAGATCATAATAGCTGAATTGGAAGAACATCTGGATTAGAGAACGTTTCCATTTCTATTACCTGTCAGGATTACTAGTTGATCCAGCACGTAGAAGTATATCACACCTAGGACTAAAGGTAACATCTTACCAGGCCTTTGAATGACCGGACTTAACATACCAGAGAATAGTCAGAATACTTGCCAAGGACAGGGACACAGAAGGAGACACAATGATGAGGGAAAGCCAAAAGTCAAGTATACCAGAATACAGCGAAATCATACAAAGCCAAAGTCAATAACCAGAAATAAATGCTCAGGAGCACACTCTTGGACAACCACTAAGGGAAACCACAACAGGGCAATGAGGGAAGACAAAAAAGGAGTTTAAATAAGTCTCCTTTAAATCCGATTGACAGTACCCGGCCTCTGACCCCAGAACTTGCGTGTGCGTCCTCTGCGTGATGTCACACGCATGTTGACGTTGTTAATGCCGCAGGTGGACATGGGTCTACAAATAGGCATGGGTCTGCAGTGGCCGGCATCTTTCAATATGCCGCAGGAGTCAGACACAACTGTACAGGGCTGCCGACCAGCATTTCCACCAATGCCCTGAATGTAGTTATTCCCAGAGACACCACAAGGTGAGGACGAACATGTGACACTACCTTAAATTTTAAATTCAGTTTGAATACTCACTTTATTTCATAACCTTGTATATTTATATATTATACATTCAATAAAAATATAATAAATAAATACAGATTTGTTTTATTGCTCCTCCTCTTTATCCCTCTATATTAGTTACATTTGCTCATTTGATCTGTGAACCAAATGGCACAAAAATGTGCCTGTCGTACTGGAAAATATATTCATAATACTATAAATATGTATTAAATTTAGCAGAACACTGAGTGTCCGAACCACAATTTTCCATCCTGCACAAGTCTAATTATTAAACTAAACGTTTTGTAAATTAAATCCAAATGGCCTAATTTTTTTTAAATGGCCTTCATTTTTGTCTCATTATTTCCATTAAGATTTATTCTGAGTTAAGCGAATGACTTTCCTTGGAATAAAAAAAGTTACAAAATAAAAGATTAGTCCAAAGTAACCAAACTGGAAACATTGCTGACTAAGTGAACATTTCCTGTTCAGCTATTTTGGCCTTAAAGGGTTTCTATAGATTTCCCCTTCAGTCACTTACCTGGGCTCAGCGCCAATGTCCCTCGGCGCTGGCTCAGCTCCACCCATGCTTGCTTTAGGATGGCCGCGCTCGCATTAGGATCTCCCCATAGGAAAGCATTACTCAATGCTTTCCTGTGAGGAAAATCTGACGCTGGAGGTCCTCTTGCATTGCGTGAGGACGTCCTGTGTCAGATACCGATCCAAAAGTCCGTTTCAATTCCGAAAGTCCCTCTAGTGGCTGTCTGGTAGGCAGCCACTTGAGGAGTAGTTAACCCTCAGAGGTAATTATTGCAGTTTATAAAAAAAACTATATTTACTACTGGAGGGTTAAGGGTGATGGGAGTTTGCATGGAGACCACTTCAATGGGCTGAAGTGGTCTTGGTGCCTACAGTATCCCATTAAATTGGAACTTCCCTTTGAATTCATGACAATGCTCACTTTAGTGAATAACCCCGAGAGTAGTAGATGCATGGATTAGTGCAGGCATAGGCAACCTTTGGCACTCCAGATGTTTTAGATACCTCCCGTGGTGGGCCCGGACTGGCCATCGGGCATACCGGGCAAATGCCCAGTGGGCCGCGATGGCCATGGGCCGACAGGGGACATCACAGGATCTCCCCGTTAGGGTCGAAACGTCGATCGTATTTGATGTAATACCTTTACCTGGAATAAATTCTCATTTATTTGCTTTAAAAAGTCCTGTGAGTGCGTCTTTCATTTATTCATTTATATACATATATATATATACACTACAGCACCCCTCACACTGCACCACTACACACATTATGCTCCAGATACACGCTAGATCCCTTACCCTATATACACTCTTAATCCTCCACACACACACACACACACACGGCCCTGGCCAGCATTATGGGTGTAAGAGCATTATGGGGGATGTAGTCCACAACATCTGGAATGCTGAAGGTTGCCTATTCCTGGATTAGTGTTTGAGCAGAGGTCTTACAGACTAATGCAATGGCATAATTCAAGAAAGATTAAATTAATACCCTACTATCCTGGAGCAAAAAAAAAGATTTATACGTGATTTTTGGTTTTGTTCATTGTCACCCTCTTTAAGGGCTTTGAACAGTTTGAAGTACATTTAATGGAAATTCTTCCATTTAGATGTTTCAGGATTCAATCCTTTTTCTTTCTTTCATACATTCATATTTTAGTCCATATGGGAATATCAAATAATAAATCATACATTCTCTTTGATCAGTCATGCAATTTTATATCTTAATTTTTGCTGTCTAATGTCTATGAACGTTTCATATTGCTCTGCCATATGTATGTATTGTTTTAAAACCTCCTTAAGCATAACATATTTAACAAAGGCCAATGCTATGTTCCATTATTTAATCAGACAAATTATATTGAAATTTTCAGGCATGCTTGAAAGTGGAAATCTTTATATTTTTCATCTCTACCACTTTCCTACATTGTACAGTAGCTCCTTGCTCTTAATCGTTCATTTTCTGATTTTCATCTTCAACTAATATTATCATCAAGTGTGAATGAGCACTTGGGAAGTTATTCACTAAATGTAGAATTATGGAACATTGACTTAGAATTAGAAAATATCAAGTCAAAACAAACTGGAAACATTAATTGCCTACACATGCCAGTTCCTTTGCCATTGCTCAAAAATTCTTGACTTTAGTAAATTAACTCCTTAGTAATCTGCCTGTTTTAATAAAAATAAATGTTGATAAGAAAGAATTATGAATTAGTAACCTCATCTAATAGTTTAGTTAGGGGTATACATTTAAAAAAATGTAGGGGGCGGAGCCTGGCTACAGAGCAGTCCAGACGTGTGCTGTATGAGCTCACGCGTCTAGCACACTAAACTCGACAAAATTACAGAGCCAAATACTTACCTGACTGCAAAGCAATATTAAACTTGCTCCTGACACACCAGCGGATCCGGGGATACCTTTCGCAGGTGTCCCCTCCACTGGCAAATCCAACTCGAGGCTTTACGGCCTACCAGTGACTGGGCCAAGGAGAGACAGACGCTCTCCTACAGCTTCGACTGGCAGTAAAATTCTACAAGTGTTGTCCTTTTGGACCAGTGGGGGTTATCCCGGTCCTCCTTGGCTTGCCCCATATACTCACACAATAATCGGGCAGCCGACACCTGCCACATGGAGCACCTGGTTGATACATACCAACAGCAGCCATGATCCCCCTGTGCACTCAAGATAGCGGACGCGCCCCTCTCACACACTGCAATGCAACAACAAGCAGGGAAGCTTACACACCACTTTGTGGAACAGACACTCCAACGATTGGATGAGCTGTTTGCCCGATTATGGGCCAAGCTGGAAAGTCGTGTGGCAACCACACAGCGACAAACTCAGCAGGGAGCCTGCAGGGAACCCGGAGGGGCATAAGCCCAGGAACAGACGGCCTTCCGATGGGCTTGGAATATACCTGACACGCTACCAAACCCAAGAGCAGCCCTTCTAGGCCGAGGACCTCAAAGGTATTAACCCCACAGCGTTCACCACATAGACGGAGAGTAACCCACCGCAGGCGGCGATTAAACACCAGGGCCCTCCGTTGCCCACATGGTGGGCAGGACTTGGACTCCCTGAGCCCCCAGGTCCGTTGCTCATACACGCTGGCCCTCATGCCGGCCTGGGTCCAAAAGGATGGAGTGTGCTGCTCCCATCGCTCCGCAACCCTTGATGCGCCATCAGACCCCATCTTGAACATCCCTCACGTGGGCGTTGGCTAAAACTGGACTGGCTAATTAAGGCGAGCTGCCGCTGGCTGTACTGATCGTACAGAGCCGTGACAAGTTCACAGGATCCAGTAGTCTTCCCCTTGAACGAATTTTAATGTGTTGCGCATTACGCCATTAGACTCCTTTCCTTTTTTACATACTTAGTTAGCCACACTGCAATCCTATACATTCTCATGTTACATTAGTATATTGCACTAGCATTGACCCCAGCAACCCTTGCAGGCATGCGGCATCGCTTCCTGAGGGCAACCGCGGTTGTATGTCCAGCACTAGCCCACATGCTTAGACAGGAGGGTGGCTACCGAATTTGTCGCTGTCTCGACAAATCTCACAGTAATCACACACTAGCCTATCGGACAGCAGTACTGATTAGCAGCACACACGCAATTACACCCTATTGTGCAGCATCACAGCCTGGCAGCACTCTCAGTAGGGTTACTGCTCCGGATTTACAATGTTACACACCACTTTCCCTCACTACTAACCTACTTACCAGTAGTTGATAGGACTCCTGTGATGGGTCAACGTAGCCAGCAATGTTTAGTCTGTTTATTCATCATCAAAATGAGGCAATGCTAAAAGTAGGAGACTTGCTCAATGCCACATGTACGTAATTGTGACCCTACAGGTACACATCCCTACTGATGTATCCTGAGTTTACCCCTATCCCTAAGCCTGTTAACACTCTACTGCTATTCTCATTTTGCCTTCTTTCCTTACCACCAGTATAGTTAGATAATCTCTATGTGAGAATATGTGCAAATCTAGGCTTGTTACGGTAGCCTGTGTTACGCACTAAAACAAAACAAAAAATTAGATGTAATTCTTGCACAGAGCATTATCCAACAAATCTTGTTTGTTATTACCATACCGTAATGCTTTGACATATTGTTATTCCTTCTGTGTACAACGCTATCATCTCAATAAAAGAAAGCTTGACAAAAAAAAAAATGTAATTCAATATAGATGATTTTTTATCTTTAGATAATTTTATGTATTTATGTGCATCCTTCCTTAAACAATCCATTGAGTGACTTCTTGTTTTCTTGCGTGGAAAAAGACATTAATATCTTATGAAACCTTAATAGCCTTCTTTGTTATTGCTCATTAAAATCTATATTAACACCCGTGGCCATTTATAGTAATGTGTTCTAACAACTAATAGTAATGGGCTGCTAGAAACCTTCAAAATCCTAAAATAATGTGTTCTAATTAAGATTTAACACATGCAGTCACACCATGTACAGACACCAGGGTTGAGTCATTTATCCAACTGAATATTTGAAAAATTGTCTAGAATTTGGCATTGATGAAGAATATTAAGAATGAACACATACCACCCTCCCCTCACGCATTTAATCCTTATTCTAAAAGAAGATCACAACAAAATATCCCCAAAATAAGAAATACTTAATTTAACCAATTGAGTGCACAAACAGTAGAAAACTAAGGGTCAAATGCATCTGTGTTTAAATGCGTTATGGACATTTTTTTTTTGTGGTTATTTTCTTTTTTTAATTGTTTGTAATGGCAGTTAATGTATATCATTAAAGGAAATATTCCTTTGATTTTTTTTAGTATATAAGTGTATAGTCTACTGGAATAATACAGGTAATCAAATCTTTTATATATATATATATATATATATATAAAACACAAACAAAGGAATCCATGTTTAAAATGGAATTAAGCAAAAATGTGATTCTTTGTTAAACAAATTTGCATATGCCCACCCAGAATCCTTTGCGGTAGTAACATAACTGCAATTGTGATTTCTGTGGGAAAAGCAAGTCTTATTGCTTGACTGGTGTGCACATTTTTGTTTAACATTGTATTAACTATATATATATATATATATATATATATATATATATATAATAAATAAATATATTTTTATTGTATCTTTTTATGTTGTTTTTTCTTCCCTGTGTAAATTGGTAACATTAATTTAATCTTTTTTAAATAAAGTATATGTGCTTTTACCCTTGTATGCTTTCAAAATGAGGCACAGTTAACATGTAATGTGTCATTGCAAACCAAAGAACAGCTTTTATAAACTATGTATAATGGTTTACGTACATTTTGTCCTTGAAAAAAAAAATGTGCTAATTCTTTTGCATGATGCTTTGTTTGTGTGTATTTATTTACTTACCTTGGAGACGTTTATGACTGACCTTGAAAAAAAATTTCAGCTTAAATTAGAACCTTCATTTTTCTAAGTATATGTATAATTGGTACACCGGGCCTCCGAAGGTCCAGTTTTACCATTGCCTGATACATTTTCTCTCAGGCATCAATACCCTAACTCATATACAGGATGAGACAACTGCCAAGTTATTGTACTAAAAAAAAAGATAGATCCTCAGACACCTGTCATGTTCATGAAAGCAGTGCCATCCTCTGACCTTTGCCAGTTCAAGGTCGATAATGAGACAAGTCAGGCAAATAGATCAGCATGCTCTGACTCCATTAGTGTTAGCTGTGTATGTCTTGAATTCACCGTACCTCCTGTCAATTAGTGTGGGTAACCAAAGGCAGTGCATAGCGAGATGCTGCTACCTTTCCCTCTACACCCTGCTGCATTTTAATTAGCTCTGGTCCCCAGACTATTTCTTTAGAGCTTCATTATAGCTATCGTCAAGAAATAAAAGGGAAGCTTTTTTTTTCTATTATATATTTTTTTTAATTATTTTTTTTTCCCTTGTCATAAATTAAAGGAAAAGTCTGATTAAACGAACAATAGATTTTGATAATTCAGAACTGTGCAGACATTATTCTAATACAATGCACTTCAATGTCGGTCAGAACCTTGCACACAATCAAATGAAGCCCAAGAGGCATGATTTAAAATCAGCAGGGGACAGCAGCATTTGAGTGAAAAGGGAAAGCCTATGCGCTCATGTGTGTAAGCATGCATCAAGTTTATGCTGGAATAACTCTCGTAATATTCATGCATAAATATCTGCACTAATTTGAAGCACACAATGGCAAGAGGATAGCTGGTTAAATGAAGCTACTGAAGCAGCATAAATGCGAAGTGATTCTGTTTTTTTTATTGTTCAGTAGGGTCACTTATCTCACTGTACAATGAATAAAAATAATGCAGATGCTTTGTGCAAGCTCTGTGTCTGTAGTCATAACATACTGTATGTATCTACAATTCACTGAGTCAAATATCAGGAAAGCTAAAAAAATAAATAAAAAAAAATTATCTAGCCAGGACTTGAGTACAGTGGGAATGCATAGGTGTGTTTCCTTAATATGGGGGAGATTTATCAAAGACATTTTATATATGCTTAATGATCTAAGCAGGGCTTGAGTACAGTGGGAATAGAACATATAGACTTGTCTATCTGTGCAGACGTGATGCAAACCTGATGCAATGGCCTGGACCTATATAAACCCCTATCTTCTTTGGTCCAATGACCTAGTGAGGTTTCAGATAGCCAGTAAGCACATTATAGTTTGTTCCTGAGTTTCCTGTTACCAACCCCGGCTTTCCTGAACTCTGAGTTGTTATCCTATCTGTGAACCAGACCAGCTACTTTCATGACTTTGCGTTCTTCCTGTCCTTATTTACTGTGTACTAGACCTAGCTTGTTCCTAATTTGAGTTCTCAATTGCAAGTGCATTTCTGCTTTATTCGTTGTACCATCGTTATTCTGGCCTCTAGTGTTAATTTAGCCTCGGAGACTCTGATACTATTTTCTACTAAGTGTCAATCCCAGCCACCCTAAGGTCTGGTAATATGCCTTCCTATCTTACCCCCTGTGCCTTTGTTAGTGTGTTGGCGTATACCTTGCTGAGAATCCTCCGCTGTCCCCGACATGATTATAATAAGTAAAGTACCGGTAGATGAAGAAATGCTACTTATGCTTTACAATAACACTTACCCGTGTATTCCTGTCCCCCTAATAGAATAGTAGCCTCAAGTGGGAGACACACTTACAATAAAAATATAAGGTTGCTGTGGAATGTACTTCAGCACACTAATAATCAAAGTATCAGTCTGAATTCCTTACATATTAAAGTGTTCCATTATTTGTTTATCTTAAACTTGATGTGTTGCTGTTATCTAGATACTATTGGATGATTATAATTTAAAATAGGGAGCCTAGTCACATGTTCCTTATAGACTGCCAGCTGATGCTTCAGTATAAAATTTCTCAGATAAAATATGTTACAAGAAAACGGCACTATGCAAATACAGAAACATATACAAAACAGGCCTTCATGACACACGAGGGAAGAATAGAGACCATAGAGACATATACTCTTTTTGTAGTCTGACTATTCTGTCTCTCCTGTTCTATTGGTGTGTCCTAAAAGAACATGCTTGAATTCACATTTATAATAATAATGATAATAATGATATAATATGCATAATAATTACACTGCTAGAACATTTTGCTCAGGAACCTGACAAGTGTTCCTGTAGAAAATTGTTCTATGTGAATCAGTGTTGGCAAAATAGTCTAGGCTCTCTGACATAAGGAACGCTTGGAAAGTTTCTTTTAACACAAGATAACTGAAACCGCATGTTTTACTGTAGATACCTGCCCAGTTTTCATAAAATGTGTCTTTACTCACAATATAACTCTTTAACCTATGCAATGTGTTTATAATATTTTATGTTGATTTAGAGTTTTTGTTTTAATTTTATCCGAAGTTTTAGGATTTGTTTTTCAAGCTTAGCTATTTTAGAGGGAAGAATATGTGGCCACATGACCATCATTAAATGTATTGCAGGCAATGGTTTTAGAATACATTCTGAATATCTACATATATATATAGGGTAATTGGGGGAGGTGGAGATTTTTTTCAATCAACATGTAGATTTTGAAATATGTTTTTCCCATACTTTATGCATTATGCATAGTGCAAGTAGGAGTTCAAATACATCCATTCTGAACGGAATATGTCTGCCTTTTTGCAACCTATGTTTGTTTAAAATGTATCTGTAACGGTCTGCTTTAGCACACTAAACTGCATGAGTAAAGTATTTCTTGAAGATCTGTGCAATACGTACAGTCAATGAAAGACAAGTTATTTAGCAATGGCCTATAACATTTATACTGTTCTTCTGAATCCCACTAGTAATTTACTGTTCTTTATCTTTGCTTTAATGTATGTTTACAGGTATAGGGCCTATATTGACTGCTGAAAAATGAAATCATTACAGTATTCACTGGGGATAAATCCATGAGTAATTTTGTTTTCACGTATTGTGCTAGTAATAGTGTAAATTAAGTTGTGTAATAACAACAAAACTAAGCATAGTGACAGGTGCATAAATAAAACACACTAACAAAACATGTTGGCAAACAGATAAGAATTGATTATATTATCGTGCAAGTGGGCATTTATTTTTAGTTTGGTTAGTAATTCAATTGTTCATTACTTTCAACTGGGGAATAATTTATTTATGTTAACACCTACTTTTTTAAAATTTAGATATTTTGCAATGGAACACATGTAAGCATTGGTCTTTCCAAGATAGAATTTGTATACGCAGTATATGATGTCCCAGTTCAGTTCCAAGGTTGTTTCTTTGTTCTCACATGTATATACGCTGTCCGGCATTGTCATATGTTAAGGGAGCTAAACTGCTTAATTCCTATAATCTGATGTACTCTTCACATTTCCTTCTTGGTTAACTTCTCTGGAAATCTAACACTACCTGAACAGAATGCACAACATCACTGGTTCTTCCAGAACTCCACGAATATGGAATAATCTTAAAGAAAGCATCAAACTGCCAAAATTTTCCAGCAAACTACCGGTAAATCTTGCGATCATTATATAATTTCACAGTTCATCTGTTAAGGTGCTAGCTTGATACTATTGCCTAGTTTTCTGTACTGACCCACATGACCTAACAGTCTACCAGACTGGAATTTCTAAAATATAATGAATCCAGCCTTATGAAGCATGGTCTGCATGAAGGTTATTAAAGTGACCTAATGAAGTGGTCTGGGTGCCATGTCGTCCGTTCCCCCCTCTGTTTTCATCCTGCAGTTGAAAACATTGCCATTCTGCAGGAACAGCAAGTTTTTTTTATGATTAGCCAGCCTTTAGTGGCTGCCATACTAACAGCCACTAGAAATATTAAAGAGTAAAACTGTGCTATTTAAATCAGATGATCTCAGCGGAGACCCTGTATTATTCTCTATAAATGTTTTATCCATTATGGGTGTTTTTTTATATATGTATTATACTCATTTGCTCCATTAGAAGATTTTGAGGCAGCTCTGCAAATACGCATGCAGGGACATTATTATGTTATTATTTATTATCATGCTTTATTTATAAAGCACCATCACATTCTGCAGTGCTGTCCAAGAGACAATAGAAAAGTTTGATAAACTAATGCAGGAGGATTCCTGTGCGAACTTACAATCTAGATACAATCTAGACAGGAGGTGAGGACCACAAGGTTTTAGAATGGTGTTAATACAGAGTGATATGAGGGCATACATTTGGGTACATGGAATGCATTCATTACGGATTTGAGTGTTAGGCTTCCATGAATAATAATGTTTTAGTGAGTGCTTAAAAGAAGGGAGACTAGGTAAAAGTCTAAAAGCGCTTTGAAGTGAGTTCCAGAGGGTTGGTGCTGCACAAGATAAATCCTGCAGTCTAGCATGGGAAGAGATGATAAGAGAAGATGGAAGGAGCAGGTCATCATTAGATCTTAGGGAGTGGGCTGGAATATATTTGTTGATTAGTGAGGACAGGTAGTGGGGAGCAAAATTAGTAAGGGCTTTGTATGTCAGAGTGAGAATCTTGAATTTAATTCTGCTGTAAAGAGATACATAGCCACTGGTAACATGGATTAGCTTGGCAGAGTAATTTAATATGGGCTGAAGAGGGGAGAGTAGGGAGAGATGAAGGTCAGTTAGTAGGTTATAGTAGTAGTCGAGAAGAAATAACTAGGGGGTGGATCAGTTGCTTAGTGGTATCAGCACTCAGAAACTGACAAAATATGGAAATATTGTATAGGTGGATATGTAAGGATGAAGAAACCATTTGGATGTGAGGGATGAAGGCAGGATTGGAGTTGAGTGTAACGCCAAAGCATCGGACTTGGGATGGAAGGGAGATGGTGATGCCGTCAACAGAGATAGAAAAGCCAGAAATTGTAACAAAGCCATTTAGATTATGTTTAAAAACGAATCTTTCCAATGTTAAAAGTGATAAAATGATTGTATGAAATCATTTTAGTCTCTTCAAATAGATTCCGAAAACAAGTGAAAGGGGGATATGTACAACTTTATGTATAATATAAATCTCCCCCACCAATACAGCACACATAGCACAATTAACATTTCATTCACTGAAGGAAAAGAGATAGCCAGATAAAAATTTCTGAATCATGTATGTGATTTCATACACATACGTATGTTCACTAATTCTTCCACTGACAGCAATGCACGACCTGGAAGTGGTTGACAAATCTAAATTATTTTCCAGTTTCAGCAGATGCCAGATATCAGTACATGGAGGATGACCATATAGTGGGGAAAATATGTATTTTTAGGTGTTTGCTGTGCAGTAAACATTTAATTAATTAAACAATGTTTGTATATCCAAATATGTTTTTTTTCTACATGGTGAATTAACTGAGACAGTTGCAGTTACTACCCAGATCTGTAAGATCATAACAAGTATTGATGCCCTCACATTACAGTCAGGCACCAGCATGGAGAACTTGTCTCTTGGAAGAGATGAAAAGTTGGTTCTATGTCCACGTGTGTAATAAAGGCAGTCCTAATACTAATGGGTAGTGATATCCCAAACGGTTCGCCAGCGAATAGTTCCTGGCGAACATAGCGTGTTTGCGTTCGCCATGGACGGCGAACATATGCAATGTTCGGTCCGCCCCCTATTCGTCATCATTGAGTAAACTTTGACCCTGTACCTCACAGTCAGCAGACACATTCCAGCCAATCAGCAGCAGACCCTACATCCCAGACCCTCCCAACTCCTAGACAGCATAAATTTTAGATTAATTCTGAAGCTGCATTCATTTTTTTTTAATTGTATTATTTATTTATTTTTTTGTGTTTATTAGACATTATTCCCCCCATAGCCAGTAACCTGTGCTTATTATACATTATCTCCCCCATAGCCAGTAACCTGTGTTTATTATACATTATCCCCCCACAACCAGTAACCTGTGTTTATTATACATTATCCCCGCATAGCCAGTAACCTGTGTTTATTATACATTATCCTCCCCATAGCCAGTAACCTGTGTTTATTATACATTATCCCCCCATAGCCAGTAACCTGTGTTTATTATACATTATCCCCCCCATAGCCAGTAACCTGTGTTTATTATACATTATCCCCCACAACCAGTAACCTGTGTTTATTATACAGTATCCCCCCATAGCCAGTAACCTGTGTTTATTATACATTATCCCCCCATTGCCAGTAACCTGTGCTTATTATACATTATCTGCCCCATAGCCAGTAACCTGTGTTTATTATACATTATCCCCCCCTCCTAGCCAGTAACCTGTGTGTATTGTACATTATCCCCCACATAGCCAGTAACCTGTGCTTATTATACATTATCCCCCCACAACCAGTAACCTGTGTTTATTATACATTATCTACCCACAACCAGTAACCTGTGTTTACTATACATTATCCCCCCATAGCCAGTAACCTGTGCTTATTATACATTATCCCCCCCATAGCCAGTAACCTCTGTTTATTATACATTATCCTCCCATAGCCAGTAACCTGTGTTTATTATACATTATCCCTCCCGCATTTCCGGACTTTTCTGGACTTTTGTTGCAGCCGCTTGGTAGATAACTCCCTAATTCCCACGGTATTAGGGAGTTATCTACCAAAAGGCTGAAAGACCTAAATTGGTCTTTCAGCTAAATTTACTAATACTAAGTAAAAATTACTTAGTATTAGTAAATTGTGCCCCTACTCGCAATACCGCGAGTAGGGGCATGTCTATTAAACAGCCTGTGGCTGCTCACTGTTAAAATAAATAAAAAAGGGTCCCCCCTCCCTGAGTGGGTGGGGGCCCTAAAGTAAAAAAGGCGTGAGGAACTATTGTCCTCCCCACTGGCCCCAACCCCTGAGCGGCGGTGGGGGCCCTAAATAAAAATTGGTGGGGACCTAATGTCCTCCCCCCTGGCCCCCACCCCTGAGCGGTGGGTGGGGGCCCTTAACAAGAATAAGGGGGGGACACACCTAATGTCCTCCCCCTGGCCCCCACCCCTGAGCGACGGGTGGGGGCCCTAAATACAAATGGGGGGGACCTAATGTCCTCCCCCCTGGCCCCCACCCCTGAGCGGTGGGTGGGGGCCCTAAACAAGAATAAGGGAGGGACCTAATGTCCTCCCCCCTGGCCCCCACCCCTGAGCGGTGGGTGGGGGCCCTAAATACTAATAAGGGGGGGGACAGGGGGAGGAAACGAATTGCACGTTACACGTTATTCCAAACAATTTAGGAATGTTAGGTGATGTGACGGTACAATCCGTTACTCCGTCAAGTATCCCCTTCTTCCCATAAAATAACATCAGCAAGTAATCCACAGAGTAATAAATTGCTGGTATCGCCAAATAATCCACACATGAGCCAAAGCTTAATGCTGGGACAAGACTGACTTTTAATGACACACTCTGCTTTTATGCAATTCTCCCCTGCAAGAGAGATGCCCACAGACAATTATGAATTACCCAATCACACAATGGTTACATCCCACACATCTCCTCCCCTTAGCCTGAGAGGTAACCCAAGTTTATCACATGACAGAAGGCTTCATATTTTGCATAACTTTCTTTACTTTATGCCTCCAGCAGCACAAGTCAATCAGAAAACTTTAAACCAATCAGTAACAGGCATCACATCCATATATAAAGCCCTGACAGTCACATGATTTCCTCTTTCTTTGCTGCTTACCAGCCAAGGCACAGGTCAGAGTATCTTGCTCCAAACAGTTTTCATTTATATTACATTTATCATTATATTTGAATGTTTATGGTGTGGTATTTGTCCCCTGCTACCCTCTCCCTTCTCTACCCTGATTATCTGCTAAATTGCTTTTACATTTTGGTATTAGACTTGCTTTTCTTCCCTGATAATTTGCTAGTTGCCTTTTCAGTTGGTATTAGCTTTGTCTCTTTAACCCCTTAAGGACCAAACTTCTGGAATAAAAGGGAATCATGACATGTCACACATGTCACGTGTCCTTAAAGGGTTAATATGATAATTTGCTAATTCCCTTTTGCTTTGTGGGGATTACATTGGTCCTTCTATCCTGATTTTTTTTATGTTGATTTTACGTTTTTCTATTGGACTTGTCTCTGCTGGCACTTTGTTGTTTCACTTTCTCTGATTTAATCTTGCGCGGATCGCAGCGTTTTACCGTGATCGCGTTTTGTTTGCTCTGGTGCCAGGACTTCAGGGCAGGTCTCTGGGGGTTGGGGGTACCGGGTGGACTCAGTACTGCACCGGCGGGCCGCGATCGCTTTGGCGATCGCGGACCGCACGGCGCACTTGCGCGCGAACGGCGGCCATCTTGAATCTTGCGGCTCTCGCGAGATTCACGTCGGCCATTCGGTTTTAGCCAGTTCGTGATTCCCACGAACTGGCAGTCTGCTCTACATTGTCAAAAATAAAGTTCCTGTGAAATGAAGTTCTCCAAGTCTTTTTCTGGGAGATTATGTATTAAATGTTCACTGCTAAAATCAATCCTGTTACACAACACTGGCAGGTGGAATAAAGTTGACAGGATTATGCATGGAGTGTCCACTTATGTAGGACTGATCCCTGCTGTGTGCATATACTGGATGCAGTACTCAGGTCTGCTGGCAGTCTGCTCTATAATGTTACATACTAATGTCATGTGAAATAAAAGTTTTCTTGTAAATCTGGAGGATTAAGACTGGACTTTTCCCTGCTGTGGGCACATAGTGAATGCTTTACTCTATCTGCTGGCAGGGAAATTAAATAGAGCTGATAACTTACTCAGCTCCCTAATCCCACTGGACCTCACAACCACTGGATATACTCCATCCCCACAGGGATACAGGACACAGTAGTGGAGGCACATAACGGAGTGATTAACAGGGGTGACCCCCCTTATGCTGGGTGAACTCCAAGCATGGCAGACACCTCTCCAAAGTGACATTGTGGTTCAGGGGTGACCCCCCTTACACTGGATGAACCCCAAGCGAATCTGGTCCCTGTCCTAGTGACATACCTAAACTGGGGTGAACCCCCTACGCTGGGTGACCCCCAAGCGAATCTGGTCCCTGTCCTTGTGACATACCTATACTGGGGTAACCCCCCAAGCGAATCTGGTCCCTGTCCTAGTGACATACCTATACTGGGGTGAAACCCCTACGCTGGGTGACCCCCAAGCGAATCTGGTTCCTGTCCTACTGACATACTTATACCGGGGTGAACCCCCTACGCTGGGTGACCCCCAAGCGAATCTGGTCCCTGTCCTACTGACATACATAGACTGGGGTGAACAACCTATGCTGGGCGAATCCCAAGCGAATCCTATTCCACTACTAGGGACATATATATACTGGGGTTTAACCCCCACGCCCTAGGACGGGCTGATAACGACGGAGTACGATCTGTTACCGTATGCACAGACCGGAACACAATGGATACATGTATGTCGACAGAACCAGGAAGGAGAGCTCACGGTGCTGCCAAATCTCCACAGTACTATATCCAATAAGGGTGACCCCTTGGATAATTTGGAGGCTACCATACCTCCCCATACATGGGCTTACGTCCCGACATTACTGACCGCTCATCCCGGTCTTATTGAGGGTGACCCCCTCCTCAGATCACTCCCAGGAAATCTCTAAGTGGTACTGATTGAAACAATTCTGGGTGACCCCCAGTTGTACGTGGAGGCCCACTTGTGGCAATAAGTGTACTGCCGTACCTGACACCTGTTCGGTACCCCACAAACCGAAAGAGTGTCCCAACATGCCATAAGAGACATACATACAGGGGTGACCCCCCTACCCCCCTACAGGGGTGACCCCCAGGTTAGTCTTACTACGGTGCTAGTGGCATAGGTACGAAGGGGTGATCCCCACGCCATTTTCTAGGGCTACCTTCAGAGTACGTTCTGTCATTGTATGCACAGACCAGGGCAGACTAGATGCATGTGTTCCGACACTTCTATGCTTCAACTGGAGGATCCGCACACCCTTCCCTTAACCGAGAAGGAGAACTCACAATACTGCCAAACTCCACAATTCTAGGACATATAAGGTTGAACCCTTGGATTATACATACTCGGGCAACGCCCCGACATCACAGACCGCTCGATCCTACTGAGGGTGTCCTCATTCTCAGACCACTATCCAGATCCTGAGAAAGTGGTACCTATTGATCGAAATTCTGGGTGACCACAGTTGTACACAGAGGCACACTGAGTGGCAATAAGCGTACTGTTGTACGATCCTGGCTCCACAGACCGAAAAGGTGTGAACCAACAGGTCAGACTTCCCTCAATTCCCCTGACCGATTTTCAGGGGAGGATTAAAGCCGCCAGGGCAGCTCCGGAGGAAGAAGTCCTCTCCAAGATACTGACTAACAAGTCGGACACCTTACCACCTAAACACCATTGGAAGGGCCCAACACGGCTCCCCTAAAGGGGGAACAGAACACCCCGTCCCTCAGAACGTCCTGTCCATTAAACATCTCAGGCTCCATCATCAGGGGATGAGGACTTCATCCCTCCCCCTTCTCTGGAGATCATGAGAGAATGGAGAGTCTCCATCGGAAGAGATAAAGTGACAGAATCCGCCTAGCAAGAAAGGTTTCCTTAGGCACACTGGACAATCTGGTTTGACTCATGTACCACCCGACATCCAGGGTCATCCGAGAGGGGTTTACCGGAGCACCGAGCACACTTTGCCAACTTCCGGCTTCAGGGAAAAGAAGTCCGAAACAAGCTCAGGGTGGAATGCCCATACCCTCTATGAACGAACAAGATAGTCCTCACCAGGGAGCTCGGTGTCACTGCGGGGATATCTATGTCCCGATCAGGCCGGGGTCCACGTAAAGGTGTAAGAGAAGGACTCAAAACCAGTTAGGATAAATAACTGGACATGATCATCCCCGAGTAAAAATTCTATACTTTGCGGAACTGACCCCACCCAAGACTCACCTCTAGAAACTCACGATGTGAAGGAATGGGTGCAAAGGGCAATATGTAGGTTGGAGGAACGCAAGGCAGTCAGTGGCGCAGAACAGCCCAATTAAAGATGGATTTTACACCTTTGAAGTTAGGGACGAAAGAACAAGGACCTCAAGCGGACGGACTATTGTTTTGGTAGTAAGGAAGAAGACAGGAGACTATCGCCCAGTCATCAATCTAGGCCAACCCAATGGTTTTGCGGCGTACCGACAACTCAAGAAGGAAGGTATACATCTATTAGGAGACCTACTCCTCGAAAGGGGTTTGCAAGATTGGATTTGAAGGACACTTACCTACTGGTTCACATGGTGCCTCAAGAAGTTTCGGAAGCTGGTCATGGCGCACTGAAGAGCAAAGGGTATCCGCTGTAGCATACCTAGACGACTTGCTGACCTTTTGCAAGTCCAATTCCTGACTACGTCTACAAACGAGATTTATGTTACTGTTTCGGGAATTGTTGGGATTCATAGTGAACAGAGAGGAGTCGGTTCGATCCCAGTTCCGAGTAACTACGTACCTCTACTTCGGAATAGATTCCACCTTGGGTGGATTACACCTTCCCACATCAGCGATAGCGATTTCCGTAAGGAAATCAGACAAGTACGGCGGAAAGGCTCCATAATCCCTTGACTATTTCCCAGGACCACTTCACTACCGGGCCAGACATCGGCTGAAAGCTCACTGCCTGAGATCCGGGCACCCCATTGGGATCAGAATGGCAAGGACTTCGATAGTACTCATTACCGAGGTAAAGGAGCCAAGCGTGGCACCTAGAATGATTGTTGTTAATTGGGATCATCCTCTGCTTCTTCAGTTTTAACTTGCTTTCGGGCAGATCCAAAAGGAGAACACCATCTATTGATAATGCAGGAGCGGCTAGAGTTGGTGGATTGGTGTCTTCCAAGGGAGACTGGTATGTCAAGGGACTATCGCAACCAACTAGAGACCTATCATGAGACTCATGGACAACAGGTATTCCCCGAAATAACTTATCCGCATGGAACACTTGGAGTTCGCTAGGGTATGGAAAGGGACTGCGATCCTTTTATTACCCCTATCTACCTCGATGTTGAATCTTTATCATAAAGATTTTCACTACGGACTGTTTGGAAGGATCCGACCATTTCTTTAACGGGATTCGTTCCGCTATTTAGACGGCGCATAGTACGATTCACGACACTCCGGTCAATCAAGAGCCTTTCTGCGGGGTAGCAAACGGTCCAGAACCATGAATCAAAGTATCACTGTTGTCGGACTTTGATTGGGGTCTTTTGGAACTAGTCAGATAACACGAACCTATCCCTCCGTCAGCCGTCAGCCATAGTCATGTTACTTTAGATTTTTCGTCGGGTATCAGATATACTGGAGTTCGACGTAGATGGTCTTTTCAGTATCACCAGAAGGAAGGATCTCTACGGTGTCTCGTAGAACTAAATCCTATTCGCATCCGTATTTTACCCGATTCCCGGCGGTTTCCCAGTCTTTGTGCAGTTATAGCAGTGTTTTGTTATATGGAGATCCCGACAACACTTAGATTGTCACATTAAGGACATCTGCTGGGCTTATACCAACCATACAAGCCAGTTACCATGAACACTCCGTCTAGATGGGTTCATTGGTTGTTATCGCTAACGGGGGTGGAGACGTGCTTTGGGTACGAGACGTGGCTGCTTCTCAGGCCTTCACGGGGGGGCCTCTATATTTTACAGGCGGCGAATTGGACACGGCGAGACAATTTCCGGATATTTATTTTCGTCAAACCACACACGCATCCTTCTCGCTCATACCACAGCTTTAAAAATGCAATATATGAAGCTTCCTGTCATGTGATAAAATTGTAGATTATGCTAACGTAGTGTACCTATAATCTTAATTTTAATAATGACAGGAGGCGAGTATTTTCCCTCCCTGTTTCCCTCCCTATACTCTGGGAAATTCTAATTTTCTGGTTGTCATTTTCACAGTCTAATTATAAGGTTTTGGGTATTTCAGTATATTTATGGGATGCTTATCTGGTTGACAGGTGTTACAGCTGTGGCGATTATTAAGTATACTAAGGTTGTTTAATGTTTCAGTATATTAACGTAATATAAATATAGATACATATAGTACTGGATTTAATGTGGACATCAGTTGGGTTCCATCACCTTTCACGTATTTCTGTTCTTTTCAGAGTAACCATCATAAAGATCAAGATAAAGCTGGAAGGTTTCAAGTCGTGTTCCAAGTTATGTTCTACACATTACTCAGGACTGTTATTTGAATTCCCTGACGTTATAATGGACTGTTTTTCGCATCAAAGAAAGAGGAAATCATGTGACTGTCAGGGCTTTATATATGGATGTGATGCCTGTTACTGATTGGTTTAAAGTTTTCTGATTGACTTGTGCTGCTGGAGGCATAAAGTAAAGAAAGTTATGCAAAATACTCGCCTCCTGTCATTATTAAAATTAAGATTATAGGTACACTACGTTAGCATAATCTACAATTATACGTACAGTTTAAAACATACTTTTTACCTAACATTCATAACTCTAAAACCATACATCACATTCACATAAAAATTACATATTCACAATCAATCCATTCGGGGGAACAACATATTAAAAAATGGCATGAATCAGACCAGGGGTTCAAAAGTTAGTAAAAGTATATTTTGGTCCCTGGCTGGCAGCATGGCAATCTGGTTTAAACAGGTTTTACAGAGGCCTCTATCCTGGAGACAATGGGGAAAGTAATCCAATTATCCAGGGCTAGAGGCAGACTCCATTGAGCACATGGTTGCAAAAATACATAAAACACTTTAAAATACATAAAGTCACCTTTTACACATAACACACAGACATTTCACATATCCCCAGATAGCTGGGATCTGAGCGCACAAAACTACCGAATAGCGCTCAGATCCTATTCACACAGTTCAATTGCCATGGAGCTAAAGTCTTTCCCATAGTCTTTCATTATATGAATGGGCTCCATGGCATAGCTATCTGGGGTATTACCGTTCACACAGGGCAAGTACCGAATGACCCCACTGTATTTAAAGGGCCAGAATGAGTGACACACACTCTGGTATGGCCGAATTCTGTTTTTAAAGGGCCCAATCTCCCAGGGCCATAGTCCAAAGGCAACAGGCGGGCAGCCAGGCTTCTCCAATGCAATGTGGCGATATTGCTCTCGTCACAGGTGATTTATGCCCTTTATGGATTAAAACCAGACTCTGCATCAACTATGTAATTTTCCATGGGAGTTTTGCCATGGATCCCTCTCCGGCATGCCATAGTCCATGTGTTAGTCCCCTTGAAACAACTTTTCCATCACTATTGTGGCCAGAAAGAGTCCCTGTGGGTTTTAAAATTTGCCTGCCTATTGAAGTCTATGGCCGTTCACCGGGTTCGCCCGTTCGCGAACATTTGCGGAAGTTCGCGTTCGCCATTCGCGAACGGAAAATGTCATGTTTGCGACATCACTACTAATGGGTGACAGCAGAGTGCAGATCTCACATGGGTAAACAAGAAGTTAACATAACCTGGATATCATCCTGCAATCTAACATAAGCTAGCAATGCAACCCTTTGGATTTTCCATTTATATTTTGTGTTTGAATTCTTCAGTACACGAGTAACAATTTTAATTATTCACTGAGGTATACTTATTGTTGTGGTGTTGAGGATTCCACAAGTCATGTTGATCGAAGCCTGTGGGTTGGTGCCTGATTCACTGATTAATTGAATGAATGCTATCACACTGGAAACAAATGCATGTAAGATATAGTATAGTTAAAAAAGACTCACTGGCGGGGGGGCGGAGCTTAACAACCAAGGCGAGCGGTCGCACTATTCTAGGGCTCCTAGGCCCAAACGAGACGAACCGGGCGAACACCCTTCTACCCAGCGACCGGACCGCAGTGAATGCCACCGGCCCACACTCTAACAACATGGGTCGCAAAACGGGCAAGAAAAACCCGGGGAAAAACAACCCGGGACTCACCATAGGAGACATGTGGCGGCAGGCCCGAGGCGCAAACGAAGCCAACATGGCGGCACTCCACGGAGGCTGCTCGGACTTCTCCGACGATCTCTCAGGTGAGGAATACCTACCAACCCACACAACAGGATGACCCTCACCACCGACTAACACCACACAGGACCCCACACCAGTGACAGTGGAGATCCTTAAGCAAATGCTAGCGGATCACCACAACGACATCCACAAGGAAATCTCTGCACTGAGGGGGGACCTAAAGGGGGTGACCAGCCGCCTAACTGCAATAGAGAACCGCACTGACACGAACACAGAAGACATTAGAGAACTCAAACGTACCGTGCAGGAGCTGCAGCTACAGCAACGCTCCCAGGACCACCGCATAGCCGAGAATGAAGATGCCAGGCGGCGAAACAACTTGAAACTCAGGGGGCTCCCAGACGACGCCAAAGATGCAGGCCTACCACAGACCATCAAACGCCTGCTCGCAATGATTCTACCACCAGCACAAGCAGAGCTCATTCGACCGGAACACATTTACAAGATCCCCATATCACCAAAGGCACCCGCTGGGTCTACTAGGGACACCATTGTCGTTTTCCGGAACGGCTCAGACAAAATGGCGGTTCTGGACGCCCTGCGGGGCAAGACGCCCCCACAGTTTGATGGCAAGGCCCTAAGTTTCTATGCAGACCTCTCCAGCAACACCCTGGCTTGGAGACGGTCCCTTCAGCCACTCACCACTCTACTTCGCCAAAAAGGCCTCAGCTATCGCTGGCGACCAGCTCACACCCTCACAGTCCAACAGGGACCTGATTCGCATCAGATACGGGACTTAGGCGATGCGACACCAATCCTACGCTCCTTGGGCCTCACTATGGACTCCCTTACACCACAAGGTCAGAAGACCCAAGCATCTCCACAACACAGATGGGATCCAGCCAGGGACGGACTGACAGTGGCCTGGGCCCCCGGGCAAAATTAGGACCTGGGCCCCCGGCAGACCAATATATATGCGCTACGGAATCTGTTGCCGCTATAAAAAGGCAATAATAATAATATGCTGGTATATAAGATGGTGTATGTACGGTGTATTTGGTTATATATGTACATGTAAAGTAAATGTATGTTTTGTGTGTATATTCACTGTGAGCCTTGGTTTAAGTGAATAGATGTATGTTTTTGTCTAGTGCCACGATGTGTGGATTCAGAGTAATATAACTAATTTATTTTTTTTAAATAGGGTAGTATTTATAGGACCACTAGAGTGCCAGGAAAACAAACTCATTTTCCTGGCACTATAGGGTCTTTGTGTGCCCTGCACCCTCTGGGTCCCACTCTTACTGGGCTGAAGGGTGAGGAAGGGGTTAAACTCTCCTCTTCTGACGTCAGCGCTGAATGCACATGCGCAGCAAGAGCCGCGCGCGCATTCAGTCCATAGGAAAGCATTTCTCAATGCTTTCCTATGGGCGGCAGCGTCTTCTCACTGTGGTTTTCACAGTGAGAAGGGTGGAATCGCCTCTAGCGGCTGTCAATGAGACAGCCACTAGAGGCTGCAGGGATAACCCTAGATGGACCTGGCACCCAGACCACTTCATTGAGCTGAAGTGGTCTGGGTGCCTATAGTGGTCCTTTTAAGTGTGTATGTGAATCATGGCAATGTGTTTATATGAGCAATGCAGGCATCCAAAGTACTAACCATGTGCTAAAAGTTACGAGCCACCTTAAAGGGACACTATAGTCACCAGAACAACTTCAGATTAATGGAGTTGTTCTGGTATGTATAGCCAGTCCTTACAGGCATTTTAATGTAAACCCTGCCTTTTCAGAAAAGGGCAGTGTTTACATTGCTGCATAGGGACACCTCTCGTGGCAGTCACTCAGACGGCCACTAGAGGTGCTTCTCGGGTCAGTGATAGACAATGTGCAGCACTGATGTTCAGTGTCTCATAATTCTGATTATCTCAGTGAATGGGCCAGAGCATGGGCTGAGCCAACTCCGGCGGACCCGTGTGGCCCTGAAATAAAGGTACATTTATTACCTTTTTAGGAGGGGCAAGGGGATGCCGGTAACCTAAATGGTGTATCTTTTTTTACACTATATGGTCAGGAATACTCTATGACATCAGTGTGTGTGTGCAGGGACATATTTATATTGAGGGTCTGCTTGCAAGGCCATATTTGGATGTAGTTTGTGTGTGAACTCAGGTTTGCATGTGTGGAACATCCGTGTGTGTGAACACAGGGGCATGTAGTTGTTATAAGTGCTGTAGTGGGGAAGGGGTAATAGAGGGAAGCAGGAGGTAATATAAGCTATTGAGGGTGCAAGGGAGGAATAGAGGCTGAAGTGGGTAACAGGTGTAGAATATGTAGGGGGTGATAGGGGTTGTAGCATGTGTAAGGGGTGATAGGGGTTGTAGTGGATAATAGGGGTTGTAGGATGTGTAAGGGGTGATATGGGTTGTAGTGGATAATAGGGGTTGTAGGATGTGTAAGGGGTGATAGGGGTTGTAGTGGATAATAGGGGTTGTAGCATGTGTAGGGATAGTAGGGGTTGTAGTGGATAATAGGGGTGTAGGATGTGTAAGGGGTGATAAGGGTTGTAGTGGGTAATAGGGGTTGTAGGATGTGTAGGGATAATAGGGGTTGTAGTGGATAATAGGGGTGTAGGATGTGTAAGGGGTGATAAGGGTTGTAGTGGGTAAGGGTTGTAGGATGTGTATGGGGTGATAGGGGTTGTAGTGGGTAATAGGGGTTGTAGGATGTGTATGGGGTGATAGGGGTTGTAGTGGGTAATAGGGGTTGTAGGATGTGTATGGGGGTGATAGGGGTTGTAGTGTGTGTAGGGAGTGATAGGGGTTGTGGTGTGTGTAGGGAGTGATAGGGGTTGTGGTGTGTGTAGGGAGTGATAGGGGTTGTGGTGTGTGTAGGGAGTGATAGGGGTTGTGGTGTGTGTAGGGAGTGATAAGGGCTGTAGGATGTGTATGGGGGTGATAGGGGTTGTAGGGTGTAGGGAGTGATAGGGGTTGTGGTGTGTGTAGGGAGTGATAGGGGTTGTGGTGTGTGTAGGGAGTGATAAGGGCTGTAGGATGTGTATGGGGGTGATAGGGGTTGTAGGGTGTAGGGAGTGATAGGGGTTGTGGTGTGTGTAGGGAGTGATAGGGGTTGTAGGATGTGTATGGGGGTGATAGGGGTTGTAGTGTGTGTAGGGAGTGATAGGGGTTGTAGGATGTGTATGGGGTGATAGGGGTTGTGGTGTGTGTAGGGAGTGATAGGGGTTGTAGGATGTGTATGGGGGTGATAGGGGTTGTAGTGTGTGTAGGGAGTGATAGGGGTTGTGGTGTGTGTAGGGAGTGATAGGGGGTGTAGGGAGTGATAGGGGTTGTAGGATGTGTATGGGGTGATAGGGGTTGTGGTGTGTGTAGGGAGTGATAGGGGTTGTGGTGTGTGTAGGGAGTGATAGGGGTTGTAGGATGTGTATGGGGGTGATAGGGGTTGTACTGTGTGTAGGGAGTGATAGGGGTTGTAGAGTGTGTAGGGAGTGATAGAGGTTGTAGGATGTGTATGGGGGTGACAGGGGTTGTAGGATTGTGTATGGGGGTGATAGCGGTTTTTAGTGTGTGTAGGGAGTGATAGGGGTTGTAGTGTGTGTGTTGGGGCTTGGTGAATAAAGGGGAATGGATGGATAGGTTAAAAAAAGTTAAATAATGTATCCCCCCTCCCTAAACCTTACCTTTGTCCAGGAAGGGGGTAATCCTTACCCACGGTGGTGCAGAGAGTCCAACCTCCATCCTGCCATGTGAGTGTCTAGAAGAGCTCCCTCCCTGGCCGGACATGGAACTGCGGGCAGGCTGCCTGAAACGCTGATAAAGCAGCTCCGCAGGGGCTGCTCTGATCAGTTACAGGCAGCCTGCATGGAGGGCTCAACTCAGGGCAGAGGCTCTACTTCTTTTTTCTTCCAGCCTAGACAGGCACAGTGAGAGGCAGCCTGGAGGGTCTTTGATAAGGCCCCTGGGCTGTCTCTCAGTGTGCTACAAACTGTGAGTACAGCACGGCCGACCATGGGGGGGATTGGGAAGCTTCTCTAACAGCAGGGGCCCGCAGAAGTTCATGCGGCCCCTTACTGAGTGCAGGCTGGCTGGGGAGCTTGCTGAACTCCCCAGCTGCTATTACATTCTGCACCACAGGCGGGCCCCCCAGAGCCTCGGGCCCTCGGTCCATGACCGATATGCCCGAGTGCTCAGTCCGCCCCTGGATCCAGCCAGGACAGTCCCGTTCGTCCCGCAAGGCCTCACGCCGGACCCATATGCTACCATCACCACTTGAACAGCGATGGGCGACCGCAAGTACACGTATGATGGCAGACTAATAACTGTACTCCGGTTTTAATTGCCCCCGGTTGACCCGAGACGCTTGGACAGAGCAATACCGCACCCAGGGTGCGCTTTCTCAATCACAGACCCAGTTGGTCCTAATTACATAATTTAAGCACTGTTTGCTCTCGTTCTGCTGCATAAGCACTTGCTTTCTCTGCATTTTCTTTAATATGCTCCACCTGGCGATAGATGTTCACCTATAGTTATTTGATACCAGACGAGATTATTGCAAGCAACGCATATAACCTGCCAGTTATTTCTACAGGGCCAGTCATCACACAATTTGTTCCCCTTTTTATTTAGTTGTTTTACTTACAAGTTAGCCGCAATTTTAGTTACTATACCGAGCTGTAGACATACAAGGCTTGACTATATGGGGGCAGCTAACATGACCCACCATGGTGCTTACACCCACTCCACCAGAGCTAAGGACAGGCGCTATGTAGACATGTACCTAAATGTTATGTGTCCCAATGAAGTAACACACAATCTGTATATTCTACCTGTATAAGTGCTGATACTAAGTGTTGTATTATACCTATCACGATATCACATGGGGTCGATGCGGCCAATCAATGTAGTACACCTTAGATATATACGGGTTACCAACGGAAAGTCCCAATTTAACTCTTTGTAAACTCTCATGCACGGCCACTGACCTTCCGCCCTAAGCAGAGGGCCAGCGTGTCCCACCGTATGGATTGTGATGGGCCCACTAGGGAGGCCTATATGTCGAACCAAATAGTCAGGCTGCGGATTGGACAGGCCAAGCCGCACACCCTAAACCCAGTAGAACAACTGGCACATCCACTAAATCCCGACACTCTCGAGCTCCCACGAGCTGTTACACTACTCACCCCAAATGGATGGAGCTGCCAGTATAAGATATGAAGCCATCGAATATTCTAAAGCCTAGGGAATATCTAGATGCTGTAGCATGAGGCACACCTTGTATCCGCGGGGGCAGCCTGGGTGACACACAGACCCGTAACATAAAAGTGTACCCTCTTATGTGTTCTATCACTTACACTGATGCTGATAACGTGTTTAACCAATTAAGACTCAGGTGTACCGTCATGTATTGTTGCGTTTATCTTTCATCCATATGTACTGTATGATCATATGTTAACATTGTAAAAGTGGAAATATTTCCACAACAAAAATAAAGAATTCAAAAAAAAAAAAAAAAAGACTCACTGGCAGAAAATTACGCTACTAAATTTAAGGCTATGTTTACATTTTAAATTACTTTATAGCAGATTTTGATAATGTATTCTTTTCAAAAAACATGAAAAAGAGTTAATGAGTGTTAAATATCAAAGGCAATAATTATATGCACCATCTATTAATTATGAAATGAATAAGATAAAATATTTCAGTTAGATAGAGAGCATTTGGATGCTGATTTTTTAAAAACGTGGTATACTTTATTAATATAATCAAGACAATAGCAATTAGAATTCTGGAACACTCATTAGAGAAACTTTCTCAGAAGCCCATTCAGTTTTATTTAGCCTTGACTATCCTCTGGAATGTTGGAACTCCTACGGCATGATCCAGGTGGCTTATTCATATGCCGCAGGTCAGGAAAACACAAACTAAATGGTCCTCTGGTTGCCTGTTCATGAAAAAGACGCTGCCCGGAAAGCTTACAAATTGGCAGCCCGCCAATGAAGGTTTTGCTTCCACCCATTATTTGTTGTTGCTTTTAGTGACAAGCTGTTTCATTCTAATAAATTCAATCACCTCTATGACCCACAGTTTTACCACAGAAAGAGTCATGTCTCGAGGTAATACGCAGCAAACAATCAACACAACCTGTTTCAACAGTTATATTAAAAATGCAAATTAATATCACCAATGATTTTCATCATACGCATAATAAAATACAATAATATCCAAAAACTTATTTTTACTCAACAATGATTGCTTCCTGTAGGGTACAACATATTTAGATCGCATTGCACTAGCACAAACATAGCAACATAGTTAATATGATTGAAAAAAGGCATGAGTACATAATGTTTTTTTATAAACCAGAGGAAATTAAATTAAATATAAAAAAGACTAAAGTCATGGTCACAACTGTCCCCAAGGAGAAGAAAAAAAGCAATTCCTTTTCCCAAAACAACATTCATATTTTTTCTGGATTGACATCCATCCTATGATTACATTTGTTTCTGTCAATTAATTAACTCTAATGCAGAACCTTCCAACGAGTATCTCTTGTGCTTCTGGTGGTCACACAAACTGTGAACTTCAGTCTGCTACTTACTGGAGTCAGATGAAGGGATTTTGTTGTAATTAGTAAATATCAATAGAACTCAGCAAGAACTCTTTGAATATTAACTCAATAATAACCCTCAGACACTGAGCTAGAGCCCAGATTCAACGTGAAACCATAGAGCGTTAAAGGGATATCCTAAACTGAATAGCAAAGTTGTGCCTAAATTTCTGGTGATGATAATGGGCTCCATCTTGGTATTACTCAGAGTACATGTATAGGATCTGCCCCAGGTGCCAAATACTCCAGGTATGCCCCTGCATCCACCTGAGGAAGACGCAAAGGAGCGCTGAAACGCGTTGTGCTTTTTGGACTGTGGCATTCCAGTTACCTTGATGTAAGGTTTTTATTATTGTTGAAATATATTTCATTTATACTATTCTAACTGGGTTTAACTTTTTCATGTATCCTAGAGCAACTGTGGACAAGGATACCTCCCTATTACTGTGGGCATCTTATATCACACCAAGGCTTTACTACCTGATACTAACTATTGATTTTATATTCTATTTTCCACATTATTGTATACTACTGGTTGCCCTATATGAGTTTATCTCTTTCATTTCCAGTGGCTCCTTTTAAACCTATTTTATGGTACAGTATTTTATACCTCATCACTTGGTGCTTCCACACAAGTGGTGTATATTACACAGTGTGACACATTCTGGAGTGTATATATATATTCCTATGTACCTTTGTTTTTGTGCTGTTCACTACCTATTGTTTATTGTATTTATTGTAACAGTGGAATTATCGTGATTTATTCCAGAGTGTTAACCAGCTGCACTTTATCTTAACGCTAGGTATTACACACCATATGCATTTTAAAAGTTTTATGGTGTATATATAGTAGTGTCAGATTTTACTATTTTTTAAATAGTAGTTATTTTTATATTATTATTATTATTAAGTTATTATTATTATGTTATTATTTATATAGCGCCATCAAATTCTGCAGCGCTTTACAATTGGTGGACAAACAGACATGTAGTTGTAACCAGACAAGTTGGACATACAGGAACAGAGGGGTTGAGGGCCCTGCTCAGTGAGCTTACATGCTAGAGGGAGTGGGGTAAAATTACACAAAAAGGTAAGGATAGCATTAGACTAATGACAGTTGCAAGAGAGGAATCAGTCGGGAGCTATTAACAGTTTAATTGATACACTTTTATGAAGAAGTGGGTTTTTAATGATTTTTTTGAAGGAGTGGAGACTGGGTGAGCATCTAACAGAAAAGGGAAGCGAGTTACATAGGAACGGTGCAGCCCTCGAGAAGTCTTGAAGTTGAGCATCAGAGGTGGGAGTATGGACAAAAGATAGACGTAAGTATTCAGCAGAGTGTAAGGGCCTAGACGGGACATACTTGTGTATTAGGGAGGATAGATATGCAGAAGCAGCATTGTGTAGAGATTTTAAAGCAAGAACCAGAATTTTAAATTGATATATATAGTAGTATCAGGTTTTAATATTTATATTTTTATATATATATATATATATATACACACATATATATATATATATATATATATATATATATATATAATCTCCAGAAGATTACACCTCCCCCAAAACAGAAATCCAATCCAAAAATTGAGCTGTTAGTCTTTTTATTTTTTTATTGTGTGTTCTAATATATCCCATAGTCGAGTGGCCAATTAGATGTCCCTTTAAATGTGTCTTTAGCCTAATCATAATTTTACTGCTTTATGTTCGTATACTTTTCAATTTTTATTGAATTGTATATAATTCATCTCTGTTATTGTAATTAAACCCCTTCACTATTGAACATTTTTTGTAAAAATATTAGCATAGCATGTACTTGAAACAAGGGCTGCATAGCTAGCATAAAGGTTTTTGTAAGGACCTAAAAGCTTACTAAAAATAAAAAAAAATAAAAAAAATGAAATGAATGTATATAAGCATTATAACTGCTTACAGTAAATCTAGTTTTTCATCTTATATGTCATGCCTTAACTATGGTATCCTCTTACTTCCTGGTTCCACGGAGCCTAGCCACACCCCTTTATGACACGGTCTGCCTATTTAATCTGACTGCACCAGCTGATCAGGGCTGGATTATTGAACTACGTTCCGTACTCACGAACCGGCTACAACTTCGTTGTGAAAACCTCTGTTACCAGACCGGACTGAAAGACTCTGCAAGTTCCCTTCACCTCTCCTCATCCACAACTAAAAGCTTAACACTCTCCATCCAGGATAAACGCCTCTGAGGAGATCTCGGGAACCAGTGTTCTATGTGCCGGAAGCGAAGTAAAACCTCTGTGATAAGCATTGCATCTCAAGCTGTTATTTCCTGTCTCCAAAATCCTTCGATAATACAAAACCGTTACAGCTAACTTCAACTCATACTTTATCTCAGTTAGCTGCATCTGTCTTGCTTCGGTTAAAGTCTATGGAACAGCTATTGTGACTGCTTATCACCTAAACCGTTGATTCTACTAAGAGACTCTTTATTGATTCAGTGTCTGCAATTTACTATCGTTTACTCCTTAAAGCTACAGTGCCTGTAATTGTGGACTTCAGTTATCATTTACTACTTAAAGCTACAGTGCCTGTAATTGTGGACTTCAGTTATCATTTACTACTTAAAGCTACAGTGCCTGTAATTGTGGACTTCAGTTATCATTTACTACTTAAAGCTACAGTGCTTATAATTGTGGACTTCAGTTATCGTTTATTACTTAAAACTACAGTACCTGTAAATTGGAATTAAAGTCAATACCTTTTACTTTTTATAATAAATATTCAAACTATACGAAATCTGCAGTTGTGTTCCTTCATAACAAATGTTTAGACGTGACAGAATAATCCAGCCATTGTAATGGATCCAGCAGATTTCGATTCTACTATAACTACGCTGAATCAAAGAGTTAATGCACTAGCCCAAAGTGTGCAAGACCTGCAAGTTACTAACGAGAGACTTCTCACTTATATCAGAGATTTACAAACTCATACTCCTCATACTACTCTGCACTCGGCTAGTGATCCTGCTGTGTGTAACCCTGAAAAGTTCTATGGAGATCGTTCAAAATACAGGGAGTTCCTCAACTCTTGCAAACTTTTAATTGCTTTGAAACCTAGATCCTATCCTACAGAAAGAACTAAAGTTTGTTCGGTTATTTCCTTTCTAAGAGGTGAACCTATGTCATGGGCTCATTCCTTTCTGGAAAACGATGACCCCATTTTAAATTCACTAGATAAATTTTTTGAAGCCATGTCTCTTCTCTATGAAGATCCTAACAAACAAGCTACAGCTGATTTAACAATCAGAACACTACAGCAAAGAAATAGACCCGTTGAAGATTACATTGCTGAATTCAAAAGATGGGCTATAGAAACGCAATGGAATGACATCACATTGCGCAACCAATTTCGAATTGGTTTATCGGAAGCTGTAAAAGATGAATTATCTAGAACAGAACTCCCTACTAATTTGAATGCTCTAATTCGCCTATCAATCAGCATTGACAGAAGATTAAGAGAAAGAAATGCCGAAAAAGCCCTTTCACATTCAAAAGACCGCAAACCTTTCACTCCCTCAAAAGCTCCAGATAAGACTTCCATACCAAGTGAACCTATGGAAATAGGGATAATAAGAAGTCCCCTCACTCCTGAAGAGAAAAATCGAAGACGTCAATTAAACCTATGCATGTATTGTGCCTCTCAAGTTCATTTAGTCTCTGATTGTCCTTCATTGAAACGGATAAAAGGCAGAAGGCAGTCTCACGCCTCTTCCATCCTAAGTGTACTTCCCTCTACAGCAAATACTCAAATGTCCCCTATCGTTCTTGTATTACAGTGGGACAATAAAAGAATTATAACCAAGGCTGTTATCGATTCCGGTGCAAATGGAGTATTCATCGACTCAGCCTTTGTAACAAAGAATAAAATTCCTTGTGTTCGTAAAAGAACTTCTGTACCTGTTAAAGTGATTGACGGGTCCCTCATCTCATCGGGACCAATACTTCATGAATCCATCCCTCTAAAAGTAACCATCAATCATACTCATACGGAAAGTCTTATATTTGATGTCATCTCATCACCATTATTTCCTATTATATTAGGGATCAACTGGTTAAGGAACCACAACCCTCAAATCTCATGGTTTCCCTTCTCTCTTGCATTTGATTCTGATTATTGCAAGAAAACATGCTTGCAACGTATTCCAATTCTCCAGTCTACGAAAGAACCAGCTAAAACCTCATGTTGTTCTGACACCGAACTGGAGTCTCCTCCTCCTACAGTCATTGGAATCCTATCTTCTCTTATCGACGACGTTAAAGGTCTCAGTGAAGACGCTCTTGAACTTCCTAAATCAAGTAAATTATCCAAGAAAAACGGTCTCTACTATTTTAAAGACCGGATTTATGTACCTCCCTCTTTCAGAATTAAAGTACTTGAAATTATTCATGATTCTCCTCTGGCAGGTCATCCAGGTATGAAAAAGACCCTTGAATTGTCTAAAAGATACTATTGGTGGCCTCGTCAAGACCAAACTATTGAATCTTATGTCAATTCCTGTTCTGTATGCCAAAGATCCAAACATGTGTCATTGCTAAAGCCTTATCATCCTGACCCTTTCCAAAGAAATGTCACTACTTCTCCTGATCCCATATTGGTCCAGGGTGAAGAAGAATACGAAATTCAAAGTATACTGGATTCAAGGATCCATCGTGGCTCCTTACAATACCTCATCAGATGGAAAGGATATGGTGTTGATGAAGATACATGGGAAAACTCCTCTGTTGTTCATGCTAATAAATTGATTTCCAAATTTCACAAGAGTTACCCTTCTAAACCAAGTCAATAGCACCCAGAGGTTGCTCATTAAAGAGGGGGTACTGTCATGCCTTAACTATGGTATCCTCTTACTTCCTGGTTCCACGGAGCCTAGCCACACCCCTTTATGACACGGTCTGCCTATTTAATCTGACTGCACCAGCTGATCAGGGCTGGATTATTGAACTACGTTCCGTACTCACGAACCGGCTACAACTTCGTTGTGAAAACCTCTGTTACCAGACCGGACTGAAAGACTCTGCAAGTTCCCTTCACCTCTCCTCATCCACAACTAAAAGCTTAACACTCTCCATCCAGGATAAACGCCTCTGAGGAGATGTCGGGAACCAGTGTTCTATGTGCCGGAAGCGAAGTAAAACCTCTGTGATAAGCATTGCATCTCAAGCTGTTATTTCCTGTCTCCAAAATCCTTCGATAATACAAAACCGTTACAGCTAACTTCAACTCATACTTTATCTCAGTTAGCTGCATCTGTCTTGCTTCGGTTAAAGTCTATGGAACAGCTATTGTGACTGCTTATCACCTAAACCGTTGATTCTACTAAGAGACTCTTTATTGATTCAGTGTCTGCAATTTACTATCGTTTACTCCTTAAAGCTACAGTGCCTGTAATTGTGGACTTCAGTTATCATTTACTACTTAAAGCTACAGTGCCTGTAATTGTGGACTTCAGTTATCATTTACTACTTAAAGCTACAGTGCCTGTAATTGTGGACTTCAGTTATCATTTACTACTTAAAGCTACAGTGCTTATAATTGTGGACTTCAGTTATCGTTTATTACTTAAAACTACAGTACCTGTAAATTGGAATTAAAGTCAATACCTTTTACTTTTTATAATAAATATTCAAACTATACGAAATCTGCAGTTGTGTTCCTTCATAACAAATGTTTAGACGTGACATTATATATATCTAAAATAAAGATATTTAAAACTGTTGTAGCAAATGTTATGTAATGCTAATGTATTGCTAACAGTGAAATGGTCATTCACTCACCTCCTCTCTTACTGTAGGAATAACATGTCACATTGAAACTTTATTTACTGTTTAAAAGCAAGGGGTGAGTTTAAATGCTCTGCAAAACTTAAAGGCATTATGTTAGTGACTAATGGATTCTGGCAGAGAATGTGTTCCTCAACCAGGGCCGGTGCAAGGATTTTTGGCGCCCTAGGCAAAATAAAAATTCTCATTTTAGTGAATAACCCTGTAGCTTTGGTTCACGACACTGACAAATTGCACAAAAGGCCACAATGTAAAATAAAGTGCGAATTGAAATAGTTTAATACATTAACATTCTGAAAGTGCAATACAACATACAGTTGTTAAGAGAAAAACACATGCCCACATTTATATTATAGTGGCATACTTGCATAATATAAGTGCAACAATGGAAATGGTATGGTCATACAAAGAACCCCAAACACATAGCAAAATAAATACATAAATGCAGCATTCGATTTAAGTGCTAAACAACTTTGTAAACAGCTTCAACAACTTCGTAAACAGCTTAAATACTTTCAAACAGTTATTCTATCTAAATAAATTTAACTTTTCTTGCTTTGGCATTCGCAAAGTCCTTCAGTAATGTTTCAAAGTCAATCTCCTGTGCCGTCCGATTCTCTATTGATATCATGGCAAGTCCCACAAGCCGTTCTTGGGACATTGAAGAGCGAAGATAATTTTTTATAATTTTCAGCTTCGAAAAGCTTCGCTAACCTGTGGCAACAGTGATTGGTAAGGTCAACATAATTCGAAGTGCAATTGCCACATTTGGAGCGAATCCATTCCTCACTGCGTAGGCCAAAATATCAACAGGTGTCATCGTAGGTTTTATAACAGGAGCCAATACAGCAAGTTCTTCACACAGTTGCCTTCCATCTACATCAGACTCCTAAGGTTTTGCATCGGTTAAGACATTCTGCAATTCTATGCAGAACTGCAGGAGTTCTTCTTTTTGCACATCTTTTAGTTTGTGGATGTCATACAAAAATTGAAAATGCGTGGAATGAAATTTCAGCTGTTCATATCTTTCATGTACAGATTTTATTGTTGTGTCTAATATTGTGAAGAAAGATTCCACTTTAAATTTATTTTTAGGATCTAAGATGGGGTCATCTGGAGCCTCATACAAAAACAACCTTTTTTTTCCTCGTCTGATGCACTTGAGGGGGGAACACTGGGTCTATTTCCATTTCCACTGCTAGCTCTCCTGCTTCTTTAAGTAAATCCTCAAAACCATTATCTGTCCGATAAGATTGAAAAATTGTCTTGATTGATTCCAAAAGTTCCACAACATCTGGCAGGTAAATTGACTGGCTTTGAAGAACTTTGATGACAGAATTAATTCGACTTAGTGTGTTAAAACAAAGGATGATAAAACACAAGAATTTAAACTTGTTTAACTCCTTTGCCAAGGATGGAGCCTCGATTCTTGCAAGAGCAGCAAAATTCATATCCCCTCCGATTTCAATTAAGGTGTCATACACTTCTCCAACATGGAACCTAAATGGCCGAATAGCTTCAATTCTGCTTGACCATCTAGTATCGGATAGCAGCTTAACTTTCAGTTTACTCATTTGCTTTTTTAGAACATCCCATCAATTTGTTGAACCTGATAAAAAAAACATATATTTTCTGAAGAATGCCAAAAAATGTACTGGCATCCTTACAGCACATAGCAGCATCATTTACTACAAGATTTAAGGAATGAGCACTGCAGGGGACATAGAAAGCACGTGAGTTCAGGTCCATGATTCTTTTTTGTACTCCTGAGTGCTTTCCCTTCATGTTGGAGCCATTATCATACCCTTGACCTCTCATATCACTGAGAGGTATCTTCAGCATTTCAAGCTCATTTAAAATTGCCTCTGTTAATCCTTCTCCAGATGAGTTGTGAACTGGCAGGAAACCAAGAAATCTTTCCTCAATGTGTATTTCTGGATTTGCAGTTGGCGAGTCTCCTTGCTTAACAGATACAAACCTGAAAACCATAGTCATCTGTTCAACAAGAGTGATGTCAGGGGTGCAGTCAAGTATAATGGAATAGTACTTGGCATCCTTAAGCAACTGTAGAATGCGTTTCCGTATTTCTTTTGAAATTAAACCAATTACCGTATATACTCGAGTATAAGCCGACCTGAATATAAGCCGAGGCCCCTAATTTTACCCCAAAAAACTGGGAAAACTTATTGACTCGAGTATAAGACTAGGGTGGGAAATGCAGCAGCTACTGGTAAATTTCTAAATAAAATTAGATCCTAAAAAAATTATATTAATTGAATATTTATTTACAGTGTGTGTGTGTATGAATGCAGTCTGTGTGTATGAATGCAGTCTGTGTGTATGAGTGCAGTGTGTGTGTATGAGTGCAGTGTGTGTATGAGTGCAGTGTGTGTATGAGTGCAGTGTGTGTGTGAATGCAGTGTGTGTGTGAATGCAGTGTGTGTGTGAATGCAGTGTGTGTATGAGTGCAGTGTGCGTATGAGTGCAGTGTGCGTATGAATGCAGTGTGTGCGTATGAATGCAGTGTGTGCGTATGAGTGCAGTGTGCGTATTAATGCAGTGTGTGTGCAGTGTGTGTATGAGTGCAGTGTGTGTATGAGTGCAGTGTGTGTATGAGTGCAGTGTGTGTATATGAATGCAGTGTGAGTGTGTGTGATGCAGAGTGTGTTTGTGTATGTGTTGGTGGGGCGTGGGCATTTTGATTGTTATTTTATTATTATTTTGATCATGTTTTGTTATAATATTATTTATTGTATAGTTATTATTTTTTTTTTTTATATTATTTTTTTTATTATTATTTTTAATATTGTATTATTATTATTATTATTATTTTTTTTCGTCCCCCCTCCCTGCTTGATCCATGGCAGGGGGGCTCTCCTTCCCTGGTGGTCCAGCATTGGTAGTTCAGTGGAGGGGAGAGGGGGCTGTCAGAGCTGTAACTTACCTGTCCTGCAGCTCCTGTCAGCTCTCTCCTCCTCCGCGCCGTCCGGTCAGCTCTTCTGTCAGCTCCCAGTGTAAGTCTCGCGAGAGCCGCGGCTCTCGCGAGACTTACACTGGGAGCTGACCGAGGTGCTGAACGGACCGGCGCGGAGGAGAAGGGAGCTGACAGGAGCTGCAGGAGAGGTAAGTAACGCTCTCTCACAGCCCCCACAGCCCCCACAGCCCCCACAGCCCCCACAGCCCCCACAGCCCCAGTCTGTATTATGGCAATGCAAATTGCCATAATACAGACTATTGACTCGAGTATAAGCCGAGTTGGGGTTTTTCAGCACAAAAAATGTGCTGAAAAACTCGGCTTATACTCGAGTATATACGGTAGTTCATTTTGGATGTCTTTTCCTAAATAATGCTGATGAATTTCTGAATTCTGTATCTTTTTCAAGTGGCTTTGCATCACACTATCAAATGTTGCCATCATTTCTACAAGTTTCAAGTAATTTCCATTATTTTCAAAGTACAGCGTGTCACTGTTGCCCCTGAAGGCCAAGCGATGCTTCCCAAGGTATTGAACAATGGCTACAAGCCGTTGTAGAACATTCTGCCAGTGCTGTGTTTCAGTTGCCAATAATCTTTGGTAAGAATGGTCAATAGTACTTCCTGACCCAAGCCTTGTTAACAGTTCTGTCCAGTCTCCCATAGCAGTGAGGTGAGATGGAGACACTTCATGTGTAGCCAGACACTGGGACAAATTTTTCCAATCATTGTAGCCTCCCGTTGTCAAGCTCATTTTCGTAGTTGTAAAGAGTTTACAACAAAAGCAAAATATTTTGTCCAGTCTAGGAGAATAACTAAGCCACTTTCTAACATGCACTTCGCCATTTCCAAGGTGCCGTCTATAGAGGGTTGATGTAAACCGTCTCTTGAATGCATCTTTAGGAAATGCAAAGTGCTCTTTTGGCTTTGCTGGACCTTTCATAACGATGGTTTCTTTTAGTGAGCTAGTAAGCGTATCAGGCCAGTCAGCTGGATCAAAGAAGTCTACCAGCGTGCTTTTTCCATTTTCATCTTCTGATGATGATGCCGATTTCTGTGAACTCTCTTCCTCGGTGTTTGTATCACTTTCTATGCCCAAAGAATGTTCGCCCATAGTTGAAGTAGAAGGGTGTGGTTCAACATCTACAGCTTCACAATGCTCTTTAGTTTTGCACTCCATCTCGCTTACAGCTTTTAGTACTGGATCAGGTTTAAAGAACCTATTTAATGATCCAGCCATCTTAGAAGAGTCTTCTTCTTGGAGCCTTCTTTTCTTTCGAAAAGCAGCACCAGACAATTTCTTTCGTGGTGCAGTTATCAAAATAACTATTGTAGAATAAATGTACATCAAAATTAATATTCAATTAATCTCTTTGATGATCATTAAACCACAATAATACCTGAAAATCATTTAGAAACCTACTGTACATATGTGCGCACGTGTGCGTATGAATGTGAAAGACGCAAAAATATATGTGTATGTAAGACCATGGCTAAGTTTTGCATGTATGAGAGCAGTTGATGTAAACATGAAGAATTAAAAAGTGGAGAGGGCAAGTGAGAGCTAGCACCCCCCATGCACAGACACACAATCATACAGCGTCACATCATAATTACACAATTACACACAGTCACAAACATTAACCTACAGTCATACATGGTCAGTCACATTACAAAGTCACAGACAAAGTAATTCAATCTTCTATCTGGGTCCATGCAACAAAATGTAATGGGGAGTTACTCTGTGTACCCCCTCCTTCTCATCACGCAGGTTTAACTATTCCTATCGCCCCTTGTTGGCACGCTACTGAAGTGACAATGTTTCAGCCTCAAAATACAGATTAGGGGACAGTGCACAAAATAAATCCAGTTTAAAATTTTATGAAGCTACTTAAAATCACTTCTACTAGCAAAAAAAAAAAAAAAGGGATTCAGTTACACGATATGGCGATATCCATCACTATGTTACAGTTTCCCAATATCCCCATTCCCCCCCCCCTCCCCCTCCATTTGGCTCCTGTGACGTTCACTTTGGTTCCCTAAATTCACACTTTTATAAATGAACCTGATAAAGCATAGTTCAAATTGTAAATTTCATTAAAGAGACATTTTTTATGAACCATTACCACTACATAGCATAGTGGTCTGACACCGCCCCCCCCCCGCCATGTAAGTAGTCAAACCGTATTAGAGCAGTTTGACTTCTTACCTTACATGGCCCTACCTTCACTACATCAGCCAAAAGCCAGAAGCCAGAAGATCTCTGCATTGTGCAAGTGTGGGCACGGTCGGTGGTTGATGTAGTGGAGGTGGGGAGCAGCTTAAAGGAACACTATATCGTCAGGAATGCTATACACTTGTATCCTGTTACATTAGTGCAGTCCTGTCCCCCCACCCTGCCTCCGTGTGGTAATAAAGCGATTTTACTTTTTTCCCACACAGATCATTAACCTTTGCATTGGGAGGCTATTGTGCCTGTGCAGCAAAACACTGCACCAAACAGCATCTCCTCATACAGATGCAATGAATCAATGCATATATATGGGAACGTTAAAGGGACTCTCCAGTGCCAGGAAAACATATTAGTTTTCCTGGCACTGCAGGACCCTGTAGTACCCCTTTCCCTCCCAGCCCACATCCCAAGTTGCTGACCTGAGTCCAGCGCCGATGCCCCTCGGCGCAGGGTCAGACTCCGCCTACTGTCCTCCCTTGCCGACGTCAGCCGGCGGGGTAGACCTAATGCACATGTACGGCAATGGCCACGCACGCACATTAGACCTCCCCATAGGAAAGCATTATTCAATGCTTTCCTATGGGGATTTCGGCGACGCTGGAGGCCCTCACATAGCGTGTGGACGTCCAACGTCATATAACACACTTTTCGTGTTATAAGAACATGGAAGTCCCTCTAGTGGCTGTCTGACAGACAGCCACTAGAGGAGGACTTAACCCTGCAAGGTAATTATTGCAGTTTATGAAAACTGCAATAATTACACTTGCAGGGTTAAGGGTAGTGGGAGTTGGCACAAGTGGTCTGGGTGCCTGGAGTGTCCCTTTAAGCTCCTCCATGCAGGGCGTGGAGACGCTTAAAGGGACATTATAGTCACCCAGTCTACTTCAGCTCAATTAAGTGGTCTGGTTGCCAGGTCCCTCAGGTTTTAACCCTTCAGATTACATTTGGGGTTAAGTCTTCCGGACAGCCACACTAGAGGTGCATCTGCGACGCTGGAGGCATATTATGCCTCCATCGCGCAGAGCGTCCATAGGAAAGCATTGAGAAATGCTTTCCTATGGACACTTTGAATGCGCGCGCGGCACTTGCTGCGCATGTGCATTCGGCTCCCCTGATGACGGACAGGGGAGCTGACGCCGGCGGGGGAGGAGAGGAGCTGGAATAAGGTAAGCTGCTGAAGGGGTTTTAACCTCTTCAGCGCCACGGGAGGGGGACCCTGAGGGTGGGGGCACCCTCAGGGCACTATAGTGTCAGGAAAACCACTTTGTTTTCCTGACACTATAGTGAACCTTTAAACACCAGTACTGCACACAGTGTCTTTAGTCTTTACTCTGAAAAGGTGTTTACCTTTTAAAAGCCTGCAGCGACAGGCTATAGACACCAGAACCACTACAGTATACTGTAGTGGTTCTGGAACTATAGTGTCCTTTTAATGTGAGGCAAATTATGTAATAATACCACTATTCACTAAATAATAAAAACTATTGGATTTCCTACTTACCACACCAGATAAGGACAAGATGATGATGGTCTCTGGCTGCAGGGGAAGCAGGATCCAGCTACAATCCAGGAGGAGGCCACTTGAAGCAGCTGCAAGCAGGCACTTGAAGCAGGCACCTTCTTCCGCTTTAAAATCCCCCTCTCTGTGCTCTAGGGTGAAAGGGGTCAGGTAGAGGTCACTTCCGGCCGCCGAGTGCACAAAGCACTTGAACTCCGCCTCCAGCAGGAACAGGTAAGTGAGTCACTCGATTCCGAGAGACCCCTGCTCCTCTTTTAGAGGTCTGCTGCGCGCCCACCCTCCCACCTTCACTGTCGCGGCGTGGGCGGTCTCATGGGCGGTCGCGTCTCTCTGCGGCCGCCCTCCAGGCTCCAGCTGCATATTGAGCAGTGCTGTGCCGTCTGACTGAGGCTTTCTGTAGCGCTCAGGCGGGCGGCACAGCATGAGAAGTGCCGCACCGCCGGCCGCCGATAACAGAAATTTTGCAACTTATATGCAGGATGCCCGCGCCCCCTGCTAAGTTGCTATTGTATATAAGTAAGCTATTGTATCTAAAGTATAAATGAGGGCGATAAAGGACTAGATTTAATTCTTTAAAACATAAAAATAAAAACATTTATACTTAATTTAGGTAGTAAGTCTGTTAAATAGACATTCCAGATGCCTGAAGCACTTCAGCTTCCTTAAGAGCTTGGTGTGAAAAATGCAATCTTTTTTTTTTTTTTCATTTTACAAAAGTGACGATTTCAATAGAAATTTGCACATTTACAAATTAACTTTGTTACACCCCCTGGTTGTTCATCAGACGACCAATCCTGTTACCTTCTGGTTGTTTAGCTCATTGGAAATAAACTCAAGAGGCAGTCAATTGCTCAGAGCACCTGCCTTGCAAAGACTTCATTGAGAAGGCTGTGATTGGAAAGCCACAGAAAAGAAAGTCTGGGATAGAAGAGGTGGGCTTGCAAGCTGCTTTTAGATATACACTCATGTATACCGTATTTTCCGCTCCATAAGACGCACTTTTTTTCCCCTCAAAAGTGAGGGGAAATGTCTGTGCGTCTTATGGAGCGAATATGAAGCTTTACTTACCTGTCTTGTAGCGTTTCTCAGCAGCACAGGGCGCACCGCGGTACTGGAACTTGAATTTCATGTTCCGGTTTCCGGCGGGACTGAAAGGAAGTGCGCACTCAGCTCAGTGTGCGCACTTCCTTTCAGTCCCGCCGGAAACCGGAACATGAAATTCAAGTTCCCGTACCGCGGTGCGCCCTGTGCTGCCGAGAAACGCTACAAGACAGGTAAGTAATTATGGGACAAAGGGAGGGGGACAGTATGGGAGAGGAGAATATGGGAGAGAAGAGAAGACGGAGGGGAGGGGAGATGAAGACTATGGGGAGGGGAGGGAGGATGAAGACTATGGGGAGGGGAGGGGGATGAAGACTATGGGGAGGGGAGATGGGATGAAGACTATGGGGAGGGGAGGGGGGATGAAGACTATGGGGAGGGGAGGGGGGATGAAGACTATGGGGAGGGGAGGGGGGATGAAGACTATGGGGAGGGGAGGGGGGATGAAGACTATGGGGAGGGGAGGGGGATGAAGACTATGGGGAGGGGAGGGGGAATGAAGACTATGGGGAGGGGAGGGGGGGGATGAAGACTATGGGCATGGGGAGGGGAGGGGGATGAAGACTATGGGGAGGGGAGGGGGGATGAAGACTATGGGGAGGGGGGATGAAGACTATGGGGAGGGGGGATGAAGACTATGGGGAGGGGAGGGGGGGATGAAGACTATGGGGAGGGGGGATGAAGACTATGGGGAGGGGTGGATGAAGACTATGGGGAGGGGGTGGATGAAGACTATGGGGAGGGGGAGGATGAAGACTATGGGGAGGGGGTGGATGAAGACTATGGGGAGGGGGGGATGAAGACTATGGGGAGGGGGTGGATGAAGACTATGGGGAGGGGGGGTGAAGACTATGGGGAGCGGGGGATGAAGACTATGGGAGGGGGGGAGAAGACTATGGGAGGGGCGAGAAGACTATGGGAGGGGGGGACACTATGGGACAGGGGAGAAAAAAAATATTCTGAACAAACTGTCCCATAGTAAGAAACACTATGGGACAGTTTGTTCAGAATATATTGTTTTCTGGGTTTCTTCCTCTAAACACTAGGTGCGTCTTATGGTGAGGTGCGTCTTATGGAGCGAAAAATACGGTAATTAAATGCATGCCTGTTTTCAATTGGGGTATGTATTTTTATGTATTTATTTTTTATTCTACTGTGCAGCACCGGACTTTTCTCATAGAGATGCATTGATTAAATTTATCTCTATGAGGAGATGCAGATTAGCCAGGGAGGCATTTGCCTCTGCCCTATTGTCCACCTCTTTTCTGAGATAATCAGAATTGACAATCTCAGCCAATCCAATGCTTTCCTATGGGAGGCAGACCAAGGAGGCCGATCAAGGACAGAGCCAGCAAACTAGAATAAGGGAAGATTGTACTTTTTTTTATTTAGGTGGGGTAAGGTGGGACCAGCAGGGCTAGAGTGTTTCTAACACTATAGGGTCAGGAATACATGTTTGTGTTCCTGACCCTATAGTGTACCTTTAACTACAGAAGACTGTTTTCCACTTTTGTTTCTGTTTATGGAGTATTGTTATTTTACCTATCTTTTTTGTTTCCTATATTTTTCCTGAGCATCCCATCTTTGAATTTATCATGGACAATTGTATTCCAATGGTGGAATGCAAGACAATTTCTTACGCGGGAGTATAGAACTCCATTTCACTATAAAGTGTATCATTCAAGTATTCATTCAAGTGTATCAATCAAGTGTCATTTATTTGGCACAATCACGCTATTCTTATAAGGATATCATGGATATTCTTAGAGGAGCCATTAAGCTTTCATTACATTTGTTTTAGGTACTTCAGTGTCATTTGCAGTTATGTATTCAAAGAGGTCTTTGAGACCAGACCAGAAGAGGATTATTGGCTGAAATCAACTTCTGAACCCACCTTGATGTTTCATGTAGACCACCATAATGACATTGTCCTTTCAGGGGTTCTGGAGAAGTGGTTGGTAGTGCTGTAGTGCCTGAAAAACTGAGCTACAGTAGGTTGATAAATTGCCTATAAATGATTCTAGCTTGCCTTAGTTATAAACGTGAGTCACCATGCTCATGGTTGACGTCTGATGTCATCCCTATTCAATGTACATCCGCAGTGTGAATTCTTTGAACAAATAACTTTCCTCCTGTGCCTCCACTCTAAGGATTGATACATCTTATAGGTGGAAAATTGTTATTGCAACTGACTGCCATAAAAGACCTAAGATAAAAAGACACTCTGAATCAAACTCATGTACTGCCATCATACTTCTCTATTTTTGTTTTCAATCCTTCAGAAAAGGGTACCTTATTTCCAATACTAAATGTAAATACACTCAATGCTGTTCTGTGGGTACCTGTCATGCCTTAATTATGATATCCTCTTACTTCTTGGTTCCACGTAGCTTAGCCACACCTCTTTATGACACGGTCTTCCTATTTAATCTGACCGCACCAGCTGATCGACGCTGGATTATTGAACTACGTTCCGTACTCACGAACCGGCTGCAACATCGTTGTGAAAGCCCTCTGATACCGGACCGGACTGGAAGACTTCAAGTTCCCTTCACCTTTCCTCATCCACGACTAAAGCTGAACTTTCTCCATTCAGGATAAACCGCCTCTGAGGAAATCTCGGGAACCAGTGTTCTATGTGCCGGAAGCTAAGTAAAACCTCTGTGATAAGCGTTGCATCTCAAAGCTGTTATTTCCTGTCTCCAAAGTCCTTCGTTAAAACAAACCCGTTACAGCTAACTTCAACTCATACTTTGTCTCAGTTAGCTGCATCTATCTTGCTTCAGTTAAAGTCTATGGAACAGCTATTGTAACTTCTTTCACCTAAATCATTAATACTACTAAAGGACTCTTTCTGATTCAGTGTCTGCTAATTGCTATCGTTTACTACTTAATGCTACAGTGCCTATAATTGTGGACTTCAGTTATCGTTTACTACTTAAAGCTACAGTGCCTATAATTGTGGACTTCATTTATCATTTACTCCTTAAAGCTACAGTGCCTATAATTGTGGACTTCAGTTATCGTTTATTACTTAAAGCTACAGTACCTGTAAATTGGAATTAAAGTCAATACCTTTTACTTTTTATAATAAATATTCAAACTATAAGAAATCTGCAGTTGTGTTCCTTCATAACAAATGTTTAGACGTGACAGAATAATCCAGCCATTGTAATGGATCCAGCAGATTTCGATTCTACTATAACTACGCTGAATCAAAGAGTTGATACACTAGCCCAAGGTGTGCAAGACCTGCAAGTTACTAACGAAAGAATTCTCACTTATGTTAGAGATCTACAAACTCATACTCCTCATACTATTCTGCACTCGGCTAGTGATCCTGCTGTATGTAACCCAGAAAAGTTCTCTGGAGATCGTTCAAAATACAGGGAGTTCCTCAACACCTGCAAATTATTAATTGCTTTGAAACCTAGATCTTATCCTACAGAAAGAACTAAAGTGTGTTCGGTTATTTCCTTTCTAAGAGGTGAACCTATGTCATAGGCCCATTCCTTTCTGGAAAACGATGACCCCATCTTAGACTCACTGGATGAATTTTTTGAAGCCATGTCTCTTCTCTATGAAGATCCTAACAAACAAGCTACAGCTGATTTAACAATCAGAACTCTACAACAAAGAAATAGACCCGTTGAAGATTACATTGCTGAATTTAAAAGATGGGCTGTAGAAACGCAATGGAACGACATCACATTGCGCAACCAATTTCGAATTGGTTTATCTGAAGCTGTAAAAGATGAACTGTCTAGAACAGAACTCCCTACTACTTTGAACGCTCTAATTCACTTATCAATCAGCATTGACAGAAGATTAAGAGAAAGAAAGGCAGAAAAAGCCCTTTTTCATTCTAAAGACCGAAAACCTTTTACTCCTTTAAAAGCTCCAGAAAAGACTTCCTTACCAAGTGAACCTATGGAAATAGGGGTAATAAGAAGTCCTCTCACTCCTGCAGAGAAGAACCGAAGACGTCAATTAAACCTATGCATGTATTGTGCCTCTCAAGATCATCTGGTTTCTGATTGTCCCTTATTAAAACGGACAAGGGCCGGTAGACAAGCCTATACCTCTGCGATCTTCAGTGCACTCCCCTCAACACCGACCACTCCGTTCACACCTATATCCCTTGTAATACAGTGGGATAAGGTGAGAATTGTGACTGAAGCTCTCATCGATTCTGGTGCACATGGAGTATTCATCGATTCAACCTTTGTAACAAAGAATAAAATTCCTTGTGTTCAAAAAGCCATTTCTGTTCCTATTAAAGTGATTGACGGCTCCTTTATCTCCTCGGGACCGATTCTTCATGAAACCATCCCTCTAAAGGTAACCACCAATCATATTCATACTGAATTTCTAGTATTTGATGTTATTCCATCACCTCTCTATCCCGTTATAATAGGGATCAACTGGTTATGGAACCACAACCCTCAAATTTCTTGGTCTCCTTTCTCTCTCACCTTTAACTCACATTATTGTAAAGAAACATGTTTACAGCAAATTCCTATTCTTCAAATCTCCAAAGAACCAACCATACCTTCTTGTTATTCAGACTTTTCAGATGTCTTCAGTAAAAAAGAAGCTGAAACGCTCCCGCCTCATCGTTCCTACGATTGTCCTATAGACCTCATACCTGGTGCCCCAGTACCTTTTGGGCACATCTACCCTCTCTCTGAGGCTGAATTACAAATTCTCAAAGAATATCTAGATGAAAACCTACGGAAAGGGTTCATTAGACCCTCTAGTTCACCTGCTGCCTCAAGTATGTTTTTTGTAAGAAACAAAGACCAGACTATACGTCCTATCATTGATTACAGAGCCTTAAACAAAATAACAGTTAAAAATTGTTATCCTCTTCCTCTCATCAATGAACTGGTTGAACGATTGAAAACTGCTACCATCTACACTAAGCTTGACCTTCGCGGGGCATATAATCTCATCAGGATAAAGGCTAATGATGAATGGAAAACTGCTTTCCGAACAAGATATGGCCTCTTCGAATATCTGGTGATGCCTTTTGGCCTCTGCAACGCCCCTGCAACTTTTCAACATTTCATAAATGATATCTTTAGAGACCTATTGGACGTCTGTGTCATCATTTATTTAGATGATATTCTCATATACTCCAACACTCCTGAGGAACATAGAAAACATGTCAGATGGGTGTTATCAAGACTCAGAACTCACAAATTATTCGCTAAACCCGAAAAATTTATTTTTCACGTCAAAGAAATAACCTTCTTAGGTTATGTCATCTCCCCTCATTCAATAGGTATGGATAATTCAAAAGTCGATTGTATCATCAACTGGCCTGTTCCCTCTACAGTAAAAGAATTACAGCGATTTCTAGGGTTCGCCAACTTCTACAGAAAATTTATTAAAAACTACTCTGAGATAGCTCACCCACTCAATCAACTTAACAGTAAAAAACATCCCTTCAATTGGAACGAGAAGGCTCAAACTGCCTTCACTGAATTAAAGAGAAAGTTTACAACAGCTCCTATTCTTCAACTTCCAAATCCTTCATATCTTTATGTCCTTGAAACGGATGCTTCGGAAATTGCAATTGGAGCTGTCCTCTCTCAACACAAAACTCCTCAAGAACCTCTTCATCCTGTCGCCTTCTTCTCACGATCATTATCTCCTGCCGAAAAGAATTATCCTACAGGAGAAAAATAATTATTAAGTATCAAAGCGGCTTTAGAAACCTGGAGACACCTTCTTGAAGGCGCTCAGAACTCTTTAATCATTTATACTGACCATAAAAATCTCGAATATCTTCACTCCAATAAAACACTGTCTGCTCGACAAGTAAGATGGAATCTATTTTTTTCCCGGTTCAACTTCCAAATCGTCTTTAGACCTGGGTCTAGAAACAAAAAGGCTGATGCCCTTTCCAGGATCCATAAAGACACTAAAATTGAACCTCCTTCGCCTAAAGTCATTGGAATCTTATCTTCTCTTATTGATGACATTAAAGATCTCAGTGAAGATGCTCTCGAACTTCCTAAATCAATTAAATTATGCAAGAAAAACGGTCTCTACTATTTCAAAGACCGGATTTACGTACCTCCCTCTTTCAGAATTAAAGTACTCGAATTTATTCATGATTCTCCTCTGGCAGGTCATCCAGGTATAAAAAAGACCCTTGAATTGTCTAAAAGATACTATTGGTGGCCTCGTCAAGACCAAACTATTGAATCTTATGTCAAATCTTGTTCTGTATGCCAAAGATCAAAACATGTCCATCATCAACCATTTGGTCAATTATTGAATTTACCAATTCCTGAACGACCTTGGCAATCCATTTCTATGGATTTCTTGGTAGAATTACCTCCTTCTCATCATCATACCACCATTTTAGTGGTAGTAGACCGCTTCACGAAAATGTCTCATTTCATTCCTTTAAAGAAGTTACCCTCATCCTCTGAACTTTCGAAAATATTTCTTGATAACATAGTTAAACTTCACGGACTGCCAGACGAAATCATTTCAGACCGAGGAACTCAATTTACCTCCAAATTCTGGAATGCATTATGTGCCACTCTTCATATCCAACGTAAACTATCATCTGCATATCATCCTCAAACAGATGGACAAACTGAAAGAGTCAACCAATGCTTAGAACAATATCTACGATGTTATTGCTCTCACTTACAAGACGATTGGATAACTTGGTTACCTATGGCAGAATTCGCATACAATAACTATTTTCATACCAGCAGTAAAATGACTCCATTTCTATCCAATTATGGATTTCATCCATCCTCATTTCCTGCTCAGACAGTTTCTTCATCTAATCTCTCCGATTCGAATCAAATCTCTCATATGTCCTCTTTATTCAAGAAATTGCATGAGAATCTAGAATTGGCCTCCTCCAATCAAAAGAAGTTTTTTGATACAAAAAGACAACCTTCACCTTCTTATAAAATCGGTGATCTTGTCTGGCTTTCCTCAAAGAACATCTCTACAAATCGTCCATCAAAGAAGTTAAGTTCTCTTTTCCTTGGTCCTTTTCCGATACTATCGGTTATCAACCGTAATGTTGTTAAATTGAAACTTCCACCAACTTTAAAGCTACATCCTGTTTTTCATGTGTCCTTGTTGAAGCCTCATCATCCTGACCCTTTCCAAAGAAATGTCACTACTTCTCCTGATCCCATATTGGTCCAGGGTGAAGAAGAATACGAAATTCAAAGTATACTGGATTCAAGGATCCATCGTGGCTCCTTACAATACCTCATCAGATGGAAAGGATATGGAATTGATGAAGATACATGGGAAAACTCCTCTGTCGTTCATGCTGACAAATTAATTTCCAAATTTCACAAACGTTACCCTTCTAAGCCAAGTCAATAGCACCCAGAGGTTGCTCATTAAGGAGGGGATACTGTCATGCCTTAATTATGATATCCTCTTACTTCCTGGTTCCACAGAGCTTAGCCACACCTCTTTATGACACGGTCTTCCTATTTAATCTGATCGACGCTGGATTATTGAACTACGTTCCGTACTCACGAACCGGCTGCAACATCGTTGTGAAAGCCCTCTGATACCGGACCGGACTGGAAGACTTCAAGTTCCCTTCACCTTTCCTCATCCACGACTAAAGCTGAACTTTCTCCATTCAGGATAAACCGCCTCTGAGGAAATCTCGGGAACCAGTGTTCTATGTGCCGGAAGCTAAGTAAAACCTCTGTGATAAGCGTTGCATCTCAAAGCTGTTATTTCCTGTCTCCAAAGTCCTTCGTTAAAACAAACCCGTTACAGCTAACTTCAACTCATACTTTGTCTCAGTTAGCTGCATCTATCTTGCTTCAGTTAAAGTCTATGGAACAGCTATTGTAACTTCTTTCACCTAAATCATTAATACTACTAAAGGACTCTTTCTGATTCAGTGTCTGCTAATTGCTATCGTTTACTACTTAATGCTACAGTGCCTATAATTGTGGACTTCAGTTATCGTTTACTACTTAAAGCTACAGTGCCTATAATTGTGGACTTCAGTTATCGTTTACTACTTAAAGCTACAGTGCCTATAATTGTGGACTTCAGTTATCGTTTACTCCTTAAAGCTACAGTGCCTATAATTGTGGACTTCAGTTATCGTTTATTACTTAAAGCTACAGTACCTGTAAATTGGAATTAAAGTCAATACCTTTTACTTTTTATAATAAATATTCAAACTATAAGAAATCTGCAGTTGTGTTCCTTCATAACAAATGTTTAGACGTGACAGTACCTTCCTTTGAGATGGAGTTACTACAGTCAGTCCTTCCTTCACTATTAGAAGGACAGTTCACATCCCAATATACAGGTTCCTTTGGTTCATTTTAATAACCACCACTACAAATGTTCTATTATTTGCATTTAGTCCTGGCTACTTGCCTCAAATGTTAATTAAGGTCCTTCATGCTAAGGCTTGTACACTTGAAACACTTGTAAAGTTGGTCATGGCTCTGCTTGTGGAGAATGGTTTGTTTACCAATCTTCTTTGGAGCTCTCTGGAACTGAAGACAAGATTGTGATTCCTGAGCTTCATTACAATTTCAGTGGCAATAAGACTTATTAATGTAGGCTCTGCTCTGCCTGTTTTATGCTCTCACCATGGAAAAACTCTTGGTGGTAAAGTGTATGGAAGTTGTGGTTTTCACAGTAGCAAAGTTGGACACAATGCCCTTTGTGAGAAATCATGCCTGCATTTGTCATTCCTCCATCAGAGTTTTGGAGTCATGAGGAGGACCTCTCATGGTTAGTTTGCTAAGATGTAGCTGCCAGATTCTATACAAACACATAAACACACATTCACACAGAATATACAGAGGGAACCTTTTCAACACACATGCGTCTAGAATGTGTTTCACTAAGGCAACAAAGTTCACATCTGTTTAAATAATACAAGTTAAAAATCCCATCGATCGTGTCTGTGGATCGGTGTCAAATAATTGTCAACACACCCACAAATATTATTTTCACTGTATTAGACTGTGTACCTCAGCTGTTTTGTGGAAGCTACGAAATGCTCCAGGACACAGGTTAAGTAATATTTTACACTTTTATCTGCATAATGGTTTTGTTTGACATAACATACTCGTTCGTAGTACATTAACACGGTGTTCTCAATATGCAAACCCCAAAGGGATTAATGCATCAGCATGAATCTTGGAACAGATTTATGCAGGACTATGCGGTTGGCATTTATTTATAAGAGGGGCCAGATATGATATTAAAATAAAGTGCAATCATGTTTCTATTTAAAAGTTGTTACTGCCAACAGCATTGCAAAATAATGCTGGCCTGAAACCAGAAACTGCACCTGCAAAGATTCTTCTGTAACTACTAACAGTGAAGAGCTTAGTGCGATTTCTAAACAACTCTCCACTGTCGTATTACTGGCAAAACTTGGCTAAATCGCATTAAAAGAAATTCAGAAAAAGAAACATTTGTTTGGACCTCAGGTTTCTAAGACAGCTTGTGATTCTTCAAAAAAAAAAAAAGTCAAAGAGCAATTCTCCCATTACCGCACTGTTAAAATGTTTTACTTTGCACTATAAATGAATAAAGCATCTTGTTTTTCAGTTCCAGACAGAACAGATGTATTGAGATGGTTTTAATAAAAGGCACATCAAATTGCTTTTTTTGTCCATTATTATCTCACAGACTCTTATTTCTAGATCCAGTTCTGCCTTTTCCAAATGAAACAAACTGAAATTAGAGATTCAATGTTTTCACTTAGGTACAAATAATAAGAAAAATATGTTGAATAATTGTGCTTGGTATTTTGTAAAGGAATATAATGTGATCAAAAGGGTTACAAGAGGTACATTCTTGTTGTAGTCTTCATTAAATGCATTTCATTGTTCAGTACTGTTCATCATATCAGTAAGAAACATTTTGGCATACATTTGTTTGATATTAAATTATAAACAATTATATGCTAGAGCAAGTTGATTGCAAGTATGTATGTGTGTGTATATATATATATATATATATATATATATATATATATATATATATGATTCAAATGGAGGGTCCACACTCACGATAATAATAAAATGTAACTTTTATTAATTACATTTAAAAAGATGCCAAAAAATGTTGACGTTTCAGTTCCCGCACTGGGACTGAAAAGTCGACATTTTTTTGCATCTTTTTAAATGTAATTAATAAAAGTTACATTTTATTATTATCGTGAGTTTGGACAAATCCATTTAAATCCTGTATCTTGATGACCACGGCCCAACACCCGGATAAAATAAGTATATATTTACAGCCTGCAGTGCAAGGAAATGTTGGAATTTTTTTTATATATATATATATATATATATATATATATATATATATATATATATACACAAACAAAGTCAGGAGAAGATATATATACATACACTCAATCAATAAACACCAGCTTCAAAACCAATATTTAAAAACAACTGACTTAGACAGAAATAATGTGGGTTTAATTCCAGTATATGATCAAACATTGCATAAGCCTGCCACAATGCCAATGTACCAAATTTGTATTCTACTTTACCAACATGATCCTTATGGGTCTCACTGCAGTGCAAGATTAAATAGGGCTGTGCAATCAGGCACCTGAACACAGCGAGAGGTTCATAGCCATGGGAGTTGGTCTGGATAAAGAGAATTTATTAATTTTTGAAAACAACTGACTTGTACCCCAATGCACTGCCAATGCCCTATTCCAGCACATATACATGTGAGTTGTCCTTGGCAGCCAGAATCAAGGCTTTGGAATAAATAGCTGTAACCTACAGGATTAAGGGGACGTTCCAAATTGGAGTTGGGGTATTTGTTTCTATTTTAATGCAGTATAAAGATGTCATAAAGCTATATGCTAAACAATACAGAAAGTGACTCACGTAGTGTTGAGATTATTGCAGAATTCCCTTTATGGGCACAGGAGCCTTAACGAGCCCATTCTCACTGAAATGATACATTGCTTCTAAATCCTGAAGAAATCTAACCGAATCAACATCTAGCAATTCCTCTAAGTTATCTAGGTGTGTAAATATGATATTATTAAAAGTCCACAGAATTCTTACCAACAAACAAAATGCCACAAGCTAAGAAATAAAATGTGTTAGTGGCAGCTCTGATTGTAAGAGTTCAATCCATGGCAGGGCCTCATGCAGACATTATTGGACTCAATTTATCATACTCTGATACATAATACTTAGATGAGCATATCGGCTCATGTATACAAAATTATTTAAGAATCTCTAAAATAAAAATTAAAAAAAAAAAACATGCATACATATATAAAATACATTTGAAAATACCTGTCTTGAGAACGTTATTCTTTTATTGCTACAAAGCTAAATTTGGGAGAATTTTTGAATATTTATTTGTCGAAAAGAATATTGTCTATTAATAAATGAAGCTTTATGGTCCTGTTTGCAGTAAAGACCTAGAACATGTAATAACACAATATGATAAAGCTCACCCATGATGATTAATTTGCACTTCTGCTATGAGAACAGCTGAAGCTTGTTGTTTTCTGAACCGATAATAAGATTTGCAGAGGTGTCACCTCATTTACCCCCTCCTCGTGTTTTTTATCCTTTGTGTTTTGATCTCTCCTTATAATTAATTCAGCTCTGCAATATGCAATACAATACATTTGATTAAAACCGATCTCGCAAAAATGGAACCCAAAAGAATGAACATTTAAACCATTGTTCTCGATTTATTCGAAAACAAAAAAGTCCAAATGGCTTTACCAAGTTTAATGACAAGATATTCATGCTGTGTTTGGAGCTTGGAAAGCTATTTTCTCAATGGTCTGTGTATACTAAACAGCACTAATGTGTCTTATAATGTGTCTAATAAAGAAACATCAACAAGAAATGCATTGTCATTTTATTGTAGTATATGGCAATTTGCAAGGCAGTGATACTGATAAATGAACCTGTGTAATCACTTTTGATTCCTTTCTTACATTTCACAGTGTGAAAATAGATTCAGCACAGCGTGTCACCCAAAAAAGAAATAAACAACCTTTTGCCGTCAATCCCATCAATCTTTGCTTATTTTTTATAATTAAAGCCCTTTCACTTTTTGCAGCCCTTATATAAAAGCATAATTTTCTAAACTAGAATAAAACAATAGCTTACACTTCTTCCATAGTAACCAACGTTCTATCTATCTATCTATCGCTATCTATCTATAACGATCTATCTATCTATTGCTATCTATCTATAACTATCTATCTATCGCTATCTATCTATCTGTCTGTGTATCTGTCTGTGTATCTATCTATCGCTATCTATCTATCTGCCTGTGTATCTATCTATCGATCTGTCTGTGTATCTATCTATCTGTATCTATCTATCTGTCTGTGTATCTATCTATCTATCTGTCTGTGTATCTATCTATCTATCTGTCTGTGTATCTATCTATCTGTATCTATCTATCTGTCTGTGTATCTATCTATCTGTATCTATCTATCTGTATATCTATCTATCGCTATCTATCTATCTATCTATCGCTATCTATATATCGCTATCTATCTATTGCGCTATCACTCTCCATCGTATCTATCTATATATCTATATATATATATATATATATATATATATATATATATCGCTATCTATATATATCGCTATCTATCTATCACTATCTATCTATCACTATCTATCCATCTAGCTATCACTCTCTATCTTATCTATCACTCTCTATCTTATCTATCACTCTCTATATATATATATATATATATATATATATATATAAAAAATATACAAACCAGTGCACTCGCTTATTAACTAAACAGAGATTTCAAATCCTAAATAGTACTATTTAAAAACACCTCACCTAGGTAGAAAATAATGGGGGTTTGGTTACATTATATGATCATACATTGCATAAGCCTGCCAACTGCATCAAAGTACCCCATTCTTGGCAGGTCCTACTCTAGCAGCCTAATGCTTGCTCTTATGAGATTAATCCACTTACTTGGGAAATGCTTCCTTACTGGGACTCTCTGCAAGTCAAGGCTAAATAGGGTCCTGGAATGAGACACCTGTGACAGGGAGGGGTGCAAAACCCAGGGGTTGGCCTAGACCCCCACAATTATAAACAAAGTCAGGAGGGCTGCACTCGCCTAAACATGCATATATTACAGGGTGCTACTGGGACCAAAATACAAAAAATATACAAACCAGTGCACTCGCTTATTAACTAAACAGAGATTTCAAATCCTAAATAGTACTATTTAAAAACACCTCACCTAGGTAGAAAATAATGGGGGTTTGGTTACATTATATGATCATACATTGCATAAGCCTGCCAACTGCATCAAAGTACCCCATTCTTGGCAGGTCCTACTCTAGCAGCCTAATGCTTGCTCTTATGAGATTAATCCACTTACTTGGGAAATGCTTCCTTACTGGGACTCTCTGCAAGTCAAGGCTAAATAGGGTCCTGGAATGAGACACCTGTGACAGGGAGGGGTGCAAAACCCAGGGGTTGGCCTAGACCCCCACAATTATAAACAAAGTCAGGAGGGCTGCACTCGCCTAAACATGCATATATTACAGGGTGCTACTGGGACCAAAATACAAAAAATATACAAACCAGTGCACTCGCTTATTAACTAAACAGAGATTTCAAATCCTAAATAGTACTATTTAAAAACACCTCACCTAGGTAGAAAATAATGGGGGTTTGGTTACATTATATGATCATACATTGCATAAGCCTGCACCCCTCCCTGTCACAGGTGTCTCATTCCAGGACCCTATTTAGCCTTGACTTGCAGAGAGTCCCAGTAAGGAAGCATTTCCCAAGTAAGTGGATTAATCTCATAAGAGCAAGCATTAGGCTGCTAGAGTAGGACCTGCCAAGAATGGGGTACTTTGATGCAGTTGGCAGGCTTATGCAATGTATGATCATATAATGTAACCAAACCCCCATTATTTTCTACCTAGGTGAGGTGTTTTTAAATAGTACTATTTAGGATTTGAAATCTCTGTTTAGTTAATAAGCGAGTGCACTGGTTTGTATATTTTTTGTATTTTGGTCCCAGTAGCACCCTGTAATATATGCATGTTTAGGCGAGTGCAGCCCTCCTGACTTTGTATATATATATATATATATATCGCTATCTATCTAGCGCTATCTATCCATCTATCGCTATATATCGCTATCTATCCATCTGTCTATCTATCTATCACTCTCTATCTATCTATCTATCTATCTATCTATCTATCGCTATCTATCTATATCTATCTCTATACATCTCTCTCGATAGATAGATAGATAGATAGATAGATAGATAGATGGAGTTGGGAGGGAAGACGGTATATTAACCAATGAGCTTAAAATGCAATTTAGTTCTGATATTTTACAGTTACAATTTTCCAACTTTATTTATTGTATGTACTTTTTGATAATTAGCATGAGAATGAGGTTCAAAGGCCATCTATAAAACAGTGACACATGGCATCTCATCTCCGTGCACACTTCCCGTTCAGATTGTGCGCTACTAAACTCCGATACCTGGGGGTATGGATCCCAGCAAACCTAGCACAAATGTACCAAATGAACTTTACATCCCTCCTTAAGGCTATACAGGTAGATCTGAGATGGTGGACACCCAGCTACATTACCTGGTTTGGCCGCATAAGTGCGGTCAAGATTAACATCTTACCGAGGCTGCTGTATCTCTTCCAGACAATACCCAGTACCATCCCACAAGCTTTTTTCCGCACCCTAGCAACAACGATACGCCAATTTGTCTGGAACAAGCGATCGACCCAGATCCGCAGGTCAATACTGGAGAGACCAAAGATTGAGGGAGGAGCTGGCTTACCCTCCATACTCACGTACTACCACGCAACCCACCTATTACGCCTGGTTGACTGGCACACTGAACCAACCTCCAAGCATTGGGTACACATGGAAAAACTCCAAAACAAGGAAGTACGAACGGACAACCCCATGATCGACGCGACCCTCAGGATATGGTGCGGAATACGGTTCACCAAAAAGCTTACCACGTCCCCAAGCCCACTAACACCCATAATGCACAACCCAAGAATCGCAGAGGGTCTATACCCGGCCGCGCTTGCAAACTTCCAGGCCTCCGACTGGGTGCACTTACGCCAATGGAGCACAGACAACGGACTCAAATCACTGACATACCTGATGCTAGACCGCAGACCCACCACACTGGATGTATTTCATTATCACATGATCAAAACATATTATACCAAACTGTCCGGCAAGGACCACTTCCGCAGACCCCTAGGGTTTCTAAAACAACAATGCAACACAAGACAGCAACTCGCACACGGAATCTCAGCCCTATACACGGTCCTATAGGCGGAAACTAAGAATACCCCCCTTGGTTTCACAGCAAGATGGGAAAGGGAAATGGGTGTTAACCTAACGGAACAGGAATGGACCAAAATTTTCACGCTAACGCATAAAGGATCCATCTGTTCGAAATACCAAGAGAGCAACTAAAAAATCCTAACATACTGGTACAGGACGCCAGACGTCCTCAGACATGTACATGAATCAATACCAGGCGAATGTAGATGGGGATACACATCTGGTGGATGTGTCCCCGGATAGTGCTGTACTGGTGCATGATAAACTAACAAATTCGTGACATCACGGCATCCGACATTCCACTTCAGCCACTAGCCATGCTCTTAAATCACACACATACACCAATAACGGCATACAAAAGAGGCCTTACCATACACTTACTTACAGCGGCAAAAACACTAATTCCCACACACTGGAAGAGCACGGAAGCTCCCATCTTCCGACAATGGGTAGAGAGAGTAGAGGACATACACGACATGGAAATGATGACAGCATCCCTGCAGGGACGCTCGGATAAATGTGCTTTGACATGGTACCCATGGACAGTATTTTTGTCTCAGGGGGCCGCACAGACAGGACCAAGAAGGAATGAGGGGAGGAGAAGGGGCGCCCCATGGAGCTTCCTTAGATGCACGCAGTGGTTCTTACTACCCTTCCTCCCCCCACACACACACCCTTTTTTTTTTCTCTTCCTCTCCCTCTCTCCTGTTTCTTTCCTATACACGTTACCAATTCACACACAACCGGCAAATATACCATCCAACGAGTGTTGCCAACACCAGAACCGTCAACCTACACAAACAAAAACAGCTATCCCACAACGTACCATATCACTCACGACAGCAAACACAGACACCCACAGGTAACCGACTACAGGACGCAGACGACCGATAGAACTTGACCGTCACACATACCCAGGGCACAGCATACTCAAGCAAGTGACATGGGTACCTTATGTGACAGCCCCTACTCAACATGCCCACCTGGGAATACAATCAACCACTACAAAAGACGACTAGGAAAACGAATATAGAAACCTGTAGTGTCAAGCTCAACATGATAGGCACGCAACGGGTCCCTTAAGACACCCACATCAACCCGGCATAGTTCCATGCGCTAGCAAATCCAACCACTTGCAGACCTGTAGCACGCCCTGACGAAACGCCACAATATAACACAGTGACGTATAGAACCCTCTGCCCAGAGCCAAAAGCTATGGAAGCAACAAGACTGCGGCCGACATCGCTATCAAGGGCATTAGGCCCCAACAACCACCCTATTTGCAATATAGTGTCTTTTCTTTAGCCAACAAGCAGACCACATACTCCACTGACTGACGTTTTAGATGGCACACTCGGACAGCTCAAGCACGTGTCCCAAGACACTGCTATGCATAACGTTCTATGTTCCCAAGTTAACTTGTAATCAACAAGTAGCAATAAGTTGGTAATGTTGCATTGTTACTAAATGATTGTATCACGGTTACAGCCACACAAACCTTTGAAAAAAGGGCGCACTTAAACCTCTATGTTTATAACTTGCATAGCCATTGTTTCCATATCTTATAACTGTGAGAAAACAAAATAAAGAATGTCAAAAAAAAAAAACAGTGACACATTTAGCAATAATTCCTTTGAAGAAGCTTGTCACATTCACTCCCTAAACAAGTATCATTAATGTTCAAAATATCTTTGTAGTTTTTTTTTTCCCTTACAGCTTTTCCAACCCTTATTTTTCTCTAATTAGCTTGTTTTTCATTCTCTGCTCCCTTGTTATACCAATGGGTTTTAAAGCAAAAGAAGAGGTGGATGCCTATGCTATAAAGCCCAAGGCCATGCTAATCAGCATAATTAATGACTCTATTACCCATTACGTTATTACCTCAAGCTAATAGTATATTTTCCTACATTGAACTATTATTTAATTCTCTTCAGCACATACAAGCTCCAATCAAATCATAGCACTGAATTGAAATACTGCATATTTCATGGAATATTTTCTCTTGTACTAAACATCGCCTTGTGAAAATTAGCTTAGTGCAGGCAAGCTTAAAAAAACTGAAAAATACAATTAAGTTAGGAATTACTACAATTTTCATGTACATTTTGTAGGTTAGTTGTATTCCCCTGAAGTGGGAATTGTGGGAATTGTCGGGAATTCAAAGTATAGCCAAACTGAAAACAGAGCTGACTTAGAGAACTCTCCAATTTTGGCTAATTTGGCCTAAAATTTGTAATTCTTTTTCTATTCACTTTGAATTCCAGTAACATAAACCTGTATTTTTAGTTAATTGACCTCTGAGTAAAATGTCAGTGTTCTACAGTCTCCTTCCACAGTCTGGGTTGTTTGGGACATTTGCGAAGCTGAACCATTTTGGCCATTCTGCTTTCGGAACAAGTAGAATAGCAGTGTTTATCTGTGAGTAGAATTGCAATCACTTATTATTACAATGTCTGTTTCTGCATGAATTTATACTGTGCATTTAATTGCACCGTTGATATATTTCTATACATGAGTATCGTTCTATCCAACTAATTAATTTATAACTCCTTATAAATGATGGAGGCAAGAAGGCACACTCATATTTTATATTGAGTTATCAGAGGACCATAAAAACATCAATGCAAGGTTATTCTATGAAAGGGACTGTAGGTACAATTATCTGTATGCAGTATTCCGGGTTTATCCTTTTAGTTGTTGAGGTATTTTATTGGCAATATTTTATTTATAATATATTATCTATAATATCTTATTTCATTTATTTTCTGAGATACTTGTATCTTGTATTGTATTAAATATTGTAAATATGAATATCAGTCACTTTAAATTTAAAGAAAATAAATAAGTGCACCGCCATGCTGGATGCTTAAGGGATACTTAATTGCGTTATTACATAGGGAGACCCAGCACAATATGGAATCCAATTGGGGCTATCGTAATGCCTTCACAAAGATCTCAATAAAAACATAACACTGGCAGTTCTCCTTATGTGGTGAATTAATAATGTACCCTTTAACCATCCAATGTCTTGGTGCACTTGGTCCAATTTAAGTCACAAAGCCTTTCCTGATCTTTCATTTAGTTCTAAAGTTGTGTTTTAAAAAATGCCAAAAGACATGGAATTTTAATTAAATTTTATAATATCACTAGCATGTTCTTGCTCTGTGTAGCGGAGAGCTGGTCTTTTACAGGTTAACTCCACTAAAGATCCCAGTGAGGCTCAGGAACAAGTAATAAAATCCCATAGAACAATAGTCACAGCAAGCAAGGTAATCCACGAATATCCCCATACAGATCCCAATGACTGGACGACACATAGCATCAGGAGCAGAACTGAACTTTTAATCACACAACCTTCTTTTAAAGCTTTCTACCATGCAAGGGAGGGATTCACATTAATTATACAATACACCAATCATACATGACTTGCCACCCACACATCGCCTCCTCTTAGTATCACTCATAATGCCATTATGCAGGACACAGTTCCCCTCGTTTTCTGGATGTACCCCTAAACATAGGGGTACACCTTTAAATGTTACATGGGAAATTCATAGAGGTAGTAAAAAGACCGACCGCGCTGGAGGTAACAGCCAAAATTGGTTCCATACGTTTTGGCCCTGCGGTCGGTCACAGAAAAAGGGAATACAAAAAGGGAATCCACGAACGGCTTGGGTTATGGAGACTGAGGAGGATTCGGATAAACCCCCTTGTTCGTGGGGTTCTTTCTACCGAACGGTGAGCCGTTCGGTAGTTTCTGCACGAATTGATGGCAGTGTGGAGGTCTTTTGTTTGCCTAGCCGAGTGTCCGATTTGGGTTCCAGACGCTCGACGGCAAAACACCACTGTTCGGGAGTTTAAGATGGCCGCCGCCACGTTTTCGTCTCCCAAATGGCGGCCACCCAGAGGACAAAGCACACACTGCACTGATTTCCAATTACTCGTTTGCAACACTAATTGGAGGCACACTTATTCCTGGGGTGGTCTGATTGTTCGGTGGTTTCACTCGTATAATAACTGCAGCGAACAATCAGACAAATGCTGCAAAATTAACCGAAAGCATATTAACACACATAATTTTGAGGACAGCCCAATGCCATCCGCTACACTCTCTAAATCTGTTTTTATAGTGTAACAATATTTTCCAATCAGCAATAGATGCACATTCAAGATTCATTCTTGAGGTCAGCTGACAATCTCAGTTAATGACCTACCTTACACTGCAGGACCTAGGTCAGGGGAGCTAACAGAAGCTGCTGCTTTGGAGCTTCTGACTGCTAATCATCAGTAGTGGAGGCAAGCAAACCCCAGTTTAAAAGTCAAACTGTTTTAAAATGGCTTGAATACCTACAATAGAGTGGTGACTGGACACTCCTGACACCATAACCACTAGTGCAAGCTGTAATGTTTATGGCTTTTGGGATGTTCCTTTAAATAATCTTGTCATTTAAGGTTAAATAAAATATAAAATACTGCCATTAAAGAAAGTATAGTAATGAAAAATACTTGATGCTCTGGTTATCCCTGTTGACAAATAAATGGTTGATTTATGTCAAATTGCCGTACTTAATCTGTGCCGAAGCCACAATGGTTATACTCAGTCCAATTATAGAGAAAAAGTAGTAAGCTTCTAATTTCACGATGGTCATAATATATTTAAACTAAATAGAGACATAAGTATAAATAATGTAGGGGGTATGGATAGAAAAGACACAACATTAAATACAACTGTAAACTAAATGGTCCTGTGATGCAAGCAATATAATCTACATTAGACTGTTGTTTTCCTCTGGTTAAATGTAAAGAAGTGATGCACTGCTAGCCAACAATTATCAGTAATAAATAAAAATAAAAAAAGCAATATCATTGCAAAAAAAAAAAAAGAGTTTTTGCCTGACCATCATGACAGTGTCTGGTTAAGAAAACAAATAAAACATTTTAGTGTTGTCTAGATTGACTAAAAAAATCAAATGCAAACTACTTAGGATATTTATATCCAATTTAAAATTAGATTTATTTTCTGTGAAATTGAGTGAAAGTATTATATAAACACACAAACAGCTGTTACCGATATATCCAGTTCAGAACAAAAATCTCTTCCAAGCCAGGCTGATAACCAAAATTGCGGATTCCTAGTGCTGTGGATAAATAAAAATATTCTACAAAGGAACAGTAACTTTTCAATATGTTTAAGGTAAAGTTACACCAACTTTGCAATTCACTTACACAATGTTTCATAAAATAGCTGTCTTAAAGGGCTACTCCAACCACGATGACCATTTCAGTGATTTGAAGTGGTCGTGGTGGTAGGAGTCTAGATGTGCAGTGTTTCTGCTTGCGACACTGCACATACGGAGTTACTGCTCATTGTATGCCGTGGGCTAGTTGCAGCCCCAGCACACATGACTTAAACAGCCTAGAACTCTGTTCCGGGCTGCCTGATGTAAATTCTGTGCATATATTATGTCTGTCATCAGCACGCACTACCAACAGATGTAAAAATCTTCTCCGTTGCAGGCAGAACGCCTGCAGGGGGGAGATTGCTTCCCTTTTCTCCCTCCCACCTCCCTCTGTAAATTGTTTAACCCCTTCCCGACCAAGGACATATCAGGTACGTCCGACAAAAACCTGATACATCCACGGCTAATTAGAGCACTGGAAGTGATCATGATCGCTTCCAGCCACTCTAGTGGTATTGCAGCGATGCCTTGATGTTGAGGAATCGTGCAATACCCCTCCCTGACTGCCGAGCCCAGCAGTGAGGCAGAGCATCGGAAGCCACCAGGCAGGCTTCTGATGCTCTGCCTAATAAAAAAAAATTAAAAAAAAACAATAATAAAAAAAAAAACTCCCCCCCCCCCCCCCCTCCCACGTACTTACATGCTGGTGTTTCGAGTTCTTCTTTTAATGGGGGGACTGTCTGACAGCCCGGAGAGTCCCCCCTCTGCACATTAGGGCCCCCAGGGGCCATGTGACCATTCTAAAAGAGCGGTCACATGGCGCAATAGGTGTCCATAGTGCTGCCAGCAGAGGAAAAATTTAAAATACAAAAAAATAAAGTTTATATATTTAAAATAATTATCTTATATAGAACATCATGCTAAGTATATTTTTGTATTAATATATACTTATATTAATAAAAAATACACATAGAGTAAAATTATATATAACTATATATTGTGTATATATATTATTATAAAAAATAAATAATAATTAAAAATAAATAACAAAATGTAAAAATAATTAATTAAAAAAAAGATTTTATATATATATATATATATATGTGTGTGTGTGTGTGTGTGTGTGTGTAATTTTATTCTAACTCTATTTTTTCTTTTTATAATTCTGTATTTTTTTAGTGCATGTTGCAAACAATACAAGTGATTAGCCAGATAAGTCAATAAAAAAGCAGAAATAACAAAATTAGTAATTCAAGACAGATTTCTAGCACTATTTCCATATGTTATCAAGAGTAAACTGTCCTATGCAACTCTCTATGGTGAGAGTGATACTGGGTTGGACCAGATTGTTGTCCCAAGCTGCCTATGAAAATGCAACAATTATAATTCTTTATTTTTTGTTGTGCAGTAGATAAACAGCAGTTAGTTATTCAAGGCATTAATTGTTAACTTGATGGATGGGTACTCTATATATCCACATAACAGTGACGAGCTGTCTGCACGTTTTATGTAACATAATTTGATGTGATAAGGGCCTGAGTAGAAAAAACTATTATCTCGCAGACAGGGAGACTATTGTATCCATTAGAGCATGATATTTGATAAAAGTCCTGTACATAACAATAACTAGGTTGTGTAACCAGAGTGGTGTCAAGTTGGTGTCTGTGTAAGGGACTGTACTTGATCAGGTGTCCAGGCTCGGCAAGTGCTCGGGAGCTAGGTTGAGCGCATAGCTGAGGGGAGGTGGGTCAAAAGCAAGATTAAATATCATTTGCGTTTAATTTAGGGTTGCAGCAGAAAACCTAAAAAATCAAAACTGTTAAAAAGGGAAGACCAATGTGAGGAGGCCCGTAATTTGCACTCTGATGGAGCCTGTGTCCTATCTATGCTGCTCTCTCGCTTGCCCTGTCGTACCTGGGGATTCGAGAGTTGTGTCCGGTTAGGGCGAGAGTGTTCCTGTGATAACTGGATATGCGTTAAAGGGACATCCCTCTGGGTATTTATTTTTGCCAATCGGCGAGTTCTGGGGGCGTTAAGTGGTCGTGCCTTCCAGTTGTATGTCAGGGGTGGCCCCGTGGAAGGGTTCAGATGGACCTATCTTTGTGGTGTTTGGGAGTCTGCAGCCTCTCGGGCCTTTGTGTTACCCCTAACCATGGTGGGGTGGGGGTGGTTGTTGTGGTGTCATATAACATCCACATGTGGGAGCTGCACAAGGGCCATGGAAAACAATAAATGCATACTGTTCATAAGAAGTAACATAAAGAAATGAGAGAGCACTTTCACTGGTTTCTGTCAGTGCCAACTGGTTGTTTAGGCTTGGGTTGTAGACTGTTCCAGTCCCGGTCGAGTCGTTGGGCTTGTGGAGGTCGTTGGTCTTGGGGTGCAGTATTGGCCGGGTCCCATTCCCTTGGCTGTGCCCATTGGGGTATGTTGGCGGGTATGTCTGGCAGTCCCATCTTAACTAAAAGCGCGGGTACCTCCGTGTCCGAGGATATCTTGTGGGTGATTCCGTTTTGTGGGTGATTAACAGGGATCTCTGTGTTCCCCAGAGGTAAGGCACTCCTATTGTGCGTAAGTGACTTGTGAGATGGTTCAGCGACTTGCGCCATTGCAGTGTGGCTCGGGTTAATTCTTGGAAGAACGATAATTGGGCAGTTTCAAAGGTAAGAGGCGTTTTGCCTCGGGTTGCGGACATAATGTGATTCCAGTCCTGGGAAGTGGCACAGCGCATTATGGAATCCCTGGTAACAGCAGCGGGTACTGCGGGAATAGTTGGTAATCAGTATAAGCTGTCCGCTGGTGGCAAGATGGTGGCGAGGAGCCTCCTTATGTAGTGGGGTAGTACATTTTTTTATGTGATTGCGTTGGGTGCAGTCTTCATGCATGGACATTTGCAGCGTTAGAATTTGCAGGGAAGTTTATAGTTGATTTATTGTGTGTTTAATGTTTGTCATGCTGCTTTGCATGTCCATGATGTCTTTCTCCGTCGCTCGCACATGGTCAGTGACATTTTGCATTTCAGCTTTTAAGAGTCCCACATCTGTAGCCAGCATTTTCTGTATGTCCTGCACCCAGATTTGTAGGTCTTTCTTGGTGGCAAGTGATGTTCCTTCCGGTACTGCAGTGGTTGCGGCATTGTGATTTCTGTGTCCGTTTGAGTTGCTGTGTGGGCCGGTGAGCGGGATGGCATCAGGTCCGAAGGGGCCATTTTAGGTTGCGCCTGCTGCTGTAATAAGGTGCTGATATCATGCTGTTCTGTAGTGGGTCCATGGTGAGTCTTTTGTGTGCGCCTCCCCATGGTCTCAGGTGTTTCGTTTTGTATGGGTGGAAGTCGTTGGGTGGGAGTCACCATCTATGTAGGCTCCGCCGATTAGCTGCTCCAAGTCATGGATGGTCGGTGTTTGGTAGGCCTTAGGTCTGCGTTTCAGTTTGTCAGACCACGGTGTATGCATGAAAGGCATCTACCGACTCGGTGTTCGATCCCGGTATCGATCGTGTTGTGCTATGGGCTGAGTGGGGAGTGCTTCTCAAGATAATATCAATTTTCAGATTTCAAAATAGCAGATATGGTGTCTGCTAAGCTTCAGGTCTTAGCTCTGCCCCATTCTAACTGGATTTTGATATTAATATATATATATATATATATATATATATATATATATATATATATATATATATATATATATATATATATACACATATAAAAAATAAAAAATATATACATATGTCCATATACAGAATTGCATAAATGATTTCATAAATATACACGTAGACTTCAAATATATAGATATGTATATATATATTTAAATTCTACGTGCATATTTATGTAATATTTGTACATAATTAAGTAATTTTATTGACTGCAATTTGAGGGACCTGCCTGACAACCAAGGCCAAAAGTCCAGAGAATTTAATTTGCTATCACTGTATTTAACCCTGTAACTGTATTTAACCCTGTAACCCTGTAACTTTCCATGATACCCTAAAACCTGCTGCTGTTTTACTTCGCTGAACACAAATATTAGTGTTCCAAAACAGTAAATCATATCACAGTGATGATATTGTCAGTGAAAGTGTTTCTAACACACAAACAGCACTTTCACTGAGGATATCATTGTTGTGATACGTTTTACTGTTTTGAAACATTCATATTTGTGTTCAGCGAAGTCTCCTGAGTATAACAGTAACCCCCATGTACAGATTTTATAGTGTTTTGAGGCATACCCCCCCTCACTGCCAGTCCCCCTGAGCGATCACTTCTGGGTTGCTCCACGTGGTGCCCAGCAGTGAGGCAGAGCATCGGAAGCCATCAGGCAGGCACTCAGTAAAATAAATTAAATGTAAAATAAAAAAATAAAAAAAATTTAAATTAACCCCTTCCCTCCCTCCCTCCCTCCATCTCCCTCCATATGTACTTACCCGATCGCCGCCATTCCTCCACCGGCTATCGATCTTCTTCTTCTTCTACTGACAGCCCAGACAGTCCCCCCTCTGCAAATTAAAACCCCCAGATGATATTATTGCTGTAATACGTTTTGCTATTTTGAAACACTAATATTTGTGTTCAGCGAAGTCTCCTGAGTACAACAGTAACCCCCATGTACAGGTTTTATAGTGTTTTTGAAAATTGCATGGTCAAATATAAGGCCGTTTTTTCACATTGAAATTTGCCAGATATTGAATACCCTATTGAATACTCTAGGTTGTATACTTTTAAAAAATATATGGTTTGATGGGGTAAATTACATTGACTGGCTTCATAAATGTCCCAAATAGGACATGGGTGCATGATGACCAGCTGTGAAAATTCCAAGTTCGAAAATAAATGTATTTTATAAATGTATTTTATAAATAAATGTATTTTAGCCCAAAGAGAACCCGACACACCTATACATGGGTTGTATCATTGTACTGAGTAGATGTTTCTGAACACATATCGGGGTGTTCTTTGGCAGTAACCCTTAAAGTTCTCAGTACATGTATTCTTAAATTGCTACATGTATCAAAAAAATCACCAATTATTATTATTTTTATTTGGCATAAATTGGTGGTAAAATGGTTGCATGAAAAGAGTCAAAATACCCCAAGTTTAAAACCTTAGGTTGTCTTCTTTTAAAAAATATATACATATGTAGCGTTATTCAGGGATTCCTGACAGATATCAGTGTTACAATGTAACTTTTGTTAATTTTGAAAGCAATAGTTTGGTAATTTTTTATTAAAATATTTCCTTCCTCCTCCTTCTCACTTCCCCCTCCCTCCCCTTGTGGTTAAAATTGAACGCATGTGCTCTGAGCCTATAAACCAGTCCAACCACAGGCTTCTCTATGATGTCTAAGGCAACAGAAAGTTTTTTTTACTGTAAGAACAATAAGGATGTCGAATTCTCTGCCTGAATAAGTGGTTTTATCAGAGTCCATACATAAGTTCAAACAGCTACTAGATGCATACTTGCAAAAACAGAATATTCAAGGATATAATCTTTCAATGTAGGGTAATAACTGCTTGATCCAAGGATAAATCTGACTGCCATTCTGGGGTCAAGAAGGAATTTTTTTCCTAGCTTGTTGCAAAATTGGAAGTGCTTCAAACTGGGTTTTTTGCCTTCTTTTGGATCAACAGCAAAAAACAAATGTGAGGAAGGCTGAACTTTATGGACGCAAGTCTCTTTTCAGCTATGTAACTATGTAACTATGTGGGACACCAGACAACTGAAGTGGATGGCGGAAAGGATGGCGAAATCAGGACTGTCCCACCAAAAGAAGGACGGTTTAGAGGCATGCTGCCAAATCCAACCCCTCTATAAAATGTAATGAAATACACTGGCTATGTTGAAATTTTCTAAATTTTCAACTCAATCTAAAGATTAACACAAACAAAGTAAGGACTTCTACAAATTATACACAGAACAACAGTAGGTAAGCACTAATTAAAAAACAGTATGTATATAAGCAGCAACCCTAACGAAGGGATTCCCTTCAAACCCTCTGACAAATCGAAAGAACAATACAAAAGATGGGGAAGGGCTGCGACAAATAAGCTAGTAGAGAGAAAAAAATTGATATGATAGTCCTAGTTAAAGTCTCACTTAAACAGCAGTAGAAGATCGAAGGTACTTGATAGAGTGTAGATGTATAGATTCTTCTACAGGGATGGGTACGTCCAAATGTCTCAGTGTGCACTCACATTTAAAATAGCTATATCCAGCTCTGGTGTGAAGGGCGTACAGCGGTATAATCCCCGCTTAAGGGATATGCAGGAAAGATGCGTCCGTCAGCCCAGTCTGGGTGTCCAAGGCTGCAAAAAAGGATAAAAGGCAGCAATAGTGCTGTCAATTGGATAAAATAACATAAAACATCAATAAAATAATACTCACAAGTATAGAGCAGAAACACTGCTCTATAGGTAAAGCGTTGGTGGTATGATCCCCACCTTGGATTTCTTTGAGTACAGGAACAATAAAAAGTCAGGAAAAGTGAATAAGATAATAAAAGTGCATATAAAATACAATAAAAAGAGGATTGCTACAGCAAAGTAACAAAAGACCTTTGTTGATTTAAAATACACAAAATTACATAACCATAACGCTTTTCGTCAAAATAAACTTTCTCAAATGGATAATAACAGACTGCCTGGCTGATGGGCTTTAAATAGGGATAAAATCGGAGCCAAAATGTGTGCACCATTTACATAAGTAAAATGTTTAAATACTAATAAAATTTGGTTGATGAATAAATTAATACAACTGTATTATTATGGAAGTTATTGTAATTATAAAAGATAAAAAAACAAGGGTGGGAAAGTGATGAATTTAAAAAATATATGATTGGTCATGTGACTTTGGCACTTTCGCATCACATAACGCTATGCCGCATGCGAAACATAGTTCCCAGCGGCGTAGGTGTCGGCCAACATCAGGAGCATATTGTGGATGGCGGCTTGGATAAATAACGAGCCTCCAGAGCCATGTAATGAGCGGCAACATATGGGGGTGAACCTTTTGCGACCTGAAAAGCTCCAAAATAGATATAAATTAATAAAAACTTAAAAAGGATGGTAAGTGGCTACAGGAAAAAAAAAAAGGATTATATCATAAAATATGAAAAAAATATATGAAAATATAAAAACAATATAAAAAAAATACATAAGGTGTACAGTTGATATCCACGTAGAATATACTTTACGGGGGGGGCGTGGCCTGAAAGCGCATGGAGTAGGACGCACGGGACTCGAGCTCCTAGGCCCCAACCCGCAAAAGCCTCTTTACATAGCGAAATTAGCTGAAATTATGGGGAAAACTAAACGCCCAGCCACCCCAGGCCTGACCCCGGCTACGCAGCCCAGGCGACAACCCGGCCCGATGGACGATTTCGTATCCGCACCTCGCGGCCTCCACGGCACCCGCGACCGCGGCAGCCCGACGCCTACCTCCCCCGGCACTGAAAGCAGGGCAAGCTCGACACCAGACCTCAGGGAAGCAGGGTCACTCACCCAAATCTCGGCGGAACTGGCTGCCATCTCCGCGGCCATGCTCACACGTAGAGACAAGGCCGAAATGGTGACGGAACTGCGGGCGGCCATCAGGGAGGAAGTGGCCGCGGTGAGGAGCGACCTCGTGGCCCTAGAACAGCGGGTCGACGATCTTGAGGTCGACCGTATGCAAGCTGAGCAACACCGCCATGCGACGGAGCTAGCGGCCACGAGACAGGGCAACCTTATCCTAGACCTCAGGAGACAGGTGGAGGACCTTGAAAATAGAGGACGCCGAAACAACATCCGTATCCGAGGCATCCCAGAAACGGACGGAGAGGACCCACGAGAACTACTAATAGATTTGTTCTCCCAGCTCCTAGGTGCAGATGCACCCCAAGACTATGGCATTGAGCGAGCACACAGAGCCTTACGCACCCCCAGGCGAGATGGCCTACCCAGAGACGTGATATGCTGCCTCCGCTCTTTCCCGCTCAAAGAATCTCTCATGAGAGCAGCCAGGACACAGCATGACCTCACGTTCATGGATAGCAGGGTGTCGCTGTACCAAGATCTCTCCACACTAACACTAGATGCTCGACGAGCCCTGAGGCCAGTCACACGCCTCCTTCAGGAGAAACGGATCCTTTACAAATGGGGGTTCCCGTTTAGCTTGCAGGCGAAAACAGAAAACCGCTGGCATGCCATCCGCTGGCCCAACGACGTACCGCATTTCCTACGGGCAACCGGCCTCCCAAATGTCACCGTTCCGAACTGGATATTCGAAGGACCACCTGCAAGAGCTTCAGGCCCTAACGAGCCCAACCAAAACTTCCAAGAGACACAAGGCCGGGCAACGCAGCGGCTTAGAGGCGGTCCGGTGGGCCCGGAAGAATAGAAGCAACCGTGGACCCACGACCCGCCCGCAGGAACACCGACCCGACCCACGACCATACAACGACAGCACGAGCCTCCAGTGGTATGTACGTACTTTTTGTTCACATGCATTCAGAGTCCTCCCACACTATCACCACACGCTAACGGGTCCTCGGTGCTCTGAGACCAGGATGCGATAAGACACCATGGGCCACACAGAACACATCCAGGCCCAGGGGATGCGGGGGTACGGGACTTGTAACGGGACACCAGGCGAATGCCCTAAACGTCACACCAGCCGGTTCAAACTGAGCCCAGATAGATACATTGAGGGCCAAGGGGTCGGTGCAAACTGACCTGGCATATACCCGAGGAAACATATTTGTTTGGGAGGGGGACGGGGGGTTAACCGGGCGAGGAGGGGCAACTAGTTTTGGGTGGCGGGACTGGGGGAAGGGGCCTCGCATCAAGCGCAGCCTGAACGGCCGGACTGAGACCATACACGGGCCAACACCGGGGGGACTAAGCGGGTGGGAGGGAGAAAAGGAATTAACGCACAAGCTGAATAGTTTTATTATACGAATTGTACTGATGGTTACTGCCTAAGAAATGCATAGATAAACGTGCACTGGCCGTGGGCTGATCCAGCGCACTGAAGGCGCACCCCGCGCGCGGCAGCCGTATCCGCCCGGCCGACCTCCTTGGAGGGCGGTGGGGGGATCGGCTGGGGCGATCGAGGGGCGCACTAGGATACGATGTGGGGGGCGGTGGGTGGGGAGTTACCTCTGATGTGTATTTACTAATTATTGTACAGATCGGATCGAAGCCGCACAAAGATACTTCACGATGTTGCAGGCTACAAGGGCCATGTGCGGCCTACCATGTTGTACCATGTTGCACGATGCTAATTTAACAAGGGTTGAAGGTTGAAACCAACAGGTAGTCGTTAGATAACCAGACATAAGAGGCGCCCCTCGCCCGCAGCAGCCGACGCCACCCGGCCGTTCCTCCGAGGAGCGGGGGATGGCGGGCTGGGGCGACCGGGGGGCGATAGGGTTGTAGCAGGATGGAAGTTGGTTATTTATTGCTGCTGGTGTACCTTATAAACTGCTATGAAACTCACAAATCACGCAACTGCAGCGTTGCGACACGTTTAAAAGTAGCACACCCCTGTAGACTAAGCCCAGCCTAAACGGTATTGTCGCACATGTATGGTGGCACACCCCCCCCTATGCCAAAGGGCAGTAGTAGTTGGCAGCATACCGGCAGACCACACACATAGAGGGCACCTCCCTGCCCGCAACAGCCGACTCCACGCGACCGCCTGACTGTGAATTCAAGGGGGCGGAAGAGTGGTCGGGTGGAGCGACCGGGAGGAGGCCGGGGAAATGGTGGAAGAACTGCCAGAGGGACGGGGCTAGTGATTAACAGCAAAAGTCACAGGTATTGCGCTGACGGCGCGGCCAAAACTACCTGACACACTGCAAAGTCACGCGACCATACCCATTCATGCTGGGGACTGCCCACCCGCTGTACACCAACTTGAGTTAAGACGCAACCCACACGAGACAGGAAGCGCACCAAGGGCGTCACCCTACCCCCCTAAACACCAGTAATGCGAATGCGGCAAGCGCCAGCTCACTGCTGCCTACCGCATTAGGCGACGTCAGTTGACAACACGTCGGAGTCGGGCTCCCCCCCCGCCCCCCCGGCTACGCGTGCTTTCTCCCGACTGGGCCCCCCCCCCCCCCCCCCGGATCCCACAGTGACCGCCCACCGACCGGACCGTGCCCGACTGACAAGGAGGAGGACGTAGACAATACAATTAGGAAACAAACAGAGCCCAACCCCACCCACCCGATGGGAATTACACGGACCCCAGTCCGCCCGGGCCCTCCCCCCCTCCCCCCCCGAGCAGGGCGACCCCACGCAACACCCCCCTGCGGACGGAAACAGCACAAACCCCACCATGACACACCACAGTTGAGAATAGGAACATGACCCGCGGGTTGGGAGCCCAATGGAGGCAGAGACACAAACACTCACAACAGTACCTACTTTATTGTGACGGACAGCCATTTGGCACCCCACGCAATAGATCTCACTTGTAGATAAGAGGGGGGTTCACTGGACAAGGACAATACCACCCAGTTGAACATACACACCCTCTCCGAGATCGTAATTGCTTGTAAATTACACCTACCCAGTTCAACCTCCCCCCCTCCCCCCCTACCCAATCATCCCCATACTATTTATCCCCCAACCTATTTCTGGCCTCGGGCCGCGTCTCCACCACCCCCCTGTGCGAACATAATGGACCTCCGACCGGCAAGCCTTAAGTACTGGACAAATAATGTCCGCGGTCTAAACTCCCCTGAACGCAGGGCACACCTGCTGAGGAGATTGTGGTCGGAGAGGGTGAGCATAGCGTTCCTGCAGGAGACGCACCTCAAGGGCGCGGAAGCCCCGAAACTCGGGAACAATCGCTTCCCCCAAGCTTACTACTCGAACCACCCAGAAGCGAAGAAGGCCGGCGTTGCGATTCTAATCTCCCAAACAGTTCCGTTCCACTGCACGGCGCAACACGCAGACCCAGGAGGAAGGTTTCTGTTCATCAAGGGCACCATAGCTGACCACGCATACACATTCGCTACTCTTTACAGCCCAAAAAAAAAAAAACATACGTTCCTGAGCAGAACGCTGGCCAAACTAGAAAAGTTCAGGGAGGGACTCCTCGTGATGGCAGGGGATCTTAACACTCCGTTAGACCCCAGCATAGACACCTCACGGGGGAACAGCACGCTCCCCGCGCACTGTATCAGGGCTACGCTGCACTCCCTACGCAGGGTGGGTCTGGTAGATTGCTGGAGAGCAATACACCCAGATGACCGAGACTACTCTTACTACTCGGCTGTACACAATCTTTACAGTCGTATAGATTATATCTTTATTTCCCAAAGCTATTTGGCAACCCTATTAGAATCGCAAATAGGACTGATTGATCACACGGATCATGCCCCAGTATGTGCCATTACGACTTCCCCGCTCTGGAAGCCAGGCGAACGCCAATGGAAATTAAATGAAAGCATGCTGAACGACGCTAGATTTGTCGAAAAAGCTGCCCTCACGCTCCAACGCTACTTTGACACGAACGACACACCAGAAGTCGACCCGCTGATTGTGTGGGAGGCCCATAAATGTGTCATACGCGGACATTTCATATCTGAATGCACCCGACTCAAGAGAGACAGGACGAGACACACGTCCGATCTAATTGCACGCATTGCCACACTGGAACAGACACACAAGCGTACACTGGACGATGCCACATACCTACAACTCACGGAGACGCGTAGGGAGCTGAGCGACATCCTAACAAAGGGACTCCACCTCACCTTCCGGAAGTCAGCCCGATTTTACTATGAACACTCGAATAAAAGTGGGCGCCTGCTAGCCAAAATGCTGAAGGAAAAGCGTATTAGGCAACAGATACACATGATACGAAACAAGAACCAAGTCGTTACCAGACTCCCAGCGGGCATCCAGGAAGCCTTCCGCGACTACTACACCGACCTTTACGACCAAACCCAAAACAGGGAAGGAACGGCGGCGACACGCCATCGGACAACCATTGCGGACTACCTGAACCAACACGTGGCCCGTAAGATACCCCCCGAACTGGCCACCGCACTGGAACAGCCCCTGACACTGGAAGAGCTAACAGCGGCCTTGAAACAATCTAAACCCCACAAGGCGCCAGGCCCGGATGGTCTCCCGCTTACGTATATCACTACCTTTAAAGATATCCTACTCCCTAGGATCCTGAAGGGGCTCAACTCCCTAAGCTCGGGCGGACAATTCCCCGCCGACACTCTCGCTGCAACAGTGACGGTCATCCCAAAGGTAGGTAAGGACCCGGCCTGTTGCTCCAGCTATCGGCCGATCTCACTCCTAAATGCTGATCTGAAGCTCTTTGCGAAGACGCTAGCTCTTCGGCTCATGCAGACCCTCCCGGACCTGGTCCATCCTGACCAGGTAGGTTTTATACCTGGCCGCGAAGCAAGGGACAATACCATCAGAGCCCTCAACCTCATACACCACGCGCGCCATACTGGGAGGGAGGTGATACTCCTGTCCACCGATGCCGAAAAGGCTTTTGACAGGGTGGACTGGATATATCTAGCAGAAGTCCTCCGACACATGGGCTACGGCCCTACCATGCGGACCTGGATCGCGGCGCTCTATACTAACCCAACGGCGCGCATACGCATCAACGGGGCCCTGACCAAACCGTTCCCTATCCGTAACGGCACCAGACAGGGCTGCCCCCTATCCCCCCTTCTGTTTGCCCTCTCTCTCGAACCATTTCTGGAGGCGGTCAGACGGGACGGGGGAATCACGGGGCACACCTTAGGGGGGGCCGAACACCGTGTAGCAGCCTATGCAGACGACATGCTGTTTTTTATAGAACAACCGCGAATATCTATACCGAATTTATTAGATGCCTTCCGAATATACAACACGGTCTCCAATCTGAAACTCAATCTAAGCAAATCCGAGGCTATGCCGGTGGCGACCGCCCCCTCACACCTACGCCAACTTCTCACACAATTCCCGTTTAAACTCTGCGAAGACAAGCTCCGGTACCTCGGAGTCTGGCTAACGAACGACCTCACCCACCTGTACCAAGCGAACTACCTCCCGCTTCTAACAACGCTGCAAAAGGACCTCCACAAATGGACATCACAATACATTTCATGGTTTGGCCGCATCAGTGCGGTCAAGATGAACCTCCTGCCCCGTCTCCTATATCTGTTCCAAACTGTCCCAACCCCAATACCTAAGGCTTACTTCCAATCTGCAAATACAGCCATCAGGAAATTTGTATGGAACCATAAACCAACCAGGATCCGCAGATCGACCCTTGAGCGACCCAAAGGCGAAGGGGGAGCTGGACTCCCCTCAATACACACATACTATCAAGCCGCCCATCTCCAACGCTTAGTGGACTGGCACGCCAAACCGAGCCCAAAACTGTGGGTGCAAATGGAAACAATCCAGGCCCTAGGGAAAATACCATCCAGACTGTGGCATGGGAGCTCAACTTACGCAGAGATCCGCACGAACAACCCAGTGATAGACGCCACCCTACGTGTGTGGTGCTCCATAAGGTTTACCAGACGACTAACGTCCTCACCTAGCCCACTCACCCCCATAACACACAACCCTGACCTAGCAGGGGGACTACACCCCGCCTCCCTGAAGAATTTCCAAGCCTCGGACTGGGAATATGTGCACAAGTGGAGCTCCGCGCAAACACTCAGACCATTAGCAGACCTGCTCAATAACCGCAGGGCATCCCAATTGGACAACTTCCACTACCATCAGATCAAAAGCTACTACGCGGCACTCACGGGAAAAGGACATGTGCACAGACCACTGACGAGCTTGGAACACATATGCACGACCAGGCAACACCTCCCCCATGGGGTGTCACAACTATACGCAACCCTCCAAACTAACGACTGCAGACCCCCACTGGGATTCACAACCAAATGGGAGCGGGACACAGGGTCCACGCTCACAGACCAGGAATGGGGCAAAATATTTCTGCTTACGCACAAGGGTTCTATATCCTCAAAATACCAGGAGACTAACTACAAACTACTAACGCACTGGTACCGGACCCCTGACACTCTACAACACATACATGATTCAATCTCCGGCAATTGCTGGAGATGCGAGGGGGACACCGGCTCCGGAATTCATATCTGGTGGTCGTGCCCGCTCATAGCTCCATACTGGCGGATGATTCATAGTAAGGTTAATGACATCACTGGGACCGACATTCCATTCCAGCCACTGGCGATGCTCCTTAACCACACAACGCTACCCATTAAAGTATACAAGAGAAGCTTAACGATACAACTACTCACGGCCGCAAAATCACTCATCCCAACCCTCTGGAAGAAGAGGAGCGCGCCTACCTTCCAGCAATGGGTGGCCAGAGTAGAAGAAATTTACAATATGGAAATTATGACCGCCTCCCTGCAGGGGCGCTCTGACAAATGCGCTCTAACGTGGTTCCCTTGGATGCAGTTCGTCAACAGGGGGGCTGGAGGCAGACCCGGGCCCACATAATACCCGACATGGCAACCACCGTGTCTAGCAGTAGTCCCGGCCAACTTGTTTGCACATGCTTACACCCCACAGACCCACCGTAACCACTCACCCTTCACGAACATACCCACCCCCCACCACCTGATACCACCGGAAAACAGATTACAGGAGTACGTGTACTACCCCCAACAAGACTAAGACACAGGACAGAGCACCGACACCCCCAAAAAAGACCCGGTACCACCGGAATATTAGTGAGACACTAAAACACTTATGACCGTTCTGACCAACTCAATCTACGACAAGCAGGGACAGGTAGCAGAGGCACTGAACACAATGAGAGAGCATAGGACCCGACACTGGGGCCTACCGACCCCGATACACCAAACACAACCGCTGGACGTTAGCTCTAACGACGAAAAGACCGCACCGCTAGACAAGCAGACAAACACCAGCACATAGACGGACAACGAGAGCGGACGCCCCAGGGACAACCGAGAAGGAAACCGCCCGAGACGCACCCTAAGTTACCTAGTCACACATTGACCATGACCGACTTGCCCTTACACTAGCACAAAAGTGTAGATACACACACCCAGGCGCAAGACAGAAAGCTCCAAATTACTATAGAAATGTTGTCAATTGTTTAGACAGTAAAGCCTTGAAATGTATAGACGCAATTTTAATTGTCTGACCCTGATACCATGTATCGTCGATAGAGTAGCGCAACTGTACAAAAAAGCAAGTTCGACTGAAGAAGTAGTTTGACACAGTAAAATAGGATGTTGATAACAAGTTAAATCCGAATTATAAGGTCAAGAGTTGATAGAATGTTAACTAAAGTTAGGCGTACTATCATGCAAAACTGTTCTACAGGCAAGAACTGTACTATAAACACGACTTCTAAGCGGTGCTTAAATTTGCCCAGATATCTGTCACTAACACAAAGCAACCGTATTTTTCTTTCTGTAACTTACTGTTTTTGAAAATGCAAAATAAAGATTGTCAAAAAAAAAAAAAAGAATATACTTTACATAAAAGGTGCATAGAAATACAATGGGGGGGGGGGGGGTAGGGGGGGCATAAAATAGTATCCAAAACATTATATAAAAGAAAAACAATATGCAGAAGGAAAACAAAAATATTTATCCCAAATTATAGAAAATATTGTTTAATGAACCCTTGGTTTCCTCTCATATATATAGGAAAGGAGTAAGATAAGTGGTCACATATAAATTAAATAAAATTAAACAGATCAAAGTCTGGGGAACCATGGGAAATTAGGTTTTTTTTTGTTTTGTTTTTTATAATTCTTTATTTTTGTTCTGCTTTTGCATGAGTACAGGTTTGCTCACAATGTCACAACAACATTAGTAAGCCATCTTAGAGTGATACACGATAAACAAGCATTGGTAAGACATTTGCAGAAACAGCACATTTTTGGAGAGTAGAAAAAAGGCTAGGTTTAAGCTAGGCAGTTATGTCTAGAATGGTAAACATTAACATTATTGTCTAGAACAGCATGGTATGACATTCGCTTTATGTTAATATCAAGCTAGAACTGGAAAGGTTGTGTCTAAGTAAGAGGAACGATTTTAAACTACTTGTTCAGATATGTCAAGCATAGTCCCACGTATGGTTCACTATAGGATTTGCATCGAAAGAGTATTCAGATGAGTGGCAAAGAGGGGGAACATGACATGTACAATCACCATATAAGGCTGTACAATTAATAATAGTTTTCCCCTTCAGCAATATACACAGGTTTAGCATTTCTTTCTAGACGATCACTACATGACATGCTTGTCTGGCAATAGGTAAATGAAGGCAAAGTAGGCAAACTTAGAGGAGTTTAACATTCCACTGGTGCCTGCACTGCTCTGCCAGGCAGAAGTGAGTAAGGCAAGCATTGTAAAGTGAGAGAAAACAATAGCTTATACATAGATAGGTAACAGGAGTTGAATTACATAGCCTAAAGAGTAGTCAGGTGAGGTACACCTTATATATTATGCTTCGGCAAGGGTTTTTAAATTGAATACCCATTCCATATCTGTTTTACCTAAGATATTTTTTATGTTACCTCCTCTCCAAGGGGTGACACATTTTTTTTCCTATACATTTGAGTTGTTTGGGGTCATTATTATGTATACAGAAGTGTTTAGATATTGAGTGATTTAACCCCTTAAGGACAGAGCTTCAGAAGCTTGTCTTTCACTTAATGACAACGGCATTTTTTGCTGTTTGCGTTCAACTGCAATTTACATTATACTAATTTATTGCACCGACGCATATTATATACCGTTTTTTAAAGGACAGAAAGGGCTTTAATTTGATGTAACATATATATATATATATATATATATATATATATATATATATACATAAATGCTTATTTATTATAAAAAAAATACAATAATAATGTGTGCACAATTAGTGCAGGTTAAGGAAAGTAATTAAAAATAAATTCATTTAGTTGTTCTGATTTAAAGAATATATAATGTGTCTGGGATTTTAAGTTTTTTTTTGGTAGTTACAGGTCACAGAGCACAAGGAGTAAAATAAACTTTTAATGTGGAGCGATTTTAGAATTTGGTATGTTTGTCTTGTAAGCTTAATAGCCATAAAAGAAAACAAAATTGCCACACACAAGTATATATTTATCTAAAGTAGACACCACAGGCTATTTACCTAAGGTTGTTTTGACACTTTCTACATAGCCATTTCACCGTTAACCTCTGCTAAATATTGGAGTAAAATTTAGTTTTTGGGGGGTTTTGGCACACAAACTTATAACAAAGAACTTCTCATGTGTATTTTGTAAAGTTGGTGTGTGCTATTCCTGTACAAAGTTTTATTTTGTATTCAATTACATCTGCTGAGTAAAATGACACCCCCATTGTATGTCTTTGGCACTATTTTGTGAAGCTACAGTGCCATATAGGAGACCTGTCCTTTTCAGTATTCACAGTCGAATTATGAGAGACGGAATTAATGAGCCTATGCTTCCATTTGGGGTATTATAGTAGTTTGACTGTTCAAAAAACCCCCACAAAGGCCTACCATTTGTAAACGTAGACACTCCAGGGTATCTCATAAGGTGCATATTGTGCCTTAACATGCCTCCATTATTTCACCAATATATGCCAAAGTATGTGGTAAAAAATAATTTTGTGCATTTTTTACATACAGATTGCATTTTTGCTGGGCATTTTGTATATTTCATATGTGCCACTAAGTTCAAACCCCCAAATTATGCTCAGCTAAGTCTTCTGAGTAAAAGGACACCCCCATTGTATGTCTTTGGCACTATTTTGTGAAGCTACAGTGCCATACAGGAGACCTGCGCTTTTCAGTATTCACAGTAGAGTTTTGAGAGACGGATTTAATGAGCCTATACTTCCATTTTGGGTATTATAACAGTTTGACTGTTCAAAAAAAACCCACAAAGGCCTACCATTTGTAAAAGTAGACACTCCAGGGTATCTCATAAGGTGCATATTGTGCCTTAGCATGCCCCCATTTTTCCACCAATATATGCCAAAGTATGTGGTAAAAAATAATTTTGGCCATTTTTTTGCATAAGGATTGCATTTTTGCTGGGCATTTTGTATATTTCATATGTGCCACTAAGTTCAAAACCCCCAAATTATGCTCAGCTAAGTCTTCTGAGTAAAAATACACCCCCAATGAATGTCTTTGGCACTATTTCGTGAAGCTACAGTGCCATATAGGAGACAAAGCCATATCAGTTTTTACCGAACTTTGAATTTTGACGCTGGGCCTATGTGCAATTTCCAAGCATCTTCACAGGTTTTAAATTCAAACTACCCCACAAAAGCCTACCATTTCTTAAAGTAGACACCCCAGGGTATTTCAAAATGCATATTTTGAACCTTAGCATGGGATCATTTTTCCGCTAGCTTGTACCAAGTGTAGTGGTAATAAGCGTTTTTTCTGCCTTTTTGACACACAAAGTGAGTTTGCACAGTATATTTTGCAAACCTTATGTGTACTACCACTGTATAATACTTCATATGTTGCTCAGCTATGTCTGCTGAGTACAAAAATACCCCCGTATGTACCTTTGCCAGGTATATGTGGACATCGGAGGGGCACATTTGGGACACAGCCATTCCATTTTTTTTCAAACTTTAAATTTTTACGCTGTGCCCATGTCCCATTTTAGAGTATTTTACCAGGCTATATAATCCAAATACCCCATAAAGCCATACCATTTCTTAAAGAAGACATCCCAGGGTATTTCAGAAGGCATATTTTGAACCTTAGTGTGGGATCATTTTTCTGCTAGCTTGTACCAGGTGTAGTGGTAATAAGCGTTTTTTCTGCCTTTTTGACACACAAAGTGAGTTTGCACAGTATATTTTGCAAACCTTATGTGTGCTACCAATGTATAATACTTCATATGTTGCTCAGCTATGTGGTCTGAGTACAGCAATACCCCCGTATGTACCTTTGCCAGGTATATGTGGATGTTGAAGGGGCACATTTGAGACGCAGCCATTCAGTTTTTTTCTAACTTTGAAGTTTTACGCTGTGTCCATGTTCCAATATGGAGTAGTTTAGATGGTTGGTTATTGAAACTTTCCCACAAACACATATTATTTATTAAAGAATACACCCTGGGGTAATTCAAAAGGCATATTTTGAACCTTGGCATGGGATCATTTTTTCTCTAGTTTGTTCCAGGTGTAGTGGTAATGAGCGTTTTTAAATGTATTTTTTTACTTTTTTAAAACTTTTTTTTACTTTTTAAAACTATTTTTTAAACTTGTGTTTTGCTTATTAATTTTTTTTAAGTTTCCTAAACTTTCTTAAAACTTTTTTTTACAGATTTAACATTTTTCTAAGCTTTTTTTTTACAGTTAACCCCTAACTAGCAGTAAGCAGCACTAACAGTAAATTCCCCAGTTTCCCATAACTCCCACCCACCCAGGCTAGCAAAATATTTAATTATACAATATTTAAAATTAGTTAATTAAATACATTTAACCCCTGAGGGTTAAAAAATAAATAAAAGTTAATCGTCAGGGGTTAAAAAAAAATTAGATCACAGTATAATACTGTGATCTGTATTTTGATCACTGTAGGCAGTGATCGACTGGCAGGGGAGGGGTTAAGTTTTATTTGGACTGGGTAAAGGGGGGTGTTTTTTGTATTTTTTACTTAAACTTTTTTAACTTCATTTTTTTACTTTTTAAAGCTTATTTTAAAACTTTTTTAACGTTAACCCCTAGTTAGCTTAACACTAAATCCCCCAATTCCCCACTAACTTCCACCCTCCCCAGCTAGCTAAATTTATAATTTTAAAATATTTAAATTAATTAATTAAATAAATTTAACCCCTGAGGGTTAAAAAAAAAAAATTAACCCTCAGGGGTTAAAAAAAAAAAAGTCAGATCATAGTAAAATGCAATCCCTGCCAATTGATCACTGTAATCAGTGATCAATTGGCAGGGAAGGGGTTATTTTTTTAATTAAACTGGGTAAAGGGGGGTGGGATTTTAAATTTGACTTTATTTTTTTTACAGGGGGCAGGATCAGTGAAGATCCGTCTCCCTGCACTTCACAGTGAACCCGGAAGTGCAGGGAGGCGGAACGTGAGTATACAGAGCACATGTGCTCGCTCTGACATGCTGTCAGAGCGGGCACATGTGCTGGGGCAGCACTATCGGGTGCTCCCGGTCTGCCTCTAATACAGAGGCAGACCGGAGCACCATTAACCCCGGGTGCCATCGTCGTTATGGCAATCCCCTGAGTGACGAACCTCGTCCGTCACTCGTCATTAAGGGGTTAAATACCCATTCTTAATATTTCTAAAATGTTCACTCAGTCTTATCTTACGGCTCCTTGTAGTCATACCCACATACTGGAGGCCGCAGGGGCACTCCAGTAGGTAGATTAAATTTGTAGTGTCACAACTGATGAAGTCTTTAATTTTGTAAGTTTTGTTGGTTACATTAGATCGAAATAAAGTAGTTATGGGTGGGACAGAGGGGTCAGTATTCTTACAGACAATACAAAGCTTAAATGTAACAGGCATTAGGATAAAATTAGGTTATATTAGATTTGCCCTCTTTAGTAAAATTTGTAGTTAAGATTGACTTAAAAGTGGGTGCTCCTCTAAACACAATATTGGGTTTATCTGGTATGATGTTTTTAAGTATTTTGTCTTGTCTTAATAAGTGCCAGTGTTTTCTGATAACTTTTTTTATGTGACTACTTTTATTATTAAAGTTAAAAATAAAGGGAAGGGGCATAGTATTAGTGGTCATCTTATTTTTGTATATTAAAAGGTCAGTTCTTTCTTCAAGATGGTATCTATGGTGGTATTGAGGTAGTTTGGCGAATCATTTTTTCCATTAAATGTATCTTTTTAAAAATAGCATGAAGGCGTAGGAATTGTCTTTTAGGGGCACTTTCTAACCAAGGTTTATAGTGGCAGCTGGATTGTTCAATTGCTGTTTTAACGCATACTTTAAAAAAAAAAAAGTTTTTGTGTGGATTTTGCCATCTTTGATAAATATATTTAGATCTAAAAAGTTGATAGATTCTTTACTATATTCACAAGATAAAAAAAATTCCCCTACTATTGTCATTTAAATGATTAATAAAAGATTTTAAAAGATCTTCCGTGCCTTTCCAGATAAAAAATAAATCATCAATATACCTAAAATAGGTAACCAGAAACACTGCCAAGCATGCCTGCCCCATATAGCCATGGATTCCCAGTAAGCCAAAAAAGGTTGGCATAACTGGGGGCAAACCTGGTCCCCATAGCTGTCCCCTTCTTTTGGAGGTAAAATGAATTGAGGAACCAAAAATAGTTGTTTTTCAGAATAATATCGATGCCTTCTAATATAAAATGAATCTCAGTGTTTGGAATTCTATTTTCTTTAGTTAAAATGTCTTTTACTGCCTGACATCCTATATGATGGGGAATTATAGTATATAGCGATTGCACGTCACAGGTGGCTAAAATAAAATTAGATTGCCATTTAAAATGATTTAAAAACCGTAGTAGTGACATCTTTGAGGTAGGATTTCATTAGTTTCACAGAGGGTTGGAGAAGTATGTCTATGTACTCAGATAAATTGCATAGAAGAGAGCCAATTCCTGATACAATCGGTCTGCCTTGAGGGTTGTTTACATTTTTGTGTATTTTAGGCAAAAAAATATATTTTGGGGTGTTTTTTATTTAAGTAGACCAAGGATAGGCAACCTTCAGCACTCCAGATGTTTTGGACTACATCCCCCATAATACTCAAGCATTACCCAAGCATCATGGGAGGTGTATTCAATACATCTGGGGTGCCGAAGGTTGCCTATGCCTGGTCTAGACCTTTCTTTAAAAATAGGGATTAAAACACTTTGAATATTGAAGGTAGGATCTGACGTTGGCCGACCCCTAAGCCGCTGGAAATTACGTTTCCCATGCGGCATAGCGTTATGTGATGCGGAAGTGCAAAAGTCACATGACCAATTGTATATTTTTTAAATTCATCACTTTCCCACCCTCATTTTTGTATCTTTTCTAATTACAATAACTTCCATAATAATACAGTTTTATTAAATATATTCATCAACAAATTTTTATTAGTATTTAAAATTTTTACTTATGTGAGTGGTGCACACATTTTGGCTCCAATTTTAAGTGGTTTTATCCCTATATAAAGCCCATCAGCCTGTCAGTCTGTTTTATCCATTTGAGAAAGTCTATTTTGATGAAACGTGTTATGGTTATGTAATTTTGTGTATTTTAAATCAATAAAAGTATTTTGGTTACTTTGCTGTACCAAACCTCTTTTTATTGTATTGTATATTCACTTGTATTATCTTATTCCCTTTTCCTTGCTTTTTATTGTTCCTGTACTCAAAGAAATCTGAGGTGGTGTCATACCACCAACGCTTTATCTATAGAGCAGTGTTTCTGCTCTATGCTTGTGAGTATTATTAAATGTTCTTGCATAGCAAGACCACTTATTGTTATCTCACATATATATTTAAGTGTTCTTGCATAGCAAGACCACGTAATGTTATCTCACATATATATTATTAAGTGTTCTTGCATAGCAAGACCACTTAATGTTATCTCACATATATATTATTAAGTGTTCTTGCATAGCAAGACCACTTAATGTTATCTCACATATATATTATTATTATTATTAAGTGTTCTTGCATAGCAAGACCACTTACTGTTATCTTACATATATATTATTATTATTATTATTGTAGCCAAATTTGCCACCCTAACTCCTCCCACAGTTTTTACACTACATAGACAAAAATATACCAAAACGTGCAGATTGTTCCCGATCGGATTGCTATTACTTTGTGGAACGTTTCGCCAAATGGTTCACGGAATATCTTCGTTCTTGTGGTGAAATTTGTCCCATAGGAATGAATGGCAAAGCTAGAGTGGGAGCTGGTAAAAGCTGAAAAATCAGGACATGATTTCTAAACTGCCACCACTCCCTCATTTTCAGGCCCACCTACACAAATCGTATATCAAAACGTTCAGCTATCCCCGCTGCCACTAAAAATGTCCACAGCTAAGCCATAGTCCTTATAGTTTTCACAATATGACCATTTGTTTGCAACTCACGCAGTCCATTGACATTCATTGAAACTCCACTCTGCAAAGCTCACATTTGAAGGGCAATTTCTAAACTGCGACTGTGCCTTCATTGTTAATATCTCAGAGACATACTATACATCAAAATGTAGGTCTGGGTCTTGTTACTCTCACAATATAAAGCTCTTCACTGTAGGATTTATAGTTTTTAAAATACGACCGTTTGAAGATGGCAACCGCCAAAATACTCTGACCTGTGCCAGGCTGCAGCAGCAAGTGATGTCATAGACAAAGCCTTTTACACCTGCTAATGTTTTTATAACTGTATGTTTTAATGTAACTGTGAAGCACTTTGGGCAACAACATTGCAATTAAATGTGCTATATAAATAAATACTAACAGTTACTCCGCCCACTCTAGTTGTAGACTACTGGTGGAGGCAAGAACACTTCACACAATTTCCCCAGAAATTGTAGCTTTTCTAGTTATTATTATAGCCAAATTTGACACCCTAACTCCTCCCACAGTTTTTACACTACATAGACAAAAATATACCGAAACGTGCAGATTGTTCCTGATCGAATTGCTATTACTTTGTGCAACGTTTCGGCGAATGGTTCTCGGAATATCGTCGTTCTTGTGGCGAAATTTGTCCCATAGGAATGAATGGCAAAGCTAGAGTGGGAGCTGGCAAAAGCTGAAAAACAGGACATGATTTCTAAACTGCCACCACTCCCTCATTTTCAGGCCCACCTACACAAATCTTATATCAAAACGTTCAGCTATCCCTGCGCCACTAAAAATGTCCACAGCTAAGCCATAGTCCTTATAGTTTTCACAATATGACCATTTGTTTGAAACTCACGCAGTCCATTGACATTCATTGAAACTCCACTCTGCAAAGCTCACATTTGAAGGTCAATTTCTAAACTGCGACTGTGCCTTCATTGTTAATATTGCAGTGACATACTATGCATGTACGTCTGGGTCTTGTGATTCTCACAATACAAAGCTCTTCGCTGTAGGATTTATAGTTTTTAAAATACGACCATTTGAAGATGGCAACCGCCAAAATACTCTGACCTGTGCCAGGCTGCAGCAGCAAGTGATGTCATAGACAGGGCCTTTTGTACACCTGCTAATGTTTTTTATAAATGTATGGTTTAATGTAACTGTGCAACAACGTTGCAATTAAATGTGCTATATAAATGATAACAGTTACTCCACCCACTCCAGTTGTAGACTACTGGTGGAGGCAAGAACACTTCACACAATTTCCCCAGAAATTGTAGCTTTTCTAGTATTAAGTGTTCTTGCATAGCAAGACCACTTAATGTTATCTGACATATATATATTATTATTCTTATTATAGCCAAATTTACCACCCTAACTCCTCTCACAGTTTTTACACTACATAGACAAAAATATACCAAAACGTACGGATTATTCCCGATTGGTGTGCTATTACTTTGTGGAACGTTTCGCCGAATGGTTCACGGAATATCGTCGTTCTCGAGGCAAAATTGGTCCCATAGGAATGAATGGCAAAATGTTCAAAGCTAGAGTGGGAGCTGGCAAAAGCTGAAAAATCAGGACATGATTTATAAACTGCCACCACTCCCTCATTTTCAAGCCTACCTACACAAATCTTATATCAAAATGTTCAGCTATCCCTGCTGCCACTAGAATTGTCCACAGCTAAGCCATAGTCCTGATTGTTTTCACAATATGACCATTTGTTTGCAACTCACGCCGTCTATTGACATTCATTGAAACTCCACTCTAGCCAGCTCAAATTTGAAGGGCAATTTCTAAACTGTGACTGTGCCTTCATTGTTAATATTTCAGAGACTATGCATCAAAATGTAGGTCTGGGTCTTGTGATTCTCACAATATAAAGCTCTTCGCTGTAGGATTTATAGTTTTTAAAATACGACCGTTTGAAGATGGCAACCGCCAAAATACTCTGACCTGTGCCAGGCTGGAGCAGCAAGTGATGTCATAGACAGGGCCTTTTGTACACCTGCTAATGTTTTTATAAATGTATGTTTTAATGTAACTGTGAAGCACTTTGGGCAACAACGTTGCAATTAAATGTGCTATATAAATAAATAATAACAGTTACCCTGCCCACTCCAGTTGTAAACTACTGGTGGAGGCAAGAACACTTCACACAATTTCCCCAGAAATTTTAGCTTTTCTAGTTTTATTTATCTTTTATATTATTGTATCCAATTGACAGCACTATTGTTGCCTTTTATCCTTTTCTGGAGTCTTGTAAAACCAGACAGGGCTGACAGACTCATCTTTCCTGCATATCCCATAAGCGGGGATTATACCGCTGTTCGCCCTTCACACCAGAGCTGGATATAGCTCTTTTAAATGTGAGTGCACTACCTTTTTATACATATCTTATTCTGGATTCATACTTATTGCATTGTTGGTTACCCTTGTCTCTTCTTTTGTCTTCATATATGTACACAAATAATTTGAGACATTTGGACTTACCCAACCCTGTAGAAGAGTCTATACATCTACACTCTATCAAGTACCTTCGAACTTCTACCACTGTTTAAGTGAGACTTTATTTGGGACTATTCATCCATTTTTACTCTCTACTAGCTTATTGTAACGAAAATATACCCCAACACGCAGAATTCATCTAAACAGAAGACAACACAGAGGGGAGATATATCTACCTGACCTTAGAGTGGCCGGACTCGGCGTATATAGGAGAAGTACAGAGTCAGGAGCGATCCGAGGTCAAGGACACAAAGAGACAGCGTAAACTAGGACTAGCCGGGGTCTGGTACACAGTAAACAGCAAGCCGGCAAACAGAACAGATAAGGATAAAGAGATAACGTAGTCAGAAACAAAGCCAAGGTCAAGTACGAAGAAACACAACTGAACACAACAAGCGCTAAAGGGAACTGAAACAGAAACCACAATAGGGCAAGGAACAAAGAGGAAAAAGGTGAGTATAAATGCCTAAACATCTATTTTGATTGGTCCCTGTCACATCCACGCCCCCAAAAGGTAAGTGTATGGGGAGTGTGGCATGACAGGGACCAATGGGAGGCCTTTGCCAATTTAGGCTCCCACTGTCCCTTTAAGAGCGCGCCCGAGACCCCCGGCTTGCTCTAAGAGTCAGGTGGGACACGTGACCGCTTCTCGCAGTCACTGCCCGCCTTCCTTCTGCAGCCGTCGGATGAGCCGCGCGCGGCTCTTGCAGTAGCAGAGCCGCGCTCGGCTTGAACAGAGGACCCCGGCCGGCCCCTGGAAAGGGTAAGTACCGCTACACTTATTGGCTCAGCCCTTTCCCATTTTTTTACTGCTACAAATTATGCAAAGACCCCCGATTGTGATAAAACCAATTTAAGTGTATTGCTCGTCAAATGTGACATAATGTTTTACTTGAAATGTTTATTTTATATTACACCTTTGACAATAGTTAAACATGTATTCATATTGATGTATACATGTTCCTGTCAGTGTGTATTTCACAAGACTATTTTATTTTTTGTATATGAATTCCTAGCTATAGTGTAAAACTGAACAACGATCAGACAAATCAGCAGACAGAGGTAATCTAGAAAAACAAGCCAAGATAGCAATAGGTAAAAAATCTGGAATCAAAAAAAGCAAATTGCATATGATATGAAATTAATTCTGAGTAATGAATGTATAATATTTTTTAAAAAAATATTGATGCCAAGTGTATTACCCTAACATGCTATACCTGATCTGAGCATCATTATGTTATACCACTAGAACTGTACAATATATAACATGATTTGCATGTTACAAACTAATTGTAACATGACTAAACAACTTTGAACTAATTCCAGTAATGAGAACCCAATCACAGTGTTCATTTGTTAAAGTAGATTTTTTTCTTATACACTTGCAGGAGTATGGTACCTGTTAAGGTATATAGTGTAGAGAAAAAAAGGAGTTATTTTGGAGGAAATAACTCAATTTAACCCCTTTAATCAATATCATTCTACGTGTACTATGATATTAATAAATATATATATATATATATATATATATATATATATATAGATATATATATATATATATATAAAGCAGAATGTATCTTGCACTCAGGCTTCAGGCACTCAGACGTATCACTGCTTTACGTCCTGAGGAAGCTTCGGCGAAACGCGAAGACGACGCAGTGACGCACGCCTGTTACGTAGTGACGCAAAGGGGGCGGAGCACCCGGGAAGCTCGGAGAACCCCAGACCGACGCCCAGGATTACCTAGCGGCCTGTTTTCTCTGTTGTATCCGTGGAGGGAAAAGGAGAAGCCGGCTGCAAGTTATTTTCGTGCCTGGGCTAAGGCAACTAAACAGAGTTTGTGAGTAGCAGCTGGGACTGCATATACTCACCTACTTTTATCATACCCTATGGGAATGTGGATTTGATTTTGCGCTCCACCTTTATAAGTATTTTGGGATATGGTCAATCGCCACAAACTTTAATGTGGCCAAAGTATGTCTCAGTTCCAAGAAGTGTTTTGCCACTGGTTTGTCCGACTGGCCATCCCTGTATGCCAGTCGAATACTGGACCTGTGTCCCCAGATAGACGTTTCTGTCTTCCCTATATAGCAAAGACCGCATGGGCAGCTCAATTTATAGATTACATGTGTGGTTTTGCAAGTAATCGCAAATCTAATAGGGTAGACTTTGTTGCTATGGGGATGATTAAACTTCCGTGCTGGAGTCATATGGCTGCATGTGACGCATCCCAGGCATCTGACCGATCCTCTTATTTGTTCCTTTGGTATTTTCTGATAACTGCACACAGGGTCTGTATGAACCAGAAGATCCTTTAAAATGTTATTTATTTTAAAGCAAACCAATGGTGCTTCTTGAAACTCCCTTGGAAGTGTCTCGTCACTAGATAGTATCTTCCAATTCTTCTTGACTGAGGAGGCTACTTGAGGGGATGCGTGATGGTACACCATTGGAAACACCAGTTCTGAGGGTTTTTTCCTATTTTTAGCAGCGCGTGCACTCTCTGCTTCTTGAAGCGCTTTCTTCTACGGATTTGTAGGAATTTAGCTTTCATCTCTGATATCTGGGTTTCCATAATCTGGACATCTGAATTATTCCTGATAACCCTTAAAAACTGTGCCTTGGGTAATGAGTTTTTAAGTGCCTTAGGGTGTGCACTCTGATAATGGAGAATCGTATTTCTATCTGTAGGCTTGGTATATAGCGAATACTGAAGCCTTGAATATCCCACCGTTATCTGTAGATCCAAATAGTGTAACTTCTCTGCACTTATATCTGCAGTAAATTTAATAGGTGTCTGGAGTTGGTTAAGATCTTGGACCATTTCCTGTGCTTCCTCACCGAGTTATTCCATACGATGAACAGGTCATCAATAAACCTGTAGTAAGCTGTTATACTGTTATTGTATTTCTCCAGCACATGTTTATCTTCATAAATAAACATATACGCGTTGGCATACATGGGCGCCATGGCTGCCCCTATGGACATACCAGCTACTTCGAGGTACCACGTGTCCTCAATCCTAAAATAGTTATTCTGTAAGGTTAGAGTGAGGAGTTCTAGCACGTACTCTATGGGAGGACCTTGATCTTGTCAAGACCTGCCACATAGCTTCAATGCCAACTTCATGCGGAATAACCGTATAAAGGCATTGTACATCCATGGTTATAAGAATGGGTTTAGAGTTGCCATAACGTATTCCATTGATGCTGGTTATGAGTGTCTGGGTGTCCTTAATACAAGTATGCAGCTGTCTTACTGGGCCCTGGAACAGGTGATCTTACCATTTGGCAATGGGCTCCAGCACACCACCTATCGCCGAGACTATAGACCGTCCCAATGGTCGTTTGGGGTCCTTGTGGATCTTAGGGATTGAATAGATGATCGGAGTGTGTGGATGTTGTTTAGTGAGATATTGTTGCAGTTTCAGATCTATGTAGACTGCTGCTAGGCCCATAGTTAAAAATTATTCTATTTTATTCTGGATACTTCTCGTAGGGTTCAGCTCAGTGGCAAAATAGGTATAATCCATAATTACAATACCACCCCCTTTATCAGCTGAGCGTATTATAATTGTGGGGTCTTCCGCTAATTCCTTAATAATACTCCTTTCTTGCCTTGAAATGTTTTGTTTCATCTTTCTCTCTTGCTGCATATATCTCTATGCATCACTGTTCATTACAGATAGAAATGTTTTGATAGACGCTCTATTTGATATCGGGTCAAAGGTAGATTTTACCCAAACAGGTTCCACTGCACATCCAATATTGCCAATGGCAGTATCACGGGGGTTGTTCAAGTATTCTTTACGCCTCATAGTTCTTCCAAACCTGTGTAGTTCGATTTTCCATTTCCATTAATCTGGTTTCGGTGTGGGCACAAATGATAAACCTCTGCTGAGAAGATCTATTTCTGCTGCATTAAGAGGTCTATGAGACAGGTTAAATTTGGGGATTATCTCCTGCGTGGAGGTTTCCCCTGTACAGGTTTTCTTCCCTTTGTGGCCTCTCCGTGTTCTTGATCTTCGCTTTCTCTGTCTCGGCTCCTAATCACAGTTCTGACCTCCATAGTTTCTAAAAAAAAAGGCGCTGTTTTCACCTGGGTAGGGTTGTTGGCATCTGTATCAGAGGCTGATTCACCCAAGGTTATATCAGCCGTGGGGATTTTAGGTTGTTGAATCCTCCTTTGCTGCCTACTCGGTCTCTGGGTGTTGGCTCTACCTGTTAACCACCCATATACCCTATGATTCCGTGACGTCACACAAATGGGTGGAGCTATTGCTGCACATGCGTACACGATCTGGTACAACGACGTTTTTTTCATGCACAGCACCTGGGGTGAGTCAGTTTACGATTATTACAATTATTGCAACCTATATATATGTAATGCTTTTGAAATGTATTTGTGATCCCGATAAAAGTCCACAAGTTTGACTGAAGCATTGATCTGTTTTAAGAAGCTGGAATAAAAGTTATATTTTATTGGAATCCGAGAGTGCTGCCAACTACTTATATATATATATATATATTAATATTAAAATACACTTAGACAGGGTATGTGTATTTATGTGTATGTATGTGTGTATATATATTCATATATATATATATATATACTTAGTTCATATATATAATAAATATATATATGATCTAAGTATATATCATTTAATTTTAAACTGTTTTAATTTTTTTTTTTCAGGCAGCAGGGGGAGTACCTGTCATTACAGGCACTCCCCCTGATGGAACTGCTGTGGACTGCTATGCCATCCATGTGACCATGAGGTCCTCGCAACGACCTCGCCATCACATGGCCCAGGGGGGCCGTAATGGACGGAGAGGGACTCCCTGGGCTGCCAGGTGAGTCCCCACACCGCGATTGCCGGCATGGGATCGCCGGCGACCGGGTAAGTAGAAAGGACGGCAGGGACGTGCTATGCCGCCCCCCGGCATTTGGAGACGGGTCCCCAAGGACAGAATAGCACGCCCGCCGTCCTTAAGGGGTTAATGAATGAAATGGCAGAAATTGGCACAGGTAGATACCCTGCATTGATGGATAAACACTGTGCTATACTTCAAAATAATGGCTTTGGGCAGGGGTAACCAACCTTTGGCACTCCTGATGTTGATGGACTATATCTCACATATTGTTCTTACAGCCATAATGCTGAGAAAGCATGAAGGGAGATTTAGTCCACATCATCTGGAGTGCCAAATATTGCCTATCCCTGACTTTGGTTTGAGCCCAGGACCTACCTAATGGTGCTCTAAATATCTCTCCAAGTGTTTGGTCTTTCCCTTAATCCAGATAGTTATGTTCTTTTAAAGATTTCTGCAAAAGTGTGAAAACAAGCCATGGCAAAGCAAAAATATTTTATATTTTTTGCAAAAAGGAGCTCTATCTCACACCTCTGTTCTGTGCACCCAAAATTGATCTTTCTCTCCAAGTGTGTGGTCTTTCCCTTAATCCAGATAGTTATGTTCTTCTAGAGATGTCTTCAAAAGTGTGAAAACGAACCATGGCAAAGCAAAAATATTTTTATATTTTTTGCAAAAAGGAGCTCTATCTCTCACACCCCTGTTCTGTGCACCTAAACTTGTTATTTCACTGGGATCAAATGCAGCCCTCTCTCCTCTAATCTTCTAAACTACAGTGTGATAAACATAGAAACATAGAATGTGACGGCAGATAAGAACCATTCGGCCCATCTAGTCTGCCCAATTTTCTAAATACTTTCATTAGTCCCTGGCCTTATCTTATAGTTAGGATAGCCTTATGCCTATCCCACGCATGCTTAAACTGTGTTAACCTCTACCACTTCAGCTGGAAGGCTATTCCATGCATCCATTACCCTTTCAGTAAAGTAATACTTCCGGATATTATTTTTAAACCTTTGTCCCTCTAATTTAAGACTGTGTCCTCTTGTTGTGGTAGTTTTTCTTCTTTTAAATATAGTCTCCTCTTTTACTCTGTTGATTCCCTTTATGTATTTAAATGTTTCTATCATATCCCCCCTGTCTCGTCTTTCCTCCAAGCTATAAAGTATTCTACATTAATAAAAATGCTAGAGTTATAGAGTATATGAGGTGCCTCCTGGTTCTGTGCTATATATAAGCCTGCATACCACCTTAACTCTTTAATCGATAGTAAATAGACCAAGTAGGTAAAACTGAATATTTCTTGAGATGCATCACGGATTTGAGGCATGGTGGGAAACAGTGTGCCAAAAGGAGCATGATCTTTGGCCTATATTGACAGTGGGCAGGGATTCAGCAGAGTGCCATTTCAGTTGCTAAGCTAATTTATACTATATCCCATTGTACAGCGCTACAGAATTTGCTGGCGCTTTCTAAATAATAAAATAATAATAATAATAATTATATATATATATATATATATATATATATATATATATACACACACACACACACACACACACACACTCTTTTACAAATGTACAAAATGTTTAAAAAAATATTAACATTTCTATTTATTTGGAGAATATTCCTTCTGTGATTTGCAAGAAGGATGCTAGGAAGTTGTTTTGGCTATTAGTTAAATATGTTGTCTCAATTTTAGATGATATTTGAGTACCAAAACACTCGTTCTGGATTTATATAATTTGTATGTATCTTTTATTTTAATTTTTCATTTAGAATGACAGTCTGCTTAAAATAGTTTCCAGACATTGCTTAAAAGGACACTCTATACACCCAGACCACTTCAGCCCACTTCAGCCAACATTTGGTCATCTAAACAACGCAGGACGTCCTCACGCTATGCATGAGGACTTCCAGCATCGCCGGAATCCCCATAGGAAAGCATTAAATAGTGCTTTCCTATGGAAAGGTTTAATGCGAGTGAGCGGCCACTGATCTGTTGTGAGTCTCACCCCCAAGTATTTAATGAAAGAGGTTTTTGTTTTTATGCCATGTGTGGACCCAGTAAAGGGCCATGTTCCCTGGCTCCAGTCTCCAGGTTAATCTTGTAGCCTGAGACATAGCCATAGTTGCAAGGCCAGAGCTTCCTATAGGCGACTTAGGCAGTAGCCTAGGGGGCCCCTTAGAAAGGAGCACACGGCCCCCCTCATGCTGCAACCGCCTGAATGCTCTATGGAGAGCCTCAGGCGGCTGCAGCACTGCCCGGACTGACGCATCGATGAGGGCGCACCGGCCCGGACGCATCGATGAGGGCGCACCGGCCCGGGGGCGCAAGATAAAAGGAGGGTGGCAGTCCCACTCCTGGAAGTCCCTCAGTGTAGTGTGGCCGAGCTCTGGTCCGCGCTACAGGAACATCTGTTTCCTTTACACTGCCGGACTGACAGGAAGTGCTCACTCAGTGAGCATTTCCTGTCGGGTACAGGAAAACAGAAGCTCCTGCACCGTGGAGCTGGCTCAGGGCCGCCACCAGAAATTGTGGGGCCCCTAACTCAGCTCAGGGTCTGGGCCCCCTGGAGCCCACCTCCAAATACCGCCCACCGGGTCTGCCTCCAAATACCGCCCACAGGAATACACACACAGACATAAACACACACACTGATACAAAAGGACACAGATACATACTAACAGACACACATACTGAAACAGACATACACGCATACAGGCATACATACTGACAAACACATACTGAGACATACACACAGGCATACATACTGACAGACAGACACATACTAACATACATACAGACACACATGCATGAGGACATAAAGACACATACATACATACAGACACCGACATACATACATACATAAACACACACATACATACACACATACATTCATACATACAGACATACTGACAGACATACAGACACTGACATCCATACACACATACATTCATAATGGCATACAGACATACATTCATAATGGCATACAGACATACATACATACAGACTGACATGCATGCATATATACAGACATACATGCATACAGACAGACATACGTTCATAATGACATACAGACATACATATATACATACATAGACATACATACAGACAGACATTCATGCATACAGACATACATGCAGACATACACAGACATACATACACAGACATACATACACAGACATACATACATACAGACAGACATACATACATAGACATACATGCATGCAGTCAGACAGACATACATAGACATACACACAGACATACATACATACAGACATACACACAGACATGCATGCATCCAGACAGACATACATAGACATACATACATACATAGACATACATGCATACATACATACATACATACATACATACAGAGAGACATACAGACATGCATACAGACATACACATACATACAGACAGACATACATAGACATACAGACAGACAGACATACAGACAGACACACAGACATACATACATACATACACAGACATACATACACATACATGCATACAGACAGACACACAGACATACATACATACATACATACACAGACAGACATACATGCATGCTTACATACAGACATACATACATACACATACATACAGACAGACACACAGACATACATACATACACATACATACATAGACATACATACAGACAGACAAACAGACATACAAACAGACATACATACATAGACATAGACATACAGACAGACATACATACACATACATACATACAGACAGACACACACACATACATACATACAGATACATGCATACAGACACACACACTATCATACATACACATACATGCATACAGACAGACAGACACACAGACATACATACATACACAGACAGACATACAGACACACAGACATAGACATACAGACAGACACATACACATACATACAGACAGACACACAGACATACATACATACACATACATAGACACAGACAGACATACATACACATACATGCATACAGAAAGACAGACACACAGACAGACATACATACACAGACAGACATACATACACATACATACATACATACATACAGACACACACACAGCTCATTTTCCAGCCACCCTCCTGTCTCTTACCTTTTCTTTGCAGGAGGGTGGCTGGGGATGATGGGAGTCGGCGCAGTCCCCTCTTCACTGGCGTGCGCGCTCCTCCCGCGCGGAGGGAGCTGGGAGGAAGTGACCACTTCCTCCCAACAGCACTTGCGGCTGCTTTTTTTTTTTTAAAGGGGCCCGGTCGCGCTATACCAGCCATAGCGCTGACCGGGACCCTGAAGGAGGGGGACTACTAATGGAGTGGGGGAAAGGAGAGACCACTACGGGACAGGGGAGGAGAGGAGAGACCACTATGTCTGTATGTTTGGCCTACGGCCTGTATTTCCACCATCACTGCCAGTGTGTGCCCCTCGCTGCTATGTAGGATTAAAGCGGCAATGTCGAGAGTATGTGCGCTTTACAGGGCTTTTTTCTGAGCTTTTGGTGCGGAGCACTGAGCTTAAGCAGCCATTGCTCTCGGGAGTCAGACAACACCCCATAATTTGTATGTTTCTACATTTTTCAGTTTTTTTTTTTTTTTACACTGCAATATTTTTCTAAATATTCCTAGTTATGGGGCATTAGGGATTAAATATTGCAAAATATTTCCTTACTCTTACTTATATCAGCTCTGCCCAATAATTTATTAAATATGGTTATATATATATATATAATTGGAAACCTAGATCCCTCAAACTCCATCATAGGAAGTTTTGTGTTCTCTAGTTTTTTTCTTTTCTTATCCAAATAAAAGCCCATACAAACCATCTTTTGGATTCTTAAGAACACATCTATCACATAGATCAATAGTTTAATAATCATAGCTAATATAATGTCACATTATTCCAACAAGGATTTTTACCAATGTGAGAATTCAAAGTGAATTTCAAATCTAAGTAGTCCAACAGATAGCGGAGAGATATTTTTTCCAGTTCAACTAGTTTGTCCTTAAATTGAAATTGACTTTAAATTCTCACTTTACTGAATGACCCTGTAAGTGTTGAAAATAAGAAAACAGGGTGTTTTATTATTTGTGCAATGACATGATATTGCAATGTCATTGCTTAATATTTTTGTATACACATTTATATACCGTCCACATTATTCTTGTACACAGTCTGAACATGCATGTTTTGTGTGTTTGTATGCACCGTATAGTTTTGCAGTGATTTTTTTTCTTGTTACCCATATTTTCTTATTTTATTTTTCATTTCACTTCATCACTTCTTGTTTAACTGTCTCTTTCTCGTTCACTTATTTACTGACATGCAGCCCCCTAGGGTTGCTGTAAACAGAAGCACTGAGTTACACTGGCAGTGGTTAATGTGGTGAGCTGCCCTTTAGCTGGCATCTTGTTCTAGAAAAAGAAAATCTATGGTTCTCGGAGTGGTTTCTTGCTTAGAGGGTGATCCTAATTAAACAGCAAAATGTCAAACATTAGTAAGTAGGAGGGTATCCCTGTGGGGGTGCAATAATGATTTGAGTTTATTAATCATTGAGCAGCAGCCCTTTTCTATGTTCCCTGTGCACAAAAATAAAAAAAATATATTTATGACAGTGAATTACATTTTACCTAAACGCAGTGAGTTCTGCTGAATGCGCTGAAGTGAAATGCTTTTTATTTTTTTCTAAATTCCATAAGTAGAATGTAATTCCATAAGATTTAAATAATGCTTATAGCATTGCTTGAGAATAACCCCCCTCGGTCCCCATTCCTCCCCCCCCCCCCCCCCCAACATTCGTACCCAAAGTGTTGTAGACCAGGCTTCCCCAAACTCCGGCCCTCCAGATGTTGCTGAACTACAACTCACATGATTCTATGACTGAAAAAGATAGGCTGAGAATCATGGGAGTTGAAGCTCAGCAACATCTGGAGGGCCGGAGTTTGAGGAAGCCTGCTGTAGACTATATCACCTGATGCTTTGCCAGTATTATGACTAAGAGCATTATGGGAGATGTAGTCCACAACATCTGGGGTGCAAAAGGTTGCCTACCCCTAACCTATGTGATCTGTTGAATGATGACTCAAAATCCGATCCTTATTGGTATATTTTGACATATGCTTTCATGTACAAAGTTATTAAATATGTCCTTTATGGATACTAGTTAAAATTGCTTAGTACTTCTAAATTACATCAATTTATTAATTGTTTTAAAGTTTGGGGTATGTAAGTGTCCAGTTATAATCAAAGAAGATATGCTTCCAAGATGCCAGTGATCAAAACTACAACAGAAGTTAGTAGTTCTTATAGAGACTAAATAATACCACCACACAATACAGTAGCCAGTTACAGAGGTACCTATAAGCTAAATTGTGTACAACTCACGTTTATAGCGGCCATTGTTATGTTCTGTAAATTATGTATGACTCTTTAAGTTACATTCGTCATAACATAATTTGGTGAGGGTGTAAGTGTCCACTTAGAACTTTAAATCTTTTTTCCGCACTGACTGCCACAGGTGGAAACTTTCTGTCTTCCTCTTGTTTGATCATCAGACCCCTCCTTCCCAGGGCCGGCGCTACCTGTAAGGCGGACTTGGGAAGGGGCGCCCCCAGGAGCGCTGCCCCCCCTCATGCTGCAGCCGCCCGAGCGCTCTGCAGAGAGCCTCAGGCGGCTGCAGCTTTGCCCGGGCTGGTGCGTCCATGAGGGCGCACCGCCCGGGCGCAGCATGAGGAGAGGGACTAACAGGAAGGAAGCGCTCAGCGCTCCCTCCTGTTACTCCCTCACTGTATGGTCCGCCGGTACAGGGAGCATCTGTCTCCTGTACCCGGCCGGATTAACAGGAAGTGCACACTGAGTGTGCACTTCCTTTTAGTCCGGCCGGGTACAGGAAACAAAAGTTCCCTGTACCCGCGGATCATACAGAGCTCGGCCACGCTACAACACAGGTGGGGGGTGGGGGGGGAGAGAAATAGAAAGGGGGGGAGAGAAATAAAAAGGGGGGCGAGATAAGTTGAAAGGGAGGGGGGGAGTTAATTGAAAGGGAGGGAGGGGAGATAAATTGAAAGGGAGGGGGAGATAAATTGAAAGGGAGGGAGGGGAGATAAATTGAAAGGGAGGGGGGAGATAAATTGAAAGGGAGGGAGGGGAGATACATTGAAAGGGGGGAGATAAATTGAAAGGGAGGGAGGGGAGATAAGTTGAAAGGGGGGGATACATTGAAAGGGAGGGGGGAGATAAATTGAAAGGGAGGGGGGAGATAAATTGAAAGGGAGGGGGGAGATAAATTGAAAGGGAGGGGGGAGATAAATTGAAAGGGGGGAGATAAATTGAAAGGGAGGGGGGAGATAAATTGAAAGGGGGAGATAAATTGAAAGGGAGGGGGGGAGATAAATTGAAAGGGAGGGGTGGAGATAAATTGAAAGGGGGGAGATAAATTGAAAGGGGGGAGATAAATTGAAAGGGAGGGGGGAGATAAATTGAAAGGGGGAGATAAATTGAAAGGGAGGGGGAGATAAATTGAAAGGGAGGGGGAGATAAATTGAAAGGGGGGGAGATAAATTGAAAGGGGGGAGATAAATTGACAGGGAGGGTGGAGGATAAATTGAAAGGGGGGGAGATAAATTGAAAGGGGGGGAGATAAATTGAAAGGGGGGGAGATAAATTGAAAGGGAGGGGGGAGATAAATTGAAAGGGGGAGATAAATTGAAAGAGGGGGAGATAAATTGAAAGGGGGGAGATAAATTGAAAGGGGGGAGATAAATTGAAAGGGGGGTGATAAATTGACAGGGAGGGTGGAGGATAAATTGAAAGGGGGGAATAAATTGACAGGGAGGGGAGGAAGAAATTGACAGGGAGGGGGAATGAAAGTGGGGAGGGGAGAAGAGAGTGACAACAGGGGAGAAGAGAGTGACAACGGGGAGAAGAGAGTGACAAGGGAGGGGGGAGAAGAGAGGGACAAGCAGGGGAGAAGAGAGTGACAAGAGGGGGGGAAGAGAGGGACAAGGGGGGGGAGAAGAGAGTGACAAGGGAGGGGGGAGAGATTGACACCCATCACACACACACACAATGCACCCCTTACACACAGAAAAACACACAATGCATTACACAAACAGACACACACACACAAGCAATGCAACCCTTACACACAATGCATCCCTGGCACACACAGAAACACACAATGCATTCCTTACACACACGCAATGCACCCCTTACAGACGCACACACTGCATCCCGTACATACACAGAAACATAGCTTGCAGCCCTTACACATACAAACACAGATTCACACAATGCATTCCTTACACACATATCAGGACATCCCCTACACATTCCACCCCCTGTGAACAAACTCCTTTTTGATCTTCTGGTCCAATTTTTGTCTTCTGGTCCACCATCTCAGTGGCTTAGGTTCCCTCTCAGGGCTCTTGCATGGGGATAAGCCTCTCGGTCTACAGGCTGCTCCGAGGTATGCGTCTTTCGAGACCCCTGCTTCACACTATTCCTTGTTCTGGGACATATCGGTCGTCTTTCGTTTCCTTGGGGGATTAAGCAGTTAACGGAGATTGATCTCCCAGTCAGCTTTCAGCTAGGCTGGTTTTTCTCCTCTGTTTCGTGTCTTCCCATCGCTCTCAGATATGTTAACGTGGAAGTGTTTTTCTTTCTCCCCTGACTGTGTTTCATTTTTAAGTATCTTGCAGAACAAAGTTTATTTCTTTGTCTGTGTCGTACTCTTATTTTACAGATGGGCCACATCTCTGGGTGGCTCATTGTCTATGGACCTATATCACTGTGACTTGGTCTCTTCATTCCTCTGCCCGTGGGTGGCTATTGATTTTATATGTGTGTCTGTGTTAGGCAGTCTCTGGTTCTCTGCAGGCATGAAGAGATCCTTCAGGGCACTGCAGTATTGGTGACTCTGGTATCCGGTGGGTCCCTTACGTATTTTCTCCTAGCCACAGATCGGTCTATGGAGTTGATTTTTCACACTTTTTTTTATTTTTGTTCGCACTCCAATGTTTCTTCAGTGTTTATGTCTGGTGTTAAAATAGCAAATATGAAGCCTCCTGTCTTGCCATAAAATTAGGGATTATTCTAGCCTTGGTGAAGGAATAGTCTAAATTTTATTAAAGACTGTTTGTTTTGACGTTTTCCTCTCTTTATTGTGGGTTATTTTGGGGGTATTTGTTGTGATTTTGTATTGTTTCTGTAATGTGTTTTGTTGAATTTTACTGTTAATGCTAGTTGCCTGATTGAGTTTATTCATTATGCCTTAACGTACTGCAGTACTAATGTGTTTTGTATGACGTTCTGCCTTGTTAGTTTACTTTCATGTTTCTTTTTTCCTAGCAGTGTTATTGGGATTTCTTTTGGTTCTGGCTGTTTCTCGTTTGATTGTGCCTGCTACTGATTGGCTCAGTTGTATTTCATGCTCTCCTGCTCGACTTCATCAAAGAAAGAGGAAGTGGAATGGTCTGTCTGAGTGTTTTGTTCTACTGTTCTGATTGATTGTTTCTAAAAGTTATATTAACTATTTCTTTGCTGCTGGAGGTTGCAGTAAAGAAGGTAAAGCAAATATGAAGCCTCCTGTCTTCAAATAATCCCTAATTACTCTCGATGAATTGGGGAGTTTATTGAACCATACAGGAATACTGTCAATATTGGAGAGACACATTTGATCTCTGGTGAATACTAAATAATAAGGGGTGGTCGATGTATTGTCCCACCTCGGCCCCACCCATTGGTGGTGGTGAGGGTCCTAAATAATGAAGTGGGGGGTGGACCTATTGTCTATTAATAATTTAAAAAAAATATCCCCTCGTGATGACTAGGTGTCCCCAAACCCCTAGTCCACCTCCCCATAAAAAATACCCTACCTACCTCACTCACCCTAATAATAGTGAGGAGGCAGAATAAACAAAATACATGTAATATTAAAGAAAATCATTCTTACCATTAATGTCTTGTTCCATCTTTTTTCTTCAGCCCCCAAAAAGGTCAAATAAATATCCATAAGGTCATGTTGAACTATTAAAATTTTAAAAAGGACACAGTCACAAAACAACTACACCAATTATCCATCTTCGCCTTGCAAGGGCTCATAGGCCATATAAAGGCTTTCCCATGCCATGCAATTTTAGTCAGAGCAATCTGATTTGTTGGCTTAAGGCAACCAATCAGAATGCTCTGACAAGTGAATCTTGAGACTTACCTGTCAGCTCTGAAAATGAATGCCCAAGTCTAACAGAAATTGCTTATCACTGAAAACATTCAAAAACTTAAAAAATTAATTTGTTTGTTTTTATCTTGTAGGTCATATTATATTATAATATTAGCATTTTTATATTGTGTAACCTTGGCCTCCCTACTGTCCCATTTTTAGTTAGACAGTCCATGTTAACAGAGCACTGTGCATGGTTTGTGTCATGAACGCACCCTACTTCATGAGTGTGCGTGATGTAGTTGTGGTGGTGAAAGGGTTAAAGCTCACTATTTGTCTGCACTAGACAGTAAATAATGACAAAACCCCCCTTAACACCACCCACACCTAAACATAATGATATAACTATTACTATTTAATGCTACCACCACCAAGACAATTTATAAATGGGGTGCCTTGGTCCCCCAGGTAAATCAATAATAAAAACCCACCAAATATATATAAGCCTGATGACTTCCAATGCTCTACTCTTCACTGCCGGGCTCCATTTGGAGCAACCCGGAAGGGATCGCTCCAGGGGGAGCGATCACCCGGTGTTCTCCGGTGGCCCGGCAGTGAGGGAGGTAATGCAGCAATGCCTTGACATCAAGGCATTGCTGCAATACCATTAGAGCTGCTGGAAGTGATCATGATTGCTTCCAATACTCTAATTCCCCGCGGACATATCAGGTACATCCACTGTCCTTAAGGACCGTTTTTTGTCGGACGTACCTGATATGTCCGTCATCACTAAGGGGTTAATGTTTCTTTGGGATATTATACTTGAACACAAGGCTAATGATTATTAACATATCAAGGAAATCCCCTCATCAATGAAAAGGTACAGGCCAAATGGCAGGGTCATATTAAGAGTCTATTGGGCCATGTGCTGACAATTATGATGGGCCTAATTATAGAATTGTATTGACAGAAAACACTAAAACAGTCATACCTCCTAATCGTCATGTATCTGGTTAAGGTGAAAAGGGTGGGCCACTGACATGATTCACGTAACCAGAACCGCCCAAAGGGTCAACCATGCCCAAAAAAATCTGCCCGAGGAATTAGAAAGTCAGCCTGGTGTGAATGCATGTCAAGCTGCCTGCCAATCATGCAGGCTGTCCAACTAAAGGCATACTATGCAGACAGCACCCTGAGCTTGGCATAAATGCGTCTAATGATGCGCTCGCTCCATGCTTTCTAAGGAATGTCCCCTAGCACTCACTTCTCCTAACCTTCTTACTGACAGGCAGAAGCTCCTGTTATACAGTCTGGGACAGAGAAAATGTGTATGTAGTGAATATAGAAGAAAGGAAACATTCCACAGAGCTAGAGAGACTGAAGCAGCATGAAGCATTTGCATATTTTAACATTAATTTACTTGTCAGCCAGTCGACACAAGTTTTGTTTCCCTACAACCAATGTAAAGAGTAGTTAAAAAAAAAAAATATATATATATATATATATTATTTTTTATGTAACTTTTTTTAGCAATGGGCCTATTCCATGGGCATGGGCCTGGAGCTGCAGCTCCATCAAGCCCTATGTTAATCCGGCCCTGCCTCTGGGGGAGGGAATAGTGATGCAGTTTGCATCACTGGCACCCCTTTTACCCAACCCACAGGCAACCAGTTCTATGCCAATTTTGTACCAAGCGTGCTGGTGTCTTACCTGCGTCCCCCGGCAATCTCTATGACTCTGCACACTCGCGGGCCAAGTGCTTTTATGAGCGACTGAATTCAGGTCTGAATGCCGCATTCTCCGGACCAAACTTGGGTCAAAGTAGGCATTTGTTGTACCAAATTCGGCATGATCTGATAACCAATTTAAACAATCTAATACGATTTTGCACCATCCACAAAATAACTGGAATTCTAATATGATGTGGGTCAATAGAAAACAAGCCATGCTTATTTAATATCACTTTTCCCACTCCTTGTTGCCCTGCTGCATGTTCTTATGTATTCTAATTCTAATATCTGATTGTTGGCTTGTTTAACTTTTCTCCTGACCTCTCTACTCCTTTGATCTTCACCAGTTTACGGTTTATCTAGTTTTCTCCTGTCCTTGACCTCTGCTATTTACTCTGTATCTGTCCACCGATAGTCTGGCCACTCTAAGGACCAGTACATGGAAAGTCACTCATTTACTGTATTCTGGGTCTGTATGTTTTGGTTCCTACCCTAAACTGACATGTTGGGGGGTATGGTAACCAAGTGTGAGCCAATCAAAAAGTTAGATTTTTTTCTTTAATGTGATCATGTGAAATATAAACTGAGGGTAATTATTATAAAGGGATATAATTGCCTAACTCCTTCTTTTGAAGATCTGTTCATTACAAAACATGGCAAATTGATTTTCATTCAGAGGCTAACAAGAAATTTCAGTTCACATTAGCCCTATGTTTAAAGTGTCATGTAGGTTATTTGACTGTTTATATTTGATTATGAATCATTCTTTTTTATGCCAAGTTACCAAACAATTTAAAGCCCAACATTCAAAGTGACAAGTGTACAACAAAATCTGGCTAGTGCCTACATACCCAACATTAATGTTACCTGGCAGCTGTTATTATTTTAAATATCCCGTTACATACTAACGGTGAAGTAATGTGCTGGATCTCATCATTTCATGAAAAATTCAAGACGTGTCAGGCCTTATCGTTTTTCTTAAACGGGTGCATTTCTTTGTTCTTCATTGGTAATGTCTGTTATTTAATGAAGAAAACCAGTGATTCTTAGATTCTTCGTGCTGGGATTAAAATGTCCAATCTATTTTTGTGTCTTTCATTTGATTTAAGAACTCTGTGCCGTGACTGACCTTGAGCATACATTGTAATTCATCAATGTCATTTATTCTATAGTTAGAATTTGCTTGGATGTGTGAAGTAATCTTGAGAATTACAGGAGAATAGTCTGCTGAAAAGAGGTAAAATACAACTTTCAATCTAAAAGCCTGTATACACTTTAAATCCATGTTCACTCCATATGGACCCTAGGATTTCTTCATGCCAATGACCAGTACACATAAGATGTTGCCCTGCAATAGTACATAGCAAGATGTCTGCTAATGAAAGGAAATCAGAGGTATTTTCTCTGCTAACTAATACATGACTTATACCACATAATTTTGATGTTGTCTTTGTATTTGAAATTCCGAGCAACTTTACCTTAACCGTTCATGTATTATGTTATTCACTAGTCTCATCTCATGGGGCGACTCACACTTGATTTATAACTAGTGGTGGAGCTGCTGATATAAATACACAGTTGATAACGTGCAAGCTACACCCTAAACATGACAGCCATCTTTCACAACAATGTACTGCTATATACTCATACCCTCAGTGCAACTAGCCATGATATATGCATGTTCAGCCTAGCATGCTCAAATATAACACACTTCTGTCTAAAAAAAAATAAAGAATACAAAAAAAAAAGAATGCAGCTTCAGAATCAATCTAAATTGCATGCTGTCTAGGAGGTGGGAGGGTCTGTGAGGGAGGGTCTGCTGCTGATTGGCTGGAATGTGTCTGCTGACTGTGAGGTACAGGGTCAAAGTTTACTCAATGATGATGAATAGGGGCGGACCGAACATCGCATATGTTCGCCATCCGTGGCAAACGCGTACAAGCTATGTTCGCCAGGAACTATTCGCCTGCGAACCGTTCGGGACATCACTAGTGCTAATAAATTAATGCATGATGTTTATGAAAAGTTAATATTTTGGTGAAGTAGATCATAGTATTGCCGCATAATTTATCATGATTTATTAACTTACCTTAATGTTATTCAAAAGGTTTGCATTTCTTTTTGATTTGTATAAGCACTAATATTAAACTATATGATGTTTTGTTTCAGTAATTTTTTAGAAGATAATAAAAGCTGAAAATACAAAGTTATTAAAGTGGCCCTAATCTAAATGCCACCAGTTTCCTTATTTCTACGTCAGTTACAAAGCAAATCCAAAACATTTAACAAGGTACAAAATGAACAGTCATTCAAAAGAAGAGGCCATTGTGTGCCTAGTCATGCTCATTTTCTTAACTCAAGATACATAAAATGTAAGAACAAATATGCAATTAAAATGCAAATACAAGGATTACAAGGCCTATAAATCCTTATAGATAGATACATGCCTCTACACATATCAGTAATGTACCCTTTCCATGATAGACAATTACCTAGCCAGTATATATTTATGTCATGGGGAAAAGAGAGTACACCCAATTTAAATTCTATGGTTTTGCTTATCACGATATAATAAGTCATCTGTTCCTTAGCAGGTTTTTTTTTTTTAATTCTTTATTTTAGTTGTGCAGATGGTCACAATATTTCAACAAGTGTCACAACATCATATTTCAAGTTTCATACAAGTTAGACAGTGGCATCATAGTTTGCACAATTTTTTAGACATGTGCAATTCGTTTCGGTCCGAATGTGAATTCGGACGAATTTCGGGTACTTCCGAATGTCCGAATAGATGAATTGCCGAAGTCCCGAAATTACCGAAGTGCCGAAATTACTGAAGTTCCGAAGTTGCCGAAGTTCCAAAGTGCCAAAGTTCCGAAGCACAGTATTGCCTAAGAACTAATATACTTACCCAGTGGAAGAATGTTACAATGTATACAATTTTAAATGGAAAGTATACAAACATAGCCAGGATTCAGCTGTAAGCATTTGCAACACTTACAACAATCAAGTAACAAACATTCATATAAATTGTAAGTTACTTGGCCAGTCAATGTAATGACAGGAATGAATAAGTAGATAACTTCCTAATTCCCATGGTATTAGGGAGCTATCTACTAAAAGGTTGAAAGACCTAAATTGGTCTTTCAGCTAAATTTACTAATACTAAGTAAACATTACTTAGTATTAGTAAATTATGCCCCTACTCGCTATACCGCAAGTAAAGGTATGTCTATTAAACAGTGAGCCTGACTATTCCTCATTCCCCTCTCTATTGCCAGAGTTTCGTCAGTAGCTGATGTGAGTTATGGTGAGTTATACTTGAGAAGCAAAACGTTTCAACTTTTAAACATTTTAGACATGAAATGAGAGGAGAGATCTAGCCCATGCCCGTTCGGGGAAAGCAGTCTCATTCAGCCCATGCCCGTTCGGGGCAAGCAGTCCTCAAGGGCAGGTAGGCAGAGTGGGTCAAGGCTGTGCCATGGGCTCCGTCTGTGTGGGCAGGCGGGTCCACCAGCACCTCTGTGCTTGGTTTCGGTTCCAGCGGTGGGCGGTGGAGTAAACCTCTGCACAGTGGTCCAGCCGGCAGCTGTGGCTGTTGTGGGCCACATTGGGCTCTGGATCTTGGGTCCGGTGAGGTGAGTGCATGTGGGACTTGTGTGGCACTCCTGTCCCTGCTTGTGTGGGAACGGTGTTTGTACCTGCCCGTCCGTTAGTCGTGTCCCGCTTTTCTAGTTTATTGTAATTACACAGCCGGGTGGTTGCTCTAGGGGCCCTCGGCAGTGCATCGTCATGGCGGCGCCTGTTTGCCGGGAGAATCCACATGGCCACTGCTTTCATCGCTTGGTAGTATGTCGCTCCATGGTTGTGGAGTATTTGAATACTGGGCAATACTCCCCCTGTCCTTCTCCAGTCCTCCCTTGGTGGTCTTCTCAATCTTCCCTCTCCCCCTTAGTGACCCCCCCTCCCCCCTGTTAGTGGCCCTCCCTATCCCAAACCCCTTATTGGTCCTTTCCCTCCTCCCCCTTAGTGGTCCTTCTCCTCAACCCCCCCCCCCTCAGTGGTCCTTACCTTCTTTCTCCCCCTCAGTGGTCATTGCCCTCCTCCACTCTCCTTAGTGGTCCTCCCTCCTTATCCCCCCTTTGGTGGTCCTTCCTCTCTTCCCCTTCCCCCCTTAGTGGTCCTTACCCTCTTCCCCCCCTTAGTGGTCCTTACTATCTTCCCCCCCTTAGTGGTCTTTATCCACTCCCCCCCCCTTACTGGTGCGCTGTGCGCTTCCCTCCTGCCGGTCACTCAAACCTGCCGGCGGTCGCGTCTCTCTCTGGCCACCCTCCATACAGCAGTGCTGCGCTGCACGAGGCTTGCTATAGCACTCAGGCGGCGCAGCATGAGGAGTCGCACCGGTAACTCCAGGCACAGGGCTCCAGCGCCCCCTGCTAAGTTGCGCCCTAGGCGGCTGCCAAGGTTGCCTTACAGGTAGCACCGGCCGTGCCCTCCACCACCGTGCTTGGTAGTTGGTATGAGGTGTTTTTGCTGATATGTTCTGTGTTTTCACCAAATGTGGTGCTGTACATTAAGGCCAAACATCTCAACTTTGGTCTTGTCAACATTGTTCCAGAATTCTTGTGGTTTGTTCACATGCAAGTTTGTAAACCTAAGCCATGCTGCCATGTTCTTTTTAGAAAGATGAGGCTTTCCCCCTGCAACCCTTCCAAACAAACCATACGTGTTCAGTCTTTTTATTATTGTACTGTTAGGAAATTTACATTGAACATGCTGTCTGAGATGTATTTTTTTGCAATTGACCTTGGGGTGAATTTGCTGAGATGTCCACTGCTGGGAAACTGTCTTGAATGTTTTCCATGTCTGAATAATCTTTCTCACTGTAGAATGATGGAATTTAGATTGTTTGGAAATGGCCTTATAATTTGATATGTAAAACCATATAAAACTGTAGAATTCAAAGAGAGTGTACTTTCTTTTTCCCATTATAGAAATATATATATTGATAGACAGACTGACAGGCAGACAGATCGAAAAAAAAGGCAACAGCATATAAAATGTACAGTACAGTACAGTACTCACCTTCCTCTCACCAGATCAGGCATTTGCCTACTGGCCGTGGAACCAAGCAGTAAGTGGTTGCCCTATCAATTCAGCAGAACAGGCATTGCGGGTGGCGAAGTAGCCAAACTCTACTTATGCTGAGAGATGGAGTGTATTGCATACACTGATCCTAGTGTCAAACCACTGGACACCAGGAATAAAAAAAAATTGAATGTGTGTGCGAGTGTATGAATGTGTTTATGCATCTGAATGTGAATGCATGTATATGAATATGAGCATGTGTATATTGATATGTGTGTATGTATATAAATGTGAGAAATAAATAAATAGAAATGTTACCATTCTGGAGTGGCAGGATCAATATATACTTCCTTCCTGGGTGCCAGGTAACCTAACTATGTATCTGAGTGTTAATACAAAATGTGCATCCAGGACTATTTAATAGGAATTCTAGATAAAACTAGTGGCAAGAAATATTTATTTTAAATAACATGCAAGTTGCAGAGTCAGAATCAAGGGGATTCTGTTTTATCAGTTTCTGTCATTAAGGCAGGGATAAGAAGAATATATTATGTTGAGTGTGGTGAAATTACTGTGATCCTCCACTGGAAAAAGCTTGGCTGAGAATCATGAGCGTTTACGTTTAGCATGAGCTAGAATGCTACATTTTCACTACCCATGCTTCTAGACTGATTATGATAGATTCTTTGAGTTCTACTTTAAAAGGAGTTGATTCTTCTAAAGGAGTGTCTGTTCCAAGTGGCAATTCAATCATCATCAATCATATGATCTGAGTTTTACATTTCTCTCACTGATTTAAGAGAGGGGGAGAACTGCTCACAGCCTTGTAACATTGTATTTTTTTTCTTTGCAAATTATGTAATATTATATGCTATTGAAAATCACAAATGCTGAAAGCAAAACTTATCGAGCTTATCCATTTAAAGGTTAGTAATATAATCAAAAAGGATAGCTTATGTCACTTCAGGCGTTTTATCGCTAGCCACAATTTGGATTCAAGCATCAGAATGATCATTCACAATTCAACAACAGAAACTGTATCCATATGGGTAAACTGACAAATCTCTTTATTGAATCAAAAATTACAAATCATACAAATTTGGCTGGCAGGCAGACAGAAGTTCTGCGCTGGGCATGTACCTTTAAATGGGGAGGGAACAACAAAAACACCCTACCAAAAAGTTGGATGCATTGTCTTCCACAGATGCTTTCTCAACAGCAAAATGTGTCCAGCTTTTTGATATGGGGGTTTATGTTGTTTCCCACACACCCCATAACCCAATGGTGGCTCAGGTATATTTTGCCTGCCAAGTTTATATGATTTTGAGGGGAATGAAAAGGTACATATCTTCTTATGTAGTGATTATGTTGCTGAGAATGTCTGAGCATCAGCAGCAGTAGTTACTGTTTCTAGGGGCAGTCTTTGCTCACTCACCTCAGTGGTAGCATGCTCAATTTTGAGGGAGCACAGCACTCACCAGCTTGCTGATACTGGAGCGCCAGGGATCAATATAACCCACTCCCTCAAGGTATACAAGAGAGAGAGGGAATACATGTTTTTAGCATGCCCCACAAACACCTACATCACCTTACACTACAGGTCCACCCTTCCACTCTATAGCCCCCATTTCCATCTACACTGCATCATCTACTCCTACACTGTAGTACTAATCTCCTTGTACTTCAACCACATCCTCCCACACTACATCACCAACCCCCTTGCCTACAGCCCCATCCTCCCATACTACAGATTCTATCCCCCTCTAATCTACTACCTCTACCCCTACACTGTAACCCTACTCACTTGCACTAAAGCCCTTATCTCTCGCTACACTACAGGCTCAACCCCCCCCCACACTATACTATCCCAACCACCCACTACAGACCCTATCCTCCTCTACCCTTATATTACATCCCATAATCCCCTACAGTACAACTGAAACCAGCTTCAGCACAGCTCCTAACTCTCCACACAGCAACCCATCATACACAATCTAGCCCCTATCCCCACAAACATACACATTACTGCTCATACCCCTATACACACTATAGCCCCTATCGTGCCACATGCACAAACATTACAGCCTCTATTTTCACACACACACACACACACATGCTATAGCCCCTATTTCCCCCAACACAAACACTCCTCTCCACTCAAATACAACAGTACCTAACCCCACAAGTCAATCCCAGAAGCAGTGCCACCCAACAAGCAACAACCATACAAATATTCAATACTACAAACAGGATCCCCACAAACACACAATACCACAATACCTCCCTGCACACAATAGTAAAAGGAGTGTCCCTAGATAAATGCTCCCCCACTAACATTCAACATGACAAGCAGTGTCTCCACACACCACTGGAACATTTTTGAAAGTACAAAAGTACAATACAAATTGCCAAATAAACATTGTGCCAGATGACAGGAACATGGGTAGTGCCCTTTTAAAATAATTTGTCTTTGCATTTGAAATTCAGTTTGAATTCCCAGCAATTATCACTTTTTTTTAGATGGTAGGAGGTATTAGATGACAAGATGTGGCCTTGGAGGGGAGATGTGAAGATTTCTTGCACAGGACGTCTAAAGGCCTATGGCCGGCCCTGACTTTAGATGAATATGGTATTTCCTAATTCTGGAGGTCTTTATGTAAGATAACTTATTGCAATATAACTGCCAAATGTAGGTTACTTTAAGTTATTGCCACCAGACATATCAATCATACATATCAAAAGTAGAAAATCTTCAGGTACAACAGGATGGAAACTTCAAAAATGATTTTTTTCTAAACAAAACCACAACAAATATACGTTTCAACGTCAAGCCTTTATCATGTATAAATCGTATTTGACGTTTCCATCCTGTTGTACCTGTGGATTTTCTACTTTTGAGTGTCTATTTGTACCAGGTTGACCTTGGGTCACTAATTCCAATCTCTTGAGTGTCACACCATATTACTACTAAATCATACATATTATCAATTCCCTTAATTTTTGCAAGTTTTCCAATGTTAATTTATTTTCTCTTCATACATTAAAACTAGTTTAGTAATTACTAGGTATCCGTTTTTCATTAGCTTGTAGTACAGTTTATCAAGTTCTAGATAGTTTAAACATTGGTAAGTTGTTTTAATGCAATTCAACATTAGCATCCATTTTAGTTTATCCTAGAATTTTTCCATATTTACCACTGGGTGATGTTCAACTCAACTTTTGTTTTGTAATCAACCAATAGATTATAATACATAAGATGGCTTTTTAGATTTCTTATACAGCAATGCCTGTTCTTTTGTTGCATTGCAATAAATTTAATGTAACCAGGTTGCTTTGTATCCCAAACTTAATTCAGTAAATATGTTTAAAATAAAAATAACAAAAGCAGAAACTAAATTTAAGAAGCTTAATAGCAGTAAATATACAGTTTAAAGATAAATATTTTTTTGCTGGTCCATTTGATTGCTGAGATCATTGCTGATTGTCTGAGATTATTTCAAGGACAACTGTCACCTCAAAACATTTTTTTTTATATATAATAATAATAATAATAATAATGTCATCAAGTTTTGAAAGGAAATAGATTGTTTTAAATAAATTATATGTAAAAAAAAAAACAAAAAAAAAAAATCACCCCGGCCTTTAGTATATGACAGGATCCTGCAGCCATATACATACACATTTGGGTCAGACAGTGTTTAAAAACCAACAGTTAGTCTCTATGGTTTTCCATGCTTCTGGGCAGGGAGTGAAGCAGGGAAGATCATAGAGAATAACAGGGCAATTCACTAAAGTGAGAAATCACAGTGAATTCATAGTGAATTTCAAATGTAAGGCCAAGTAGTCAAACTGGTAGCACAAAAATTTGTGGCCTTAAAATGTAAATTACACTTTGAAATTTTACTGTAGTTAATAACCCTGTAACTATTGGTTTTCAAACACTGTCTGACCCAAAGTGCATGTATATGGCTCTCATTTTTAACATATACTTCACTTTAAAAAACACACAAAACTATTCCCTTTCAAAACAAACAAACAAAAAAAAAAACATTTCGAGGTGACAGTTGGTCCATTAAACAAGGAACAAGGTTATCCACTATTACATTTGTATTTAATGATCCAGTAAAAAAAAGTTTCTATTACCAGTATTGGATCATCACTAACTTATACTACAAAGGTATTGGTTGTAATGTAAATTTAACATGTACAGTTGTGCTCAAAAGTTTGCATACCCCATGGCAGAAATTGTGAAATTTTGGCATTGATTTTCCAAATGACTTATCATGCAAAAAAAAAATTTTTTTTGAAGGATATTGATCATATGAAGCCATTTGTTATCACTTCGTTGTTTGGCTCATTTTTAAAGCATAATGATAATAGAAATCACTCAAATGGCCCTGATCAAAAGTTTACATACCCTTCAATGTTTGGCCTTGTTACAGACACACAAGGTGACACACACTATATAAATAGTCAATGAGTTTGTTAGATTTCACATAGATGCACTGACAAAGACCGCAAGGTCGAAACGTTGTGTTACTTTGGGCTTCAATAAATTTGCCATTTCTGGATCGTGGAGTGCCTGAACCATTTTTGTATTTTAGTCAGTACTGTTCAATCACTTCTAAAGAAGTGGAAAATTTGGGGATCTACCAAGCCAAAGTTAGGTAGACCAAGAAAGATTTCAGCCTCAACTGCCAGATGAATTGTTTTGGATACAAAGAAAAATCCACAGGTAACCTCAGGAGAAATACTGGCTGCCCTGGAAAAAGACGGTGTGGTTTTTTCAAGGAGCACAATACGACGATACATGAACAAAAATGAGCTGCATGGTTGAGTTGCCAGAAAGAAGCCTTTACTGCACCAATGCCACAAAGAAGCCTGGTTACAATATGCCCAACAACACCTTGGCACGCCTCTGGCACTCTGTAATTTGGAGTGACCAGACCAAAATAGAGTTTTATGGTCACCATAAGCGCTATATTTGGAGAGAGGTCAACAATGCCTATAGTGAATAGAATGCCATCCCAACTGTGAAGCATGATGGTAGCTCACTCACGGGTTTTTTAGGGGCTGGGCGGGTGAGCACCAAAGGCATGGGGAATCTTGTGAAAATTGATGGCAAGATAAATGCAGCATGTTATCAGAAAATACTGGCAGACAATTTGCATTCTTCTGCACGAAGGCTGAGCTCTTGCCCTTTCCAGAATTAAAATGACCCTAAGCACATGACCAAGTTGACCCTCCAGTGGTTACAGCAAAAAAAAGTGAAGGTTCTGGAGTGGCCATCACAGTCTTCTGACCTTAATATCATCGAGCCACTCGGAGGAGATCTCAAACGTGCGGATCATGCAACCAAAGACTATGCATGACCTGGAGGCATTTTGACAAGATGAATGGGCAGCTATACCACCTGCAAGAATTAGGGGCCTCATATACAACTATTACAAAAGACTGCACGCTGTCATTAATGCAAAGGGGACAATAGACAGTATTAAGAGCTATGGGTATGCAGACATTTGAACAGGGGTAATTTCATTGTTTTATTTGTTGCCATGTTAAGTTTTATGATTGTGCCATTCTGTTAAAACCTACAGTTCAATATGAATCCCATAAGACATAAAACAAATGTATTTTGCCTGCTCACTCATGTTTTCTTTACAAATGGTACATATATTACAAATTTTCCAAGGGTATGCAAACTTTTGAGCACAACAGTATTTATAATTATGTGGGGATCTTGCATGCACACTGTACATTCTCATGACAGGTGTATAGTCGCCATTTGGGCAGTCGGAATCCAGGACAAACCACCCCCATAACCTAACCCAATAACACACGGACACTAAGTATTATGGGGAAATTTGTCCACAGCTTTATTAACCAATAATTATAATAATAATAATAATAATAATAATAATAATAATAATAATAACAATAATAAATTAACATATTAAACATGGGTCATTGCCCCCCATACTCCGCCCCCTGGCATCCTGTTCCTTCGGCTACCATACAAAAGGCAATGACCCCCATATAATAACACCTATACATATTTATAACATATTTATAACATACACCAACATTCCAAAGTGCCAACCAACCATTAACCACGGCAGGGGTATACCCGGATACCCCTGCCCCACCAGGTTCTGAGTCACCTCCAGGACTCGAAACCTCTCAACCACCGATGACCACAATCTGTTATTCCACCTCACGTTCATCCAGGGGAGCCTATTTTCTCTCCTTCGGCTCCCCGTCCCGCCGCTGTGAAAGAAACGGGTTAAATAAACACATAACAAACAAAGGGAGGGTGGGTGGGACAAACTCAACCGGGTAGAAAGTTAGAATGACTCACCTAAGATGGCTGCTCATTTAAATAGCCCATCCTACTTACCCATAATCCAACCCTTGCTTACTTCCTCCTAAGCCCGCCTCCTAACCCCTGTCAAGGCCTTTTTCCGCTTAGCTGCGCTCTAGCTACATGGGGCTACATGACAGGTGTATAGTTGCCATTTGGGCAGTCGGAATCCAGGACAAACCACCCCCATAACCTAACCCAATAACACACGGACACTAAGTATTATGGGGAAATTTGTCCACAGCTTTATTAACCAATAATTATAATAATAATAATAATAATAATAATAATAATAACAATAATAAATTAACATATTAAACATGGGTCATTGCCCCTCATACTCCGCCCCCTGGCATCCTGTTCCTTCGGCTACCATACAAAAGGCAATGACCCCCATATAATAACACCTATACATATTTATAACATATTTATAACATACACCAACATTCCAAAGTGCCAACCAACCATTAACCACGGCAGGGGTATACCCGGATACCCCTGCCCCACCAGGTTCTGAGTCACCTCCAGGACTCGAAACCTCTCAACCACCGATGACCACAATCTGTTATTCCACCTCACGTTCATCCAGGGGAGCCTATTTTCTCTCCTTCGGCTCCCCGTCCCGCCACAAGCTCAGACCTTGACCCCTTAAGCTGTCTGAGCTCCGCCACCCCGAAGAAACAGAGCCATCCGGATACCATCCTGCCAACCCAAGTTGAGCAGGTCCAAACCAACCTCCGAGAGGTGAACACCATCCGAGCGGTAGTATCCTGGCAGCCCTTCCTCCAGCTCAAGGTGCCTTACTACCACACCCCCAACCTTCCGCACAAAGCTTGCCATCAAGCTATTCACCTTCTTCCTGCACCTATCCATAGCTAACGGATCCCGAGCGTGCCGCCACCGGCGCCTCGGGACAATCTCCGACCACACCAACATGACCCCCGGAAGCAGGCCCCTCAACTTATTAATGTCCTGCTTCATCCACTTCACCAGCCGTCGTTGCGGCGTAAGGCCCAGGTCATTACCCCCAATATGCAGGACCAGTAAGTCTGGCGCGTATCCCGCCGCCAGCATCCCAAACAGTTTACCACAAACATCCCCCCAGCAGAAACCCCGATACCCAAACCAGCGAACTGCCAACTGGCCCCTCGGAAAACCCAGCTGCTGGCCTTGCGCTCGAGCTGCGGCCCTCCTCTCAGCCCAGAAGACAAACGAATGGCCCACGATCCATGCCTCACGCCCTGGGGGGAAAAAACAAATGATGAGGGAAGTCCGACAGAGACCCCCACCCCAGCCCAAATAACACAGAGAACCGTTACAGTACAGCCAGTTACAAGTCGCTCATCCCCAACATATATACAGTTTTTTTTTTTTTTTTTTTTTTTGCATAAAACGGTCCCCAAACTCATTATTCCAACAGACCCAATCGGACATAGGAACGGAATCTTACTGATTCCCACCTCCAGATCCGTTTCACCACCTCGTCCCCCAATCCCAACCGAGCCGCCTCCGTGGCCGCCCCAATACGGAACGAGTGCGTTCCAAATCGTTCAGCATGAAACCCTAACTTGCCCAAGCCCAACCGAAAAACTTTCGCGAACTGAAACCGAGAGAGGGAGGATCCGTCGGCATGCACCAACAAGGAACCCCCCCTCACTGGCCTCCGTGCCAGGTATTCTGCCGTAGCAGCCAACGGGCACAAAGCCGAGCCCGGCAAGGCCCCCAGTGCCACGTCCCGGCCCACGCCGCGGACATCCGTTTTGGAGCTGCCAAGGTGCATCACCACCTTCCCATCCAAGACACGAACCCCCGAAAATTGCAAGCCCCCTTGCACCATCTTATTAGCGCTCACCAATTCCCCAATTCGGAATGCCCCAAAAAACGCCAAAATAAACGCCACCTTGAACAGAGAAGCCTCGAACCCATCGAAACAGATTTCGGGCAACAAACCCACCAAATCCCCCAGTAGTCGAACCGACACCGGGCGCCTGGTATCCGGTGACCTGCGTCCCTTGCGATAGCCCTTCAGGGCCTGCCTGATAATGAAGGTCTTAGTAAAGTCCTCCTTCCCATGCCATCTGAACCAAAACGCCATCGCCGCCATGGACCTGTCCACCATGGCAGGCGACGCCCTCTTTGCCAGCAACTGACAAGTGTACCACAGGAAAGCATCCCGCAGGGCCTCCCCGCTGTCCATGGCCAGCCCGTCCAGCGACCGCTCCCACAGGCCCCAAACCTTACTGTACGAGGCCCAAGTGGCCGGTGCCAGAGAAGCCTTCACAAGTCCTCCAAGCAGGATGTTCCCAGCTGCCAAATCTCGTCCGGGCAAGCCTGCCCGTCCTTCGAAGCCCCCGGCGCCACCAGCCAGAATCGGGACCACTGAAAACGAGACAGAGCATCAGCCACCTCATTCAAATAACCGGGAACATGCCGCGCGCGAAAAACAACATTCCGAGACATACACAGCAATACCAATCGCCTAAGCAGCCTAACCACCGGCCTGGAGGCCGCAGACTGACGATTCACCGCGTGAACCACCGCCATGTTATCCGAGAAAAAGACCACTTTCCGATTACGCAGCCTGTCGCCCCATAGTGCCATCGCAACCACTAACGGGAATAACTCAAGGAAAGCCAAGTTGCGCATAAGAGGGCTCGGACCCCAAGAGTCCGGCCACCTCTCCGCACACCAACAGCCCCCAAAGTATGCCCCAAAACCCACACTGCCCGAAGCGTCCGTGAAAAGCTCAAGCTCGGCCGATGACTGGCCCTCCTGCCTGAACAACACTGTCCCATTAAAATCCCGCAAGAAGGCATCCCAAATGCCCAAATCCTCCTTCATGGCCGCCGACACCCTGATGAAGTGGTGCGGAGACCGAACCCCCGCAGTAGCAGCCGACAGGCTGCGACTGAAAACCCGTCCCATCGGGATTACCCGACACGCAAAATTGAGCAGCCCAATCAAAGACTGGAGCTGCCGCAGAGTAACCTTGCGCGCCCCCGCTACAGCGGCCACCGCCCCTCGAAGCCTGTCCAGCTTATCCCGAGGCAGCCTGCATTCACCCAACCCAGAGTCAATCTCCAGACCCAGGAAACTCAGACACGTGTTCGGGCCTTCAGTTTTTTCCGCCGCCAGCGGAACCCCGAAGTGGCCCGCCACCCACTCAACCGTTCGCAGTAGGCGCAGGCATTCCAAGGAATCAGCCGGCCCCACGCACAGAAAATCATCCAAATAATGTACAATAAAACGATTCCCTGCTTCCACCCGTACCACCCATTCGAGAAAAGTGCTAAATTTCTCAAAATAGGAGCACGAGATGGAACAACCCATGGGCAGGCACAAGTCCACGAAGTAGTCCCCTTCGAAGAAACACCCCAGCAGGTGATGGCAGTCCCGGTGGACCGGCAGCAGTCGAAACGCGGCCTCAATATCCACCTTCGCCATCAGAGCCCCACGCCCGGCCCGCCGGACCAAATCGACCGTCCGGTCGAAAGACGCATAAGACACCGAGCACAAGTCCTTATGAATACCGTCATTCACCGACTCACCCTTCGGGTACGAGAGATGATGAATGAGCCTAAATTTACCCGGCTCCTTTTTGGGAACCAACCCGAGCGGGGAAATCCGCAGGCCTTCCAGTGGAGGCACTGTGAACGGGCCCGCCATGCGGCCGAGCCCGACTTCCTTGCCCAGCTTCTCCCTAACCACGTCCGGGAAGTCAGCCACAGACTTCAGGTTGCGCAGCCTTCCCGATCCCCCCTCCCGCTCCTGAAACGGAATGAAAAACCCCTTCTCAAAACCCGCCCGGAGAACAGCGGCATCCGCCCTGTTAACGTAGCGGCTTAGCCATGGCTCCATCGCGCTTAGCCTCACTGGGGTTAAGCCCAGGGGAAGCGGATGCTCCCCCTCCACCGGCCGCGGCCGCAGCACCGGCGCCACCGGACTTCCCTTTCTTGAAGCAGCGGTTGAGCCCATGAGCGCCTCCGCAGCCGGAGCACTCGTGCTTGAAGCGACAGGCGGTCCCCCATTTGCATTGGCCCTCATTATAGAGCCAACATAAGCCCTTTGGTAAGGCGGCCGACGAGGCGGACTGCCCCCTAGCGCCGGCCGAGCTCTGAAAGGGCTGCGCCTTTTGCGCCATCATTAACTTCATCCAGAGCGGCAGGTCCATTTGGTCCCACCGCATCCCCGGGTTAGCCGCCAGCCGCTGCCTAAACTGCTCATCGTACCGCCACCACGCCAACCCACCGTAAGTCCGATACGCTTCCCAAATGCCATCCAAATAACAAAACAGCGAGGAGCATAACCCCGGCGATTTCTCGCCGAGCACGCTAGCCAGCACGCAAAAGGCCCTCAGCCAATTCCCGAAGGATTTCGGAATCTTGCGATACCGCTTCCTTTTCTCCTCTTCCTCCTTCTTCTCGTCCTTCTTATCCTCCTCCTTGAGGTCTATAAAGTCCTCCAAGGGGAGGAGGGAGAAGATCTCACAAAACTCCCCCTTCCATATTTTATCCTTCACTTCCTGCTTCAAATGGACCCCCAACGGGCCCGCAAACGACACATACGCGTGCTGTCTAGCCGCGTCGGGAATGCCCCCTGTCAACTCAGCCCTCTCGCTCCCAATCTCCCCTACCTCCTGCGGCAATACCAGATCCCCGCCCGAACTAGGCCCTGTGGAGTTCCCAACCCGAGAGCCCGTAGCCCCAACGCCCGGAGCCCACACCTGACCAATGCCGCTAGTGTCACCCCCCGCCCCCAACGAGTGGAGTAGTGCCTGAAGTGTGGTTATTAATGCGTTAGAGTGTAGTGACCCACTGGACTCACCGGCCAAGCCCCCCGAAACCGGGACGGCGGGGGCTGCAGTGCGGATCGCCCGACATCCAGGAAGAGGAACTTCCGCTGCTGTCTCGCCGACCGGGGAGCCCACCCGGTGACCAGCCTGCGAGGAGGCGGAACGGCTCCGAGACCTAGGACAAGGAGAAGAAGTCCTGGGTAGGGTGTAACGGACATCAACACCCCTCCCGTCACGACCCCGGGAGCGCCTGCTCTGTACCGAAGCCTCCCGCTGACCTCTACCACCAGGTGGCACCCTGGAACCCCTGGGGCTACGACTCCTCCCGTCTTTACTAGTAGGCCGCCCCTGCCGACCATACCTAGGGGCTGCCGCACCTTCCCCTGCCGAGCTGTCCGAGGGGGAGCAGTGCCGACCCGACCTCCCCCGCGCCTCCCGGGACCCCTGCGACCTAACGGGTGATGGACTATCGCTACCACTCTCAGAATCCGGGCCCCCCCGCCGCCCGACCACTACCGATGATCCCGGTCCCCGACCTCCTGCATTCTTCCGACTGACCGCTTCCGAAACCCCTTTTCCTGCGCCTATTCCCCCCGCCCCTTTACCCCTACCCCCTTTCTGACTAGACCCCGCCAGCCCGGACCTACCCACCACCCCTACGGGGGACCCGCTATCTGACCTGGCCAACTCTCGAGACCCCCCCCGCCCCTGGAACTCACACCTTTCGATCTACGTGTGCGCTTAGGGGCCCCGGGACCCTCCCCCCTTAGGACTAAGGCCTGGGCACCCCCCACTGGCCTACTCCCGCCTCTCTCCGTGGCAGAGCTCCCCTTAACAACCTTCCCGCCAAGAGGGCCCCGGCCGGAGCCCCCTGCACTTGCCTGCTGCCTCCCAGGCCGGTCATGCGGTCTCCCGGATCCAGCCTCGTCATCCTCGGTACTCTCCGATGGGGGGGAAGCCCGCCCGGACCTCCCCTCCGTGGGTCTTGCAACGCCAGGGGGCCGCCCGGCCACTTCCGACCCAACAGCAGCGGCGCCCCCGTCCACGACATCCTTCTGCCTCCGAGTGTTCGTCCGAGGCTCCGTCCGCACGCGGGGAGGCAAGGCCTCGACCACGCGGCTCCCGGGCCTGCTGCCGGTCGCAACCGGAACCCCACTGTTTCCGGGGACAACTTCACCGGGCCCCGTGCCCGGGCTCAGCCTCCTCGGGGGCCTCCGGGCCCTGACCGGCCTCCCGCCATCACCGTCCCGATCCGCCGCCTCCGCCAGGGCAGGGCCGAGCTGTGCCCGTAGCCAGTCCGCACCCTGATGCCGTGCCGCCGACCTGATCCCCTCCAGCAATCGCTCCACGTCGTCCATCGGTCCTGCAGAGGAGACAAAGAAAATTCCAACCGAGCAAAGTCCGCGCACCGAGGTGAACACAAACTCAACCGGGTAGAAAGTTAGAATGACTCACCTAAGATGGCTGCTCATTTAAATAGCCCATCCTACTTACCCATAATCCAACCCTTGCTTACTTCCTCCTAAGCCCGCCTCCTAACCCCTGTCAAGGCCTTTTTCCGCTTAGCTGCGCTCTAGCTACATGGGGCTACAGGGTTATTCACTACAGTGAGAATTGCCAAGAGTTAAAAGTGAATGTCAAATTTAAGGATTTAGAGAATTTCTATAGTTTGGCTACTTTGACTTTTCTAATTCATAGCTAGCTCACAGGATTAAAAACTGGGATAAAAAAACTATCACCTGTAAATTGAAAATATGGCATATTTTGACGTGATAATTACATCTTATTGAGTGTTAGTTATATGAAAATAACTTCAATCTGCTGTTTGAAACCGAAATATGGGAATAGAATGTCATGTCAGAAATAGTTTTATGTGTAAAATCATTAAAAATGTTGGATACAAGACAGACTCTTGCTCTTGATAATTTTCTTGAATTAAAATGCTTTTGGACCCTTGCAACTAAATACAAATAATGTCTGCAATGTTTCAGAAAATATATATTAATAATAGAAAATATACTTTAGATTGAACTTTGGTAGTTCAGATAGTTTCATGATCATTTGTGAGTGATGTCTTTCAGAATTTTAAAGTCTTAAATACAAAAGGCTTAATTCAAATAGAAATTGCAATCTGCAAATGTAATTCACAATCAAGATCCTTAAGGTAACAAGTATGACTGCATCTCTGATTGCTAATTTAATCAGACACCCAGAGCACTTATATGAAGAACCCCAAACATAGAGAGAATCTGCTTTCAGAGTGCTTCAGAAACAGGATATTTGCTGTAGGCTTTGCATATAAAGAGAAAATAGTATTACATGAATCTGCCAACATTGCTTGGCTGAGGAATTCCAGACAATTTTCTTTAAATTATCTACCTTTCATCTTATATTGGGTATTAATATTTCTACTTGTTAATCGTAAAGTTAGTCTATAGAAATGCAGGTTGTAAATCTGAAAAAAACAAAACATTGCAATGCACTGAATTGGAAGTATTTAACGGCATTCTGGGAGAATTGTGGGAATAATATTTTTCTGCATGGCTGTAAATGTACAGCAACATATTTAAGAAATGATCTAAAAAGTTTTTTTCACTTGTTTATCTCACCCTAGTTTTCACAAATCTTAACTTGTTGGTATCAGTGAGATTTTTAATATTATACCAAATTCAGTGCCAAGCTGAGGAGCCCCTAGAAGGCAAAAAGGTGCAGTCTATGACTGTGCATTGGTTCGCTCAGATCTCTATGCATTATCATAAAAGGGCTAGTTAACGTGGGCAATGGTGAAAAGAGTCTATAGAAATATGAGTTAGAAGAAGTGTCAGCATTGATTGAGGTTATTTAAATACCTTACATAAAGGGTGTCCAAAAGATAGATCCCGGATATTGTAGAGCTACAACTCCCATGATGCTTTGCATGCCTTTGGAATTCATTTAGAATGGCAAAACATCATGGAAGCTGTAAATCTACCTTTTGGGCACCCCTGCCTTACATGATGTCTGGGGTAAGTTTTTGCAAATTTTCCTTAGGATGTGTAAATTGAGATTTTAGTACTTTGAAAATAAAATGAAAACACCTTAGAATAACTGGCGTAAGGAATTGTCAAAACACAATGCCTTAGCAGCAATTAAGCTAACAGCATTTTTTTTTCTTTTGTTATAACCTGTAGCAATTTATAGCATTATCTTTCTGTACTTTCATCTATAAGTGTTCACATGGTAATGATATATTATTAAAAAGTCCCATCTATCTACAATGTCATTTTTGTTTTCCAAAGTATTTACATTCCCAAGACAGGAAGCTTTATTAAAATAAAAAAGATATAAAAAAAAAAAAGTGTATTGATTTCCTCCTGTCTGTGCACTTACAGTACAAATGAATGCCAGAGCCAAACATGAAGATACACAGTCGGCTGAGAGCGTTGTGTTAACAAGAGCTCTTACCTACATCCATTCACAATGGCACATGTACCAGATGGCTCCACGAGAGTCAGGAGGCTTGAAATGGAGCAATCATTCAGACTACAGATGGAAGATACAGCACGCTCCCACTTTAAATAAGGTACTCATTTATTCAAATGTATTTTGCATATATGGAACAGGTCTCAAAGGACAATTTTCTATTTTCAAATTGCTAGGAATTCTTATGGATGATGTTCACCCAAACGCCCATTCCGGCAGCCATTACTGTAAACATCTCTCAGTAAGGAAGGTGAAGCATTTTAATGATGCAATGAGTAATTTACAAGAATATTATACCACATGTAGAATCAAATCTCTTATTTCCACAGTAAAAGATAATAAGTAACAGCAAAGCTGCAGTCTGGTGCATTGGCGCTATTCTTCCATCATACTACAGGAGTCGAAATACACCTAAAAGCATAATTATAAAGCACACAAACACCTTCGTGATTGTGTTTAGCTTCCTACTGGCTCATATATGTGTGTGTTTACATCTTTTAAGGAGATTTATTTTTATATGTGAGTTTATTTTTTGTGAATGTTCACTGGAAAAATTTTTTTTTTTAAATCCATATATATTTAACATGGTGTATGTGTGTGTATATTATACCATGTAAATAGATTTTCAATATTCTTTTCCTTTTCAGTGAACGTTCGCAAAAAAGAAACACACATATAAAAATGCATGAAAGATGTAAATATATACAGTTAGGTATGGAAATATTTGGACACTGAACCAATTTTCATAAATTTGACTCTGTACGCCACCATAATTGATTTGGAATGAAACAACCGAGATGCAATTTAGGTGCAGACTTTCAGCTTTAATCCAAGGGGTTGAACAGAACTATGAAACGTTTATGAATAGCAACCATTTTCACACACAGTCCACTTTTTTCAAAGGCTCAAGTGTAATTTGTCAAATTAGCACCATCATGAATAAAATGTAAATGTTTAATACTTTGTCAAGAAGTATTTCCAGGTAATGACTGCTTGAAGTCTGGAGCACATGGACATCACCAAACGCTGGGTTTCCTCCTTTGTGACACTTTGCCAGGCCTTTATTGCAGCTGTCTTAAGTTGTTGTTTGTTCATGGGTCTTTCTGCTTTGAGTTTTTTCTTCAGCAGGTAAAATGCATGCTTGATCGGGTTTTGATCACGTGACTGATTAGGCCATTGCAAAACATTCCACTTCTTTGCCTGAAAAAAGTCCGGAGTTGCTTTCACAGGATGCTTTGGGTCATTTTCCATTTGTAAAGTGAAGCGCCATCCTATCAAATTGGCAGAATTTGGCTGAATGTGAGCATACAATACATCTCTTTACATTTCAGAATTCCTCCAGCTGCTTCTGTCACATCATCAATAAACACTGGAAGTCATGCAAGCCTTCTCAATACTTCCCATCATTCTGGTACAGGTTGATCTTAGTTTCATTTGTCCAAAGGATGCTGTTCCAGAACTGAGCTGGCTTGTTTAGATGTATTTTAGCAAAGTCTAATCTGGCCTTTCTATTCTCAAAACGTATGAATGGTTTGCACCTTGTGGTGAACCTTCTGTATTAGCACTCGAGAAGTCTTCTCTTTATGGTAGATTTTGATAATGATATGCCTAACTCCTAGATAGTGTTTTTCACATGCCTGGATGTTGTGAAGGGCTTTTTCTTTACCATGGAGAGGATCCTACGATCATCCACCACTGCTGTTTTCTTTAGATGTTCAAGGTCTTTTTGTGTTAGAGAGCTCACCAGCGCATTTTTTTTTCTCAGAATGTACCGAAAAGTAGGCCATTCCTATTTTTCCTGTTATTTCTCAGATGGATTTTATTTTTATTTTTTTGCACACTAAGGATGGCCTGTTTCATTTGCATTGAGGTCTCCTGACCGCATGTTGTGGGTTCACAGCAACAGCTTCCAAATAGTGATGCCACACCTGAAATCAACCCCAGACCATTTATCTACTTAATTAATGAAGAAATAATAAAGGAATAGCCCACACCTGTCCATGAAACAACTTTTGAATAAACTGGCCAATTACTTTTGGTCCCTTGAAAAAGATGGGTCTAGTAAAGAGCTGTAATTCCTAAACCCTTGCTTCAATTTGGATGTGAATACCCTTAAATTACAGCTGAGAGACTGTACCTTAAGCCCATGTTTTTTTTTAAATATTATTTAACTGTAACTGGAATTTATTTTGGTAAACAGCCAAAATAACAAAACTTGTGTCAGGGGCGGGGCCGGGCCGCCAAGCCGCATGGCAGCAGAATAATGTGGCTCCGAGCTAGAGCCCTGAAAAAGGGCAGATAATTTACTTTTAAAATGTCCTAAAGCTGGAATGCTCGCTGGGACGTAATAGAGGATCACCTAAGCTTTCGAACGATACAGATCTGCAGCCAAATACCCAGCGGGAGCACCGAAACTAATGAGACCGGCCTAGGCACCATCTCCGGCCGGAACAAGTATAGTTGCTGACCGAGACCCGATACCCGACCGCCTGGCCAGGTGAGCGAGCACCCCAGATGCAGAACCATTGCTGGGGGGTCCACATGGACGAGAGAGGCGGCCCGCCCCCCCCCCCCCCCAGGTCGGAGGGGATAATTCCGGTCACATGGAGGCTGCATGCCCCGGAACGGAGACCACCGCCTGGGACACACGCTGACCTCCACTACAGGCACAGGCCACACAAACGTGGCCCGCCTGATGATCACACTTGGAATTAAGGGACACTTAATACCCACGCTACCTTCACCAAGGGGGACTGTCATGAGCGGCCCGCGCGGGCCCTGGCAGGGCAGGGCGCCGGACGGATCTTCCATGCTGTGGCCTTGACCGCTGGAGAGGTGGGTGCCTGGGTCTCCGGGTCTGGGAGGTCCCCGGAGGGCCCAGTCCCCGGCGCCGTGAGCCCGGTGAGGCGGGAAGGCGCCGCCCCCCTCGACGAACCGGTGGTCGTGGGGAGTGGACACTGGCTTCAAGCATGTGGCCGGCACCGGGCGAGACGTAGGAACACGCACCTCAAGGGACCCGCATGGAGCTGGGGAGGTGCAGGGAGCGGACGACCAGAGGACTTTTGTGGTGGGGTCCAACGGACAGTTTGAGCTCCTGAGTGCCCACGGAACCGTGGGGGACCTGACCGGTGAGCAGAGCTCGGCATGGGGAGAGGGAAGGAGGCCTGGCACCCCAGGGACAGTGTGGAAGCAGGGCCATGAGAGCCCCCCTCCCCCCCCCTTCTAGACAGACCGTTTGTTCACAAGCCAGCAAGAGGAGCCCGCACGGCTATGCCAGAGGGGGCCATCAACCCCACGCTGGACAATGCTTCCCACCAGGCACAACAAAGCCACATCCAGTGGAGAGCTTAATTTACCTAACAGCATGTATATTTAATTTTTTTTTTTTTTTTTTTTTTTTTTGCACTCTTTAAATTATTATTAAGGTGTACATGCATTTAAGCCCGCAAAGCGCAGTGATAAGCTACATAATCTTGCAGCTTCACTCTCACGAGCAACTAGCGTAACATAATCCCTCGGTTCCATATGCGCAGTCTGTGCTGAAATGTGTACAAACGCATTCCTGCAAAGTCTATATATGTTTATATGTACTGCCTAACTCACCTCAGCGCAGGTGATATTCTGCATTGACCCTTTTGAACCGATACCTTAATCTGAGCTTGTATACCGTGCATACATTTTTTTGCACTATTAGTTTCTTTAAATTTTTATTAAGGCATAATAAGTGTCTAAGCCCGCAAAGCACGGTTATAAGATACATAACCACAGGGCCGGCGCTACCATAAGGCGGCCCAGGCGTCCGCCTTAGGGCGCACCGGCCCTGGGGGCGCAAAATCTGGCTGACCGGAAGGAGGGAAGCGCACTGCGCTCCCCTCCAACCGACGACCTATTGTAGCGTGGCCGAGTGCCCGGTTCTGCGGGTGCGCGAGGGAGCACTCTCCCATGTGTGCTTCCTCTTCAGCTCCCTCGCGCGCCGCATACTGATACCGGAGCCGGAAGATGACGTCATCTTCCGGCGCCGGCATCCCTACGCAGTGCGCGAGGGAGCTGAAGAGGAAGCACACATGGGGGAGTGCTCCCTCGCACGCGCGTGCCGCCAGCCTGCCTACCCGCCCGCCCAGGAGCCCAGCAGCACCACTGGACCCCAGGGAATCCCTTCAGCACTCCAAAAGGTAAGGAGGCTGGGGGATTAAATAAAATAAAAAAAACATGTGTTAATGTGTGTGTCTGCTAGTGAGTGTCAGTGTGTGTCTGCTAGTGAGTGTCAGTGTGTGTGTCTGCTAGTGAGTGTCAGTGAGTATGTCTGCTAGTGAGTGTCAGTGTGTGTGTCTGCTAGTGAGTGTCAGTGTGTGTGTCTGCTAGTGAGTGTCAATGAGTGTCTGCTAGTGAGTGTCAGTGTGTGTATCTGCTAGTGAGTGTCAGTGAGTGTGTCTGCTAGTGTCAGTGAGTGTCAATGAGTGTCTGCTAGTGAGTGTCAGTGTGTGTGTCTGCTAGTGTCAGTGTGTGTGTCTGCTAGTGAGTGTCAGTGTGTGTGTCTGCTAGTGTGTCAGTGAGTGTGTCTGCTAGTGAGTGTCAGTGAGTGTGTTACTGTGTGTCTCTTACTGAGTGTGTTTGTGTGTGTATTAGTGAGTCTGTTTGATGTCTGTTAGTGAGTGTGTGTTTGTCAGTGAGAGTGTATGTTTTGTAAGTGAGTGTGTATGTATGTCTGTCGCTGAGTGTGTCTGTCAGTAAATGTGTATGTCTGTTAGCTGGTGTGTATGCATCTGTTCATGAGAGTGTGTGTGTGTCTTCAGCACTTACCTTTCTCTAGCGCCGGACTCCCTTGGCGCTGGGGATCCCTCCGCCTCTCAGCTCCAAATGCTCTTGCCGCGCACGCATTCAAACCGCCCATAGGAAAGCATTACTCAATGGTTTCCTATGGATGTTCAGTGTTTTAGAATAGCGGAAGCTCCTCTAGCGGCTGTCAGTGAGACATCCACTAGAGGCTGGATTAACCCTCGGTGAAACATAGCAGTTTCTCTGAAACTGCTATGTTTTCAGCTGCAGGGTTAAAACTAGAGGGACCTGACACCCAGACCACTTCACTTCGCAGAGTAAGCGCGAGAGGTGGGGGGGGGTCACAGATCAATTTGCGCACTGGGGCCCCATGGGTCATGTGTACGCCACTGCACCTACCCTGGTGTCTGCTGCAGGCTGTGTGGAGGGGGCGAGGATATGAATGACATCATATCCCTGCTCCCTGTGTACCACACAGCGTGGCTGGCGCCCTGTGATGGGGCTGGGCTGCAGGAGCCAGACAGCATGCATCCAGGGGACAAGATTGAACTGATGTAAGTATGTAATTGTGTCTCTGTATGTATGTATGTCTCTGTATGTATGTATGTATGTATGTATGTATGTAGGTCTCTGTATGCCTGTATGTCTTTGTATGTATGTTTCTGTATGCCTGTATGTCTCTGTATGCCTGTATGTCTCTGTACAAAATGTATGTGTCTGTATGTTTCTGTATGTACAAATGTATGTGTCCGTATGCCTGTATGTCTCTGTATGTACAAATGTATGTGTCTGTATGCCTGTATGTCTCTGTATACCTGTATATATGTATGTGTCTGTATGACGGTATGTCTCTGTATGCATGTATGTCTTTGTATGCCTGTATGTATGTATGTGTCTGTATGCCTGGATGTCTCTGTATGTATGTTTCTGTATGTATGTTTCTGTATGACGGTATGCCTCTGTATGTATGTCTTTATATGCCTGCATGTCTCTGTATGCATGTATGTCTCTGTCTGTCTCTGTATGATTATTTCTGTGTTTGTATGAACCTTATTTTAAACGAGGGTGGGGGGCACCAAAATGCATCTTCGCCTGTGTAACTAAAAATCCTAGCACCGGTCCTGCATAACCATGAAGCTTCACGAGCAGCTAGCGTAACATAACACTACCGTTCATTATGCTGAAATATGTACAAATGCATTCCTGCAAAGTTTATATATGTTTATGTGTACGGCCTAACTCGCCTCAGCGCAGGTGTTACTTTGCACTAACCCTTTTGAACCGATACCTTACTCTGAGCTTGTATATCATGCATACAGTTGTTTGCACTATTGGCGTTCTTAGCATTTTTATTAAGGCATATATGTGTTTGAACCCGCAAAGCGCAGTTATCAGATACTTAACCATGAAGCTTAATGCCCACGAGCAGCTAGCGTAACATAATACATCTGTTCATTATGCGCAGTTTGTGCGGAAATATGTGCTAATGCATTCATGCAAAGTTTATATATGTTTATATGTGCTGACTAATTCGCCTCTGCGCAGGTGATGTTCTGCATTGACCTTTTTGAACCGATACCTAAGCCTCTGCGCAGGCGACCGTTTGCTTTCATAACAATCTGTCTGATAAGAGTACTCAAGATACGATACCAATAAACATATTTAAAACAAAACTTGTGTCAGTGTCCAACTATTTCCAGATCTAACTGCATATGTGTGTATATATAATATATAATGTTTTATAATTAAATAATAAGTTACTTTTCATAGGTGCTAGGCATGTGGCAAATTAAAAATATCAGGTCACAGGGACATGCTAGAAGTTGTCTCTATAATTTTAATGCATTATACAGATAAAGAATACGATTTGTCCCCCAAAATAAAACATCGCCCGAAAATGAGCCCTGGCCTATTTTGGGGGGATTCTCGTAATATAAACCCTACCCTGAGAATAAGCCCTTGTCGCTAGTCCGCTAATCTCTGTTCAGGGCAGTTTCACCAAACATAGATTCGAGGGATTCCATGCCCTAGTGAACTGGTCGATGTTCAGGTAATTCCACCGAACGTAGACCTGCTTATTTGTACATGCTTGATACTATTTTTCCCTGATAACTAAGACCTAGTGCGTTTTTCAGGAGGAAAAAATTATATAAAACACAGTCTTATTTTCAGGGAAATACAGTATCAATATTTCCACCTAAATTTTTACCTGAAGAATACTGATATAAACACAAAGTTTAAAATACTAAAATGTGATCTTGAGATAATAAAATGTATGCAGCGATAGCCATAATTTAGTCTTTAAATTAAAATGAGCTTACAAGCTAATTATATACATAATACACACAAAATAAAAGACAAAATATATATTTTTTAATAGAGCTGCATACTGTATTCCTCTGATTTTGTGGCCATGCATGCGTTCAACTGTGACCCAGAGTAGGATTAAGTCCCGACTGTGCCAATGGATGAATTATTTCACCTTGCCTTTTCCATTTGGTACTTTTACCCCAATGTTTCTTACCTATGACCACATGAGGGAGTACATTAATTAATACTATACCCTTGGGTACTATTGACAAAGAATGACACAGAATTACTTTTATAGATTTTCCAGCCTCCTGGCATATTGCATAGCGCAAGTACATCTTTTCATACACTTTTGCTATGCGATTGAGACCATTTCCCTCGTGTCCCCAGATGCAGACCTGAATTCAAGATGGTCTCGTCAAACCCAGGATAACTGAGAGGTATGCCTGTACTATGGGTAAAGTCCTGAACTGCTTGGTAAGTTTCATTAAAAATGTATACTTGTTTAAAAAATAGAGGAGAGACAGAAATGAAGAAATGTTATGGCTAACATGGGTTTATTGTAATATATTTTATTTTGTGTTGCAATGCAGAATAATAAAAAATGGCAATATGTGTACTCATTTGTGGTAGTGAAGACGTATGTGTGTGTAGGGAAAGCACAAAGAATTTCCATCTAAACTTTTTTTTAATTTTTTTGTAAAACATTTAAAAGCTAGAAATATTAAATTTTACTCTGGTAATAGTCACATGTGTACAGGGATAGCCATGATTTTATCTTCAGGACATGACAAGCTAACCCAGACTAATACAGAAGTGCACACAAAAGACTTAAACAGGGCATCGGGACATTATATTTGGCCCTGTATTAGGGTATGGTCACACCTGGCACTCTACCTGCACAGGTCTTATATCAATATATGAATTATGGATAAAATCATTCAAACCAAATATACATCTTTACATATACAGAGAGATCTTCAACACATACTAACAATAAAAAATGCTGCAGCTCCCCCTGTCAGGTCAGAGTTTGAAATAATACTCACTTTATCTCAAGAGAATGAAATAAAGAGAGCTTGTTCCAAATCTGGACACTGACCTATGACATATCAGTCTACGGTATACATCATTCCAAAAACAAGGATGTCTATGGCAAGTACATTTTCAGCACCATAGGATTACAAACTGTGTTTCAGCATGTTGTCAAATTATGCTGAGTATATATTTTGGCAAATCCGATAAGTTCAAATCTGTTCATACATAACAGCAGGACCAGAGCAAAGGTTCCATAAAATGACTTCTGTTGTGAAGAATAAACAGACTAAAATCTGCCTTCAGACAATACTTTATGTGCTTCCACCCCTCCTTATCACTGCAACTGGAAACAACTGTGAGATGTACAACTGCAGCAATGTGCAGTGATACCTGTGTGTATCGATTATGACATTGTAAAATAGTTCTGTTGCTTTGCTAATTGTGATAACAAAATTTTAGAAACCAAGTATTTTGAGTACTAATTTAAATTTTATTTTACTACCTTTGCTGGCTACATTGAAATGGACTTATTGCTTAATTTTGCTTGTCTTCATTATCCAAACTTTGCTAGCTTACCATTAAATATGTTTGTGCTCTGGCTGGTGGCCCACAATCTCAGTGTTCTCCAGGCAGGAATTGGCCCACTGGGATATTTGTTGGTGGACTGCAGTATCTGGGATGGATCAGGATGACCTAGACTATGTTCAGTATGCATGATGTCCCTGGATGTGATTACACCTCAAGGTGAAATGAAACAACGTCTGCGTCTTTATGCATGCAAAGATTTCTATGAATGCTCCATAATGCTATGAATGTCATAGTTATAGAGGTTGCGGGGAATCGGGATATATTGTGTTATACCTTTCAAGTACAACAGCCCCATCTGACAGACAGTATATATACTCTGTAGTTTGAGTTCACTATCCAGTGATCTGAATGTTTAGTGTGCAAAAAAAAGCCACTTGTTCAGATTGCCACCTTAGTCAAAATGTCCAGCCTTCTCTGGTCATCATATTATATCATGGATCATTAAAAAAGAATTAAAATTAGATAGAGTCGGTCTACGGCGATACAGGTACCTAGAAAAAAGGATGAGTATATCTAAAGGAGGTAGACATGTTAGCAGGTAATACAAGGCTATCAGTAGTGAGATCAGGTGAGATGGAGTAAGATGGAGTAAGGCTTAGGAAAATGTAATGACCAACATGATACGCTTAAAAGATCACTATAGGGTCAGGAACAAATCATGTATTCCTGACCCTATAGTGCTAAACCCACCATTTAGGTGGCTTGCCCCCCCCCCCCCCCCCCCTTATTTCCAGCTCTCCACGAGTCCTCCGGTGCTGGCCCTGCCCCCTTGCTGACTCCTCTCAGAGATGCATTGAATCATTGAATGCATTGAAGTGTTTGTGACTAAGTGGCTACTAAAATACTAAAAAAGACTGGACATACCCCATTTGCAATACCTTGGGTTGCATACTATTGCAAATGGTATGCCATCATAAGGGTAATTTTCATTCCTGGGCTACCATACGGTCTCAAAGGCAACGTAACTTATCTGGCGAATTTCAAGGTGAAAAAACTGAAACGCAAGTCTTATATTTGACTCTGTAACTTTTAAAAACACCATAAGCTGTACATTAGGGGTACTGTTTTACTCGGGAGACTTCGCTGAACACAAATATTAGTGTTTCAAAACAGTAAAACGTATCACAACAATTATATCGTCAGTGTAAGTGCCATTTGTGTGTGAAAAATTAAAAAAATGTCACTTTCACTGACGATTTTTATCGTTTTAATACATTTTACTGTTTTGTAATATTTGTGTTCTGCGAAATCTCCCGAGTAAAACAGTACCCCCCATGTACAGGTTTTATGGTGTCTTGGAAAGTTATAGGGTTAAATATAATGCTAGCAAATTAAATTCCCTGGACTTTAATATTAATTTTAGCTATATAAGTGTGCTTGATATGTACTTGTGTTTTATTGCCATCCTGATGAAAGCCCATGTATTGGGGCTGAAATGTCGATATATTTTTTTAATGATATAAATTAAAAGTAATTTTTTATTTCCATTTTATGAAGTCCTTGGAGTGCGGTCATTCTCATACTCTTTTTATATTAATGTTAAAATCCAGTTAGAACGAAATTACACACACATACATATATATATATATATATATATATATATATACACACACACTTTTTTATTTATTTATTTAATTTTTTTAAAATGTTTTACTGTATTTACATATTTATTTTATATATAAAATACATGTATAATTATAGATATTTAATCAATATCATTCTATGTGTATTTTGAGATATATATATATATATATAATTATGTATATATTAATATTAAAATACACTTAGACAGTGTATGTGTGTGTGTGTGTGTGTGTGTGTGTGTGTGTGTGTGTGTGTGTGTATATATATATATATATATATTAAATATATATATGATCTATATATATATTTTATTTTCAACTGTGTTTTAACTTTTTATTTTACATTTTACAGGCAGCAGGGGGAGTACCTGTCATTGCACACCCCCTGCTGGCACTGCTATGGACGACTATGCCGTCACATGGCCCAGGACTGCCAGAACGACAGCAGGGGGACTCCCTGGGATGCCAGGTGAGTCGTCCCCCCACTGCAATCACCGGCGTGGGATCGCCGGCACCAGGTAAGTAAATAGGACGGCAGGATGTAGAGCCGGGTCCCCAAGGACAGCATAGCATGCCCGCCGTCCTTAAGGGGTTAAGCTGTAGTTGTTCTGGTGACTATAATGTACATTTTTATTATTATCGCCATTTATATAGCGCCAACAGATTCCGTAGCTCTTTGCAATATTATTAGAGGGGGGATTTAACTATAAATAGGACAGTTACAAGAAAACTTACAGGAACAATAGGTTGAAGAGGGCACTGCTCAAAAGAGCTTACAGTCTAAAGGTCCCTTTAACATCTAAATAAAAGTGGCGGGATTTAACAATGAATGTTGTCAAATGTTAATATGTAAAACATTTTTATTATACACAACATTTACAGACTTTTGACTAAAATAATTAAAACACTTCTTTTTTTTATTGTTTGATACACGACTTACCAAATAGTTCAAAAATGCCAGTTAGGTGTATTTACTCTATAGTACACAAGAGTAAAATATATAGGCACACTAAGATTTAATACGTATGAATTGTTTTGCTGTGAATGTTTAGTATTTATAACTGATATATGTTTTTTATTTTTTTAATGATGTGTTACAAAATAATTTAGTAGACAAAAAGCACTAGACTTGTGCACACTGAGGATCTTTGGTCCAGCTGAACTTTTTTTTTGAAAATAAAAAGTTTTTTGTTGGATTTTTGTGGAATCTGTCATGTGTTAGTTTATCTCGACAGAATTTCAGTAACAAAAAAAAAATGACTCATTGGAACACTCAAAATGAGCCAAAAGGGAATAAAAATGGGCCAATCAATGTATTGCAATATGGCAGTGGATGTGGCACCCCTCCTCCAATAGTAAAATAAAGTAAAGTTACCTTGTCCTCCATGTTTCCCGTATAACTTCTTCATGTTAAAAAGATAATATAACTGATAACATATTTTTTTGGAACTTAGCAGGCCTTTTTTTTTATTTAAAAAAAACACTGACACATACTCTGCATTCATTACACTGACACACACTCTGCATTCACTACACTGACACATACTCTGCATTCACTAGTGCTAGTGTATTGAATGCAGAGTATGTGTCAGTGTAGTGAATGAAGAGTATGTGCTAGCGTAGTGAATGCAGAGTGTGTGTATAGTGTAGTGAATGCAGAGTGTGTGTATAGTGTAGTGAATTCAGAGTATGTGCTACTGTAGTGAATGCAGAGTATGTGCTACTGTAGTGAATGCAGAGTATGTGCTACTGTAGTGAATGCAGTGTGTGTGTGTAGTGTAGTGAATGCAGAGTGTGTGCTAGTGTAGTGAATGCAGAGTGTGTGCTAGTGTAGTGAATGCAGAGTGTGTCAGTGTAGTTAATGAAGAGTATGTGCTAGTGTAGTGAATGCAGAGTGTGTGTAAGTGTAGTGAATGCAGAGTATTGGCTACTGTAGTGAATGCAGAGTATGTGCTACTGTAGTGAATGCAGAGTGTGTGTATAGTGTAGTGAATGCAGAGTGTGTGCTAGTGTAGTGAATGCAGAGTGTGTCAGTGTAGTTAATGAAGAGTATGTGCTAGTGTAGTGAATGCAGAGTGTGTGTAAGTGTAGTGAATGCAGAGTATGTGCTAGTGTAGTGAATGCAGAGTGTGTATAGTGTAGTGAATGCAGAGTGTGTGTAGTGTAGTGAATGCAGAGTGTGTGTATAGTGTAGTGAATGCAGAGTGTGTGTATAGTGTAGTGAATGCAGAGTGTGTGCATAGTGTAGTGAATGGAGAGTGTGTGTGTAAGTGTAGTGAATGCAGAGTATGTGCTAGTCTATTGAATGCAGAGTATGTGTCAGTGTAGTGAATGCAGAGTATGTGCTAGTGTAGTGAATGCAGAGTATGTGCTAGTGTAGTGAATGCAGAGTGTGTGCTAGTGTAGTGAATGCAGAGTGTGTGCCTAGTGTAGTGAATGCAGAGTGTGTGCCTAGTGTAGTGAATGCAGAGTGTGTGCCTAGTGTAGTGAATGCAGAGTGTGTGCCTAGTGTTGTGAATGTAGAGTGTGTGTCACTGAAATGAATGCAGAGTGTGTGTTAGTGTGTAGTGAATGCAGAGTGCGAATTAGTGTAATGAATGCAGAGTGTGTGTTAGTGTAGTGAATGCAGAGTGTGTGTCAGTGTAATGAATGCAGAGTTTGTGCTAGTGTGTAGTGAATGCAGAGTGCGTGTTAGTGTAGTGAATGCAGAGTGTGTGGTGACTGCAGAGTGTGTGTTAGTGTAGTGACTGCAGAGTGTGTGTTAGTGTAGTGAATGCAGAGTGTGTCAGTGTACTGAATGCAGAGTGTGTGTCAGTGTAATTAATGCAGAGTATGTGTCAGTGTGTAGTGAATGCAGAATGTGTGTTAGTGTGTAGTGAATGCAGAATATGTGCTAGTGTAATGAAAGCAGAGTGTGTGCTAGTGTAATGAAAGCAGAGTGTGTGCTAGTGTGTAGTGAATGCAGAGTGTGTGTTAGGGCACTCCACACACCCTGCTTCCCACACACACACTGCGCCCAAACACACACTGCCCCCACACACACTGTGCCCCTCACACAACACACTGAAACCTTCCAAAACACATTTAAATGCATCCACCCACAAACACACACACAAACTCTACATCCTTCACATACACTGCACCCCTCACACAAACACACATGCTACACTCCTCACTCACACACACATTTAACCCCACACACATTGCACCCCTCACGCACACACACACTACTGCACCTATCCCCTACTACAGCCTCTATCCCGGCAGACCCCATATAAGTTGTCAAAATGTTCTTAAACTGTTTGACTACTTACCCTGGGAGGGCACCACAACACTCCTGGTACTAGAATTACTACATAGTGCTGTAGTAGTTATTGTGCCTGGATTGTTTAGCCAATCTACAAGCAGCCCTCCCAAGATTAGGTTCTGGATTCACCCTTGACAGGGAAACATTTCTGCTGAACAGGGGCCCAGTATATTCCGCAGTGCTGTACATTTATGCAACCTAGATTTTTTTTGTCTTGTGGTACCTTGGAAAAATATTGAAATAAAAAGGGCGCCTTGAACCTAAAAGGTTTCGGAACCACTGGTTTAGATCATACTATTTGTACCAATGTTTGATGTATTGCCATTTTTGCACTACCGGATGTCTTAAAAACGCAATATTGTGAGTCTGCTCCTCTCCCCACCCTTCTTCTCTTCTATCCCCCTCCTTATTTTTATCCATGAAAAAGAAATACAAATTTCAAATGGAAAAAATAAATCACTGAGAGTTACAGCTGATGCTCTCAAATAATTACGTGAAAAGCTGCACAAAACTTACATAACTAAAGCATAATGAGGTTTATGTGTGTTGCGTTTATGGTGAAGTTATGTTTCATATGTGGGAGGTGATTGGATGACAATTACTATCTTCAAGAGGTGAGTGTAATAAGGTGAGTAGGGGGTAACTGTGGCAGGGTGAGGGGGTGAGTGTGAAAGGGTTAGAGTATAAGTGTTAGAGGGAAAGGGTAGAGTTGTGAAAGGATAAAGGTGGTGGGTGTGGCTAGGTGAGGGGTGAGTATGACAGAGGTAGTTGGGTGGGTGTGAATGTCACATTTCCTAGACTCCTTCTCTGTACTTGGAAGATATTTGAGTAAGGACAATTGTTTAATTAGATTATCTCCCAAGTACAGAAAAATAACAATATTTCAAACCATCACAACTCATATAATATTAGTCAGAACTCCACGAAAGATACTTCATCAAATAGCAGGGATCTGCGTGCCCACTCTGTCAAAATACCACTCAGATCCGTTTGGTAGAATAGGAACGGCATTCGAGTGAAGTTTAGACCAGTCAACCACGAGGTGAAGCCCCAAAACCGTTCCATGAGGTTGTATGCGTTGACTGGTCACGTTTTTGCCATTAAACTAACGAATGCAACTGTTTGTGTAATAGGTGGTTGTGTGCCTTGTGTTCATTTGTTTCATTCAGTCGAATGCCGCTCTGTATAGGTGAAGGGGAACGAACCTATGAGAGGACGGAAGTTCAGCGGTGTTCGCGCTGTCGATGGTCTGATTATAGTTCCATGTGCTCGACGACCAAACACAGCTGTATGTTCGTGAGTTAAGATGGCCGCCACCACGTGTTCGGTTATACGAACGGCGGCCACCCATCCGACCATTTAGAATCTTGCGGTTCTTGGTTTGAATATAGTCAATTGGAGGCACATGACTCATGGTCTCATGGTTCGGTAGTTGGTTCGACTGAAGAACAATATGTCTTTAGTCTGTTCGGGAACCCCAAAGAGTCGAACCAACTCAATCTTGCATACAAATAAGCGGCTAGTTTTGCCACAGCTTAGTTTTGACTTCCCTGATTTCTGGTATCCATTACTTCTGGCTTTCCTCATCGTTGTGTCTCATTCTGTGCCCCTGACCTCGGCAAGTATTTTGACTATTCTGTGGTACGTTAGGTCCGGCCATTCTAAGGTCCGGTTAAACGTTATCCTTAGTCCTAGGTGTGATACTATTCTGCGTGCTGGATCAACTATAATCCTGACAGTGAGTGCGACAAGATGTGTGGCAAAGTGAGTAGTTGTGAGAGAGACAGACTTAAGGGGTGACTGTGACAATGTGAGGTGTGGTGAGTGTGACAAGGGTGGGTTGAGTGTGACAGGGTGAGTGGTGATGTGTGTGACAGAGTGAGGGCAAGTGACAGTGGTAGGGTTAATCAGGGGTGATAATGTACAGGGGCTGAGTGTGTGGGAGGGTTGACATCAGGTGAGGAGGCTGTATTAAGCTCCATTCCTGCTTTCCTCCTGGACAGGAAGAGGGACAATAATACATTATCTGGTAGTCTGGTGGATATACTGGTGGTCCGTTGGATTCCTTGGTGGTATAGTGATCTCCCAGTGCAGCCATAAATCTAGTGTAGAGTGCATGGAGCAGACCATATTAACTGCAGGCTCCAGTCCAGCTCTCTTTGTGCAGTCTTGGAATACTGGAGTCTGTGCTCTGACTGCCTCACAGAGTTCCAGCTCTGTGATGGACTGCAATTAATATGGTGTACCACGGACCACCAGAGAATAGTTTTGTTTTTTTATGAGCACAGGCCATACAAGGAGATCCCTGCTGGCACAAAGAGGGTAAGCTCAGAGCCGTAGTTCCAGGCCCAGACTGGGGCTCACCAAGCCCCTGTCTGTGCCCAGGGACTCCCATGCTGCCTTGGTCACCTAATGAGTAATCCATCTCTAATATCATGCTATCAAATTTCAGCATAGTGACAACTGTCAACTGTCATAACAAATATCCCATTCTTCAAAGGTCTAAAGATCTTATCTTGATGTGTTTGATCACACTATAATTTTAATTATTGATATTGTTTATCCTATATCATATATTTATTGGTACCCAACTACGTAATTTTTCCTGTTAAAATTACAAGTAAAATTGTTGTAAATAGTCTATAAACCCCCCACAGTCTAGAAAGCAATCCACTTACAAAACTACCTAAATTGAAAGCCAGATGCAAGCTATTAAAAATATCCCTTGCAGTTTACTGTAAGTCAAATAATTTGACATCAGCAGCATTTCTAAAATATAATAGACCCCTAACCTGACATCATCCATTAATCAGTTATGCCCAACATTTATGTAATTAATTTGTGCAGGAGATTTAATGATTTTTCATGAGGTTAGGTTGAAATGTTTACTGTGCAGATGGGGCTACTAAGCTAAAAGCGAAACTTCTTTAGATTTTGACATTTTCTATAAAATTCAGTAGTAAAAAGTTAGATCATTATTATGTTCTGTGTGCTATGAAACATATAACCCATTCAATGCCAAGTTTGTTTCAGGAAAAACACTATTGTATCATTTATTTGAAACAAAGGATTAGAAAAATGAATACAAGGTGTAATAAACCACAACTGTTTTAAAATAGGGGGGGAGCTACATACGTATCACAAGCGTCTGAAACTGAGTGGAAGCTCAAAAGTCAAAAAAGTATGTGCGCTCAAAGTAAATATAGTATGAAATGTATAATAAATTTATTGAGTGATAACTCATATAAAATCACTATAAAAATAAGTGCATATAAATAAATCAAGACAGACAATAATAGAAAAATAAAAATAAAAATAAAAATAGAACCTGAACCCACTGTTTACAACAATGCACAAATGAACTCTATATAATATAGATACATCATATGCAAAGTGTAAAAAGTATCAACCGGCTGCCTAATAGATGATACAAAAGTAAAAAAGCAAAGTGAGTACAATATGTACAAAAATGTGCACCAGAACAAAGTATAAAGATAACTAAACAAGTATAAACAAATGTAGTAAAACACTTAGATATGTAATATAAAAAATAAATAGATTAAATACCTGCCTCGGTGTGGGCCCCCCACCGAGGTATATATCATGAGAATCCGTGCTGCAAAAAAGGCAAAGTTAAATAAAAATTAAATGAGGAAAAATGTAGAAAACATGCAGAGAGTTCAAAATAGCAGACCTCCGTTAGATGGCAATGAAAAGCGCCGCGGTCGGAATATTTGAAAAAGACCACGGTGTAAATTTAACGGACCACCCACAGATGCAGCTGATGCGATGTAAATGATCTGGAGACTGATACCGCGGTCGGAGCCTTCACAAAAGACCGCGGTATAGATGAATGAAAACAACGGTCAACAGGACCGAAAATCCCCACCTTCCAGAGATCTTGAGCAGGAAAGCCTAAAGAGCTCTCTTAAGCAAAAATAAAAAAATAACAATGACTGAAGAAAATGAAAATAAAATTAAAAATCGGAAGCCGAAGAAACAGCAGGTCCAGAAGTAAACTACAGCCACGTCTACACGTTTCGTCCCACCCACGGGACTTTATCAAGACTAGGTAGCTGCAGACAAAACTTGATTTAAATACCCTCAACAATTAGATGAAGTAATTAAACATTAAAAGAAAACACCCTAATTCAGGGAAATTGGTCAAATACATTTAGCCAAATAGCTGCAGTTTATGTGCATATGTGTGTGAAAGACAATCTATAGAAACATATAAAATATATAATATCTATAATAGTTAGGCGACATAATATAAATAGTTAGATAGGAATATTAATAAGAAATACGACAATCCAGAAATATATGAGATCCAACCACGAGAATTCAATTACATCACCATTTCCATTTAAAGAGACAGACTTGATTATTATAAAGACTAATTAGAATCAAGAATAAAATGTAAAACATAATAATAATAAACATAAAATAAAAAATAAGCATAATTGAATGAAGAAAAATAAAATGAAATGAAATGGAAATCATAAAATAAAATCAGAGATCCTTGATCGAAGTGGGAATGTCAATCCCAGTGGCCAAAAACCATATATAAACTTTTAACAAAAATATTTTGGGGAAAACAAAGGATGCATAGGTGGGGCATAAACATAGAATAGCAATGCAATGCATTAGTTGCCATTTAGGAGTACAAACTCCAAAGTCCAAACTCTGGCACTCAACCCACAATAATCTTAAGTAACAAAAAATACCCGGTTGCTTCTCAGCGAATTAGAGACAAAGAGAAATAAGGAGCACTCTCTCGGTTTTCCAAACAGTGTACTAAACCTTCCAAATAGTAACATCAACGTTTCGACCCTCCTGGGTGTTTATCAAGATCATATTATTTTTACATAGACCCAGGAGGGTCAAAACATTGATGTAACCATTTGGAAGGTTTAGTACACTGTTTGGAAAACCGAGAGAGTGCTCCTTATTTCTCTTTGTATAGATAGATCGATAGATCGATACATAGACAGATATTCAATACATTGTTAAACACAGATCTGCACACACCAGTAAAGCAGCTACTTGCTTTTATCACAGAAATCTCAAATTTGCATAGTTTAACAATGTATCCACTGACTTCAGGTGGAATGGTTGTTCAATCGCTTTTTTCCCCACCACCGTTTTCATAGTATACTGATGGGCATGGTCAAATCTTACAGTGGATGGCATCTCACATGACATGAGCATGAAACTCTGCTTAACATGTGAGAGTAAAAATTCATACTTTTTAATTCCACAACAAATGCTCATTACCTCCACTCACTTTCTTGATTATTCAGTAAAGGGAGATTTGTAGGGAATTTAAAGTGAAAAACAAATTTCATGTCAAAATAGCCGATTTAGAAAAACGAACCAAGTCAGCTATGCTTCCAGTTCAGCTATGTATGCTTTAAATTTTAAATTCCTTTTGAATTCCCTGTAAGTCTCACTTTACTGAATAACCCTGTTCATTTCTCTGGTATGCCATCTCTCTGAGATTATGAACTATTTTACAAGTTGTAATTCAGTTGTATTAGATAGCCAAGAGGCTTGAAAGAGGTTTGCATACAGTGGCTGTTGCATATTTAGAGTTGAGTCAAGCAAAAATGGCTGAATGGATTCTAATTCTACAATGGTCTCTGTTTGCTTAGGGATCCAAGGGGCCCACATCATTATTATTTTTTTATTTCATAAATTTGAGCAGCCATTTTATTTATTTTCTGTGGAGGTTTATAGTTTTAAGAATTAATTCCTGAGCTACTCAACCCCTATTTGACTGCTTTTGATTTAAAGTTCAAATATTACAATAAATACAGAGAATTTAATCTGATCTAACAAGATTATATTGTACTAAACTGATTAAAATGTTGTGTATATATACTATACCAGTAGTAAAATGCATTTTGACAATCTTTGTTTCTTTCCATATATCAAATTTCTTGTTTTTTTTCAATAAATTTATATTTATTAAAATAGTGCAGCATTATTTACTAATTTTATTTTGAATCAAACTTTTTTAATTTAGTGAAAAAAATATATATTTTAGCTCTCATTCTTCCTGTAATTGTGGGTCACATGATTAAAATGCAGGTTCATTATGTAAACATGTAAATGTTCATTCAAATGGTGATATGACATAGATTTACTTAAAGTTAAAAGCCAAGTAGAGCTGGGGTGCCACTGATATATTAGCAGACATCTGTTTTCTAATTTCGAGACACATACAAAAGGTAGCCCTGTGCTTAAAGGGCCTTAATGCAGGTACAGAATTAAAATCACTACCCTTTTTTTCCATCTTCCCTGAGATCATAGGATGAAACAAATATTATTGAGTCATTTCAATTATCTCTACATGGAGCAAAATGTATTGTTTCACTCTGATATCTCTATTTAAATGAAATAGATTTGCTTTTGTTCAATACTGCAATACCCATGATGACTGGAGAATGGCAAGTTGCCAAAATGAAACAGCTCCTAATTTTCAGAGTAGGCCAATGGCTAATTACAACAGACTGCAGGTGTGAGGAGAGAAGCTCAAAGTAATCAATAGCAGTAATTAATCTGCTAGACGAGAGCTAAAGAGCTAACAGCTGGACATCAAAAATGGACACATGCAACAAGACCAGCCATAATTACCTCTTTAAATATTGGATTTCCATAGCAACGCTTAGGTAACCATATAAGGGACTCATATAGTACATCAAAGGGAGAATTCAGAACTAAGAGCTATGTATTCCAAACAAGACTAATAATATTCGTTTTGTTGTGTTGGAGTCCTGAGGCATACACTTATGTAGACATTACAGAGTAGTGACTGATACAGTCCCATTAATACGTACTTTGTTTCAGAGTCTAAAACAATATTTAGAATTATGACATTTGAAAGCATTAATTAGTAAATAATGATAAGGTGATTAAAAAAAATACAGTTTACATTATTGAACATAACGCAGGGAATTAACTTGTTTTCTGAATATACTAAACATGACATTGAATAGCTAAAGCATTAAAGAGTTATTCCAACAACCATGACTACTATGCTTTTTAAAGTGGTCATTGTGGTAGGATTCTGGAGCACATCCAGAGATACTTTTAATTGTGTTCTGTGGACAATTTGCAATTCCCAGCACACGTGATATGGGCAAAGCGTGAAAAGGATAGAAATTTCATTTTTCCAACTGAAAATGCAAAACAAAAATAATGGTTAAATTTAGTCCAAAAACGAATGAACAAGTGGACAAAATTCAGTTTGGTCCAAAGAACATTTTTTTTAAACTATCATTTCAACAGTGCACAGGTCTAATGTAAAGCAGTGAAAGGAGGATAACTGAAACAGCTCCAGATTTAAAAGTAGAAAGGCTATAATGAACATATGACCTCTATTTAGGGTGATGGGGGTTTTGTATCATAAACAGTGGCTGTTTCATTTAGCAGATATGGCATAACAGCGGCACTGTGGAGTATCCCTTTGCAAATTCCAGAATATAGATAGTGCAGGTAGCACTGCTTGTATACATTGTTTATGAACTGCAGGAGTCTGTAATGTCACAGTGGTGGTTATGTCATGGTGTATGCTGGACTCTTAAATCTGTGGTGGTGGGATAGATTCTGCTGGTAGCAAAATATAATCTACCATGGCATTGTGACCTCAATGAGGTTTTGATTATTCTCTCTCTATATCACTGATGTTATTTGTGTTAAACACCGTCTGTACACTGATCCACCACAACATTAAAACCTCTGACAGGTGCAGTGAATAGCATTGATAATATCCTTACAATGACACCTGTCAAAGGATGCGATATTTCAGGCAGCAAGTGAACAGTCCGTTCTTGAATTTCATGTGTTGGAAGCAGGAAAAATGGGGAAGCAAAAATATTTGATTGACTTTGACAAGGGCCAGATAGTGATGGCTAGACAGCTGGGTCCGAGTAAGTACAATATAACAAGTCTTATGGGGTATTTCCAGTAAGCAGTGGTTAGTACCTACCAAAGTGGTGCAAGGATGGTCAATCAGTGAACCGGCATCAGGGTCATGGGCGCTTAAGGCTTATTGATGCTCGTGTAGCTTCTGTAGCTCGCATTTCTAAATAACGCAATGCTGGCCATGATAGAAGGTGCCAGAAGGTTTTTGCTGCATTGCATATGTTCAATGTTCAGATTCAATGTTCATCTATGAGAATCATTGCAGGTGCGGTGCAGCGATTACTATACATGCACCCAGTCTCCCAACACTTCTCTATTAGAGGCATCCAGTAGCTGGGAGATTATCAGTACTTATGATCTTACTGTGAGAGAAGCAGAACTTCTGCAAGGAGACTATCTTGACTCAAGGTTTAGACCTAAACTGCAAATACAACACTTCAGCTTTAATCTGTTAATGTGATTGGGGGTTGATTGGTTGGGATACAACAGTCTCTTCCTGAATACATTTGTGGCCATAAATGAGGATTGGAACCCCAAGGATTTGGTGACAAAGTTGAACTTTCAAAGGCAAGTAATTTTATTTCTGTCATTTTCTTTTATTAGGTCTTATGTCTTTAATTCATTACAAGATCCATCCTGGTGTGTCCCTGAGTGCCGTTAATTTCTATGCGTGAATAGGTTAACCCTGATGATGTACTTTTTATTCATGGTAATGTATGTTACCTTTTTAATTACTGTCAGCGTGTTCACTAAGGATGGCGACTGAATTACAAAAAGTATTATTCACAATCACTACTGTTAGCCCAAGGACATATCATTGAAAAATACAAAATACTCCATAATAATAACTATGTCCATCGGGTAGAATTTTTACTATTTAAAACAAACGTTTTAAAAACTCAAATGCATTTAAATAAATATATCTAGCACTGTTATGGTATAAGGGTAAGTCAGGGTAACAACTATTTTTTGTAGAATTTGTACACCGACGTTACCAAGCAATACTTTTTTTTTTTTTTAGCTTATTCTACCGTAATGTTGATTATTAAAGCCTGAATAGAAGAATTCTACCTGTTCCTTTTCATCTTGTCCGCGCGCCTAAGGCTATACCTTGGGAAATTAGCTGTTCTGCATTATTAAGAAGGGTAAATTAAACTGTAAAATGCATTCATGTGATCTCTAAGGATGTGGAAATAGAGGACAGTAAAAGAAAGATGTGGAAAATGGAAGAGACGGGAACATATTTGGGAAAATACAAAAGGACCAGAAACATATGCTGCTTGTTTCAGGCTCAGATATTTTATAGAACACCAAGAAATGTAGCACTATCTGAATATTCCAACTCCCGGAGACATGCCATCTAAAGGAAACATTGATAAACTGTTTAATAAATTAGCACATATTTTTAACTAATTGTTTACCAAAGATTGCAATATCACAAGTATTCCTGGTGCAGCCAGAATTCCAAGGAGAAAAGGCACTATTCTGCATAACAGTATTATTTACACATGCAGTGATTAAGTGATCATCTGTATTCATATGGAATGGCTGTTAATAAGATGCTAATTAATAAACCTATTTAGGCTATTAGTGGTTCAGTTGTATCGTTTGATACCACTTCATCCAGTCCACTTCATGCAAATTATAACTAACTAACAGATCTATGTCTAGATATAATACAACAATAGGTCAGCGCTAATTAACAAACAATATGTAAGCAAGCAGCAACCCTAACGAAGGGAACCCCTCAAACCCTTCAACAAACCAAAAAAAGCAATACAACAAAATGGGGTAGGGCTGCAACAATAGTGCAATAAGTCTGAATCCAAGATAAAATATAATGAAACGTGGTAGAAAACTCATATTTTAAAGAGCTATGAACAGCTCTAGTGTGAAGGGCGTGCAGCAGTATAATCACCGCTTATGGGATATGCAGGAGAAGTGCATCCGTCAACACAGTGTGGTTTTCCAAGGCTCTAGAAAGGGATAAAAAGGCAACAATAGTGCTCTCAATTATGATAAAATAGTATAAAAATAGATACAATTATACTCACAATCCTAGAGCAGAAACACTGCTCAATAGGTAAAGCGTTGGTGGTATTATTTATTTATTTATTTATAAAATATTTTACCAGGAAACATACCTTGAGATTTCTCTCATTTTCAAGTATGTCCTGGGTCCACAAAACATTGCATTGATACAATAGGGTACAAAAAAAGACAAAAACAATATTAATACACAATATATACAAAATTTAACATAGAACAGGTAGGAAATATATAATCAACCATGACACGTGCATTCTGTTTTGAGGTATGTAGAGAGGGGTCTCTTAAAGGACTTTAGGCTTGGGGAAGATTTGAAAGTGTGCGGGAGGTTGTTCCATAATAGCGGTGCTCTGTAGGAGAAGGAGGATTGGGCTGCTTTCTTTTTTATTTGAGGTAGATTAAATAAAGTGCTGGTACTGGATCAGAGGTTATAGGAGGTGGGAACAGCCGAGGAGAGTATTCTGCTCAGGTAGGGCGGGAGCTGACCAGAAAAGTTCTTGAACACAAGGCTGGAAAGATGATGGGTGCGTCTGGATTTCAGCAACAACAAGTTTAGTTCTTTTAGCATGTCACAATGGTGGGTCCTGTAATAACATTGTAGCACAAATCGGCAGAACGAGTTATACAATGTATTGAGTTTATTAATGTGGGATTGCGGTGCAGGTGCATACACTACATCCCATAATCAATGATTGGCATCAGCATTTGCTGTACAATCTTTTCCTTTACTGTAGGGCTTAGGCAGGATTTGTTTCTGTACAGGGTAACTAGTTTTGGATAAAGTTTAGATGCAAGTATTTCTATGTGGAGGCCAAAAGATAAATTGGGGTCTAACACCATACCCAAGTATTTGAAAGAGTGGACTGCCGTCAGTGTCCTATTTGACTTTGTTTTGATGGATAGGTGGGAATTGTGTAATTTGTGTAATTTAGGTACTGTTCCAAAGATCATTGTGACAGTTTGAGCCCCACCCTGGATTTCTTTGAATACAGGAACAGTATAATGCCAGGAAAAGTAAAAAAATAAAAAAGGTACATATACATTACAATAAAAAGAGGATTGGCACAGCAAAGTGACAAAAAGACTTGTATTGATTAAAAAACACAATGTTAAATAACCATTATGCGTTTCACCATATGTGGCTTCTTCAAATGGAATATAAATAATAACCTGGCAGAAGGTGTTTTTTGGGGGGTACAATAAATAAAAATTGGTGCCAAAAGTACAATTAACCAATCAAGGATTAGTATATAAAAGACATCTGAAAACATAAATGAGAAAAATACAAAATAAAAGATATGGGTATGGGGGATGCTGGGTATATAAGCATCTTTAAAAACAAAGGTTAGGTGAGTGCGAATTTGAGTTAGAAATTAATCACGTGACATGAGAGTATTGTGCGTCATAGGGAGCTTGGTAAATGGAGTTCATCTGCCCGTCAGTGTGAAGAAAGAGGGGCCGGAACACACAGGGAGCACGCGCAGATGACTGGCACACGCATCCGCACAGGGACATCAGCCGACCGCACAAGATACATGCAATATTGACTGAGTAGGAGGGCTGAGTGAGCACCGGCAGCCATCTTGTGGCTGGCAGAACTCGCCAAACGGAGGCTGAATGCACACGCTGCCAGCCGTCGTTGACCGGCTGCCGCGTATGACATAAACAACAGCCGGCCGCATACAGATCACTATAAGGGAGGGAAGGGGGGTGGGTGGAAAATAAAACAAAAATGGGAATAAAGAGCAAACCATACTGGAGGGAAGGGGGAGGTGGAAGTATATATGCAGATAGTAAGATAAAAAAATAAAAATATAAATAAAATACATGACTATCTTGAGATATTTCAGCGCACCTATTCCTGTAGAAGAGTCTACACATCTACATTCTATCAAGTACCTCTGACCTTCTACTGCTGTCCTAGTGAGACTATTTATCTCTACTGGCGCAGCCCTACCCCATTTCCTTGTATTGCTATGTCTACATATGACCAGTTCATTCCCTGTAAAGCAGTCATTCTTAAGTCATCAAATCTAACATATTTACTACATATATCTGCTCATATACTCACAGTTCTCTTGCTCATTCACACTAGAACTAGATGCATGCCTAGAGTATGTGGTACCCATCCAGAAAAAGGAACATGAATACATATCAAGGCAGACTGACCTCCATGCTGCCCCACTAAGGGATACATATTCGCAGAATAGTGTTGAACTATTCTGCACATGGGCCTTTAGCACAGTTTGTGTGGTGTGAGCACATATAATAATCTACTTTATAAAGGCTCAGCTCTTGTGACTTTGTCATGCTAAGCATGGCAGCTATATTAATGTTATGTGGTTTAAAGTTAACCCCTTAAGGACACATGACATGTGTGACATGTCATGATTCCCTTTTATTCCAGAAGTTTGGTCCTTAAGGGGTTAAAGGAACACTCTAAGCACCATAACTAATATAGCACACTTTAGTGGTTATAGTGTCAGGAGTGCCATGGCTCTCTCCCATTGTGAATAGTCAAACCATTTTTGAACAGCTTCACTTCTTCCCTATGGTCTCCAAGGCACCACTACTCTTCCTCCTCTGTTAGGCCAGGACACCCAGAAGCACCCTGTGAACCCCTAGGTAAGAGGGAAACCCATTTGAAAGTGCACTGCAGTGGTTTTGGTGTTTGGAGTGTCCCTTTAAGCTATATGTTACTGGACCCCTGACACTAACTTGGAACAATTTAGAGGCAGAAATTAAAATTTCAGAGCATAATAACTTTTGCCTCTAAAGTGCTCTAAATTGTGTTTATGAATTTGAAAATAATTGAGGTTGAAATGGCTTTCCAATAGTCAAAGGATTGTGTATGTGTGGGTAAGAGTAGCCTTTTGTTCTCATACCACCATATGGATAGAGGATTCTTTTTTAATTCACTATTTCTATAAATGTAAATCCCATATTATATTTAGACAGTATGCTCATGCACTGCTAGGTCTCTATTTAATATTTAATTTCCTATGTAGAACGGGATTTTAGAGTAGTATGAAGTATCCTGACATCTATAATTGTAACCCTACATTAGCATATAATGACAGGATAGTAACTTACTGAGATTTATGTGGAAGTCATCCTTTTTAATTACCCATTTGTGTTAAATTATTTACCTTTACTTGTTCTGCCATCAGCTATTCTAGTTGGTGTCTTGTTAACTGCATGGTGGTACACTAAAGAAGCGAACAATCTCTGTGTCCTTTTTATAAATTGCTTTATAAAAATATGTTTAATTTAATATTTAGAAGTATATACAGCAACCAGCAACACTGTCAGGGTAGTGCAGATGCTAGCCAGTAGCAAACCCACTGTTAAAGTGTCTCGGCATAACCACTGAATGAGCCATAAAAGGTGGAGTCAACTGTGGATAGGTAAAACATAGAGGTTAATGTTGTGAGAGAAAAGGTGTAAGGGTGCACGAGTGAGACATAGGGATTAGATATTATCGGATGACATGCCATGGTAAAAGAGGTCATGCATAAAGACATATTATTATTATTATTATTATTGCCATTTATATAGCGCCAACAGATTGTGTGCGCTTTACAATATTATGAGAAGGGGGATTTAACTATAAATAGAACAATTACAAGAAAATCTACAGGAAAGATAGGTTGAAGAGGACCCTGCACAAACGAACTTACAGTCTATAGGAGGTGGGGTATAAAACACATAAGGACAGGAAATAGCAATCAAACAAGGTGGGAGTGTAGCAGGGCTGGAGGAGGAGTAAAGTGCTGCCCTTTAGGAGAGAGCAAGAGACAGGTATGTACGGTAGAGGTTACTCAGGGAGGACATAAGCTTTCCTAAAGAGATGGGTTTTAAGACACTTCTTAAATGATTGAAGAGTCTGATGGCGGTAGGTAGGCTATTCCATAGGAAGGGAGCCACCCGTGAGAAGTCCTACAAGCGTGACTTGGCCGTACGGGTGCGAGCAGCGCAAAGGAGAAGGTCACGGGCAGAGCGGAGAGACTGAGAAGGAGCATACTTATGGATCTGTGAGGAGATATAAGAGGGGCTAGAATTGTTCAATGCTTTATAAGTATGGGTTAGCACTTTGAATTGACTCCTATAGGATACAGGAAGCCAATGTAAGGACTGACAGAGGGGTGAGGTGTGAGAGGACCGACTAGAGAGGAAAATCAGTATGGCAGCAGCATTCATTATAGACTGTAGCGAGGCAATACGGCTTTTGGGAAGACCAATTAGGAGAGGGTTACAATAATCCATGCAGGAAATTACAAGAGCATGGACAAGCTCCTTGGTAGCATCTTGCGTAAGAAAGTAAGGCGGATGCGGGCTATGTTTTTAAGATGGAATCTACAGGATTTGGCCACATACTGGATGTGAGGCTCAAAGGTGAGGCCAGAATCAAGTATGACGCCAAGACAGTGCGCTTGCAAGGATGGACTTATGTGGATACCACTAACTTGAAGGGAGAACGAAAGAGGGGGTAGAGGAAGACACGGGCATAGAAGGCATGATTAGAACAGCGAGACAAATAGAAAAATAGGTTACACCCAATGTGAATTGAAATGACTAAATACAAAAAATGTCATAAATTTTAGAAAAATCTGCATTATTGAAAGTTTTATTATTACTATCGATGAACTAATGAATACGTACCTAGATTCATCAACAGCGTGAATTGAATATTTCAAACTGTTTCTCATATGCAATTTAAAGCAAATAAATCAGTGTTCCACCTGCAAGCCCTCCAATATCAACTGCTTTTATGTTTAGACCATATTCATTAGCTGAATAGATCCATCTACACCTGCTTTCTCCTTAATTAACTATGTAATCACAGCAGAATAACTGCTCCCTGTTTCCTGTACTCATAGGAAGAGCATTTAAGGCTGATGCGAAAACAAGGAATATACCAAGTGAATGGAAACAGATTAAGACTGATGGTAAAGTTAATATGTTCTTGCTTAATTAAATAGATAAAAATCAGTAACATGTGCAGCTCACATTTGTTACTGTTTCGGAAAATAACCAACAGTTGAGAAATACTTTTTAAAAAATAAATTTCAAAGTCTTGCAACGTAAATACATTTGGATCTGCTGTAAGGCAAAAGAAGATAATCGCCATCGGAGCAAATCTAGAACCCTGCCCCCAAAACATTGGAACAACTGATGATCATTGAAAATTTCAGAAGAATTTGAAGACATGACTCATTGATGTGACATTTTCCCATTTGCAGAAACTGTAATTTAGACCCTTATTTTTTTTTACATTCTTTATCTCTCCAGTTGTTTGATTGTTATGTTTGTTTTTGTTCCAAATTCCTAGTGTACAGAAGCAATGCTAGCTTGTTTTATGTACTGTACAAATCTATATACAGTTAGAATAGATGAGACAAAAACTTGATACAATTAAGGAAATTAGAAAATAATGTCTATACATGGATATGTATTTATATTTTACAAAAAAAAATCAGATAGCATGATTAATACACTGTCAGCATTCTTCATATTATATTAAACTTTAAGCTGCTCATAAATGATTAGACAGGAGCAGCAGTGTACCTACATTACAAGGCATTCCTCCCCCATGAACCATAAAAAAGAAATCATTGTGTTTCCCTCTGCACTACCCCATCTTCCTTTTGTTAGGAAAATGACATGCACATTCTGACATTCATATATATATATAAAATGCCAAAATACCAGAGTATATATATATACAGTTGCAAGAAAAAGTATGTGAACCCTTTGGAATGATATGGATTTCTGCACAAATTGGTCATAAAATGTGATCTGATCATCATCTAAGTCACAACAATAGACAATCACGGTCTGCTTAAACTAATAACACACAAAGAATGAAATGTTTCCATGTTTTTATTGAACACACCATGTAAACATTCACAGTGCAGGTGGAAAAAGTATGTGAACCCTTGGAATTAATAACTGGTTGAACCTCCTTTGGCAGCAATAACTTCAACCAAACGTTTCCTGTAGTTGCAGATTAGACGTGCACAACGGTCAGGAGTAATTCTTGACCATTCCTCTTTACAGAACTGTTTCAGTTCAGCAATATTCTTGTGATGTCTGGTGTGAATCGCTTTCTTGAGGTTATGCCACAGCATCGCAATCGGGTTGAGGTCAGGACTCTGACTGGGCCACTTCAGAAGGCGTATTTTCTTCTGTTTAAGCCATTCTGTTGTTGATTTACTTCTATGCTTTGGGTCATTGTCCTGTTGCAACACACATCTTCTGTTGAGCTTCAGCTGGTAGACAGATGGCCTTAAGTTCTCCTGCAAAATGTCTTGATAAACTAGGGAATTCATTTTTCCTTCGATGATAGCAATCCGTCCAGGCCCTGACGCAGCAAAGCAGCCCCAAACCATGATGCCCCCACCACCATACTTCACAGTTGGGATGAGGTTTTGATGTTGGTGTGCTGTGCCTCTTTTTCGCCACACATAGTGTTGTGTGTTTCTTCCAAACAACTCAACTTTGGTTTCATCTGTCCACAGAATATTTTGCCAGTACTGCTGTGGAACATCCAGGTGCTCTTGTGCAAACTGTAAACATGCAGCAATGTTTTGTTTGGACAGCAGTGGCTTCCTCTGTTTTTATCCTCCCATGAAATCCATTCTTGTTTAGTGTTTTACGTATTGTAGATTCGCTAACAGGGATGTTAGCATTTGCCAGTGACTTTTGTAAGTCTTTAGCTGACAACTCTAGGATTCTTCTTCACCTCATTGAGCAGTCTGCGCTGTGCTCTTGCAGTCATCTTTACAGGACGGCCACTCCTAGGGAGAGTAGCAGCAGTGCTGAACTTTCTCCATTTATAGACAATTTGTCTTACCGTGGACTGATAAACAGCAAGGCTTTTGGAGATACTTTTATAACCCTTTCCAGCTTTATGCAAGTCAACAATTCTTAATCGTAGGTCTTCTGAGAGCTCTTTTGTGCGAGGCATCATTCACATCAGGCAATGCTTCTTGTGAAAAGCAAACTCAGAACTGGTGTGTGTTTTTTATAGGTCAGGGCAGCTGTAACCAACACCTCCAATCTCATCTCATTGATTGGACTCCAGTTGGCTGACATCTCACTCCAATTAGCTCTTGGAGATGTCATTAGTCTAGCGGTTCACATACTTTTTCCACCTGCACTGTGAATGTTTACATGGTGTGTTCAATAAATACATGGCAACATTTCATTCTTTGTGTATTTGTTAGTTTAAGCAGACTGTGATTATCTATTGTTGTGGCTTAGATGATGATCAGATCACATTTTATGACCAATTTGTGCAGAAATCCATATCATTCCAAAGGGTTCACATACTTTTTCTTGCAACTGTATATGTGTATAGTAGATTCACAGTTTCACTTACTTATTCATATGCACACACATGGACACATACACAGATCCACACTGATAAACGTACACACAGACTCATGCAGAAACATGCAGAAACACACACATACACACACACATAGTAATACACATATTCATATACATAGAAACATTATGTACACACACACAAAAAGAAACACTCATACAAACACATAGACTCATATACATTCATACTTTCATATATACAGACTGATTCATTCACACATATAGATATTGATTAAAACACACACATACTAACATCCACACACTTAAATTGTATCTTATTATTCATTCATTAATTTATTTATTTATATATTTTTTAAGAGTTATGTCCACCCACCCTCCCTTTGCTTACCGTTAAATGGTGAATTGGAGTGGAACCTCTCTGGTATCCAGTGGGGAGCTTCAGGGATCAGTATTTATTGTAGTTTGTGAAAAGGGGGAGGAGGGATTGCTTTTGGTCTTTCATATACTGTGTGGATAGGATGTCTTAGTCATGTATTGTGTGTGTATAGGAGTTGCATTAAAGGGACACTGTAGGTACCCAGTCCACTTCAGCTCATTGAAGTGGTCTGGGTGCAAACTCCCATCACCCTTAACCCTGCAGTGGTAATCATTGCAGTTTTTATTTCTAAAATTGAAAGGGACTTTTTGTTCCGTTATCTGACGCTTGACGTCCTCACGCTCTGCATGACGACCTCCAGCATCAGATTTTTCCCATCATGCTTTCGCATTGAATAATGCTTTCCTATGGGGAGATCCTAATTCAAGCGTAGCCAATGCCACGCATGGCATTAGGTCTCCCCTGCTGGCGGACGTCGATGGGGGAGTAACATGGGTGGAGCTGAGCCAGCACAGAGGGACATCAACGCTGGACCCAGGTAAGTGACTGAAGGGGTTATTAACCCATTTATTGCCACGGGAGGGGGCCTTGACAGAGGGGGAAGCTATAGTGCCAGAAAAACGAGTTTGTTTTCCTGACACTATAGTTTCCCTTTAAAACCTCTTTTTTGTCTGATAAGATGAAAAACAATTGTTTATTTAAAAAATATATATATATATAATATGTGTGGCACAAACCAATAGGATTATAAACCAGAGGGTAACTTGTCCATTGTTTTTAAGCTTTATATTTTGCATTAAATGCTACACTATATGTGTTTTTCTCTCTCTTTGTTTATTGACATGTCTTTATATCAAACTATAAGTTGTTGACATATATTATACGGTAATTATATACATACTTAATTGTTCTAGCACTTTTCAGGTGCTTTTACCATTTGTACATCTGCACAATTTTGTGCTAGAGACACTTTTTTGTTTTTTGTTTACACAGTACTTTGAATTGGAATTCAATTCAGTCTACTTGGCAGCACTTTATTATTGTAGTTTGCTCTATATACACTATTGCACGTTATCAGTTATAGTTATTTACAACAAAAGAACTTCAATTTAAATGAATGAACTGAATTGAATTCTTTTTTTCTTTTTCTTTTTAAAAAAAAGCTGTCTCCTCCCTACTGCTTACATTTAGCCATGGAGGGATTATTTTGGGTGGTCTGGTGAGTGAAGCATGAGTTCTACACCTATGCTATGGTAATGTAATGCTCACAGCCTATGCAGACCATATGCTCCTCGGGAGCACAAGACAGAATAGAGAGCTCTATTAGGGCCAGCACTCTAGTACTCTTGGCACTGCATGAGCTGTACTTGTACTATTTGAATTTGCACTGTTTTCCTGGTGGCCTGTCTAGCCCTGGCCAATAGACGTGTATGTTAAAGGAACATTCCGGGCGGGCACTGTAACAACTTAATCTCAATTTTCTGAATATGGCATTCTTACCATATTATCGCATCTGTGTCATTGTGCTTCTTTCACTCCTTGCCAAGTTTCAACAAGGATTCCAGAAGATAGAGCAGCATGGAGTCAATACCACACATATTTGCTGCTACCCTTCTTCCATATACCTGAGCAGAGCACAATCAGGTAAGGAAGATCAGGGGGGAAATATTTTTGTTAGTAGGGGTTTCTGTGTGTGCCTAGATTTGTGTATGCCTGTAAGTGCCTGTCTGTTTGTCTGTGTATGTGCATGGTTGTTTGTGCTTGTCTGTGTATGCCTGTGGGTGCCTGTATCTGTGTTTGGGCATGCATGTATCTGTGTATGCTGTATTTGCCTTTTTTGGGCTGTGTGTGCTTGTGTCTGTGTGCACACCTGTGTCTATTCTTCCTGCATATCCATGTTTTTATGTATGAAAATGTAAATGTATGTGTCTGTAAATATCCAGCTGTGAGTGTGCGTCTTTGTGTATGTATCCATGAGTGTGTTGAGGGTAATATATAAAGCAGTTGGTATGGGGTGGAATATGTGAAGGCCCAGGTGTGGGGCATTGAGGAGGGTTTACCAAATTTTATTTTGGGCTCAGGCCACAAGTATTTTATGAACCTAGTAATGTTCCTGTTGGCATGCCACCTTTTCACTCCTCTCTGTTTTACTCCAACATTCTTTTTCCTTGAGCCTATGGGCCATACTATTCTGAAATCGACTTGATATTCTGACATGGGTCGAGAACAAGCTGACAGCTAAAATAGCTTTGGCAGCTCCTAAAATTATTGCAGAACTTTGTGTGGATAGCCATGCCTTACACTGGACACTAAAGCAAAATAATTTTGGATATGGATAGAATGATAGCTCAAATGCATGACAACCCTGAAACTTTTCACAAATTCTGAAACCCATGGCTAGTTAAATCCACTTTGCCACATGAATAAATGTTATATTACTGGTAAACCTGTAGTTTCTATGATCTTACAATTCCCATTCTGCTCTACCCTCTCACCCTCCTATTCATTGGAGTATACAACCTTATTCTCCCTTTTTTTAATTTTTCACTCTCGTTCTCACCTATTTATTATTCTAGCCATTATTATTTGCTTGGCTTAGATACCCTCTTGTATTCCAATTACTTGTGTGTATAGTGTTGTACATATCCTCTTGTACATATTCCCTAACCTGGTTATTCATTGTTTTTAGGTTTATAGAGACCTGTTTTTGCCTGAATAGCAGTTCCCTTCTCTAGTCTGGTTCACATCTCGTTGTTTATAATATTTATTTATGTTTTTTTTTTATTTCACAAAGTTTTATTTTTCTCCAGAAATGTAAGCCAGTATCATTGTTGTGGGTGTAAAAGAAAAATCACTTCTGGCTTCCAGAATGTCCCACTTTTTGAGAATTTCGACCAGAGGCCATTTCTCAATCAAAATGTCTGCCGTTTTAATGGATTTTTCTTAGGCGTGCTAGAAATTCACATTCGGGTGAATACTCTGCAAATTGGGGGAAATATGGCAATGTTTTAATTTATCAGAAGTGGCAATCATGCAGCAGCATCAACTATTATGTTCATATTGTCCTGTGTTCCTTAAAAATGTGGGACTCTGGACAGTAATGGACCAAGACACAAAGGTATCAAATTGATACTTTTAAAGGGACACTATAGTCACTAGAACAACTACAGCTTATTGCATTTGTTCTAGTTAGTATAATCATTCACTTAAGGCTTTTTTCAGTAAATACTGTCTTTTCAGAGAAAATGCAGTGTTTATATTACAGCCTAGTGATAACTCCACTGGCCACTCCTTAGATGGCTGCTAGAGGTGCTTCCTTAAGAAGTCCTGCCTAGTATGCATCATAACATTCAGTGTCTCCACCCTCTGCACGCAGACACTGAACTTTCCTCATAGAGATGCATTGATTTAATTAATCTCTATGAGAAGATGCTGATTGGCCAGGATTGTGTTTAACTTGTGCTGGCTCTGCCTCCTTGACAGTCTCAGCTAATCTATGGGTAAGTGTTGTGATTGGCTCAGACCAACACTTCTGATGATACCAGCAGGCAGCAGACCGTTTCACGGGCAAACAGGGGGAGAGGTAGCAGCTGCAGACTTGAATACAAGTAAGATTTTACTATATTTAGGGAGGCAAGAGGGAGCCAGGGGGGCTAGATGGTGGTTTAACACTATAGGGTTAAATAGGATTATATAGGGTTATATGTTTGTGTTCCTGAAACTATAGTGCTCCTTTAACTAATGTAATCTATAGAAATCACTTTTACCTGAAGTGGACACTGCCATGTGCACATTTGAAGAAAGAGGTCTGCTTTAACTGTATGGCAGCCAAAACACATAAATGAGCAATAAAATAGATTAAGCAATTTCCTACTCATTACTTCACCCTGTCTGATTGCATGTTGTTTAATTTATAGCTGAAATAAACCTTTTACATTCAATACATATAATAGCATGAATATTATTTGTATCCATATATAATGAGACAGATATTGTTTTGTTATCGTTGAAATGTCTAAAACAAAATCATAGCTGTCTGATATCATGAGCTTCTGCCAAAAATAATTAATTCAAAACTGTGTAGAAAACATGTATATGTTCAATCTAGATACTAATTGTAAATTTATAATATGATCTAAACATTGCTGAATATAATTAGGAACACCATTTTGTTTATTATTTTATAAATTTATGTTGCCTATAATTTTGCAGGATTCGTTATATCATCTTTTCATTGTTAATAATCATATATAGCTGATAATTATCTTCTGGTCCTAAGCAAAATACACCATATGGACAAATGGTTTGGGACACCTGGCCATTACACCAACAGGGACTATTATGACATCACATTCTAAATACATAGACATTAATATGTAGTTGGTCACCCCCCTCCCCCCTTTTGCAGCTATAACAGCTTCCACTCTTCTGGGAAGCCTTTCCACAAGATTTTGGAGTGTTTCTGTGAGAATGTTTGTCCATTCATTCAGTAGAACATTTGTGAGCTCAGGCACTGATTTGGACTTAAAGGCTTAGCTCGCAATCTCTGTTCCAGTTCATCCTAAAGGTGTTTGATGAGGTTGAGTTTAGGGCTCTGTGTGGGTCAGACAAGTTATTCTTCACCAAACTCATTCAACCATGTCTTCATTAACCTTGCTTTGTGCACTGCTGCTGTCAAGGAAGCTGTAACCCAACACGCAGGAAGGAGGAAACCCACAAAAGGTGGATCCAAAAGGCGTGGCCGGACTTAACATATTAATACAGCGAGAATCAAGGTCAAGGATGCAGAACTACATGAAGTCAAGACAAAGCTGGGTCAGGATACCAGAAAATACAAGTCAAAATTTGAAGCCAAGGTCAGGATATCAGAAATCACAAGGTCAATACGAAGCCGGGTCAGGATACCAGAAATCACAAGGTCAACTATGAAGCCAAGGTCAAAAACAGAAAAACACTAGGGAATCACTAGAAGCACTAAGCGAGGATCTACACAGAAAACCCAAAGGGACAAGGAATATGGGCCAAAGCAAGCCTTAAATAGGCTTACCTGTGTACTGATCATCATCATTGTGACTCAAAATAGATTAGGATAGGAATGATGACATGGTCACTTTAAGAACAAGCGTGACGTCATGACTACACTCTATATTATGAAGTGTGGCCGCCTGGATCAGCTGGATCGCGTGGCAGGAGAAGGTTAGGGAAGGCAGGAGGAAGGCTGCATGGCTCGAGGGAGGTAAGTACCCTTCCCTATGTTATGCGGCAGCATGGAGCAGCCGAACCACGTGGCACAGGTACAGGAGTTAGATGCATGTTACATGTTAACATGCTGAAGCCCTACCACGAGTGGATGGAGGAGGTGCTCCAGCCTTGGAAGATATTGACAATCTTCCCCTGTCTGACCTCCTATAAGATGGGGTGCAGGCCGGGTCCATAGAGGAGGTCCACTTAGGGGACTGGCTGACCGAGAAAGAACGCAGGTAAGCGCAGCACATGCAGTCTGCAAAGCAAGAGACGTTCTCTAATCTGCCAGGGTTTACCCCACTAGTCACCCACAGAGTAGAGACCCCCGACCAACAATCTCTGCGGCAAGCCCCGTACAGAGTGCCAGAGTCGGTTTAGGAGAATATGAGGCAGGAGATCCAGGAGATGCTCCGACTAGGGGTAATCGAGCCGTCCAAGAGTCCGTGGGCCTCCCCCGTAGTGCTGGTCCCGAAACAAGACGGAGCCACCCGGTTCTGTGTAGACTACAGGAGGCTTAATGACAAGATGGTCTCGGATGCTTATCCCATGCCCCGTATAAACAAACTATTGCACGATTGGTCCTTTCCCTTTGTGTTTTCCATATCACGAGAAGATCTGAAGTATCAAAGACAGAGGGAACACTCTACCAGTGGAACTTGTGGAACAGACATTTTATTTTCCTATATTTATTGGGACTAATTTTATTTTTTATATATTTTATTCTGTTTTATTTTGGCGCAGCCTTTTTCTCTTTATGTTGTATATTAGACCGTATGGCTTGTGGCCAATACCTCACTACTATAGATTTGTGTAAGGGGTACTGGCAGATCCCCCTAGCAGCAGATGCTATTCCCAAGTCGGCATTCGTCACTCCATTTGGCCTGTACTACTTCAAAGTAATGCCATTTGGGATGAAGAATGCCCCAGCCACTTTCCAAAGGATGGTGGATTGGCTGCTGGATGGCCTCCAGGATTATTTGTGCACATACCTGGACGACATATTTGTGAACAATATTTGAGAGAAATAGGCCTTTTGTGTTCATCGAAAAAGTCTTAAATCTTTGAGTTCAGCTCATGAAAAATGGGGGCAAAAACAAAAGTGTTGCGGTTATAATTTTGTTCAGTGTATATGCACACTCTATGCCCTTGTTTATGTGTGTGGAAATTTATTTGAAATTAAATAAATAATAAGCACAAAATAAAAAAATTAAAACCACATACTGAAAAAAAGATTAGCCATAAACTTCCTTCTGATGGATGATAGACATCCAAAAATGGAGACTTTTAGGTTGCTAAAAATATATATCTTAAATAGCCCAAGGTGACTCTGCAATCTGTGATTTTTTCTCAGTCATATTCTTCTTTGAAAACAATTGGGATTGTTTCACATCAAATATGCACATAATTTGACCTGTATTTTTCCAGCATTTAATCATGCCAACTATACCTGTTGGATTAATATTCTAAATTACCAAAAACAATATTCACAATTCCTAATTGGTCTTCCCAAAAGCCGTATTGCCCCGCTACAGTTTGTAATGAATGCTGATTTTCCTCTCCAGTCGGTCCTCTCACACCTCACCCATCTGTCTGTCCTTACATTGGCTTCCTGTATCCTATAGGAGTCAATTCAAAGTGCTAACCCATACCTATAAAGCACTGAACAATTCTAGCCCCTCTTACATCTCCTCACAGATCCATAAGTATGCCCCTTCTCGGCCCCTCCGCTCTGCCCGTGACCACCTCCGGTCTGGTGCTCGCACCCGTACGGCCAACTCACGCTTGCAGGACTTCTCGCTGGCAGCTCCCTTCCTATGGAATAGCCTGCCTACCGCCATCAGACTCTCCCCTAGTCTTCAATCGTTTAAGAAGTGCCTTAAAACCCATCTCTTTAGAAAAGCCAGAGTAACCTTTTCCTCATATACCTGTTCCTTGCTCTCTCCTAAAGGGCAGCACTTTACTTTCTCCTCCAGCAGCCCTGCTTCACTCCCACCTTATTTGATTGCTATCTCCTGTCCTATTGTGCTTTATAGCCCACCTCCTATAGACTGTAAGCTCGTTTGACCTATCGTTCCTGTACATTTTTTGTAGTTGTCCTATTTACAGTTAAGTCCTCATACTCTTATAATATTGTAAAGCGCTTCAGAATGTGTTGGCGCTATATAAATAGCAATAATAATAATAAAGATACAATGGTGAAAATACAAAAAATATAATCAGAAGGCTTACAGGTCTCAGGACTTTCACCACTGTTCAGGTGAAACATAATGTCACCTGTAAAACAGATGTGCCCTTTTCACATTGTCAGAACTGCTTAAAAGTACTCTAGGTGCAAAATTCCTGTAATTATTAACCCCCCACTCTCAGGGAACCACTCTTCCCGGGCTGAAGGGGAATAAAGGGATTAATCACTTACCTTTCTCCAGCTCTGGGCTCCCTGGGCGCTGGGGAACTCTCCTCCCTCTTCCTACGTCAGCACTGAATGTGCATGCACGGCAAGAGCCGCGCGCGCATTCAATCAGTCCATAAGAAAGCATTTTTCAATGCATACTATGGACGGCAGCGTCTTCTCACTGTGATTTTCGTAGTGAGAAGCGCGGAAGCCCCTCTAGCAGCTGTCAATGAGACAGCCACTAGAGGCTGGATTAACCTTAATGTAAACATAGCAGTTTTTCTGAAACTGCTATGTTTACAGCTGCAGGGCTAAGCCTAGATGGACCTGGCACCCAGACCACTTCATTGAGCTGAAGTGGTCTGGGTGCCTATAGTGGTCCTTTAAGGACACAAGCCATTTTTGCATTTTTTGCTGTTTGTGTTCAAACGCAATTTGCATCTCTGTCATTTATTGCACCAACACATATTATATACCGTTTTTTAGAGAGCAAACAGGACTTTAATTTTATGTCACATATACATAGATAAATTCTCATTAATTATAAAAAAAAATGCAAAAAAATGGGGAGAAAAAACATTTTTTTTTCACAGTTTTGGCAATAATAGCACGTACATATTATATCCAGCTTATAAAAAGTAATTCAAAATAAATACATTTATGTGTCTTGGTTTATAGAGTACATAATATGTATAAGATTTCAGCTTATTTTGAAAGTTACAGGTCACAAAATACAAGGACTAAAATACAATTTTAATGTGAAACAATTTTAGAAGTTGGTATGTTTGTCTTGTAGGTTTAGTACCCACCTATTAGCTATTATAAAGGTTAGTTGGACACTTTCTATGTAGCCATTTCATCACCAATCTCTGCTAAATATTGGAGTAAAATGGTGTTTTTTCTCTATTTTGGCATATATACATATAACAAGGTTTTTGTAATGTGTATTTCGTAAAGCTAGTGTGTGCTATTCCTGCACAGAACCCCATATTGTGTCCAGCTACATCTGCTGAGTAGTGATGTCCCGAACGGTTCGCTGGCGAATAGTTCCTGGCGAACATAGCACGTTCGCGTTCGCCACCGTGGGCGAACACATGCGATGTTCGGTCCGCCCCCTATTCTTTATCATTGAGTAAACTTTGACCCTGTACCTCACAGTCAGCAGACACATTCCAGCCAATCAGCAGCACACCCTCCCTAGCAGACCCTCCCACCTACTGGACAGCATCCATTTTAGATTCATTCGGAAGCTGCAACCGTTTTATTTTATTTTTCAATTTATTATTTATTTATTTATTTTCAGTGCATATAAATGTTACAAGCAGATACTCCCCCCAGACACTCTGTATTACTGCAGATACTCCCCCCAGACACTCTGTGTTACTGCAGATACTCCCTCCAGACACTCTGTGTTACTGCAGATACTCCCTCCAGACACCCTGTGTTACTGCAGATACTCCCTCCAGACACCCTGTGTTACTGCAGATACTCCCTCCAGAAACTATGTGTTACTGCAGATACTCCCTCCAGACACCCTTTGTTACTGCAGATACTCCCTACAGACAATCTGTGTTACTGTAGATACTCCCTCCAGATACTCTGTGCTACTGCAGATACTCCCTCCAGACACTCTGTGTTACTGCAGATACTCCCCCCAGACACTCTGTGTTACTGCAGATACTCCCTCCAGACACTCTGTGTTACTGCAGATACTCCCTCCAGACACCCTGTGTTACTGCAGATACTCCCTCCAGACACCCTGTGTTACTGCAGATACTCCCTCCAGACACTCTGTGTTACTGCAGATACTCCTTCCAGACACTCTGTGTTACTGCAGATACTCCCTCCAGACACCCTGTGTTACTGCAGATACTCCCTTCAGACACCCTGTGTTACTGCAGATACTCCCTCCAGACACTCTGTGTTACTGCAGATACTCCCTCCAGACACCCTGTGTTACTGCAGATACTCCCTCCAGACACTCTGTGTTACTGCAGATACTCCCTCCAGACACTCTGTGTTACTGCAGATACTCCCCCCAGACACTCTGTGTTACTGCAGATACTCCCTCCAGACACCCTGTGTTACTGCAGATACTCCCTCCAGACACCCTGTGTTACTGCAGATACTCCCTCCAGAAACTCTGTGTTACTGCAGATACTCCCTCCAGACACCATGTGTTACTGCAGATACTCCCTCCAGACACTCTGTGTTACTGCAGATACTCCCCCAGACACTCTGTGTTACTGCAGATACTCCCTCCAGACACTCTGTGTTACTGCAGATACTCCCTCCAGACACCATGTGTTACTGCAGATACTCCCTCCAGACACTCTGTGTTACTGCAGATACTCCTTCCAGACACTCTGTGTTACTGCAGATACTCCCTCCAGACACCCTGTGTTACTGCAGATACTCCCTCCAGACACTCTGTGTTACTGCAGATACTCCCTCCAGACACTCTGTGTTACTGCAGATACTCCCTCCAGACACCCTTTGTTACTGCAGATACTCCCTCCAGACACCCTTTGTTACTGCAGATACTCCCTCCAGACACCCTTTGTTACTGCAGATACTCCCTCCAGACACTCTGTGTTACTGCAGATACTCCCCCCCAGACACTCTGTGTTACTGCAGATACTCCCTCCAGACACTCTGTGTTACTGCAGATACTCCCTCCAGACACTCTGTGTTACTGCAGATACTCCTTCCAGACACCCTGTGTTACTGCAGATACTCCCTCCAGACACTCTGTGTTACTGCAGATACTCCCTCCAGACACCCTTTGTTACTGCAGATACTCCCTCCAGACACCCTTTGTTACTGCAGATACTCCCTCCAGACACCCTTTGTTACTGCAGATACTCCCTCCAGACACTCTGTGTTACTGCAGATACTCCCCCCCAGACACTCTGTGTTACTGCAGATACTCCCTCCAGACACTCTGTGTTACTGCAGATACTCCCTCCAGACACTCTGTGTTACTGCAGATACTCCTTCCAGACACCCTGTGTTACTGCAGATACTCCCTCCAGACACTCTGTGTTACTGCAGATACTCCTTCCAGACACTCTGTGTTACTGCAGATACTCCCTCCAGACACCCTGTGTTACTGCAGATACTCCTTCCAGACACCCTGTGTTACTGCAGATACTCCCTCCAGACACCCTGTATTACTGGAGATACTCCCCCCAGACACTGAAACAGAGCAGAATAGGGACTGTTCCCCTTACATAGGGTCACTTGGCAGATATGGATTGACACCTATCCTAAGGATCCCTGATACACACTGACACAGAGCAGAATAGGGACTGTTCCCCCTACATAGGGTCACTTGGCATATATGGATTGACACCTGTCCTCAGGGACCCTGATACACACTGGGGGGGACACCTACTGTCCTCCCCCCCACCCCCACCCCTGTGCGGTGGGTGGGGGCCATAAATCACAATGGGGGGACCTACCGTCCTTCCCCTGCTCCCACCCCTGTGCGGTGGATGGGGGCCATAAAAATAATGAGGGGGGGAACTACTGTCTTCTCCCCCGGCCCCCACCCCTGCGCGGTGGGTGGGTGGGAGCCATAAATCACAATGGGGGGAGGACCTACTGTCCTCCACCCGCCCCCACCCCTGCGCGGTGGATGGGGGCCATAAAAATAATGAGGGGGGGAACTACTGTCCTCCCCCCCGGCCCCCACCCCTGCACGGTGGGTGGAGGCCATAAATCACAATGGGGGGAGGACCTACTGTCCCGCACCCCTACTGTCCCGCACGCCCGCACCCCTGCGCGGTAGGTGGGGGCCATAAAAATAATGAGGGCGGGACCTACTGTCCTCCCCCCTGGCCCCCACCCCTGAGCAGTGGGTGGGGGCCCTAAAAAAATAAATAAGGGAGGGACCTACTGTCCCCCAGCAGCCCCCACCCCTGAGTGGTGGGTGGGGGCCCTAAATAAAAATCCCCCCCCACACCAATCAAAGGTGACTAGGGGTCCCCAAGCCCCTAGTCACCCACCCCCCCAACCCAAAATAAGTTACCCCCTACCTTCCCCCCTCACCCTAAAAAATAGTGAGGGGGAATAAAATAACTAACCTGTAAAGAAAAATTCAACTTACCATTTGACGTCTTCTTTTTTCTAAAATCTTCTTTTTTCAGCCCCAAAAAAGGCCAAATAAAAAGCCATAAGAACCGACGTAATTTAAAAAAAAAAAAAATGAGCGCCAAAAAAAATTAGCCATCTTCACCCATAGAGGGCTCCCCGCAGACTGAGCTCTGCAGGGTGGGGAAGGCTTATAAAGCTTTGCCACGCCCTGCAATTAGGCTAAGAACACTCTGATTGGCTGGTTTAAGCCAATCAGAGTGCTCTTTGTCATTTTACACAGCGTGGGAAAATTCCAAAGAACTTTCCCACGCTGTGTAAAATGACAAAGAGCACTCTGATTGGTTAGATTCCAAGCCCACCAATCAGAGTGCTCTTTGTCATTTTACACAGCGTGGGGAAATTCCAAAGAACTTTCCCACCGTCACGGTTCTCGCTGCGACATCCAGTCTGCCAGACGAGGTCACCCCAGGAGTGCCCAGCAGGGGATTTGAACCCTGGACTTCATGTATATTGCTCTTTTGCCACTGTGCTATCCAGCCACTCATAGTATTGCCGTAATAGGTGTCCTTGCCTTGTTCCAGCACTGGGAGCTGAACTTACCCGTGGCTACTCTAGCACACCTGTATGCCATATTAATTGGCTGGATATAAAAGCCTGTCACACCCTGGGAGGGGTGTCAGTTCATTGACTCTGGTTCCCTTGTTTGGTTCCTGTTTCTCCGCACCTGCGTTCCAGTGTTTCCTGTCTAATTCCGGCTTCTGACCTTGGCTTTCCTCCTGGACTACTCTGATCTCTGGCTTCCCTGATTTTGGCTTCCCTTGACTACGCTTCTGCTAATCCCTACTGTACAGCGTCTTGGAGCACTTTTCCAGGAAAGCCCCCGTGCACAGACTCACAGGCCAGGTGGCGTCTTACCTGGTCACCCTGGTCTGTGTCTACTTTGCAAGGGTGAGCGTATAACTCTGCGAGCTGGACTCCCGATCAGGTAAGACTCATTACACCCACGCTGTGTAAAATGACACAGAACACTCTGATTGGTTAGATTCCAAGCCCACCAATCAGAGTGCTCTTTGTCATTTTACACAGCGTGGGAAAATTCCAAAGAACTTTCCCACGCTGTGTAAAATGACACAGAACACTCTCATTGGTTAGATTCCAAGCCCACCAATCAGAGTTCTCTTTGTCATTTTACACAGCGTGGGAAAATTCCAAAGAACTTTCCTACGCTGTGTAAAATTACACAGAACACTCTGATTGGTTAGATTCCAAGCCCACCAATCAGAGTGCTCTTTGTCATTTTACACAGCGTGGGGAAATTCCAAAGAACTTTCCCATGCTGTGTAAAATGACACAGAACACTCTGATTGGTTAGATTCCAAGCCCACCAATCAGAGTTCTCTTTGTCATTTTACACAGCGTGGGAAAATTCCAAAGAACTTTCCCACGCTGTGTAAAATGACACAGAACACTCTGATTGGTTAGATTCCAAGCCCACCAATCAGAGTGCTCTTTGTTATTTTACACAGCGTGGGAAAATTCCAAAGAACTTTCCCACGCTGTGTAAAATGACACAGAACACTCTGATTTGTTAGATTCCAAGCCCACCAATCAGAGTTCTCTTTGTCATTTTACACAGCGTGGGAAAATTCCAAAGAACTTTCCCACGCTGTGTAAAATGACACAGAACACTCTGATTGGTTAGATTCCAAGCCCACCAATCAGAGTTCTCTTTGTCATTTTACACAGCATGGGAAAATTCCAAAGAACTTTCCCACGCTGTGTAAAATGACACAGAGCAGGGGTGGGGGCCTGGGGGCCAGGGGGGAGGACAGTAGGTCCCCCCCTCATTATTTTTATGGCCCAAACCCAACGCGCAGGGGTGGGGGTGGGGGGAGGACAGTAGGTCCTCCCCACATTATTTTTATGGCCCCCACCCACCGCGCAGCGGTGGGGGCTGGGGGGAGGACAGTAGGTCCCCCCTCATTATTTTTATGGCCCCCACCCACCGCGCAGGGGTGAGGGTGGGGGGAGGACAGTAGGTCCTCCCCCCATTGTGATTTATGGCCCCCACCCACCGCGCAGGGGTGGGGGCTGGGGGGAGGACAGTAGGTCCCCCCCTCATTATTTTTATGGCCCCCACCCACCACGCAGGGGTGGGGGCGTGGGGAGGACAGTAGGTCCCCCCCAGTGTGTATCAGGGTCCCTGAGGACAGGTGTCAATCCATATCTGCCAAGTGACCCTATGTAGGGGGAACAGTCCCTATTCTGCTCTGTGTCAGTGTGTATCAGGGTCTCTGAGGACAGGTGGCAATCCATATGTCAAGGTGTCAATATGTCATATGTCAGGTGTCAATCCATATCCATTGTGATTAAGGAATGTTAGGTGATTTATGCCCTTTATGGATTAAAACCAGACTCTGCATCAACTGTGTAATTTTCCATGGGAGTTTTGCCATGGATTCCCCTCCGGCATGCCACAGTCCAGGTGTTAGTCCCCTTGGAACAACTTTTCCATCATTATTGTGGCCAGAAAGAGTCCCTGTGGGTTTTAAAATTCGCCTGCCCATTGAAGTCTATGGCGGTTCGCCCAGTTCGCCGGTTCGCGAACATTTGCGGAAGTTCGCGTTCGCTATTCGCGAACAAAAAATGTTATGTTCGCGACATCACTACTGCTGAGTATAACGATAGCACCCACTTTATGCCTTTGGCACTATTCTGTAAAGCTACAATGCCATATAAGAGACAAGGCTATTTCAATTTCTATAGTTAGAATTTTCATAGATGGATTTGATGGTCCTATTTCTCATTTTGTGGTATTATAGCAGTGTGACTGTTCAAATAACCCCACAAAGGGCTTTCATTTGATAACGCAAACACCCCAGGGTATCTTATATGGTGTATATTGTGCCTTAACTTGTCACAATTTTTTTCACCAAATTATGTCAATGTTTGTGGTGAAGGGAAAAAAATTGCATTGTTACATATATGTTGCATTTTTGCTGAGTATTTCTTACACCTGATATGTACCACTGTCATAAAAATCCCCAAATTATGCTCAGTTACATCTACTTAGTAAAACAATCTGACCAATGTATGACCTAGACACTATTTTGTGAAGTTACAGTGCTTTAAAAAGAGACGTGACAAGTTCAGGTTTTTAAGTGTGAATTTTCATGGAGCATTTTGATGCATCCGTGTCCTACTTTGGAGCACTTGAGCAGGCTACATATTCCAACTACACCATAAAGGCATACCATTTCTTAAAGAAGACATCTCAGGGTATTTCAAAAGGCATATTTTGAACCTTAGCATTGGATAATGTTTCTGCTAGCTTGTACCAAGTGTAGTGGCAATAAGCATTTTTCCTGCCTTTTTGACACACAAAGTGAATTGCCATTCCAGTTTTTTTCAAACTTTGAATTTTTACGCTGTATCCATGTTCCATTTTGGAGTAGTTTAGCTGGTTTGTTATTCAAACTTCCCCACAAACACATACTATTTATTAAAGAATACACCCCGCGGTAATTCAAAGGCATATTTTGAACCTTAACGTGGGCACATTTTTTTCTCTACTTCGTTCCAGTTATAGTGGTAATAAGCATTTTCTAATGTATTTTTTACTTTTATTACTTTTTAAAACTAATTTTTACACTTTTTAATTTTTTTTACACTTTTTAAAATTTTAATAAAAAATGTTTTCTACCGTTAACCACTAACTAGCAGTAAGCCTCACTAACAGTAAATTCCACAATTTCCCATAACTCCCACCCACCCCAGATAGCAAAATATATAATTTTAAAATATTTAAATTAATTAAATAAATTAAACCCCTGAGGGTTAAAAAAGTAAATAAAAGTTAATACTGTGATCTGTATTTTGATCACTGTAGGCAGTGATCAACTGGTAGGGAAGGGGTTAATTTTTTATTTGGACTGAGTAAAGAGGGGTGGGAATTTTGTAACTTTTTTTAAACGTTATTAAAGCATTTTTAACGTTAACCCCTAGCTAGCCTAACACCAAATTCCCCAATTCCCCACTAACTTCCACTCACCCCAGCTAGCTAAATATATAATTTTAAAATATTAAAATGAATTAATATAATAAATTTTAACTGAGGGTTTAAAAAAAAAAAATTAACCCTCAGGGGTTGAAAAATAAATCAGATTACAGTAAAATGTAGTCCCTGCCAATTGATCACTATAGTCAGTGATCATTTGGCATGGAAGGGGTTAATTTTATTAAAGCAGGGGAAAAGGAGGGTGGGATTTTACTTTTTTTTTATAGGGAGACGCAGATCATCTACTGATCCGTCTCCCTGCACTTAACACTGGACGTGGAAGAGCAGAGAGGCGGATCGTGAGTCCCTGCAGCACATGTGCTCGCTCTGACAGCCTGTCAGAGCAATCACATCTGCAGGGACAGCGCAATCGGGTGCTCCCGGTCTGCCTCGAACACCGAAGTATACCGAAGGAGCGTTAACCCCGCGATCGCCGCGATCTGGGGTTAACTTTAGTAAATGATGGAAATTTCCATCAAGCGTCCTTAACGCATGACAAGACTGACGGAAAATGTCCGTCTTTGGTCGGGAAGGGGTTAATACACATAATTTAAAAGCATCAGAAACCTCAGTCATCAAGATGCCAAATTGAATTGTTTGTATGATAATCACTATGCAGCTGCAAAGAGTATCTTTTCGCAATCAATGTGACAGTTACAGCACAGAAAATAATTAATGGATCCAGCTAGGCAGATTGCTCATTCCTATTGAGAGTTTACTTTTGAGATTCTACTAGGGGGATAAAGTATATCATTGTAAGGATTAATATGAGATTAACTAACATTCCATCACTGAAAGAGTTAAAGGGACACTCCAGGCACCCAGACCACTTCAGCTCATTGGAGTGGTCTGGGTGCCAACTCCCACTACCCTTAACCCTGCAAGTGTAATTATTGCAGTTTTTTTAAAACTGCAATATTTACCTTGCAGGGTTAAGTCCTCCCCTAGTGGCTGTCTATTAGACAGCCACTAGAGGACACTTCCTGCTTCATAGCACAGGTTTTCTGTGCTAGAGCGTCGCTGGACGTCCTCACGCTGTGTGAGGACCTCCAGCGTCGCTCTATTCCCCATAGGGAAGCATTGAAATTCATTTTCAATGCTTTCCTATGGGGTGCGCTAATGCGCATGCGCGGCATTGCCGCGCATGCGCATTAGGTCTCCTCGGCCGGCGGGCGAGATCAGTCTCGCCCACCGGCCGACGTAACCAGAAGGAGGAGCGGCGGGGGAGGAGGAAGCAGCGACGTGGGACCTGTCGCTGCCCCTGGTAAGTGACTGAAGGGGTTTTCACCCCTTCAGTAACCGGGGATTGGTGGGTGGGAGGGAGAGGGACCCTCCAGTGCCAGAAAAACGGATCGTTTTTCTGGCACTGGAGTTTCCCTTTAATGTGAGACTGACTAGCATTCCAGCACCGAAAGGCTTAAAGTACAAATCTGTCTCTTAGTTATCAGTAATATCCCTAGTGTCCATTTCTTCTAATTGTTTAATGTACCAATCTTTGTTTCTTAGAATGTTCCATCTTTTCTTAGCAAATACGTACATAAGTTCTATCCGTTTTAGTATTTATTGACGTAATCAAAGCACAAGCCTGACATGTATTTCTACATTACATATTCACTTTCTGTTGCTTCATGCTACAATACATCTCTCTTTCACATGGCATAATTAAAGGAAAAATGTAGTCACCAAAACAACTTTAGCTTAAGGAAGCGGTTTCGGCAGGGCCGGTGCTTGGATTTTTAGGTACATAGGCGAAGATGCATCTTTCCGCCCCCCCCTCCCCCCCCAAAAAAACATCTTCACCTATGTGCCTCTTAACCAGCCCCTCTCCCCTCCCTGACCATTAATGTGGTCCCTTCCCTGTCCCTTAGTGTTCTTCTCCCCTACCCCCTCTTTTCCCTGTCTCTTGGTGTTTCTCTCCCATTCCCTCCATGTCCCTTGGTGCACCCCACACCCCCCTTCCTGGTGGTCACACTCCCCTTCCTGGTGTGTCAGTGTGTACAGAGTGGAGCGGAGCGTGGTACAGGAGCTTCAGTTTTCTGTACCCGGCCGAACTAACAGGGAGTGCTCTCTCTGTGAGCACCTCCTGTCAGTCTGGCCAGGTACAGGAAACAGAAGCTCCTGTACCGCGCTCCGCTACACTCTGTACACACTGACAGTCACACACTCAATGACAAACACACAGACGTCACTGACAGACACAGACTCATTGATCTGACACACACTCATTTATTGACACTGACAGACCCACACTAATTGACACTCATTAACAGACACACTGATAGTCACACACAGACTCAATGACAAACATACTCTCACTGATTTGACAGACATACACTCATACACTGACAAACACACTCATCATACACTGACAGACACACTCATACACTCACATGCACACACACAGACGCACTCACACACACACGCTGTCACTCACAGACGCACACACTCTGTCACTCACAGACACATACTGTCACTCACAGACACACACTCTGTCACTCACAGACGCACACACTGTCACTCACAGACGCACACACTCTGTCACTCACAGACGCACACACTCTGTCACTCACAGACGCACACACTCTGTCACTCACAGACGCACACTCTGTCACTCACAGACGCACACGCTGTCACTCACAGACGCACACACTCTATCACTCACAGACGCACACTGTCACTCACAGACGCACACTCTGTCACTCACAGACACACACTCTGTCACTCACAGACACACACTGTCACTCACAGACACACACTGTCACTCACAGACACACACTGTCCCTCACAGACACACACACTGTCACTCACAGACGCGCACACTCTGTCACTCACAGACGCGCACACTCTGTCACTCACAGACGCGCACTCTGTCACTCACAGACGCACACTCTGTCACTCACAGACGCACACTCTGTCACTCACAGACGCACACGCTGTCACTCACAGAAGCACACACTCTATCACTCACAGAAGCACACTCTGTCACTCACAGACGCACACTGTCACTCACAGACGCACACTCTGTCACTCACAGACACACACTCTGTCACTCACAGACACACACTGTCACTCACAGACACACACTGTCACTCACAGACACACACTCTGTCACTCACAGACACATACACTCACACACAGACACATACACTCACACACACACACATACACTCACACACACACAGACACATACACTCACACACACACAGACACATACACTCACACTCACATACACTCACTAATTATTTTAGAAATAAATATTTTCCACCCAGCCTCCCTACCTGGAGAGCTGGTGTGGATGATGAATCCTTCCCTGGGGTCCAGTGGGGCTGCTGGGCGGCGTGCGGCTGTGCTGAGATCAGACGCGGCGAGGGAGCTCTAACCTCTCTGCTCTGCTCCCTCGCGCGCTGCCTGTCTGCTGATACCGCGGGAGTCGGAATATGACGTCATATTCCGGCTCCAGCGGTATCAGCAGACAGGCAGCGCGCGAGGGAGCAGAGCAGAGAGGTTAGAGCTCCCTCGCCGCGTCTGATCTCAGCACAACCGCACACAGCACCGGGGGCCGAGATGGTGGCCCGGCAGGAGGGAGCGCTTCCCTCCTGCTGGTCACTGAAATCTTGCGCCCCCAGAGCCCGTGCGCCCTAAGGCGGCCGCCTGTGCCGCCTTATGGACGCGCCGGCCCTGGGTTTCGGTGTATCGGTCATGCCTCTGAAGTCTCACTGCTCAATTCACTGCTATTTAGTATTTAGATCACTTTTGTTTTTGTTTATGCAGCCATATCCACACCTCCCCTGGCTGTGACTGACACAGACTGCATGGGGGAAAAAGGGTTTCATTTTAAATCAAATGTTACGTTTTTATCTCCTTCTCTGTAAATTGAACTTTAATTAGTGATGTCCCAAATGGTTTGCCGGCGAATAGTTCCTGGCGAACATAGCGTGTTCGCGTTCGCCACAGACGACGAACATATGCGATGTTCGGTCCGCCCCCTATTTTTTTTTTTTTTGTGGTCTTTCAGCCAAATTTACTAATACTAAGTAAAAATTACTTAGATTAGTAAATTGTGCCCCTACTCGCAATACCGCGAGTAGGGGCATGTCTATTAAACAGTGAGCAGCCGCTCAGGGGTGGGGGCCAGGGGGGACAGTAGGTCCCCCTTATTGTTATTTTTAGGGCCCCCACCCACCGCTCAGGGGTGGGGGCTGGGGAAGGACAATAGGTCCCCCCTATATTGTTATTTTTAGGGCCCCCCCCCACTGCTCAGGGGTGGGGGCCGGGGGGACAGTAGGTCCCCCCTTATTGTTATTTTTAGGGCCCCCACCCACCGCTCAGGGGTGGGGGCTGTGGGGGGACAGTAGGTTCTCCCCTTATTGTTTTTTTTAGGGCCCCCACCCACCGCTCAGGGGTGGGGGCCAGGAGGGGGGACAGTAGGTCCCCCCTATATTGTTATTTTTAGGGCCCCCACCCACCGCTCAGGGGTGGGGGCCGGGGGAGGACAGTAGGTCCCCACCTTATTGTTATTTTTAGGGCCCCCACCCACCGCTCAGGGGTGGGGGCCAGGGGGTTACAACAGGTCCCCCCTTATTGTTATTTTTAGGGCCCCCACCCACCGCTCAGGGGTGGGGGCCGGGGGGGGGACAGTAGGTCCCCCCTTATTGTTATTTTTAGGGCTCCCACCGACCGCTCATGGGGTGGGGGCCGGGGGGGGGACAGTAGGTTCTCCCCTTATTGTTTTTTTTAGGGCTCCCACCCACCGCACAGGGGTGGGGGCTGGAGAGGGGGAGGACAGTAGGTCCCCCCTCATTATCTTTATGGCCCCCACCCGCCGCCCTGGGGTGGGGGTCGGGGTGGGAGTACAGTAGGTCCCCCCCCTCATTATCATTATGGCCCCCACCCACCACCCAGGGGTGGGGGCCGGAGAGGGGGAGGACAGTAGGTCCCCCCCTCATTATCTTGATGGCCCCACCCACCGCCCAGGGGTGGGGGCCGGGGGGGAGAACAGTAGGTCCTCCCCCTCATTATCATTCTGGCCCCCATCCACCGCCCAGGGGTGGGGGCCGGAGAGGGGGAGGACAGTAGGTCCCCCCTCATTATCTTTATGGCCCCCACCCGCCACCCAGGGGTGAGGGCCTGGGGGGAGGACAGTAGGTCCCCCCCCTCATTATCATTATGGTCCTCACCCGCCGCCCAGGGGTGGGGGCCGGAGAGGGGGAGGACAGTAGGTTCCCCCTCATTATCTTTATGGCCCCCACCAGCCGCCCAGGGGTGGGGGCCAGGGGGGGGGGGAGGAGAGTAGGTCCCCCCCCCTTCAATCACTATTGTGGCCAGAAAGAGTCCCTGTGGGTTTTAAAATTTGCCTGCCTATTGAAGTCTATGGCGGTTCGCCCATTTGCGGAAGTTCGCGTTCGCGGTCCGCGAACCAAAAATTTTATGTTCGCGACATCACTAACTTTAATTGCATACAGGAGGCTCCTGCAGGGTCTAGCAAGCTGTTAGCAGATCAGGAGATAAGAAATTCTAAATTGGACAGAATTTTCAATAAAGGAAGTGTAAACATTAGATGACTCTATACAGGAAGTGTTTAGGAATGCAGTGTAAGTCTAAAGTTGTTTTGATGACTATAGTTTCCCTTTAATGCATTAATGTATTCACTTATTGATACATATTATTGTTTTTATTGGCATGCTTGGGATCTGCCTAGAAACGCCTGTATAAAATCTTTGTTCCACAATTAAACAAGCAGAGTAACCTCTAAACGACATGTTCTCTCAGTTATTTTGTTCCCCAAGCATGCTTGAAATGGTGGTGTTCCTGTCCAGGCAGAAAAAGAAGTCCATGGCAAGGCTGAGGTTTTAGAGTGATCAATCACTACTTTCTGGGAAGGTTTCCAACTTTTCCAATAATCATTGAGCAGTATTATTTGTAGTGAGTCAAGGAAGGTACTATTTAATATTACATAGACAGACTCTGTTGGAATCTGTAGATCGATACAGACAGATGGGAATGTTTTCCAAAATATATGAAAGTACATTTTCTCATTCTGACTGGTGTTTTAACCGACATATGGTTGTTTTACCAGGTAATAGACAAACTGCTGGTAATTTTATTGACATACATTGCTTTCACCAAAATTGGTTAAATCCAGTACTGGTCTTATAATGTAGACAATATCACCACCTCGAATGGAATGTGATTTGTGAGGATTTTAGGTTAGAACGTCTGTATCATTTTCATGCATTAGGAATGGAATGCCTATAGAATGCCAATTCTTCTATCGAAGGGAGTATTTAATAATATCAAGAAGCATGCTGCTGATTAGATTGGAGTTCTAATTTACCAAATGCTTATTTACAAGAATGTTGGCACAGTCATTTTTTTATGTTGGATAGAACGTTGGTGCTTATGTGCAAAAAAAAAAGTAAAGTTTCTGGTTTTCCATTGGAAAGAATGCTTGAGCTTGTACCTTGTAAAAGTGTTGGCTATTCTGTCTGAGACCATTTTTTATATTTGTACTAGAGAGAATCTGAGGCCTTATAATAAAAATTAGTGTTTCTACAAATTATATATTTTCTTGTGTTAAAATCCACTCTTACAAATAATAAAAATAGACTTCTTTCTATAGTGTTAGCTGTTTCAACTAGCATATCAGTGATATATCTTCACCAATCCCTGCTTTCCCTTTTTGGTGTTATATATCTCAACCAATCCCTGCTTTCAATGGAGCAGTCCCTAATCACCCTCACTTGAACATACCTTTACAAGCGTGCATGCTCAGTAATCACACATGCCCAGAACTGCTGCAAGTGGCTTCACATGGTATCAAAAGTAAATGGGCTGAGTTGTGTAACATAGAAACATAGAATGTGACACCAGATAAAAGCCAATCTGCCCATGTAGTCTTCCCAATATTTCTAAACACTTCTAAATAGCCTTATGTCTATCCTACGCATGCTTAAACTTTCTCACTGTGTTAAGTCCTACAACTTCAGCTGGAAGGCTATTCCATGCGTCCACTACCCTCTCTGTAAAGTAATACTTCCTGATATTATTTTTAAACCGTTGCCCCTAAATGAAGACCATGTCCTCTTGTTGTGGTAGTTTTTCTTCTGTTAAATATAGTCTCCTCCTTTACTGTGTTGATTCCATTTATGTATTTAAATGTTTCTATCATACCCCCCTGTCTCGTCTTTCCTCCGAGCTATATATGTATTTCGTGTTCATTTAAATGGTATTGATACATGTATGTGTTTAAGAAAGTGTACAGCTATACACGTCTGGCAGGTAATCTTGACAATTTTGGTAAATGAGAAAAAAAATATTGGTGGAGTTAGGGGAGAGTCTAATTGCAGAAAATGTGCCAGGCATGATGTAAAAGCCTTGATAATTAGATGCATGGTTTTATTTTTGCCTTGTAGGTTGTCCTTTAAACCACATTACTATTCTGAGGATGAGATGAGAAACTGTGACCAGCAAGCATATCCTTCACACAGAAAAAGGGAAATCTGCAGTCGGAATATAAACAGACTTGCTGAAAACATAACTTTGGCAAACAGAGTATTCTCATCACTTAGCCTTGCTCATAACAGCACACAAAGGAGTACTCTGTAGCCAGTGGTAATAGCTAGGCCAATAAACTGGCATTTACACTTAGGAAGATTAATTACCCTATTAAAACCTGAGACATTACTAAGAATCTTTGTATAAACCCTTTAACCAGCAACAATTGCTGTATACTTGTGCTGTTTTTTTCCTCTGTGGTAAAGTTTCTCACAGAGATACTTGAGTCTTTTATTTTCAGTGCCCTTAGTGATACATCCCAAGGCTGACAAGACAATACACTAGCTGTTTGAAAATACAATAGAATTTGGAAAGCTGACGATCGGGTAGAGGATAAGCAGCACTGCCGTAAGGTTGATAAAGAAAATGCTCATATGTTACTGGATCACCCTCTAAAGGCCTTTAATGTTTCAAGATTGTAGTCAGCTTAGAGTTGGGACAAATACAATACTCTACTTAACACTTTGCAATGTAAAAATAACCCATTAGTGCAGGCAATAGGTTAATCTGAATTGGTGTAATCTACAGAAGGGTATGACATATTTTATTGTGTGCACTCAGTTCAGAGACTCAAAGAGTTAAAGCTATCTCATTTTAAGATTTATTCCCAAAAAAATATTTTTTTTTTTTTTATTTTTTTTTAAGAGTTCTAGTGTTAACTATTAGCTTAATAGAAAAAAGCTGTCTAATGGCGATTCCCATACAGTTTAAAATATAATGTGGGAAAATAAATTTCATCTGCTCTTATAAGGAAAGTACGTGATAATATGGTGATGCAGTTTCCTTTTATTAAGACTCTGACGAGAACAATTTTTTTTTACGAAATCTGTGTTCTTTATATTTTCAAGTGAAAGCATCTTGTATGGTAATGTGTTCCAGGATCTGATTAAAACCAGAAAACAGACATTTATATTGCAAACATCCCCAGGGTCCTCCACTCATTGCGTTTCTCTGCTAGAAGAAAATTAAAATGTATCCTTCTTGTCTTCAAGGTCGTCCACAAGCGTTTTTTCTAATCTTTTCTTTGTCTTTCTGTGAGTAGTCTTCTTTTTTTCAGATTGTATCTTCCTTTTCTTCCATATCAGAAAACATAGTTTCACTTTACAATTTGCATATAACACCATATAAAGATTGAATAACTTAACAAGAGGAGAGGGCACATCACAATGCTGCAATGCTAAGCACACCCATCTGTGAGAAGCTCTCTACCTATAATGGCTTTATATTTAATTTATTTAAGGATAGGGGATTGTGGATTTAGCTGGCTATACACAATGAATAGAGTTTTAATTCAGGTTTGATCAATAAATCCAGGCTGCATTTGTTTTCTTGCAGCAACTATGTAAATCAATTATATATCTAATGCTTGGGGGTTTCCATGATGTGGGGAATTTATAACTGATTTCCAAAAATAGATGAGATGGAAAACCTCTCCTGGGGAATGTGTCTTGGATATTCCAGTAGCGTTATCAGGGTAAATGTTCAGTTGTAATTTAAGTAGTAATAGCATCAACACCAAAGAATATATTTAACTAATTGTTCCAACATAAAAAGGTGGACCTGGCAATGTTTCGACCTGAGTGGGTCTTTGTCAAATCTGGATTAGAACACACAAAGCAGTAATTTAGTAGATTCTAGTGAAATGTCTACAAGTTTTTCAATCGGATACATTATTAGACAGAGACCCTAAACCATCATCCTCACGAACCCCAAAACTCCAAGTTATCAATCTGTCCATACGCTATTTACATGAATACCATCTCAAAGTGTTGGAAAGAGGCATTTCTTTTGTGCCCACTCCAGCCCTAGCAGGCTCTAACCCTCCTCTCGAATCTTAATATACCAATAAGGGCTAGCCTGTGTAGTTTGGATGTAGAGTCCTTATACTCACCCAGTCCTAATGACAGATGGTAAGAACACCAAACACGTCTTGGACCAAAGGGATCCTAATTATGAACCACATACAGCATTTGCACTGAGACTCCTTAATTTCATTTTGTCACATAATTACTTTCTGTTCCATAATAGATTCTACCACCAGGTGAGGGGTATGGCTATGGGGTTGGCTTTTGCTCATTCATATGTTAAGGGCACATCTGATGAATTTAATGACTTTGTTTCTATTTTAAATGTAAATGATGACAATTTGAGATTTACCGCGGAGTTTGTAACTTCTTAGACCTAACTATGTATCTGGGGATGGTTCTGTCCAGACGTCCCTGTAAAGGAAGCCATCAGCCTCCAATGGCCTCTTAAAATGTGATAGCTTCCATCCGAGACCCTTGAAACAGGGTATACCAGTTGGACAGTATCTGAGTGTACAGAGGAATTGTAGTAACATGAAAGACTTCCAGGACAAGGCCAACATGCTTAGAAAGCAGTTTAGAGAGAGAGGGTACCCTTAAAAAGGCTTATAAGAGGCCCTGGAAGACGACAGAGATGATCTTCTGGCAGATCCCCCCCCAAGGAGGAGTTCATGACGAATAAAAATCAGAATGATAGCGACATTTGGCTCAGGATGGAATGAGGTTAGAAGGTCAATGCACGCTTTTGGCCTGTTTTACTCAATGATACTCACCTAAAGGAGGTCTTGAGCCCACAAGTAACCATAACTGCATGAAGAGGTCGCAATTTCCATGTTTTTTTTATTCCCAAGCCATTTCCAGCCAAAACCAAATCCATCACTCACCTGGCTAGGTCGAAATCCTCCCTGTGGTACCTACAGGTGTGGTTGGTGTGTCGCCTGTAAGTATATCCTAGAGGACTCGAAATCAGTGACAGACAGTGAGGGATGGCACACCTTTAGGGTGGCACATTTCTTTAATTGCAACACTGCAAGACTGGTTTATCTGCTAACCTGCAGCTGCAATTTAATATATTCGCCCCTTTACCCCTTAAGGACCAAACTTCTGGAATAAAAGGGAATCATGACATGTCACACATGTCATGTGTCCTTAAGGGGTTAAAGAACGTATAAAGGAACATGTGAGGTCCCCAAAGAATCTCTTTTCAAGACACCTCAGAGAATGCCACAGGGGTCTATCGAAGGAAAAAATATTCTGTGGCCTAGAGCTGGTCAAACGGGACTAAAGGCAGGGAGGAATTTGATCAAATTCTACGTCAAATAGAATGTAGATGGATTTACAAATTAAAGACCCTCAACCCTCTAGATCTGAATGAAGGCTTCCCTTCCTGCCCCTTTATTTGATTTAACCCTATGTGAATTCTGTTATCCCTATATATATATTGGGAGAATGTTATTATGTATATTTGTAAATATTGCATAGCTTATTTTCTTTGTTTATTCTTTAATGTTGAATTTGGATCTTTATCATGTATACGGTTATTCTGACTTTATGTAGACATCTAGAAGTAAATTGGATAATGACCATATCGTGTGGCATGGGATGACAAATTCACTATTTGTCATCCCATACTTTAAGGGCTACCCTACCACGCGGTAAAAATATTTTTACCATCAAGTAACCCAATCCTTTAAATGCTTGATGGTTTACTTTACCTTAATTTTGCTCTATATCCCAAGGGGGGGGGGGCTGTCTGTGAAGGGATTTATCATGCAGGGATCAGAAATACGCCCCTTCTCTATACCACTTAGTAATTATATTGGAATGTAAACACACCTAATTTTGCCATGTGTGTGTGCACCATGCTAATATCAGGTAAAGATAGGATTTGAACTGCCCACAGTTTACTCCCCTGTTCACGATATTGGTTGGTTTCCTAGCGAGGGAGGAGTTTCATTCCCCCTTTGCCCTTATAACAGACATGGTTCAGATGCCTACCAGCGCCTGAGAAAGGTGGACATTTTAATCGAAACGCACTTTGAGCTCTATGCCGATGCACTATTATGATTTTTTACTTTATCCTGGGGTAGACTTCCTTTGTTTGCCATGACTCTTTAGTGTCTTAATGCTAAGTTCAAGTCAGTACTATGGGACTTATTAGGTAGGCTGCCTTGAAGCAGCAAGGGTAGCTGGTTAGTGTCTATAACTATTAATTTGCACTCTGCAGGCAGCTGGTTAGTCTACTATGTGGGGGGCTGAGACCTTAGTATCACTGTGCACAAGTTAGAAACTGTTTCAACATTGCCATCCTGTTTGGCCGTTTATACCATTTTTTTTTTCCTTTGGTGTCTAAGTTTCTCTTTTACTCGTTACAATGTATCCTTTAAGAGACCCTTACTATCCTTACCACTAGGTCTATTAATATCAGCTATCCCCCTCTGCTAACAAGGTCTTTTTGGACCACTTTACTGCATGCAGCTAAGATTAGTCATTTGTATAGACCATAGCATGTCCAGTGTCTATTTATTATAAGGCACTTTGTCACCTATACCTGAGACAGAGTATGGGATGAACGCTCCTTCTATATTTTGAGCCTGACTTTAAATATATATGAGAGATCTGTCTACATATTCTGGTTTAATTCAATAGTATATACTACAGATACTGATCTCCACATATACACATGTAAATGAGTATACACGCTGTGTGTTTTTTTGTCTTATACATGGTGGGTTGTGTTTACACCTTTTTTACGTGGATTTGTTTATGTTATGTTTATTTGGTTTTCAATAAAGCCTATTATCATTTATGATATTTTAACAATAGAGGTAATTCCAGTGAGGTGGGTCCCATCTAGACATGTGCAATTGGTTTCGGTCCAAATTGAAATTTGGATGAATTTCAGCAATTCGGACATGCAGATTCTTCCGAATGTCCAAATTGACGAAGTGCCGAATTTTGGAAGTGCCGAACCGAATTGCGGAAGTGCTGAATTTCGGAAGAATTTATGAAAAGTGGAAAAACAGGATAGGGAGGGAAAATTAAGGGAATGATGACAGGAATCTAACCCTAGGGGTAGGGTATGGGGTGGGGGTAGGGTTAGGGGTAGGGTTAAGGTTAGAGGAAGGGTTAGGGGTAGGGTTAGGATTTGGCATAGGGTTAGGGGTTGGGTTAGGAGTAGGGTTAAGGGTAGGGTAAGGGTTACGGGTAAGGTTAGGGGTAGGAGTAGGGATAGGGATAGGGGTAGGGTTAGGGGTAGGGGTCGGGTTAGGGGTAGGGTAGGGTTAGAGTTAGGGGTAGAGGTTAGGGTAGGTTTAGGGGTAATGTTAGGGTTAGGGTTAGGGGTAAGGTTAGGGGTAGGGTTAGGGGTAGGGTTAGGGATATGGAATTGCACAAGTGCCCCTGTCCCAAATTGCCAAACCGAACCAAATTGCCAAAGTCCCGAATTTCAGAAGTGCCGAACCGAACCATGCACATCCCTAGTCCCATCTAATTTTTATTTGGAGACCTAACATCACTTTTGCTATTTTTCAAGTGTTGCTGATAACTGGGTTCATGCCCCCTATTACCTCGGTAACCTTCTCTATGGCAACAGTGTAGGTTTTTCCTAAATCTGAGGCCGTATCTTCTCTAGATCCTAGTAATGCGACATCAATAAAAAAGGCTGTCGTTTCCATAGTGATAAAGTGTGACTTATGTGATAGACATGGGGCACATAATCATGCAAATTAGCAGAAGAAGCAGTTTTACTATATTTTTTTCTTAAATTTCGTTTTTAGATTCTTGTTTGTAAATACTTTGCTTTAGGGGAACACATCAAACACCTAAAGCACTTTATCTTACTGAAGTGGTTTAAGTGTGACAAGTCTGTAGTTGTTTGGGTTTTTTTGTATTTTGTTCCTTTTACAAAAAGAAATTGGCACTTTTAGAAAATAACCTTGTGACACCCCCCCTGGCTGTCGACCAGACAGCCTCTTCTGTTACTTCCTGGTTTTGTAAGCTTGGTGGAGGTAAACTCAAGAAGCAAGCAATTGCACAGAACACCTGTCTTGCAAAGCCTTCTCACTGAGCTGCATTGGAAAGTCTGTGATTGGAACAGAAAGTGCAACGTGGGGGATAGCACCCAAGTAGCAGGGTGTGAAGTAACAGAATCTATGGTATGAGCGGAGTCTGACACTTTATGAGAGAGAAAGGTTTGTGAAATACAAGTTACAATGGGAGGCCATAGGCCACCTTGATGAAATTGGGTTTTGAGGGACTTCTTATATTACTGAAGACCATGGGAGAGTCTGATGGGAGTAGGCAGGCTGTTCCAGTGGAGAGGAGCAGTCCACAAGAATTTTTGTAAACGCAGGTTAGCAGTAAGAGTAAGAGCTGAGTAACAGAGAGGAGGAGATCACCAGCCAAGCTGAGAGACCTAGAAGGGGTGTAACTATGAACTAGTTAAGAAATGTAATGGAAGGTACAGTGGTTTAGAGCTTTATAGGTAAGGGTTAGTATTTTGAATTCAATCCTAGAGTGTACAGGTAGTCAATTTAAGGATTGACAGATGGGTGAGGTGTGAGAGGAGTTACAAGAGAGAAAATTAAGCCTGGCAGCATTCATTACAGACTACAGCAAGACAGTATTCTTTCTGGGGAGACCAATTAGGAGACACAGTGCCTTGCAAAAGTACTCACCCCCCTTGACTTTTTACCTATTTTGTTACATTACAGCCTTAAGTTCAATGTTTTATTAATCGGAATTTTATGTGATGGATCAGAACACAATAGTCTAAGTTGGTGAAGTGAAATGAGAAAAATATATACATAAAACTATTTTTTAGAAATCGAAAACAGAAAATTGGCATGTGCGTATGTATTCACCCCCTTTGTTATGAAGCCCATAAAAAGCTCTGGTGCAAACAATTACCATCAGAAGTCACATAATTAGTGAAATGATGTCTACCTGTGTGCAATCTAAGTGTCACAGTCCAATGTCCATGCTCGTACAATATGATGTCGCCCGTAATTTCTAGTCATGCTGAAGCGTTTTTGAGTATCACTATACATCTCACAAAGTGTTTTTAGTTTTTTTAATCTTGAAACAACAAAATAAAACAAGGAACTATCATGACTTAATTCGTAATTCCGAACAATTAAGGGAGTTATGAATAATCGCATTTGCATCTCTAGCTGTACGGCAAGCCCCTCATAACCCCGGCAGTTGCAAGCAATCCCTTATACTGGCTACGTAAGATTGTTCAAAATATAGGAAATTCAAGAGGAATAAAGAGGGTACGTTTCCTCAAAGATTCGAAGAAAAGGAGATATGCAGAAAAAGAGAGGGGAAGAAAGAAGAAGGAGAAAAGAAGGGAAGGCGAATGGGAATGGGGTGGAATATGGGAGGGAGACCGGTCCGAGTAGCACCTCTATACCGGTAGCGATACTAGGGGGAGGGGAGGAACCCCCCTCCACCAACTACCCGTCCTAGGCGCCACTGTTAGCAATCCCACTGTGGCATGGGAGACACATGGGGCGGTGGGGGTCCAATCCCCCCGACTACGTTAGTGTGGTGAGGTGTAGGTCAAGTACGATCGAGTCAGGTCGCGTCTCAGTCGTTAGCTATGCTATTAACCCACGGATCCCAAATCTTTTCAAATTTCCTGATAGTCCTCCTAACCTGAGCCGTCAGTTTATCCATCAAAAAAGTGTCCTTTATTTTATGTTTTGTGAATGCCATGGTAGGGGCGTCACTCTGTAGCCACGTTTGCGCTAAGGCACGTCTTGCGGCAAGGGTTATTTTGTGGAGGAGGGTTTGTTCTGTTCGTGACCAATTCTTTAGGGATCTCGATAATAGGAACACCCACGGGTCTAGCTCTACTACCCTGTCAAATACATCTCCTAACAATGTCGCTATCTTCTTCCAGTATGTCTGCGCTATCGGGCATTGCCACCACATATGAATATACGTACCCTTCTGGCCGCAACCTCTCCAGCACGCGTCCGTCGGAACTTTACCCATGCGGAAAAGCGTTGCCGGGGTGGTATACCATCGAAAAAGGGTCTTATACGATTGTTCCTGCAGGGTTACACACACTGAAGAAGTCGCGGCCACCTCCCATATTTCTTGCCACTCGACTCCCTCCAACACTTCGTTTAAGTCCGCTTCCCATTGATCAGTGTATTTTATGGTCCCCCATTCCGAGGTGTGCGCACTCAGGTGAGCGTATATACAGGAGATGAGTCCACTCGGAAACTGTTCCCTGGAGCACATCTTCTCAAAGAACGTAAAAGGCGTCTGTGCCGCTTGTTTGATCCTGACAGCTCGGGCGTAATCCCGAAGTTGAATATAACGGAAGTAGTCGAAAGGCCTCAGCGGGGTCCTGCCATTCAAATCCTCGAAGGAGACCATAAACTGGTTGACATATAATTGATGCAGTCTCTGCAGTCCCGCGGTTTCCAAACCTCTAAAGTCTCGTGCCTGCATACCTGACCCGGAGTCATCGGGTATAAAGCGGTAGTCAGATCGTGTTTAAGGGCAACCATGTCCCAGACCTTGAAAGAGGTCTGAACCGCTTGGCATGGGACTCTGTCTAGAGGTCTAAATTCTTTTGGGATCCATATGAGGAATTGGGGGAGGTCCGGGCTCAACAAAGAGGACTCTAAGTCCACCCACCGCCTCTCGTCAGGAGGTGTATGCCACAATGCTATCTGGGCCGCCACATAGTAATAATAAAGATTTGGCAGCCCCAGACCCCCCCTCTCCTTCGCCCTGTAGAGTATATTCCGCGATGTCCTATGTTTCCTGTTTTGCCAGATAAACCTACCGATTGCCTGCTGGAGCGGCCCCAAGCTGGATTTGGTCAAGTGGATCGGGAGGGCTTGAAAGAGGAAAAGTATCCAAGGCAAAATATTTTACCGAGTGGATCCTCCCGATCCACAAAATCGGTTTATCTACCCACTCCTCCAGGTCACGCATTAATTGTCTAGTTAGGGGTGCATAGTTCTGTTGGTGTAACAGGGAAGGATCAGCTGTTAGCCAGATGCCTAAGTATTTAATATGATCCTTCGCCACTTGAACGTTAAATGCCCTTCCGATATGCAAAGTCTCGGCGTCGCTCATCCCGATGGGGAGCGCGTACGACTTGTGGAGGTTTACCTTGTAACCGGCCACTATGCCGTAATCCGCCAATATCCTCGTCAGGGCTGTCATCGACTCCAGCGGAGATGTCAACGACAGTAATACATCATCGGCGAATCCCGAGATAACGTATTCCTTTCCCTGTATTGCGATGCCCCTGATCTCCGGGGTGGTGCGTATCTTTTGCATGAGAGGTTCCAAAGACAGAACGAATAGCAGTGGCGACAGGGGACAGCCCTGCCTCGTGCCATTGCTCAGTGGGAATGGGATAGACCTCGCTCCCGTTAACCTAACCTGTGCCCTGACATTAGTGTATAGGGCTTGGATCGTCGTAATAAAACGATCCGGCATCCCGAAGTGGCGCAGTGTTTCGAATAGGAACGGCCATTTGACTCTATCAAACGCCTTTTCAGCGTCCAGTGATAGCATCAACGTCGGGATTTGCAGTCTAGATTGTCTCTCTATAAGATCGATGTTTCGTCTCGTATTCTCGAACAACTGCCTACCCGGTACGAAACCCACCTGGTCTGGATGGACCAGGCTACTGAGAATCGGGTTCAGTCTGATCGCTAACACCTTCGCTAGGATCTTGGAGTCGTGATTAATTAATGATATCGGGCGGAAATTCTCCGGGAGGGAGTCATCTTTTCCTGGTTTGGGCAGTAAGACGATAAGGGATAGAGATCGCAAGGGACATGTCTCGATCCGTGATCCCTCCGTCCTGGAGATCGTTGAACCATGATTCGAGGTGGGGCACCAGTTCTTCCCGGAACGTCTTATAGTAGCTTCCGTCGAAGCCGTCCGGGGCAGGTGCCTTATTGCTCTTCAGAGTCGATATTGCCGTATCTATTTCCTCCGCCGATATCTGGCTACTAAGGGTGACCACATCGGCTTCGCTCAGTGTCAGGAGATGGATCCCAGATAGGAAACCTCGAATCTCTTCCATTTGTCTTTGAGGTTCTGTGTCTTCACCTCTTGAGTGGTTGTATAGGTCAGAGTAAAATACAGAGAATATTTTGGCGATATCATCGGGATCCGTCCGGTATACTCCCGTAGCATCTTTAATTCTTGTAATATGCGTGTTCCGTGGACGCGGCCTGAGGGATCTTGCCGACAAGGTGTCCATGTTATTGTCCTTCTCATAAAAGGACCGCCGAGACCACAAGACCGCTCTCGTGGTGTCATCCATAAGTATGTCGCGTATACTATGCCTCAACTCTTGTACTATTTCCAAGTTGGCCCGCATGGGGTCCGACTTGTTTCTCTGTTCCGCCAATCTCAGAGCGCTCATCTGCGATGTCAGCAATTGAGTTTTTCGGCGTTTCTTTAAGGTCGCTTCCCTGATGAGTATACCCCGAATGACAGACTTATGCGCCGCCCAAATTACGGCTTTAGATACCCCCGATGCGGCTTCCCTAAGGAAGTAGTCGTTTAATTCCCTGCGGACAATTTCAACTATCTCCGGGTCCCGCAACCGGGAATTATTCAGTCTCCACGTCCATGGCGTTGCCGCGCTCAGTTTGTCCAGGGTAATGGAGACATCCGCATGGTCCGACCAGGATATGGACCCCACCGTGGAGTCCGAAATCCTAGAAACAGTCTGGGGGTTAACTAAGAACAAGTCAATCCTGGAATACGTATCATGGCGCTGCGAATAAAACGTGTAGTCGTTCGTGGCCGGGTGCTGGGCTCTCCAGATGTCAATAAGGCCCGACTGTTGTATAAACGTATGTAGCAGCTTGTCCTGACCTCCTCTCCTATGGGATCGTGGAAGTCCCCTGCATGGCCCTCTGTCTACCTCCGGGGAAGGAGCTGCATTAAAATCTCCGCCCACTATCACCATACCATTCGGGAGTGTATTAACAACGTTGGCGAGGTCCGCCCAAAACTCTTTGGAAGGGTCGTTGGGAGCGTAAACATTGGAGACGTGAATCGTGTGGGAAAACAGGGAGCCTGACAGGTGTACGCTACGCCCTGCTGAGTCTTTACTCACCCTATGAATGCTAATCGAGCATCTACGATGTACTAGGTTGGCCACGCCATTCCTCTTGTTGAGGGCTCTCGATTCAAAAGTGGTGTTATAAGTGTGGTCTTTAAGTGCAAATTTGGCCAATCTGGGGAGATGCGTCTCCTGTATAAAAGCTATATCCAGGTCTAGGCGTTTAAGTTCCCTAAATAAGAGCCGCCTTTTCTTGGGTGCGTTCAGGCCCTTAACATTAAGTGAAACCAGTTTAATGGACATGTGTCCGTCTATGGTGAACCGCTATGTAGAGACCGTTCCTCGTCCCCGTTCCTTGCTTATGACTTTGGACCGCCTCCTCCCGCCTCCCCCCAGGAGATAAGGGGGAGAGAAAGGCCAAGGGGAAAGAGAGTAGGGTAAAGGAAAAATAGAAGAGGGTTAGAGAAAGAGAAAAGAGAACTTTGTACAGAAATCGCCTGGTCTTACCTGCAGCCAGGCCAAGTTGGGGTAAATGTCCCATCCCCCCCAGCACCTGAAGAGAAAGCCCTGGAGCAGAAGGAACATGGACCAGCCAATGCGGGCACTTTCCAGTGCCAGCTATAAACTAAAGAGATAAACTCCACAACCTGGGTAACAAGAGCCCATGCCCAAGGCGTTAGCCGCAGCCGAACCAAATGCAATTGTTCATAAAGTAGAAAAACATATAAGATAGAGGCATACGGCCTACAACTATGTGTGATACTTTCGGGCAAGTAGGAGAGGTTTCATTAAGCATCATTCACATTATTACACCAAACACATACCAAACGCCTCAACAGTATACATTCCTATATCAACGAAACGGTAAGGCATGGCGTTCGCTAAAACTGCTGCACATTTAGAGATTTGGTTTTAACAGCAATACTCTGGCCAGACTGACAATGCAGAAGGCAAACAAAAACTATAGCCGAAATAGGGAAAAAACATTCAATGTCCAGTCCTGAAGGGGCCGGACCAGATGGGAAGTAACACTATATTGGTTGTGCTGCCGGTAATTCGCTAGCGTGGAGGAGGAGTCGCCGCGTATGAGTGCAATCTCATGGAATGCAGTTAAACCGGCTACTATCATCTCCCATTTGAATTGGCATGCGAGAAGCTTAGCGTCGGTTCAACTGCCTATGGTTTAGCACGTCTGGATACTATCAGCAGCACACCCAATGTTATTTACTCCCACAAACAACTATATGTAGGTCCTCAATCGGGGTGACAGACGTCCAGCCGCGGCAGTGGAAGCAGTCCGCACTGCTATGTCATTAAGCGATACCGGGGGACACGGTAAAATCGGGTGACAACGTGTCGATCCGTAATGGAGGGGATATACGCTAACCTCATCCGCCGCGACACCCCTGGACCGGCATGCTACCCGACCCTCCTCGTGACCTGGACTAAGCAGTCGCCCCTAGCGGGCTCCCGCACTAAAATTATAGTTATAATAATAATAATCCGGGCCCAAAAATCCTCGACCACCCCCCCTGACAAGCAAAACAGACATCCCAAACATCATAGAAAACCCGTTCTAAGACATAGAGCCCGGGGTGTCAGGCCTCCACCCCACTCCCCCACCCCCGGCTCGTGACCCCATCAACTCGAAACCCTACAAGCCCCCACCTCCGGAACCAAACAGCGTTGGTAAATCCCCAGTGTATCCCATGAGGTTTGGGCCTGTGAACTGACAATAAAATCTGCGGGTTACCGAGCGTAAAAAACCCCAACACCCGCTCGGTTACTACTCCGCCCCCACCCACCTGATGAGAGGGAGAAAAAAACCAAAAGAAACACACATGATTAAATAGTGAACAAGCAGAAGCATAGTAAATACATCGCAAGGGAGTAAGGACACTGAAGTCTCAGTCCGCATAAAACCCCCAGGCCTCCAAAGGTGGGGGCAGCCCGGCGGGGATGATACCAGCAGGTCGAGGGACCCCCCCACCGAGGCCTTCCCCCCCCCAAAAAAAAGGAAAGAGGTCATGGCTCCGGCCAAAATCCCACTGACCCAAACGATGGGGGGCTACCCCCCCCACGCGGGCAACGCTGCTGCCTCAAAATCATCCTGAATCCCCACGCTCCGCAAGAAGGTAACCGGATCTCCTTCCGGGTACAGGGTTCTGGTGCGCCCGTCCCGGAACGCAAGCAGCCGAAAAGGGAAGCCCCAAGCTTACCGCACTTTATGCTTCTGGAGGAGTTCTGTCACCGGCCGCCACCGCCTCCGTTTCTGCAGGGTCTCCGGCGTCAAATCCTGGTAAAGGGTGAGTTCGACATCGCCATATCTGATAGGGCCCTCACGGCCGCGCTTCATAAGGGCTTCTTTCGTTCGAAAGAACATAAACTTAATGATGATGTCCCTGGGACATTTATCGTCAGCCCGTTGTTGCAGAAGTGCCCTATGTGCCCGCTCGATATGCCATTGGGATTCAGGGACCTCAGGGAGAAGCGGCTTCAATATCTCAGTTACGACCTCCATTAGGGGACCTTCACCTTCCCTCTCTCGCAGACCCCGCAGTCGGATATTATTCCTGCGGGATCTATTCCCCATATCATCCAGGGCAGCTTCCGCCATAGTCAATCGCGAGGTCAGTGTGTTTGTGAGCTGTAGCAGTGTTGTGAGACAGTACTGTGGACTCAACCCGCGTTTCCAGCTCGGCCGTTCTCGCGCCCAGGGCCTGTATTTCCGCTTTTACTTCCTTCGTGTTTCTGGTGATTTCGGTGGCTAGGTAGCTACGTACCTCCGCCAAATTCGCCAAGATCTGTGCGGCACTTGTGTCTGAGACCTCCGATGTCGCCGCCACTCCAGGGCTGGAAGGTGAGTGTGGCACTCGTGGACTCTCCCGTCCACCATCTTGAGGCGTGGATCTCATGTTGCGGGAGGCCACGAACATTTCGGAGACAGTGGTGCCCTGTTCCGTCGGCCTTCTGGGTTGTTTCTTCAGGGCCCGCTTCTCCATGACTGTTCCCCCGATAGCACCCCAGATTTCTTCGTGAGTTTATGCGCTAAAATAAGCTATTGGCTGTGTGGTCCCAGCGGAGCTTCACATGGAGACGTCCATCTTGCTCCGGCTGCAAACCACGCCCCCTCCTATTTGTTGTTTCTTCACAATAATAATAATAAAAAACAATCTTCAAAGTTGTGGGCATGTTCTGTAAGTTAAATGATGCAAATCCTCAAAAAATCCATGTTAATTCCAGGTTGTGAGGCAACAAAACACGAAAAATGCAAAGGGGTGAATACTTTTGCAAGGCACTGTAATTACAGTAAACAATCTGAGGAATTACAATGGTTCGAACACTTTTTTAGTAGAGTCTTACAAAAGAAAGGGGTGAATATGGGCAATGTAATTGGTAGGTTTTAGCAACAGACTGTACGTGATGCAAAAAAGTGAAGCCAGAATCAAAGTTAACAACAAGACAGCAAGTTTGCAAGGAGGCGCTGAGATGCATACGCATGGAGAGGGAATGAGGAGTTTAGTATTATGAGGATACGAAGTTAAATTTTAAAAAATGAGTTTTTGAATGCAGGAGGACATCCAATCAGAGATGGAAGAGAGACAAACTGGGACGGGTTCTAGAACAGCAGGGGAGAGATCAGTCATGAGTGTCATTGGCATACAGGTCGTACTGGAATCCAAAGGAATGAATACATTTGTCAAGAGAGGCAGTGTTAAGAGAAAAACTAAAGGGGGACTTAAACCGAGACAAGACGAGGGGAGAAGGTGTAATTAGGAAAGGAGACACTGAATGAACATTGGGAGAGATAGGACAAGAACCACAATAGGACCGTATTACAGAGGCTGAAGGAGTGAGGATTTTACAAAAGGAGAGCATGATCCACATTGTCAAAGGCAACAGAGAGTACTGGAAGAATTATAGTAAAGGAGTAGTGGCCTTTCGATTAGCCGCTATAAGATCGTTAGTTACTTTAAATAGAGCAGTTTCAGTTGAATGGAGGCGGCAGAAGCCAGATTGAAGAGAGTTAAGGAGAGAGTTGGAGTTGAGAAAATGTGCCAGACGTGTTAAAACATGTCGTTCCGGAAGCATTGAGGAGAAATGGAGTAGAGATATGGGATGGTATATCGACGTGGAAAATGCTCGAAGGGGGGAGAATCCTTTGCTTAACCAATCAATCTTGTCAGTAAAATAGCATTCAAAGCTATCAGCAAATTGGTTAGTTTGGATGGTGGCCATGGTAGGGCGAACAAGGGAGGAGAAAGTATTATATAGATGCCTGGGATTGTGTGAGTATCTACTAATGAAAGAGGAAAAGTATGATTGTTAGTGATGTCGCGAACATAAAATGTTCCGTTCGCGAACGGCGAACGCGAACTTCCGCAAATGTTCGCGAACGGGCTAACCCGGTGAACCGCCATAGACTTCAATAGGCAGGCGAATTTCAAAACCCACAGGGACTCTTTCTGGCCACAATAGTGATGGAAAAGTTGTTTCAAGGGGATTAACACCTACACTGTGGCATGCCGGAGGGGGATCCATGGCAAAACTCCCATGGAAAATTACATAGTTGATGCAGAGTCTGGTTTTAATCCATAAAGGGCATAAATCACCTAACATTCCTAAATTGTTTGGAATAACGTGCTTTAAAACATCAGGTATGATGTTGTATCGTTCAGGTAGTGTAAGGGTTACGCCCGCTTCACAGTGACAGACCAAACTCCCCATTTAACGCACCGCAAACAACCAAAAACAGTCCATTTGCACAACCGCAAACTCCCCATTTGCACAAGGTTGGATACCAAGCTAGCCATGTCCCGTTCCTTGTCCTCACTGATGTCATTGAAGGTCTCTTCCTCCACCCAGCCATGTACAACACCAAGGGTCCCCGAAAGGTGACAACAAGCCCCCTGTATTTTTTTTTTCTCTTTAAATGTACACTACTGTTACACCAGATATGAGTTGCACTGGTGTGACACTGTGCCCTGGCAGGCCCTGAAACGCACACGTGTGAAGGAAACTGACTGCTATTATTTCACAGTCAAATTTCTAGTTTTTTTTTTTAATGTACACTACTGTTACACCAGATATGAGTTGCACTGGTGTGACACTGTGCCCTGGCAGGCCCTGAAACGTACAGGTGTGAAGGAAACTGACTTCAATTATATTAAAAAAGTTTTTTGTTTTTTTTAAATGCAAGCTATTGTGCCCCCAAAACGTTCGTGTGTGGGGGTGCTGGAATGACGTGGGCCAATGAATCAACTTTTGGCTCCCACTGCCCCTTTAAGAGCGAGCTCGTGACTCAAGCCGTGCTCCTAGTGCCAGGCGGGCCACGTGACCGATCACTGCGGTCAGTGCACGCGGATAAGTCAGAAGAGGAGATCAAGCCGCATGCGGCTCGTGTGGAGGCAGGAGTGATCCAGCCACGCGCGGCTCAAGCTTAGGAGCCAGGTCGGTCCCAGGATAAGGGAAATACAGCCACAACCACTTATCCCAATCACACACCTTTCCTAACGTCCTATCCCATTAAAAGCATATTACCGCGTATTTAATAAAACAGATAGACCCCCTACTTCATCCAGGTTACCGATCGATGGTTTGATATTCTGAGCCCTCTCTGATTTACTGTACACGACTATTCGATATTCCCACAAATTTTATATTTTTCCCTGCAAAAGTAAACTACTTCAAAACCCTCATAAGCACACTGTCCCATCAACCCAAACACCTGTTTCACACTTTTGATGCTCTTCTCCGCCCTGTGACTACCCCTCCTTCCACCACCTTGTCCGCCACAAACTTTGCATCTCATTTCACTGAGAAGATCTCTACAATCAGGAAAGAGATCTCTAATCTCTCTCCTTCCCCTATCATTATATCACCCAACCCCACTCCCCCTGCCATCCTATGCACATTTGCACCTGCTACAGCACAAGAGGTTTCTGCACTGCTCCTGTCCTCCTGCCCCACCACCTGCTCTCTCGATCCTATTCCCTCGCATCTCATCCGCACTTTGTCTCCCTCTCTTGCTCTTCCTCTCGCTAGCATTTTCAATCTCTCCCTTTCCTCTGGCACATTTCCCTCACCCTTCAAACATGCAACCGTAACCCCGATTCTGAAAAAGCCCAACCTTGATCCCAACTCCCCATCCAACTACCGCCCTATCTCGCTACTGCCATTTGCCTCCAAGATCCTCGAGAGAGTTGTGTACGCCAGATTGACAGACTTTCTCGAATCCAACTCTCTGCTTGACCCCCTTCAGTCTGGATTCCGTGCTGGTCACTCTGTCGAAACTGCTGTGACCAAAGTATCCAACTACTTAATTGCCGCTAAATCTCACGGCCAATACTCTATCCTAATCCTCCTTGATCTTTCTGCCGCATTTGACACTGTTGATCATCAACAGCTTCTTCACATTCTTCGTAACTTTGGTCTACGGGATACTGCTCTCTCCTGGTGCTCATCCTACCTCTCCCAGCGCTCTTTCAGTGTTTCTTTCTCTGGTTCTGCCTCTTCTCACCAACCCCTCTCTGTCGGCGTCCCCCAAGGATCTGTCCTCGGCCCCCTATTGTTCTCTATCTATACTGCCTCCCTTGGTAAACTCATCAGCTCCTTTGGTTTCCAATATCATTTATATGCAGATGACACGCAAATCTACCTGTCCTCCCCTGATCTCTCTCCGCCCACCTTGACTCGTGTTTCTGACTGCCTCTCTGCTATTTCCAACTGGATGGCTGCTCACTTCCTTAAACTCAACCTGTCCAAAACAGAACTTCTAGTTTTTCCCCCCTCAAGTGCTGCTACTCCTGTTGTCTCCATCCAAGTCAACGGCGCTACTATCACCTCTACCTCGCAGGCTCGCTGCCTAGGGGTTCTTTTCGATTCTGACCTCTCTTTTACTCCCCATGTCCAATCGATAGTCAAATCCTGTCGCTTCCAACTCAAGAACATAGCGCGCATCCGCCCATATCTAACGCCGGACGCGGCTAAGATATTGGTTCATGCTGTTGTTCTCTCTCGCCTCGACTACTGCAATCCCCTTCTGATCGGTCTTACATGTTCCCTGCTTGCACCGCTGCAATCTGTAATGAACGCGGCTGCGAGGCTTATTTTCCTGTCCGGTCGCACCTCCCACGCCTCCACGCTCCGTCAGTCCCTGCATTGGCTTCCAGTTAGATATAGGGCCCAATTCAAAATTCTGGCACTTGCTTACAAATCCCTACATAATGCTGCTCCAACATACCTATCCTCCCTCATACATAAGTATGTCCCGTCGAGACCCCTGCGCTCATCCCAAGACCTACGCCTATCCTCTGCCCGGATCCCCACCTCTGACGCTCGCCTTCAAGACTTCTCTAGGGCTGCACCTATTCTGTGGAACTCACTTCCCTCCTCAATCAGACTTTCACCCAGCCTCCACTCCTTCAAAAAATCTTTGAAAACTCACTTCTTCGTTAAAGCGTATCAATTAAACTGTCAGCAGGCTTCTCATCCCCCACCCCATGACTCCTTTCCTGCAACTGTCAAAAATGACCTACCAAGCACTCAATAAACCCTTCTCTAACAAACTATTTAATTCCCCTACTTTAACCCGTTTGTGTCACTATACCCCACTCCCTCTAGCATGTAAGCTCATTGAGCAGGGCCCTCAACCCCCTCTGTTCCTGTACGTCCAGTGGTCTGATCTCAATTATGTGTCTGTTAGTCCACCCATTGTACAGCGCTACGGAATTTGTTGGCGCTATATAAATAATAAAATAATAATAATAATATAGCATTTTATGTTTGTTTGAGACCACCTTAAAAATATTGGATATCGCTAAAAATCATGATCACTAAATACTTTCCCTACAAACCTCTAAAACGAACCAAACTACTCATCCATCCGCTATACCACTTTATCCCACCTAGAACTAGTGCCCAGTTAAAATACTTGACTCTTACTTACCCACACTCAGTCATGCCACACACATTTCACCACTACTCTCACTGAATCCCTCTGACTACAGCTAAATTAATCTTCTACATCAGAACACTACTCCTAAGATTGGGTTGTATCCATGTCTCGGGTCTTTCATTTAGAATAGGGGCAGCTTCGGTCTCCTTCAACACTGACACTCCAGTGCATATTATTAAAAGGCAGATGGAAATCCTCAGTCTACAACCGATATATTCCTCATCCCGAGAAAGAAATGAGGAAAGCTTTTAAAAGTTTGGCTTTGTAAATTTGATGCAATAAGTGTGTTTTTTTTAATACCTTTTCACCCTCTTTGCATGAACCCGATTTACATATTTTACTAATATGTTTCTGAACATATATATTATATTATTCACTCACTCACTCTCTGGGCCGGCCTAAGACATCATGCTGCCTAGGTCCAACGATAAATGACTATGAGGGATAATGTATAATAAACACAGGTTACTGGCTACGGGAGGGATAATGTATAATAAACACAGGTTACTGGCTATGGGAGGATAATGTATAATAAGCACAGGTTACTGGCTATGGGGGGATAATGTATAATAAACAAAGGTTACTGGCTATGGAAGGATAATGTATAATAAACACAGGTTACTGGCTATGGGAGGGATAATGTATAATAAACACAGGTTACTGGCTATGGGAGGATAATGTATAATAAACACAGGTTACTGGCTATGGCGGGGATAATGTATAATAAGCACAGGTTACTGACTATGGGAGGATAATGTATAATAAACACAGGTTACTGGCTATGGGAGGATAATGTATAATAAACACAGGTTACTGGCTATGGGGAGGATAATGTATAATAAACACAGGTTACTCGCTCTGGGAGGGATAATGTATAATAAACACAGGTTACTGGCTATGGGGGGATAATGTATAATAAACACAAACACACAAAAAAATACAAAAAATAAAGAATGCAGCTTCAGAATTAATCTAAATTGTATGCTGTCTAGGAGGTGGGAGGATCTGGGAGGGAGGGTCTGCTGCTGATTGGCTGGAATGTGTCTGCTGACTGTGAGGTACAGGGTCAAAGTTTACTCAATGATGACGAATAGGGGGGGACCGAACATCGCATATGTTCGCCGTCCGTGGCAAACGCGAACAAGCTATGTTCGCCAGGAACTATTCGCCAGAGAACCGTTCGGGACATCACTAATGATTGCTCAGCAAGGGTGAGGGCTGCTCTGTATGAGTGCAAAATTTGTAATGGAGAAAATCTAACAAGGTGCGATATTTCCTCCAGTAGCGTTAAGTTGGACAAAATAATCTCTCTAGGTAGCGGGTTGACTTAGAGTGCCATGGTTGAACGTGTGTCCTCCCTGAGGTGTGTCTTGTGAGTGGGCTGCAGTATCCAGGGTTGAGGTGAGGGTTGTAGAAGGATATAGTCAGTTAGGGACAGGAGAAGTTAGGGATGGATGATAGTTGAGAATGGAAATCACCTGGCAATTGCTAGAGGTCAAGACAATTCAGATTTTTCCTGAGTTAAGGAGGGTAAGGTCGGGGATGTTGGGTGAGAGTGTATTCAAGAACAAATTATACGAGTTGGGGATATGAAAACAGAAATAGAGTGTTACAGAGATTGGACACTGTGCATGCATCTGGAAAAAAAGGTTGAGAGTGAAGTGGTCTGGGTGCCTATAGTGTCCCTTTAACGTTATATAAAGATACATACAAAGTCAGATATAGTCACGGTCAAGATTATAGAAATACGGATATATGAATAACAAGCTGGGTCAGAATTCCAGAAATACTCAAAGTCAATGAACAAGCCTTGTCAGGATCCTAGAAATACTTAGAGAGTCAAATTACAATCCAAGGTCAATATCAGAAATTGAAGAGATACTTACTTTAAACAGTATATGAGTATCAAGGAAGAAACCGCAATAAGACACTGAATAAGGGTCCAAACAAGCATTATATAGACTTACATGGCTTCTGACTGGTCCACATCATCTCTGTGACTACAAAAAGTATAAGAATGGGGTTGCCTTGATGACATGGTCATTTTAAGAGCAGACGTGACGTTTCACAAATTCAAACTATATAAAGACGTGCCATTAAAGATGGCAGCATGAGAAGTTCTATGGGAAGTTTAAAGATGTGGCTGAGCTGTGAATTAGACCCATGCAAACAAAAAGGAGGAGCAGTTCGCAAGCGTAGAATTGGTAAGTATAGCATTGTTCACTTTATTATATCTAAAGCATTTGGCCCCCGCAACCTTAGGAGGGATCAATTCAATGGAGTTGAACAGGTAAGTATCATGACAGTAGGTAAGTGGAGGGAAGACCAGGGTTTGAAGAGACATCTCCCTCTGCCAGGAGCACAAGGACAGACATGAGGAGAAGTTGGGAGCAGTATTTAAAGGTTTGAGATGAGAGCTTGTATTGGGAGGCTTTAGAAGGAGTTGGTGGAGAAAAGGTGGATATGCATGAGGAAAGTGCATTGGATGAAAAGAGGGAAATAAGGATGGTATCAGGAGGAACAGGTAAGCAGAAAGAGAGACTGTGGCGGAACAGACCTCGCCACGTGTTCTTGGAGGGGGCTGCTTGCCCGCCTCCTACCTTCTGACAATGGATGAAGCACATGGTGAGAACAATGGATGGCGGCCATTTTAACTCACAGACACTGTTTTGACTTTTTTACACTGTGCCATCTCGCCGGTATTTGGTGCACAAAGACATCGTTCAGTAGTTTTAAACTACAGAACAGGGGACACATTTAACAGTAATTATTTTTCATATAGCCTGTATATGTTCTGCGGAATCTGCATTAAACCGTATCTTCCAAACTACTGAACGGATCTCGGTGAATTTTGGATATGTGGTTCACTCAGATCCCCCAGTTCCGATGATATATTTTTATGGGGTTATTGCATGTTTTGGGGTCCCTGTGATATGGTTTATAATACTGTATTTTCCTTCCTGTGATAATTAAATTAGTCTATTGTGTTGAGATAATTGTATCACAGGCAGAGGGGAGGATTTCTGATGTAATGAATGGGAGTGTTAGCAGTGTTGTAATGTGTTGAATGGTTGTTCTTCAAAACCCTGTGGGCAGTACTATGTTTGTAGAATGTAAATAAAAGAGGCTGTGCCAGTACAGTCAGATCTTCTTGACCCTCAACACGTAGTCTTGTCTCGTGATTGGAGGGAACTGCTATATCGCATTGGGGATTGCTATGCTCTGCATACTCCCCTGAGCTTTAATCACTTAGCTCTTTTTAGAGCTTGTTCCTGATACGCTCTCCTGGAGGAGAGGTCTTCACCACACGGTCCTGGAGGACAGAAGCTGATCCAGGGTGGAAGGAAGACAGCGAGACTCCAGTTAACAGGGCCGGACTGGGGATACAAAGCAGCCCTGGAAAAAAAAAATCTATGCCAGCCCCATAAGTCATTGCGCCATATATTGTCGCATGTAATATGTAAGGCTATGTCTTGCCACCAGATGATTGAGTAATTATATATATATATATATATATATATATATATATATATATATATAGCTTTTTCTAATATAATATATTGGTCCTTTCAGAGTAAAACATTTAATTATACAGTAAGCATACTCACATGCAGACACAGACAATCTCACTGACACACAAGCTCATTGATACACAGCCTCATAGACAAACAATTTCACTAATATACATAAGCTCATTGACATAAAAACACAAGCTCACTCATTAGCAGACACACACACACACATGCAAGCAAGCAAACTCACTAGCAGGCGCGCACACACACACAGCTTAATGTAGTGGTTCTGGTGTCTATAGCCTGTCCCTGCAGGCTTTTGAATGTAAACACTGACTTTTCAGAGAAAAGGCAGTGTTTACATTGCTTCCTAGTGACACCTCTAGTGACAGACACTCAGACGGTCACTAGAGGCGCTTCCTGTGTCAGTGCGGATTGGCTGAGATCATCAAGCTTGATGATCTCAGTCATAGAGGCAGAGACCAGCATGACGTTGGAAAAAAAAAGTGAGTAAAAAACTATTTTTACAAACACACACAGACACTACGACTGACACACACACACACACACACCATGACACAGACAGACACACACACACCATGATACAGACACACAGTGACACAGAGACACACACACCATGACACAGACACACAGTGACACAGAGACACACACACCATGACACAGACACACAGTGACACAGAGACACACACACACACACACCATGACACAGACAGACACACACACACAGCATGACACAGACACACACACAGCATGACACAGAAACACACACAGCATGACACAGAAACACACACAGCGTGAGACAGACACACACACAGCATGACGCAGACAGACACACTCCCACTGACATACATACTTGTTGCTACCTGTGTGGGTGGGTGGGCAGACTGATAGGTGCCCCTCCCCTTCTGTGCCCTCTTTTGCCCCCTGTCCTCCTGTGTGCTTTTTAGCCCCTTCCCCTCCTGTGCCCTTATGTAGCACCCTCCCTTCCTGTGCCCTCTTTAGCCCCCTCCCGTGCCCTCTTTAGCCACCTCCCTTCCTGTGCCCTCTTTAGCCCATCCCGTGCCCTCTTTAGCCCCCCTTCCGACTTGTACCCTCTTCAGCCCCTTTTGTGCTCATCTTTTGGCCCCTCTCCCCTTCCTATGACCTCTTAGCCCCCTCCCCTCCTGTGCCCTTTGTTACCCCCCCCTCCCCTTCCTGTGACCTCTTAGCCCCCTCCCCTCCGTTGCCCTTTGTTACCGCCCCTCCCCTTCCTGTGACCTCTTAGCCCCCTCCCCTCCTGTGCCCTTTGTTACCCCCCTCCCCTTCCTGTGACCTCTTAGCCCCCTCCCCTCCTGTGCCATTTGTTACCCCCCCTCCCCTTCCTGTGACCTCTTAGCCCCCTCCCCTCCTGTGCCCTTTGTTACCCCCCTCCCCTTCCTGTGACCTCTTAGCCCCCTCCCCTCCTGTGCCCTTTGTTACCCCCTCCCCTTCCTGTGACCTCTTAGCCCCCTCCCCTCCTGTGCCATTTGTTACCCCCCTCCCCTTCCTGTGACCTCTTAGCCCCCTCCCCTCCTGTGCCCTTTGTTAACCCCTCCCCTTCCTGTGACCTCTTAGCCCCCTCCCCTCCTGTGCCCTTTGTTACCCCCCTCCCCGTGACCTCTTAGCCCCCTCCCCTCCTGTGCCCTTTGTTACCCCCCACCCCCTCCCCTCCTGTGACCTTTGTTACCCACCCTTCCCTCCTGTGCTCACCTTCCAGCCCAGCCAGCCTTCCTGAAGCTCTTCTTGGGGCCGCAGGGGAAGCTCTTCTGGCGGCTGCTGGGGGAGCAGGCTGTTCTGTCTCTGCTCCCCCTCCCTCGCGCGCAGCTTAATGAGACCGGGGCCGGAATATGATGTCATATTCCGGCGCCGGTCTCTTTCTAGCGCGCGAGGGAGGGGGAGCAGAGACAGAACAGCCTGCTCCCCCAGCGGCCGCCAGAAGAGCTTCCCCTGCGGCCGCCATTCAAGCTCTCCATGCGGCCGCAGGACACCCACATGTCTCCCCGGCCCCAGGTGCCGACGGCCCACCGGGAAATTTCCCGGTATCCCGGTGGGCCAGTCCGGCCCTGCCAGTTAAGCTATGGTGGTTGTGGAGTCTGCGGTGGTTGTGGTGTCCGGTGCAGTGCTTGTGGTCCTCGGCGCAAGCTAGGAAGTGTCCATCAACGGAAGGTATTCGGTCAGAGTACGGGGAGTTCCATTACAGAGACTTTAGCAAACAGAGAAGTTGAGCCAACACTGAAATATAGAAGGGAGAACATTATTAGGAGAATAAGAAGTTTGTATTTAGACAAGGAGCCCAGAAGGGAAAGTTAAAACCATAGAAGATAGTGGAGAGGTGAAGGCTTAAAAACAGGTGAGATTTGAGCAGGTGGCCAGAGGTTGTTAGAGATAACTGGTGTGTTTGCAAGAACAGACAATCAGTGCTATCTATAAAGGAAGTGAGTACCCTGTTGTGGGTGGGAATTGAACTTCCAGAAATGCTACCTCTGCATATGGCTTCCTTCAGCTACACGACTTGCTAGTGCTGACTGAAAACTTAAGATTGCTGTTTGGGGCACAGGATGTAAGAGAGATAGTCTGGGGTTAGATTGAACAGCAATTATTGTTGGAAAGGCATGCAGATATTGAGGTGAGAAAAATCAATCAAGGAAGAAAGCAGAGGAAAAACATTTTCGAGAACTAAAGGGTAAGGGAATAGAAGAGATCAGATAGGTGAAAGTCATAAATGGTGAACATAAATTAGCAGGACAATAATGGAAAATTCCTTCCTACTTACCGTAATTTTCATTTCCTGATAATTATACATGGCAGCATTTACTCTTGGGTAGCTCCTCCCCTCACAGCAGAAAGGACAGGAAACAGAACTCTGAAACTGGTATATATAGATCCTCCCCCTACCCATCAGGCAGTCTTTGTAACTAGCTTCACCTCCTATAGTATATGGGTGGGACCGTAATGCTGCCATGTATAATTATCAGGAAATGAAAATTACGGTAAGTAGGAAGGAATTTTCCATTTTCCTGACCAATTCTACATGGCAGCATTTACTCTTGGGGAATACCCAAGCAATACATAGAGGGAGGGACAGAGTTCAAAAACAGCCAATAGCTATAAAACCATTATTGAGCTGTATAAATCGTAGAAGACTTTACAAAGCCAAACAAGAATCAATAGGAAATTGTCATAAAAATCTGCTCAGACAAGACAAATTTCCCTTAGAGGCTGCAAGGTCAGCAACCTCCTGGCATTCAATACCAGAAATATCCTGAATAGATATAGAGTCAGATAGGAATTAAGGCCATAAAAGCATAAACTAGAGAAGAAAAATGTTACTGATATAAAACCGAATTGATATCATCAAATCAAAACCTCAACAAAGGCATAACTTCCAGTGATCATACTGTAACACGCAGATAAATGTTGGATGAGAACGGAGACCCCATGCTATTAAACATGGGGAGAATAACATTGAGAATCTTACTACTTTCTGGATGTATTTAATAAAGACGATTCACACCGCTTCCTCTTGCCTTGTGAACTACTTACCTGAAGCAACAGGAACAAATCAATACCTGCCTGTCAGAAAGGGGCAGAGCCTAGTAGAGAAATAAGAGTCGGTCATTAAAACACTGCAACAATTACCCGATGTTGCTAAATTCAGATTCACAACCTCACACAGTGGACGAATTGATACAGCAATGATCAGCCACAGGAGATAAACTAATCACATTACTAGGCAAAAGGCAAGAAGAACCATATACAGATTAGTTGAGGAAAATACAGAAATATCGGTATGAACCATAGAATTTGTGGCAACTAATAATCAATAAGGAGGCTAACCATGTCAGTACCTATATTTGTAAAATAGTACAGGTTATGCCAAACAGTTTAATCACATTTACTAGAGACTGTTGTGCAACATAAGTAAGATATACATGGTAATAGAAAATATACACACACATATTAGGCAAGATACTGATGGGAAGGTGGTAACCAGAGGCACATTATACATTGTGGCAACAGACACACAATAAGCAGGGCAGTAGAAGATATTCAATTATCCCTAGGAGAACAACCACATACTTCCTCTTACCTTATCCTCAGACAGTGAAGAAGGACTTATGGCAGAGCCTATGGTGATAATAAGCAGCTTGTTATATCTGCAAGATCTCAACCCCAATCCAAACATATAATCCACAGGTTGGTCGCAATTACAGAACCTGTTTAGGGATTTCCACTATTGTTCAGGTAGCAGGTGAATTTTTACCTAAAATAGAAAACCTGGTAGGAAGGACTGGGGACTGGAAAGACCTTAAAATACGTGCAATCCACAGCATCAAAGTTACCTGAGCATATGAGCCTAAAATAATACCATTATTGCAGAAAGGAATTTATAATGTTCCCCTTCACAACAGGGGAATTGGTCAGAAGATTCTGATCATTAACACATTAAGAACCAGAAGCATGACACTCCTGACATATACGAAAGGGATTGCCAATCTTTCAGGACCCCAAGGGATAAAAGATAATAAAATTTATGCTTTAAGGAAATGAATTCAGATTTAAAGACTAAAAGGTTATGACCAGGTGAGAGAAAAAAACAATATTAACAGCTTTTAAATCAGGTAATGGCTTCAGCGTTACCTACTTGTGAGATCAATTATTAGCCCAATTTGTACTCTTGCAACTAGTATGATCTACTTAGCTGTGAATTAGTAATCAGCATATATCTAAAGGTAAAACACTGTCACCAATTAAAAAAAACATTCCCTATCTTGGACAGAGAGGAGAGGATACCTGGTAATAGAAAATCTATTGTCTCATGAATAATTACATAGATGTGCACCCACAAAAAAATATAAAAATAATTAACATTGATTCTGTGAAACAGTACCATGCTTCATTTTGGAAAATCAGGTCTCCTTCTCTCCTGGGAGAGGCACTCAGACAGGTTCAGTAACACCTGCACTCTACCTGAAGTGATAAAAATGTGTTAATTGCTTATCCTGAAACACCTGTGGGAGAAGGAATCTAATACAAAGCCAACAGCAGTATGTTCCCTTATTTACTTCATTTAAAAAATTGAAATAGAAAATCCACAGTAGGCAATAATTACTTATCCAGTTACTAGTGCATTAGTATTTGCTAGAACTGGGCAGTGCTACATTTCAGCGCAAAACAGACCTTAGATCATTCGTATATATTAAATCTACCAATGCCGTATATAAATTGGGGTTATATAATAATACCAACCTGCATACAGATTATATGAATCACATACATTGTGAGAGTTACTAACAGCACCTTATGCACAGATATATCAGTTACATATACGGAGTCTGTTTAAACAGAAATCATACATAGCCTACCTCTGCTATATACAGTGACCCTATGCCTGTACACATATTAAGATTATATGAATGAGCTAAATTGAGGCTGTGTTCTAACCGAACTTCATGCACATATTACACCAGTCACATATACTGAGGTTGCGACTCACAACCGACATAGAACCAGTATTAGCTTGGATTCATATAGCGGATGTGCCCTTTATCATTCACACATATTGTGCTTCCACTAATACATCAATCACATAGGGAACAGATACACTGAAGCAATGTCTCATATAGAGCATGTAGAGGACATATACTGAGGCTGAGTTTTCACAGCGACTTAGAGCATATAAAGAACACACACTGAGGCAGAGTCTTCAGATCAACTCATACACAGCCAATATAGTGGGTACAAATACTAAGGCTGTGTCCCCACAGCAACTCACACACAGAGCATCTTTATAGTAACTCACACAGAGCCTATAGTGGGTACATATACCTAGGCTGTGCTCGCACAGCAACTAACACATGGAGCAGGCATAGGCAACCCTCGGCACCCCAGCCATCCCGGACCACACCCTCCACGATGCTCTGCCAGCATTATGGGTGTAAGAGCACTATGGGGGATGTAGTCCACAACACCCGGAGCGCCGAAGGCCGCCTACCCCTGACAGAGCATATAGTGGATACATACACTGATGCCGTGCCTATACTGAGGCTGTGTACACACAGTAACTCATACATAGAGCATATAGTGGATACATATACTTAGGCTGTGTTCTAATAGTAACTCATACATAGAGCATATAGAGGATACATACACTGAGGCCGTGTTCTCATAGTAACTCATACATAGAGCATATAGCGGATACATACACTGAGGCCGTGTTCTCATAGTAACTCATACATAGAGCATATAGTGGATACATATACTTAGGCTGTGTTCTAATAGTAACTCATACATAGAGCATATAGAGGATACATACACTGAGGCCGTGTTCTCATAGTAACTCATACATAGAGCATATAGCGGATACATACACTGAGGCTGTGTTCTCATAGTAACTCCTATAGAGAGCATATAGTGGATAAATATACTGAGAGTGTCCTCACAGTAACTCATACATAGAGCATATAGTGGATAAATATACTGAGGCAGTGTCCTCACAGTAACTCATACATAGAGCATATAGTGGATAAATATACTGAGGCAGTGTCCTCACAGTAACTCATACATAGAGCATATAGAGGATACACTGTTCATACATTAGAGCATGTAGTGGAAACATACCGATGCTGTATCACCACCAGTTCATGTACAGATACTGAGGCCCGGTGGTCTCCTGTGCAGCATATTCTTCCAATGTCTGCAAAAGCCTGCTTATTTGTGATAATGCACAGATAACAGCAATCAATGCCACATACCTTGATAGAAACAAGTATGTGTGTGGCCTTGGAGCTAGGTTTTTCAAAACCTGTCATATACATATGTGTACTTCAAACAGACACCCAGGAAGGTTCTCTTACCTTGGATATTCCTCTGACCCCAGGCTGTGGAATTCCAGCAGACTTCGTACAGCCAGGATATCCATTATTAGCACTCTTTTTCATAGCGTCTCATTGCATTATCAGCACTCCTTTGCACAATGCCTCCTTGTATTATCAGCACTCTTTTTGCATTATCAGCACTACTTTGCCCAATGCATACTTGTATCATCAGCACTCTTTTGGGTACATATACCTGCACCAAACAATATAAACTTACCTAAAATGCTCACCACACAAATCTCCTAAATGTGACCTATTTGTTAGAAGGAAGCCTAAAATAAGCAGCTGGGAGGGACTGAAAGAACAGAGACCCAGGTGCCTATACTAGTTTTAATCCAAACTACTAATGCACTCACCTGAACCGTTGCAGGACTGAGTTTCAGCGGAAAAAATGGGGATTTGAACAACTGACAGCCTAAACTGTTTAAACTATAGGCTTCCATCTGTACCCCATATGCCATTCATCATCACCATACAAGGTGGAACACAAATAATAGGTATACCCCGGCAGTCACAACTCTGTTGGGCCTCATGTAAGCAGTGTACCGCTGTCAACCCTTCAGGGAGAGTTATGGGTTAGACTCCTGATTGCTGAAGGAGGTACCCAGGCTGGTAACTCCTACACATGTACCGTTTGCTGGGTCTTCAGGGATAAAGGCTTAGACTCAACTGGGCCTCATATATGCAGTGGACAACGGTCATTACTTCCAAGAGAGATAGGACAGACCCCTGGATGCTGAAGCAAGTACCCAGGCTGGAAACTCTTACCGGTATGCTGTTTGCTGGGCTTCATGTATACAGTAGATCACATACATCCCTTTAGGGGGTACCCAAGCTGGCCTGTTGCTGGTTCTTCAGGGATAAGAGGCTGAACCCTGGCATGCAGTGGACCATTTTCATCCCCTTAAGGGAGAGTTCGGGCCCAACCCCCGGTCACTAAAGGGGGTACCCAGGGTAGCAGCTTTTTCATCTTAGTGCGTATTGCTGGGTCTTCAGGGCTTAGAGGCTGAACCCTGGCATGGCTACAAAAATATAGCCTGGTGAGCATAAAAGAAAACCTTGGCCTGCATAAGCAGACTCCTTCCAAACTGCTTGTGAAGGACAGGAAAAAAGACTGCCTGATGGGTAGGGGGAGGATCTATATATACCAGTTTCAGAGTTCTGTTTCCTGTCCTTTCTGCTGTGAGGGGAGGAGCTACCCAAGAGTAAATGCTGCCATGTAGAATTGGTCAGGAAAAGTGCAATACCTCTAACACTAACAAAATAAGCATTTAACAAAGCAAGAGTGGAGCATGGAAGGTACAATAGTTTGCAATTAAACAGTAAATCTTTAGGGGAGGTAGATAAAGAGCAATACAATTGGAAAATAGAATTATGTGAATAAAATAAATAAGACAGGTGTTCTTCATGATTGTAACCAATTGTAATTAGAAGAGAAAGCGCAAACATAAAATTCTTACACATACAATTTAAAATAAACACATTTATTGATCTTATTTGATCACAAAGATAATAAAAACTACTAATTCTGTAATGAAACATATTATTTAAAAAGGTTGATGATAGAATATAAAGTGTGCACACTTATATTCGTAAAAGTTTTTAAAAATTTATAAAAATGAAAATAAGCAAAAATTAAAAATAGAAAATAAAAAATAGGAATAGAAATAGAATGAAAGTCCCACCTTGTTCATGATTGAGAGGTTAAACCTATATGCCCTATCCTATACAAATCCTTGTCCACATTCCAACCAACACACCCACACTTAGAACCTTATATCTAAAACAATTTTTACATATATTTTTAATGTCAAAATTACACGCCAGCATCACAATTGCCTTCCTTTGTCTTGGAATATTATAACCCTGATTTAGCACCAGTTGCCTTTTATTAAAGCTCAGAAAGTCTGGTTTATTGTGTGACTGTTTGCCTACTCTACTTATTCATGGTTTAGTTTTACTCTGCTTACTAAGCTCAGTATAATGTGTATCATTGGTTCCTACTCTTATTTTTTGTTTCTGTGCCATGCTCCAGGTTTTCTCCTTTCCAGAGTTAAAAGATAAGAACGTTTCTGAATCCAGGTTCCTTGGTTACAGCTTGCAGTTGAATTCAGATGTTCTGTTCAGATGTCTTAATGCCAGCTGGGAGGCTTCCTGTTCTTCTCCTGTGACGTGTTTTAGGATAATGACCTGGTTACTGACTTTGGACTTTGAACTTATTTCTTGTCTCTGAACCACCAAGAACATATAGCACCTGCAGACCTAGACACGATTTTCATTAAGCCAAAGGCTCAACCACTGCTTGAATATAGTTGTCTAGTGTCACACATGCTTTAAGCCATTTCCTGAGTGCTGAGTTCCCATCATTTATCAACTCAAAATAAAAGGAAATAATAAAAAATAACAAAACAGCACAGTACTCCATATACCTAATTATGCATGCATTAATTTCACACAGATCACAGAATACAAAAAATTCTGGGTTGCAACACAATACTGATTAAGGCACGCATTTACTAAGTAGTGCTAAATTAACAACTGAAGAGTGACCCTCCTTATCCATCAAATCTACAGTTCAATCTCCAGAGACTGGACAAGTTCTAACATTTCAGCAATTAAGAAAATGCACACATTCAGATGAAAAGCCATCACAGCACATTTCTCTTTAATTAATATTCGAAGACAAAAGAAAAATGATGCCATTGTCTTCGATCTAAACCGTGATATGGGTGTTGTAATCAGTAAAACCATTAAGTCAAAAATATTTAACTACTAATATAGAATTAAGTAATTATTAATATATTCATTATGAAGAGACATTAATGGTCTTCTAGCAATTAAATAAAATAGCTGTTACGACAAAAAGCAATATATATTATTTAAAACATTTTGTTAATAATATTCATGGAATATATTTAGTTCATTCAATAGTAGATCCAGTAAACACATTTTTCATCTGCTTAAAGTAAAACACTTGCTGAAATATATTTATTTTATGCAACGTAATATAATGTCCTGTTATAAGGTTTTAGTATTATAAAATTATAATCATACGTGAATTGGATGCATATTTTTGATGTTTCGGTGCGTTTTTTCCCCTGTATTTTACAGTACACCAGACTCTTGCTGAGCTTTGAAAAACAAGTATAAAGGGCAAGGGGACCTCCCACCTGGTCAAAAACAGTGACCCATACCCAACACCAGGTGTTCTTCTTTTAGACTGAACTATCACTATTTTCTATATTTTCTGTATAGATTGTATTAGCTGTATTAGCCCAGTAGACAAGATGCCAAAATACCAGACTATTGCAGTATGCAATGATACTGTAACGTATCCCCTATACTCCGAGTATAGCGGTTGAAAGTCTCCCAAGTGAAGCAGTGATTATAGCTCTGGTATACCCACACATCAGCCAAGAATTGATGACGGGTACAAGAAAACTGGTTAATTATGGCCCAGTGGCCAGCTTATATACACAGACCCCCAGCATGGGGTCTTAAGAAAGAACATGGTAAAACACACCTAAAACACTCCCAACAACACTCCCCAGAGTCTCTGTGTCTGGGAGATAATTTAGTGTACTTTGTTTAAACTAACTATCTCCCAGGCACTATAGGGACAAAGTATAAAACATGAAATATTAAAAACACATATAACACATATAGGAACCCCCACAAATATTATATCCCCGGACAGCCAGGATCTGAGCGCCCAAATTGTCCAAATAGCGCTCAGATCCCATGAACACAGTCGAATGGCCATCGGGGTAAAGTTTTGACCGACCGCACATGTGGCGTCTGCCCAAATTAGTTCCAGAGAAATAGTGGTAGCGGTCGGTCACTTTTAGGAGTTCGATACGAACAAACTGTCGAATGGATCTCCTGGCTCATAGGTAGCGATTGTTCGCCTAGTTTGTGCGAACAATCCTACCAAACAGCGCTCTCCTGTATTGTCATATGAAATCACAGATGTTAGCGAGATTGAGTGTCTGACTTATGGTTCCAGACACTCGACGACCAAGTCCCGCTGCCTGCGTTTGTGCGACAAGATGGCCACCGTTTTCCCCAGTACATGTTGATCGGTCACACAGTGAGAGCACTTAAGCTTATGAACAATGAGCCAGTTGGGTGGTCGGTGTTTGGTAGATTGCAGTCTCGAACTGGGGAAACGTGAATGGGGTTTGGGGAACTTAGTATACGAAATCTTAGCAGGGAAATGTCTTAAACACTGAGAAAATAGTGAGCTTGCTACAGATACCTTTTTTATTGAACTAACATAATACTTAAAAGACAAGCTTTCAAGACAGGAGGTGTGGTGTGTCATAAATAACAAAATATGTGCCTGAGAGTGAAAGGTGCAGATTGGTTGAGAATAGCCAGAACAAGTAAAAAACAGAACAGAGTCAATAAGGAAGTTAAAAAGAAAAAAAAAACACACAATCAAGAACCACAAAGAAAACAAATATTGTACCCCTGTTGGTTATCAATTCACCCAGGCTGATCACTCCATCCAAAACCTCAAGATTAAAGTTCTTAAAGAGAATTTTAAATATATATATATATATATATATATATATATATATATATATATACATACATATATATATATATATATGTATATATATATATATATATATATATATATATATATATACCTTTTTTATTGGACAAAAATAATACTTAAAAGACAAGCATTCGAGAGATGTCCACTTCCCCTCATGGCCGGAAACAATGCGGACCAGTATGATAGAGTTTAACACTTAAATAGATGTTTTTAGAGAAGGGGAGGTGGTGAATGGAGTGTCATAAATAGCAGAAAATGCTATGCAATTTGCTCAAATGTACATAAAACGGGAGAATTGAAATAGGAAGATTTAAGACATTAAGATGTGTATTTGAATAAAGTGTTAGTAGCAGGGGCGGACTGAGAACCCTCAGGGCCCCCGGGCAAAATTAATCAAGGGCCCCCTTACTGACCCCACCCATGCTCCGCACCAAGCCCCACCCTTGTTCCGCCTCCGGCCCACCGTACACAATCTTTAGACACAAGGAACAAAAGGGCAATAATCCCCTCGAGGCCCCAGTAGAGACTACAATTGAGGGCTAATGGGCCATGAAGGGGGGTCTTTCTAGCAGAGGCTATCTCAGTGTCCTCTATATAGTGTGGTAGAAAGAATCCCCTCCAGGCCCCATTAGAGACTACAATGGAGTTTAATAGGCTTGGAAGGGGGTCTTTCTAGCAGAGGCCATCTCAGCGTCCATTAGATAGCCTCTGCTGGAAACAGTCGCCTCCAGGCCCCAGTAGAGACTACAATTGAGGGCTAATGGGCCATGGAGGGGATTTCTAGCAGAGGCCATCTCAGTGTCCTTTAGAGAGTGTGTTAGAAAGAATCTCCTCCAGGCCCCATTAGAGACTACAATGGAGTCAATGGGGCCTGGAGGATGGTCTCTCCAACACTCTGGTTCCTATTCACAATATAGCAACACAACATAGCTCGCTGATACCTAGGCCAAGTTGGCTCCTCTTACCTTAATTACTGTTGCTGGCTGGCAGTCTGTGGGCTTGCTGGATGGCTGTTGGCTCGCTGGAAGGCTGTGGGCTTGCTGGCTGCGGCTGGCAAGCTGTGGCTTCCTGGCAGGCTGTGGGCTTGCTGGCTACTGCCGGTAGGCTGTGGGCTTGCTGGCTACTGCCGGTGGGCTGTGGGCTTGCTGGCTGCGGCTGGCAGGCTGTGGCTTGCTGGCTACGACTGGCAGGCTGTGGGCTTGCTGGCTGTAAGCCTGTGGCTTGCTGTAGGTCTGTGGGCTGGCTACTGGCCTGTGGCTGGCTGCTGGCCTGGCTGGCCTTTGGGCTGGCTGGTGGCCTGTGGGCTGGCTGGCTGGTGGCCTAGTTGGCCTGTGGGCTGGCTGGTGGCCTGTGGGCTGGCTGGCAGGCTGGCTGGCTTGCTGTCCTGTGGGTTGGCTGGCTACTGGGGCACTTGTAGATTATTTAAAGAAATAATCAATGCACAATAACCACTGCTGCTCTTTGTAGTGGATATGGTGCCAGGAGGGCCGGGATCCCCTTCCAGAGTAAGTAGTCAAACCGTTTAAGAACAGTTTGAAAACTTACCTGGGGTCTGCTGGGATATGGGGCTGTAGTAGGGTATAGGAGCAGTGGTGCAATGTGTGAGGGGTGCAGTGTGTGTGAAAGGTTCAGTGTGTGGGGGGGGTGTAGTGCGTGAATGTGTAGGGTGTCTGGGGCAATGTGTGTATGGGGGGCTGTGTATGTGTGGGGCAATTTTAGTATGGGGTGCTGTGTGTGTATGGGTGGGCAGTGTATGTGTGTGTGTGTGGGGGCAGTGTGTGTGTGGGGGGGCAGTGTGTGTATGTGTATGGTGTGTGTGTGGGGGCAGCGTGTGTATGGGGCTAGAGTTCACTCTCATTACTGCGACCACCAGGAATCCCTGGTGGTCGCAGTGTTGAGAGTGAACTTTAGCCCACAGCTCCAGGGCTAGAGGTCACTCTTGCGAGAGCCGAAGCGTTGCCGTGGTAATCGCGGCAACGCTCTGTGCTCGTGCGAGAAGGAACCAGAGGAGCTGCAGGCTGAGCACATCCTGTGCTGGAAATTGTGGGAACCGCAAGGGAGCATGGGAGAGATATGCTCCTCTCTCCTTCCGTCCTCAGCATTAGTGACAGGAATGCCGCCGGACCGGCGAGGATGCCACCCGGCCCGGCGGCTCAGGGGTGTAACGTGGCCGGCCCCCTCAGAGTGTGCCACTGGACCGGCCACCCGGTGGCACCTACTTCCGCAGTCCCCAGATGCCGCGGCCCTGGTGGGCCAATCCAGCTCTGCCGCCGGGCCCCCTGATGGCAGCCCTGGCGGCGGGCCCCCCTCCCGGCCGGGCCCTCGGGCCATGTCAGAAGTGTCTGACCGGTCAGTCCACCCCTGGTTAGTAGTGTTTCAGAAGTCTTTCACTTATGATGCTGAAATATGTGAAATTTTAAATGTTTTCACTTTGTGAGAGTCTTTAAAATTCCCTTTAAGTACTTTAATCTTTAATCTTTTGGATGGAGCGACAAGTCTGGGTGAAGTGATGACCATTTCTAAATGCTTTCCTATGGATGCTCTGCCAGATGGAGGCATAATATAATATAGATGCGCCTCTAGTGGCTGTCTGGAAAACATCCACTAGAGGCTGGCTTAACCCCAAATGTAAACATAGCAGTTTCTCTGAAATGGTCTGGGCGACTATAGTGTCCCTTTAATGTTGTGTATTTTGTTGTTGTGTTTGGCTGTGTTATTGCCACATATATGTTGACACAGTTTGCAGAGTAATTTCTAGCATCATTCAGTGCCATTCTGTGTGAGCTCCTGTTCTCCAGTCAATTTGATGCAGACCGATCTTTGTCTCAGGTTAGGTGGTTGTTTGAATACTAGCATAGGGTCTGAGGAAATAGTTCTTTAAATGTGGGTTCCTCTGAGATTAACAACTGTAGATCTTTAATAATTTTACGTACTTCTTCTAGAGTTGGGTCTTAGGTAACTACCAGTTGGATTATTGTTTTTCTTTTCTTTGTATTGTAGAAGCCTTTCTATTGGTGTTTTTTTATGGCAGATTTTATTTTTTTTAGATACTCTCCTTTCCTTATAGTCATTTTGCCAAAATTGACTCTGACAGCGTAATCAGGTGTTTATTTCTGTCTCCTTTTTTAGAGCAAATGTGGTGATATCTGATAACCTGGCTGTAGATGTTACCTTGTTTTGAGTGAATTGGATGGAAGTTGGAATTGTGGTGGTAGCTGAACCTTTCTGTGGGGTTTCTGTACACAGATGAATGAAGCATGCCATTGTATGGTGTAGTCTAGGAAGCTTACACTGTGTTCTGATGTGTTTATTCTGAGGTTTATAAAGGGGTGGAATAAATTTAATTATTTATAGGCTTCTATAAGGCTTTCTTCTGCTTCTGTCCATATTATGAAAACGAAATTGATGTAACAGTAATATTTTTATGGTTTGTGGTGCTATGCACATAAGAATCTATTTCAAAGTAGGCTCTGAAAAGATTGGCATATTGTGGTGACACAATTATGCCCATCACAGTCCAGGTCATTTGTAAGTAGCTACTGTTATTGAAACTGAAATAGTTTTGTGTTAGTATAAATTCTATAAGTTTGGTAACGATTCTACTGTTATATTTGTGCATTGGTTTAAGGGGCGAGAGAAATTAAACACATGGCTTAATACCATCTTTCTGTGAGATGTTACTATATAAAGATTCCACGTCCATGGTTGCCAGTATAGTGTTAGGTTTGTGGTCTGGCTGAGAAAGTCTGTGGTGTCCTGTATAAAGCTCTCAGTGTTAATAACTGGGGGCTTAAGAATGCTTTCTATTAGGCCAGATATTTGTTCAGTAAGTGTTCAAATACCTGTTATAATGGGCCGTTCTGGGTTTCCGGGTTGTAGATTTTGAGCATCATGTAGAAGGTTCTCATCTGAGGATTGGAGGGCACCAGATTTCCTAATTATTGCTGTAGTTGTTTTGGAAGTGATCTCCTGGTCCAATTTTCTGTAGTAGTTTTCATCATGACAACTAATGATCCGCCCTATCAGCGGTTTGATGATGATATTTTTACTATTTATCAAATTATTCAAGTAATGAGAGGTGAGAGGTTGCATGTTATTTGTTTTCTGTTGTGTGGTGATAAGGGATGCCAAACACTTGATATAGCTATCCAATTTGAGGTTATGTCCAGCTGCCGGTGTAAAATCTTTGTTCTTTTTTTCTTCCATTATTATCCAGGTTGAGAGTGTTTTGTTCTTTGTCATAGAGGGTGTCCTTAAGCCTGATTCTTCTGAACATTTTTTCCAAGTCTGAGTATAATTGGATGTGATCTAGTTTTGTGCTTGGGCAAAATGTTAGCCCCCTGTGCAAGACTGCTTTCTCAGATATTGACAGGTGATAATTAGAAAGGTTAACATTCTCAGAATTGTCAATCCATTGATCATGGTGGCTAGCAGAGACAGTTTGGTTTGGGACATTAGATTCGTTTTTAATGGTGCAATCTTTCATTTGGGATTTCTTTGTGCTGTGTGAGGCCTGACAGTTTCTTTTTTTGTTTCTTCCTGATGAGACTCTGTTGTTCCTTCCTGTAGAAATATTTAATTCCTGTTTCCGTTGCTATGACTGTGATCCGCTGAAGATCCTGGAATAATGATGGCTTATGGCAGTGTATTTTCTGTTGTTTGCCATATAGCTGATTAATTACATTGTTTTGTATCTTCTCACTGGTCCACCTGCAGCGGTTCAGAGCAAATAGTGAGTTGTGGGTAGTTGAAAATGGAGTCCATTCAGGATGAGATTTAATTTCTTACAACACGTAAGAAAAAATGTGTTGCTGTTGATCTGTTACTTTTCTAATCAGTTTGATCATTATGTTATTATGTTAGTCCAATAAAAAGGTATTATTGCATACTGCACTAATCTGATATTTTGGCATTATATAATATGTTTGCATGTGATTGAGTTCCACACAAAAGGTTGCTATTAAAACTAAAATCAGTTGGCTTAAAGCGGTTTAAAAATGTTCTTGAAGTGGAACATCACATGATGGTGTTTGCAGATGACACTTAGCTAGGTACGATAATACAGTCTGTATACGCTATTACTTCTCTACAGATGGAGTTGGTTATATTGTGGAAAGGCCAGGAAAGTGTCAGGTGAGATTCAATACAGATAAATGAAAAGCCGCACACTGCATTCTTGATTAAGGAATCCACATGCCACTTATACATTAAATGGGGTTGAGTTATGGATAACATCAAATGAAAATACTTTGGAGCAATTGCAGTTAAACTAGACAAGAGTATCATTGCAAAAGGATAGTGATGTGATATCTTGTATAAAAGGGATATTGATGCACCTGATTCACCTCTTTATAAATCAATTGACCCCATCTTGAATATGCAATGAATTTTAGGCACAAGTTTTAAAGAAGGGTAGTGCAGAACTATAACAATTGGAGAATCGAGCTACAAAATAAATAAGTTGGATGAAAAATATTAGCTACAGAAAAACTGCATTTATTTTCTTTAGGAAAAAAAAAGGACTCTCAGATAGGATTTGATAGCACTGTGCAAATATATAAAGGGTCAGTACAAAGCATACTAACCTGTTTTTAGCCGGAATATAGAACAATCAAGAGGTCACCCATTGAGACTGAAATAAGAATATGGTTCTTTACAGTAAGTACAATAAAGATGTGAAATTCTCTACTCAAAGAGATTATCTTATGAGATTCTACAGATGTTTTTTTTTTGTTTTTTGTTTTTTTTTTTAAAGCCCTGGATGCTTTTGTGAAATAAGAACAGAATATCCAAGGATATAATTAATATGTATGAATAGGTTATTGAACCAAGAAAAATGTTGATTGCCATTATTGAGTTAAGAAGGAATTTCTCCCCTTTTTTTGGTATAATTGGAAAGCGCTTCATATTGTTTTGGGTTTTTTTTGGTTTCTTTTGGATGAACATTTAATATGTGTTTTAAAGGTTGAACGTGATAGACTTGAGTCTTCTTTAATCCCATATTGCTATGTAACTTTTTTTTATTCTCATGTATTTAGAATGATCTCTTAGTAATTATACAATATTGTGTTCAGTCTCTGGAGGGTCAGGTCATTAGATATTCAATGTCAAGTTAAGATCAGAAACAGTGTTTCTGTAATCAATGTCACCGTAGATAGATCGTGATGTTCAATAAAGAACAGTTTGCTCAAAATAAATCTGTATAGAATTATCTTCTTTTTTTTTTTTTTTTTTTACAGTTTATGCAAAAAATAATGTTTTACACAGTTTGTCTAGTGAGTTCATCAAGTATTTTAAAAATTGTACATTTCACAGAGAGAAGAGAGGTGCGATGTTTTGAAAGGTGAATTATGTATGCAAATGCATGCATGATTTATGTAAAAATATGCAACCATATTAACTGTTTGATCCTAACCCTTACTTAACTAGGTTAAATATCTATGTGGTATACATTGGATGGAATGACATTATGATATTGTGCTATTATTTCTCCTTGGAGTTTTTATTACTAAAATATGTTAATAGGGATAGGAAATTTAACAAAGGTCAAACCAAAGCATACCATAATACTTTTTCTATTTAAGGAAATTTTAATTAAGAAGAAGGTAGTGGTACTTGACTGGATCATGCTTTGTATTTGCTGCGTTTGTATACTTGATATAGTTATGTAATTCTAAGACTATGCACCTACATTAAAAAAAAAGAAAAATCACAGATTTATATACTGGTAGGCTACAATAGTATTTTTGGCATGACCCATGGTGCACATTGCAATAGGGCTTAAAAATCGTAAAATGTCATTCTAAGGATCACCACAAAAGAGCATATTATAGTGATTATAGTGAAAGAAATCTTTTTATAGTGCGAGTAATCTTTTTCGATGCTCTATCACTGTTTTCTGTCAAAACATTTTTGGACATTTCATAAACAATGGGGCTTTCATGGCACTAAGCTAGAGTTCTCCAAACTCTCCCCTCCCTCCAGATCTTGCTGAACCACATATGATTATTTGAATGAAATAGGTAGCCAGAGAATCATGGGAGTTGTAGTTCAGGAAAACCTAGAGGGAGATAATGCTTATATTTCAGTAAAAATTATTGGACTGGAAATGGGTCAAAGCAACAAATGACTCCTTTCACCTTAACCACTACGATAAGAGTTCTCCTATAATAAGAAGCTCTGGAAATGTTAAAACTGAGGACAACAGTAGTATGTCATAGATGCCAAAGTCATATTGCATATAAAAGGAAATGCTACATCGTGGAAGAAAAATATCAACTAATATTTAAAAAGGTATGTAAGATTACAGATGGGGGTAGAAAGAGAAAAATACATAAATAAAAGGAAATAAAAAATTTGCTAAAGTTAAAGATATCATGTCTGAAAAATGAAAATGATGACATACATGTGATAACTAGAGGTGTCCCGAATAGTTCGCTGGCGAATAGTTCCTGGCGAACATAGCTTGTTCGCGTTCGCCACAGATGGCGAACATATGCGATGTTCGGTCCGCCCCCTATTCGTCATCATTGAGTAAACTTTGACCCTGTACCTCACAGTCATCAGACACATTCCATCCAATCAGCAGCAGACCCTCCCTCCCAGAAGTGTGTTATATTTGAGCATACTAAGCTGAACGTGCGTATATCATGGCTAGTTGCACTGAGTATATAGCAGTACATTGTTGTGAAAGATGGCTGTCATGTTTAGGGTGTAGCTGGCGAAACAACATGCCAGTGAGGCGCTTGATTTGCGACAGCCCGACACGTTGGAATTCAAAACTCCTAATGTTTGACCGCCTGCTCCAACAAGAAAAAGCCGTTAACGACTATTTGTATGACCGGGGTACTAGGACAGCCTCTGCGGAGCTGGGAATTTTTTTGCCACGTTACTGGACGCTCATGCGCAATGCCTGTAGGCTCATGCGTCCTTTTGAGGAGGTGACAAACCTAGTCAGTCGCACTGAAGGCACCATCAGCGACATCATACCATTTGTTTTCTTCCTGGAGCGTGCCCTGCGAAGAGTGCTAGATCAGGTCGTAGATGAGCGTGAAGAGTTGTGGTCACCATCACCACCAGAAACAGACTTATCAGCATCACTTGCAGGACCTGCGGCAACGCTGGAAGAGGATTGTGAGGAAGAGGAGTCAGAGGAGGAATGTGGCTTTGAGGAGGAGGAGGAAGACCAACCACAACAGGCATCCCAGAGTGCTCATTGTCACCTATCTGGTACCCGTGGTGTTGTATGGGGCTGGGGGGAAGAACATACCTTCAGTGAGATCACTGAGGACGAGGAACGGGACATGAGTAGCTCAGCATCCAACCTTGTGCAAATGGGGTCTTTCATGCTGTCGTGCCTGTTGAGGGACCCTCGTATAAAAAGGCTGAAGAAGAACGACCTGTACTGGGTGTCCACGCTACTAGACCCCCGGTATAAGCAGAAAGTGCCTGAAATGTTACCGAATTACTGCAAGTCGGAAAGGATGCAGCAGTTCCAAAATCAATTAAAAAGTATGCTTTACACAGCGTATAAGGGTGATGTCACAGCACAATGGGAATCTAACAGGGGAAGAGGTGAAAGTAATCCTCCTCCTCCCACGACCACGCCGGCAAGGACAGGACGCTTTACAGACGTGTTGTTGATGGAGGATATGCGGAGCTTTTTAAGTCCTACGCATCGCCACAGCCCTTCTGAGGAGCGATGAACCCCTTGACTACTGTGTGTGCAGGCTTGACCTGTGGCCTGAGCTATCCCAATTTGCGATAGAACTTCTGGCCTGCCCCGCTTCAAGTGTCCTGTCAGAAAGGACCTTCAGTGCAGCAGGAGGTATTGTCACTAAGAAGAGAAGTTGCCTAGGTCAAAAAGTCTAGATTACCTCACCTTTATTAAGATGGATGAGGGATGGATCTGGAAGGGACTGACAGTGGGCGATACATTCGACTAAAAAAGGCCTGATGAGGGGGACGTAACAGGGATTAAACTGATAAGAATAGTACTACTTAACACACCACTCCTATCTGGTGGCACATTAGATTGCACGCGCAGTGCCCCAAATTTGAAGTAGGAGGACCGACCAAGCATCTTTTTCCATCTCCCGGTTCCTAAAATCGATGCCATATACACGTCCCCTGATAGGGGACGTAACAAGGATTAAACTGATAAGAATAGTACTACTTAACACACCACTCCTATCTGGTGGCACATTAGATTACACGCGCAGTGCCCCAAATTTGAAGTAGGAGGACCAACCAAGCATCTTTTTCCATCTCCCGGTTCCTAAAATCGATGCCATATACACGTCCCCTGATAGGGGACGTAACAGGGATTAAACTGATAAGAATAGTACTACTTAACACACCACTCCTATCTGGTGGCACATTAGATTGCACGCACAGTGCCCAAATTTGAAGTAGGAGGACCGACCAAGCATCTTTTTCGATCTCCCGGTTCCTAAAATGTATGCCATATACACGTCCCCTGATAGGGGACGTAACAGGGATTAAACTGATAGGAATAGTACTACTTAACACACCTTATAATAATGCAGATAGAGGCAATGCAGAGAGAGGAGTCTGAAGAAGAGGAGTCAGAGGAGCAAGGTGGCTTTGAGGAGGTGGAAGACCAAACACAGCAGGCGTCCCAGGGGGCTTGTTGTCACCTTTCGGGGACAATTGGTGTTGTACGTGGCTGGGTGGAGGAAGAGACCTTCAATGACATCAGTGAGGACAAGGAACGGGACATGGCTAGCTTGGTATCCAACCTTGTGCAAATGGGGAGTTTGCGGTTGTGCAAATGGACTGTTTGCGGTGCGTTAAACGGGGAGTTTGGTCTGTCACTCTGAAGCGGGCGTAACCCTTACACTACCTGATCGATATAACATCATACCTGATGTTTTAAAGCACGTTATTCCAAACAATTTAGGAATGTTAGGTGATTTATGCCCTTTATGGATTAAAACCAGACTCTGCATTAACTATGTAATTTTCCAAGGGAGTTTTTCCATGGATCCCCCTCCGGCATGCCACAGTCCAGGTGTTAGTCCCCTTGAAACAACTTTTCCATCACTATTGTGGCCAGAAAGAGTCCCTGTGGGTTTTAAAATTCACCTGCCTATTGAAGTCTATGGCGGGTCGCCCGTTCGCGAACATTTGCGGAAATTCGCATTCGCCATTCCCGAACGGAAAATGTTATGTTCGCGACATCTCTAGTGATAACTAAAAGAAAAAAATATATTTCTTCAATAATAAGTCAGAAAATGTATTTCCATATTGAGAATGTGTTTAACTAGTACCTAGTATCATCTCTTTATCTACTGGCGGGCTCCTTTTGCAAATGAAAATTATAAAGTTAAGCTTCTCATTCAGTGACATCCGGTATATTCTACTGTACAATGAATGAAAAATGTAACACAATGATACATATATTGTTTTTGGTTTTGGTTTGCCACTATGCAATAAATAGATTCAGCAATGGCACCACACTGAAAAAAAATGCACAAAAACTGCAAATATTGGCAAACAACATTGCACGTCGCTAGGAATCATGGGAGTTGAATTAAAGACAGAAATCCACCACTTTATGTCCCCTTAAACTTAAACATCTGTAAGTCCCGATAATCCTACCTCACATCTAAACCTTTGCACCAACTCTTAACTTACCTTAGCTGTGTCCTTTTGAATAAGTTTAACTTTAGCAGCTGTTGAATTCTTAATTTACCCTAACAACAACATTACCATAGTGTACCTCAGCATTTAAAAAATGCTTGTTTGAAGCCAATGTTTAAATGCACATAAAAACACAATTTTCTGTGATTGTCCTTTATAAATACATGTTGATTAAGCAGTCCATTGCCATTGTTCTTCAATACTTTGGGCACACCTCTAGCACTCAATGAGTTAAAACTCAGCCATAAGAAAACTGTAAGACAGGATAATAAAATCAATATTGTAAAAGATAACTTGTGATAGGGGTATAATAAGTCCACTGATAGGATTCAATAACAGCAGTGCATTTGTGACATGTAACATTCTCATTATTGATTGGATCATCTTGTGTTATCCTCCCAGTGGTGAGTACACTGTAAAGGCAAATACTTTAACTATGATACTGGCTGTCAGCATAACATCGCATCCCAGGGGACTCCATCAACTAATTAACATTAAAATATCACAGTTTGTATTATTTTCCAAATTCTGTCAAATGTACAACATGAATAATAATATATGCCATTGGTTTACAGAAAAGTGTGATCTTCTATTTTGAAACATGCAGAAATTATGTGAATGATGTTTTACAGCAATAAATATTCATGATAGTTATGCTGCAAATGTATACAACAGAAATCACCTTTTTGAGACAATTTACTTTATTATAAAATTGCTATATTTCCATGATCAAGTACACATGTGGCCCTGTATGGCACAAACATACATTAATCTGTCCATATTACCGGTACCATACAGAGGAATTAAAACTGCAAAATGGGGCAAGGTTTATAAATGGGAAGCTCTAAGCACAGAGGAAGACAGAGAGAATGCAGTTAAAGAAACTTGCAAAAACACCTAGAATACAGTGTTGATCAAAGTCAAGATGATCTAAGACTCCAACTAGTATTACAAATGTCTTTAGTCTACCAGAGGATTACAATAACAAAACAGGTTTAGGAACAGAAGAAAAGGGGAAAGAAAAGGAGAGAAACAAAATTAAGAAAAAATAATAGTGTCATATGCTTTAGACCAAGATCATGCTTGACCAGATAGGTCTGCGTAACAATCCAACCAGGGATCCCATATATTTGGAAAACGAGTAGAATATTTTCTCTCTATATTCAGGATGTACATTTATATAATACTGAGTAAAAAGAGAGAACTTGCAATGCTCGAGAAAACAGCAATACATATGTTAAAGATCAATTTATTTGCATGTTTTGTGTTTTATATCTTGCCTATAGCATTCACTTGATAGTTTTGTTTCGGTACTGCTGTCCAAGGTGAGGATAAGGCAGTCGCATTCTTATAGAACTATCATTACAAAAAGCTGGTATTAGCATTATTTTGCTGCCTCCATGAATGAAAGGGTTAACACCACTAGCTCCATAAAGCGCTCCAATATGCCAGTATAATTAAAACATATTTATTTAATTTATGTTGGTACTTTCATTATATTATTTATTTAATTCAAAGCATGGTAGGTATTCATTTATGATTAATTTAACTATTTATTTTTTGGCTTATAAGCATTATAATATGGCATTTTTCTGTAGATTTGTGTGCAAAAAAGCGGGTGAAGTTATTTTTTGAGTTTGTCTCCTATCTAATCTCTTCAGAGTGAACTCAGTTGAAGTTTATTGGTAAATGTGCAAATTTTATATAGGTTTCACGTATGAGACTTATTGATTAAAAAAAAAGACACTGGATGGTACTGAATTAGATATGCTCTTTTAGCTGATATAACATAATTTGAATGAGATTGAGCTTAGGTAAAAATGAGGATTGCAAAATTGATTTAAATTCAGTTATTTTAACCAAATTTGGCTGATCTACACTACATTTGGGTTTCTTTTTAATACACTCGCTGGTACAAATATATTCAGGGCCAATACAAACCATTGTGTGGAAATCTATTCACAGACCGGACTTTACATAGGACACGAGTGCTTGCGTTTAGACTGGAAGAAATACGATTTTGTCTAAGGCAAAGGAAAGATTTTTTTTACTGTAAGAACAATAAGGATGTGGAATTATCTGCCTGAAGAAGTGGTTTTATCAGAGTCCATACAGATGTTCAAACAGCTACTAGATGCATACTTGCAAAAACAGAATATTCAAGGATATAATCTTTCAATCTAGGGTAATAACTGCTTGATCCAAGGATAAATCTGACTGCCATTCTGGGGTCAAGAAGGATTTTTTTCCCTAGCTTGTTGCAATATTGGAAGTGCTTCAAACTGTTTTTTGTTTGTTTTTTTGCCTTCTTTTGAATCAAAAGCAAAAAACAAATGTGAGGAAGGCTAAACTTGATGGACCAAGTCTCTTTCCAGCTATGTAACTATGTAACGAAATAAAGGGAAAAATGGCCTGTATTTAATATTTTTTGGATAAGCTTTTCAAATGATTTAATAGACACGTTTTAAATTATTTACTTAAATGAGTACTTTGAAAAACATTTTAATCTTTTTATATTTTTTTATATTGATATATTTTATATGTAATATATTTTTTTATATTTTAATAATTATTTTAAATATTTTTAAAGTTTATTTGACAAATGTATCCAAAAATACTTAATCAAGGCCTATGTTTGGTAACTACTATTTTTGGAGCAAATTATGTCGTTTAAATCTATGGAAATATTAAAGGTGCAATTATACACTGAACCAAAAGTACTATCTGGAATATTGCAAAACTGTGAACATTTACAAATTATGCACTTTTGATTTTTTTTCTTCCTCATAATATTTTGTCTTCACAGTTTTCACATGTGCATTATATCATAATTGTGTTGAAAAATATGTACATATGTTAACTATAGAATAAATCTATTTATAACATTTTATTATAATAATTTGTTTCTACAACATTGTGCATGCTTCAAATGTCTCATAATGATCAAGTCAATAAAAAGTATGTTTAAAATATTTGAAAATGATCCCGTTTTGTGAATGTAAAGGCTGACACTTAATTTTGTTATACTATTACAAGGGGTACACTCTTTTTTATGTGACAGTATTACAGCTGGTTTATAGAATAATGTAATTATATAGTTATATTGTCATGTAAAGGGTATATGCTCCAGTAAAAAAATATTTCATGTAGTAGCTCTCCCTCTTGTGACAATATTAGGAATAACATTTTACTTCAAATATAAAGCTAAAAGATAATCTGTCAATTCATTTTGTAATACCCAAACAGAGGTGATTGTTTCTGCAGAAATATAAATAAATGCATACTGTAGATGTGATGAAGCTGTGGTTGGTAAATTACTTCTTCATTGACTCTCCATATATCTCTGTGGCATACCTACAGGGCAGATGACCTTAGCCATTTTAGCTCACCAACTGCTGTGTGGCCTTAGGTTGCCTAATACTGCTACGGTGTCTCTCGACATTCAATTGCCTGGGGATAGGATCGCTGAAAAGCTCCAGTTTGTTGGCTGATTTCCATTTAGGAAGCTGCACCTTTAAGTAAAGTTACATTAGAACCAATACTAAAAAAAACTTCAAGAAAACTACAGTTAATTATCGTAAAATATATTCTGACACATGCTCAAAATATATTCATTTACACATAAATTAGATACAGATGAAATAGAAAAACAAAGACAATGAGGAACAGCAAGGTTACAAATGAAGTGGCATCACAGACTTATATATCAACTTTTTTGCTGACAATGGAGGTAAAGCATCTCAAACCCCATAGCTGGCTATGATCGTTATTACCTCTTTAGAAAAGGCGAACACATAGGACCCCTAAAGCAATGTAGTACCACCCAGTCCTAACCTTCCCCACGCCTTGTAGGGACCCAATAGGTCTAGCTTGTTGGCCTTCTTTTCAATGCATGCCTGATTTATTTTGACCAAGTTTAAACGTTTAAACCACATGAAGTGTGGGGTACTAACCACATTTGAATATCCTACTTGAACCTATGTAGCATCAGTGCAACATTTAGTTTACTTCCAAAATACTTCAAGTGTTCTTACATGAACAAAAGGGAAACTACACTTGCAGGAACTGCACCTTATTTTCCCTTATTAATATGTCCAGGACTAGCACAATTTGAGTTTGAAATTACTAACCGTGCTATAGCTACATACAATGATGTTTGGCAGAGAGATCCTTACCTGTTTCACATGATACAACAATAATAATATAATTTGCTATCTTATTTAGGAAGGAAAAAAGAGAATACAAAAAACTGTCTGGTGGACATTTAGTGGTCATCTTATGCAGTTTCATACTCTTGCATTCTATATGGTGTTGGGTGTTTACATGTGACACACAAGGAATCCACCACTTGTACTCTGTGGAAGGAATGGATCCAAAGTCCAAAAAGGACATTGCATGCAAATGTGCAGAAGATAACTACAACAACATATGAGACCCCACTAGATCTTATGAGACTACTGCTAAGAGATATCTTCCTATGTTTGAGATTTAGTTAACCCTTTTCTTTGTCACTTTTTTTGCCGCAAACTTTCTTTTGTCTCATTGATGGATGCTGGCTAATACATATTTGAAACCGAAACTGTATATACAATGCTATGGAATTATACCAGTTAGACAACACTACATTACCTAGCCAGTTTGCTTTCCCCAAGTTACTCTGTTATCATCTTGAACATATTCATTTTCTGTCACCGCTATATACATTGTCATATTACTATGTTCCCATGGGTGTCACCAAAAAAAAGTGTTGCTCTATGTGAAGTCATTATGGTGAATTTGAATGACATTAGTTACATTTATGTTCCTGACCTTTCTTACTGTACTTCATCGATGTAATGCCAAAGCTTGCATGTCTGAAATGTTTGTCATGAGTAACGTGATTTGGAGAAGCCGAATTGAAAGCTTGAAGGAAGAAAGAACATAAATGTGGACCAAATATTTTCTAATAACTCACATTGCATGCATCAGGGCATTTGTCTTTTGAATGAAATTTAATTGCACAAAAGAACTTACCTTGGGTAATTGATTCATCCAGACTACTTAGAAGAGACCAGAGTAAAATCGATTAAATAGATTTTTGAGATATCTCTGGACAGCCTCTGTCCTATTAGTCATATGTTGTGAGTAAAACAAGCAAACAAAGACTGATAAACAGCACCTCAATAAGTGGAGAGCACTGTAATCCCCTGCACATAGTTATGCATATAAATATACATACAGTGAGGGGAAAAAGTATTTGATCCCCTGCTGATTTTGAACGTTTGCCCACTGACAGAGAAATGATCAGTCTATAATTTTAATGGTAGGTGTATTTTAACAGTGAGAGACAGAATAACAAAGAAAATCCAGAAAAACGCAAGTCAAAAAAGTTATAAATTGATTTGCATGTCAATGAGTGAAATAAGTATTTGACCCCCTTCGACTTAGAACTTGGTGGCAAAACCCTTTTTGGCAATCACAGAGGTCAGTCGTTTCTTCTAGTTGGCCACCAGATTTGCACACATCTTAGGAGGGATTTTGTCCCACACCTCTTTGCAGATCCTTTCCAAGTCATTAAGGTTTCGAGGCTGACGTTTGGCAACTCGAACCTTCAGCTCCCTCCACAGATTTTTTTTATGGGAATAAGGTCTAGAGACTGGCTAAGCCACTCCAGAATCTTAATGTGCTTCTTCCTGAGCCACTCCTTTGTTGCCTTGGCTGTATGTTTTGGGTCATTGTCACGCTGGAATATCCATCCACAACCCATTTTAAATGCCCTTGCTGAGGGAAGGAGGTTCTCGCCCAAGATGTGATGGTACATGGCCCGTCCATTGACCCTTTGATGCAGTGCAGTTGTCCTGTCCCCTTAGCAGAAAATAAAACCAAAGCATAATGTTTCCACCTCCATGTTTGACAGTGGGGATGGTGTTCTTGGTGTCATAGGCAGCATTCCTCTTCCTCCAAACACGGCGAGTTGAGTTGATGCCAAAGAGCTTGATTTTGGTCTCATCTGACCACAACACTTTCACCCAGTTCTCCTCTGAATCATTCAGATGTTCATTGACAAAATTCAGACAGGCCTGTACATGTGCTTTCTGGAGCAGGGGGACCTTGCAGGCGCTGCAGGATTTCAGTCCTTCACGGCGTAGTGTGTTACCAATTGTTTTCTTGGTGACTATGGTATCAGCTGCCTTGAGATCATTAACAAGATCCAACCATACAGTTCTGGGCTGATTTCTCACAGTTCTCATGATCATTGAAACTCCACAAGGTGAGATCTTGCATGGAGCACCGGAGCAAGGGAGACTGCGATTTATTTTGTGTTTCTTCCATTCGCACCAACTGTTGTCACCTTCTCACCAAGCTGCTTGGCGATCATCTTGGAGCCCATTCCATTCTTGTGTAGGTCCAAAATCTTGTCCCTGACATCCTTGGACATCTCTTTGGTCTTGGCCATGGTGGAGAGTTTGGAATCTGATTGATTGCTTCTGTGGACAGGTGTCTTTTAGACAGGTAACGAGCTGAGATTAGGAGCACTTCCTTTAAGAGATTGCTCCTAATATCAGCTCATTACCTATATAGAAGTCACCTGGGAGCCAGACATCTTGCTGATTGATAGGGGATCAAATACTTATTTCACTCATTGACGTGCAAATCATTTTAAAACTATTTTGTCATGCTTTTTTCTGGATTATTATTTTTTTTTATTCTGTCTCTCACTGTCAAAATACACCTACCCTTAACATTCTAGATGGATTATTTCTTTGTCAGTGGGCAAATGTTCCAAATTAGCAGCGGATCAAATACTTTTTTCCCTCACTGTATACCAAAAACGCATTCACACTTTCTAGGGCTACTGAAAGCTCAAGGGTTATCATCATGAACCGCACAATCCCCATCTCACCAACACCAAATGTCTTCCACATTATTATACAGCAATTTATGTGAATACAAAGAAAATGGACAAATGGCACAGTGTATATTATTGTAAATAGTATATTAAGTAAAATAAGGTATCCTGCTTACAAAATCCAGAGCATGGACCTACTCTGGGTATGGAGATCTTTGGTGGTCTGTTAACTACCAAAGATACAATGGAAGCCATATACAATTAGTGGAGACAATATAAATTTAAAATGAAGCAAAATTGTATTAATACAAAATAAAAACAATGAAAATACTAATGGAGTACAAATAAAAATGAATCTACACTTAGAGGGACAATATAGTCACCAGAACAACAACAGCTTAATGTAGTTGTTCTGATGAGTATAGTAAGTCCCTATAGTTGTTTTCATGTAAACACTGCCTTTTCATAGAAAATGCATGTTTATATTGCAAAATGTATCAAACTTAACTGTGTGGTGAGACACCCCAGGCAAACGTGGAGTGCTGTAGGCAGTGGCGTACACACAATCCATGGGGCCCCGGGGCAAAACTGATCCGTGGCCCCCCCCTCCCCTCTCTCCCCCGATTCGTGCTCCCCTCTCTCCCCCGATCCGTGCCCCCCATCCCCCTGACACATACATACATACAGACACACACACAAACATACACACAGACAGACACACACACACACATACATCCCTCGACAGACACATACATACAGACATACACACATATATACACACAGACACATACATACAGAGACACAGACACACACACATACATAGACACACACACATACATAGACACAGACACATACATACGGGGCCCCATGGATTGTGTGTATGCCACTGCATACATAGACACACACACACATACAGAGACACACATGTACATACAGAGACACAAACACATACATACAGAGACACACACACATACAGAGAGACACAGACACACATACAGAGATACACAGACACACCTACAGACAGACACACATACAGAGGCACAGACACACACACACATACAGAGACACAGACACACACAGAGACACAGAAAAACACACATACAGAGACACAGACACATACAGAGACACACATACATATACAGAGACACAGACACACACACATACAGAGACACAGACAGACACACATACATACAGAGACATACACAAAATGTTTCCTACCTTGTTACTTTCTTGGGGTCCAGTGGGGGCTCAGCCTGATGGGAGTCAGAGTTCCCACTCTGACTCCCTCCTCCTCCTTCCTCCCGCGCAGGCTCTGATAGCTGGGAGGAGTGACGTGCAGTCACTTCCTCCCAGCTCTGATGTAATCACAGGGTGCTTTAAGAGCGCGACCGGGCCCCCTTACAATCCATATCCATCGGGTGGCCCTGACAGCATGGGCCACCCAATGGACCCCTCCATATGCGGCCCCGGCGGTTTGTTGCACGGGCCGGGGCCGCAAAATGTGGCAGCGGGCCTGGTACCCGGTCGCAGGGGTCCACAGGGTGGCCAGGCCGGGCCCCCTGGAGTGCCGGGCCCGGTTGCAGCTGCAACCCCTGCGACCACGGTATGTACGCCGCTGGATGTAGGCTAAGAAACACTTACCCTAAAGTAACAAGGGCTGTGTAGCCTAAAAATGTAAACACACATATAGTGCAATATTGCCAATAGTGCTTTAATTGAATTCAATCATATTTAACAGAGTCTAAAAAGGTGTTAGTTCATCCTTCTCAAACATGGATCAGGTAGACCAGAAGTGACGTGGCGCAATTGAGATTAAGTTCACCTGAAAAGGATGACATCATCAGAGATAAAACTGTTTGGACGCAAGGCAAAATAACAGACCAATGAGATCTCCCATTTGGGTTTTAAATAGGAAGCTGGACAGATGGATTATTGCACTGTTTGAGAAAGCTGATGTTCGGGGAAATGCGTTTTGGAGCAGACTGCTGGAGGATTTTTCATTTTAATTTATTTCAATATATGTTAAAGTGTTTGTTTTTTTATATATAATTTAATAAATAGTAATATTTTAGACCCTACATGTGGACTCAATCTGCTATATTGGTTCAGCTTTTTAAAGTAGGGTTTGTGTCCATACACTTAGAGGCAAGTACTATAGGCTCTAGGAAAGGTGAGCAGTTTACAATACTCTTTATTCTTGCACTATATTGAACTAGCTAGCATATTGCACTATGAGTTTCTCTCCATTTTTATCTTCACAAAGTTTGGCAAGACACAGCTGAAGAGGGGCAGTGTCAGAGCCTATCCTTGTTAGGCGATGTTCAATGTGAGTGAATTCAATTAAAGCACTATTTTCACCAAACTATTGGCAATATTGCATTATATGTGTATTTACTTTTTTAGGCTATAGAGCTATTTGTACATGTTTCTTTTGACTGGGGTGGGTCTATACACCATACAGTTACGTTTTATAAATTATACAAGGTTGTGTAAAGGTGAGAGAAATTTGCACATAGGTGGTAGCAGCTTTTAAATGTTTTTCTTTACACTTTTAAGTGCCTGTTGCACAAATATGCACTTTTGTTATGTTTACATTGCAGCCTAGGAACACCTTTAGTGACCACTCCTCAGACGGCCACTAGAGATGCTTCCTGGGTCAGTGATGCACAGTGTGCAGCACTGCTGTTCAGCATCTCCAGCTGAGATAATCAATTCTGTTTATGTCAGCCGAGGAGGCAGATTGGGGGCACGGCTAGCGCATCGAAATCGAGGCATCGCTGCAATACCGTTAGAGTACAGGTAAATAAAGGGTTAAAAAGCCTTTTTGCCCTAGTTAGGTCTTTCTACGTCTGCAGGGGTTAAAAGCTTCATTTTTAAATCATGCTTATGTCCGCAGTTTCTGCAACTGCTTCTGAAATGTTTCTTTTGCATTAACCTTGGAGATAAAACCCTCAAGTAAAGCGTTTGTCCTTTGTATTAACTAACAGCATACGTAATGTTCTGCACTGAAACTGTGTTGATTGGTTGACTGTGTCTTCTGTCGTACACACCGCTAAGAAAACAGTTTTTATATATACTCTGTACCCGCATTAAAAAGCACTATGTTTCTGGAACTTCATAATGACTGTTGTACATTAATTGTTCTCTGCAGTGAACATACATAAAGAGATTAAGGAAAGCAGGATGTGTTAACTGCGTAAATCCATAACAGTTTAAGGGTTTCCAAACACTGTATACATTTTGCAGCCTAACACTGATGTGTTAGTTTCATTTCTTTAACATCTGAAAATTTAAAGCAAACCCTGATGTCGTTTGTTTCACTTCCCATTATCAATTTTAAATTGTAAACTCACAGACCTGTAGCTCTACTCTTTACAACTATAGAAGTGTTAAAAATGTCATATTTCATGCTTACAGGCAGGGCTTTTGTTTTATTTTGTGCTATTTGTTCTTACTATGAATTACATTTTGGTAAAATGTTGAGGAAATGGTGTCCCTTTTATAAATAAAACAATAATACAACTAAGAATAGTAATAATAATAATAAAAGTAGCAAATCGAATGTTTGCAGTAATGTTAATAATAATAATAATAATAATAATGATAATATTAAAAATGATAATATCTGTAGGTGTTGTTACTTATCTTGTGTTTTGCATTTTACATTCTAGTATTTCGGCCATCTTGAGTTTTAGATTTTTTATTTTCTCAATCTATATGAATAGCAAATTATTGAGTGATGTCTCTATGTACTTTAATGTCAAGTGTCTGATTTAATTTCCTTCTTGCTCAAAATACGTTATTACAACATATGTTAAAATGTGTCTTGTTACCTTTAGGTTATCTTTGATGTTCCCCTTTAGGAAATCAGTTCTAACATGTAGGTGCTTACTTCCAGCTGCTACACAAAGTAATCCTTATAAGATTGTTCTTCACTACTTGCTCTTCAGTGAAGCAAATGCTTCATTACATCTTCTCTAAACATTATTTGAGTATCATTCTTGTCTTCTATTTGATGACATTTCCTTCTACAGTATATTTGACTTTAAAACTCTAACTGTTCCTATTGACTTTACATTAAGGTGGAAAAGTCCAACTTGTATATCTTCTGCTGATGTCTATTTCTATTTGTTGGCTTCTCCTTTAAATAAGTTAGCAATATAATTTCTGGATTATTTTTCAAAGATTCCTTGATTTATCTCAGAATATGATGATTGCTGGGCTTTTTGTTTCAGCAGTTGACCTTCTGACTGTTGTTAGCATTTCTTACTGATGTTTGTTAGTATTTAATTTACTCGCTTTAGTTTCTTGTTATTCATTCTCTTATCCAAATAAATTTTGGTTGTGGTTCTTTTGGTTTCTCATTGAACACGAGAAACCAAAACACTAGAGCTTGCAGCACTGTACACTGTTATTTGCTATAATTTATTGAACATTCATGTGAAAAATGTTGATGTTCTTTATCTAGAACCTGAATGTTTGGCACAATTGTTTATTGTTTGATGTGTTCCTTGCTCATCTATTCACCAAAATTGTCTGTGTTACAGAAAACACTTTACTGTAGAGAAGCATGGCTTCAGGTGTAAAGGAGGGTGCCAGTCAGTCATCTCTAAGATCACTCAGTGAAAGTCACTCCAAAATAGAATTAACTCTGAGCAATTCCACCAAATATTCAGCTGTGAGCCAACATCAGATAAACAATGCCAGCAGTTATTATATTGTGAAAGGTAAATAATATAGTCTAGAAGGCTTCATATAGGCTTGTTCTTGTACTACAAAACTGTATTCCCACTCCTTATTGGATAGTGAAACATCTAAGTGATCCCCTGTCCCAGGGTAGGCTGAATGTCTGTTTTGTATAACCATAAAATAGATTTAGGAGTATAATTTGCTATGCAAAAGTGTTCAATTTCTACAGATAAAGGACCAAAAGTCCATTATGATTCCAGAAGCACCCCCAGTGGCTGTCTGGCAGACAGCCACTGAGGGTAGACTTAGTGCTGCAATGTAAACATTGCAGTTCTCTGAAACTGCAATGTTTAATATTGCAGCACTAGGTGCAAACGGGACACAGCACCCAGACCACTTTAATGAGCTGAAGTGGTCTGGTGCCTACAGTGTCCCTATAAGCATAATTGTCATAGATTACTTGTGCTAGGTAATGCTGCCGAGGATGTCCTTTCGCCCAGCTACAGTAGAAGATAAAATCCCGTTTGAATGTGAAGCCATGTTGTCCTATGAAATTGTTGCTGATATATCCCAAGTCTAGGAAAAAATGACTTAGATCCATAAAATGAAGTTCTCATTTTAATTAATGGTATAGGTAGGTAGTAGAAGAAGGTCCATTTATGCAAAAAGGATTACTCTAAGCCCCATAATCACTACAGCTCGTGGTAATGGATACAGTGCCAGGAGTATTCTGGTGCCTTCCCGGGGTAAGTAGACAAATAATTTAAGAATGGTTTGACAACTTACCTGGGCCCTGTGTACATCGACATTATTAAACTTAGCCCTGCAGTGCTGTGGTTAAAGTGCTTTGAGTTTTCCTTATGTCTGAACTGATATTCAGTACAACTATATGCAAGTATTAGGTCCACGGTATTTAAGTAAACTTAAACTTAAATACCCATTACTTTGAAATTAAATTATAGCATCTGAAGAGTTTTTAACACTTTGTAGGTAACATGTATATTTAATATTTCAATCATATGAAAGTATGGCATGAAATACTGTAGAATTGCCATTGACAATCCGCTGCAGTTGCAAAATATGTGAAAAACCATGTTGTCAAGTAAACATTAGTGTAATTGCCAGGGAAGCTTGCAATCTAGGCAATTAGCCTAGCAAGACTAATTACTCCTTTGACATATGATGTCATAAATAAGATTTAATCATAAAAAATAACTTAACTTCAAAGCAGCTTCTCTGGTCTGTTTGCTTAATCAGGCAATACATATGCAGCCATTAAAACTCATTATACTACACAAGATGTAAATGCGTATTGCAGAAGCACATTTTTCATATCAATTGGAATGTTTTAATCATACAAATCATAGAAACTGACCTTATTAGAGGCTCAGATGCTAAAAACAAACATTAAAGTTTCCTCTGACATATTGCAAGTTGTGTGAGTATAATTTAAAATGACATTGACATTTGTTATAAGAAAAACAAGATTTGTTTGCAATAAAAATAAAAAAAAAACTTGGAAATGTTATATTCACTGCGGCACATCAATGTGTAACATAAAATAAGTCACAGGACTCTGCAGGGAAATGTAAGAAGGAACTGGATAGGGCATTGCAAGGCCACAGCTACTGGGAGCCAAGAGAAAAGAGAAATGACTCAGCTTTCTCACTAAAGAACTTAAGGAAAAAGTTTCACAGGGTTTGCAAACCCCGTTCTTTGAGCTTAGGGCCAGGTCACATAAGCACCTCTTTATATCCCAGTTGCTATGACATTTTGTATATCAGTGATGATTATGGCTGGATTTCCCATTAGGCAGAGTAGGAACCTACCTACAGGCGCGTGCCTGTTGGGGTCACCTACTCTGCTTGTTAAAAGTCCTCTCCCAACCAACTCCCTGGTGTCTGCTGCTTGCTGATTTTATTAAAGGACTTGGAGGCTCATATTGTGCTTATCTCTTTCTTTTATTCTTCAGCAGAAAAGAAAGGATATTTACTATTCAAAGAAAAATAAAACATTTACCCCAAAGGGGTTACCACAATAAAAACATGTAATCCAATGAAACTGTTCCTAGCACCATAATGTCCCATGTGACCTTAAGCCACTCTTCTTTTTTTGCTGCTGCTTCCTCAGATAAGTAAAATTTTGCATACCCTCTATATTAATTTTTGGATTATAAGATATTAACTGCATCTATTTGAGTGTTTGTTGTATCTTTTTACTGTCCCTTGTCAGTACTTCTGGGAACACTGTTTATTTTCCCTTCTTTTCATTGACAGTGTCCCTCCTCCCCTTCTCCACTCCACCTTACATTCCTGGTCGGTTTGTTTATATCCCGACTGTTTCTCACACTGCATCAGAATTCCGCCAGCTGCACCATGCCTGCCCCACCCTTGTGACCCCTCTCCAGTTGGGTACCGCTAATTTCGGTGTGAGGGTCGGCGCCGCTCGCACATGAACACATCGCAAGTGTGCACATAGCAAGTGCGCATCGCGGTGGCCATCTTGTGGTTGGCGGTTTTGCTGCACTTTACTGCGCGGCCAGTACTGCTCGCTTGGGGGTGAGAGTGAGCTGACTGATTGGCTGTGTTGCTGGGCAGCTTCACGGTGGTCCCTAGGAGCTATTCCTGAGGGAACACTCAATGAGCTTGCCTAATTTTAATTACACTGTGCCTTTTTAGCATATTTAGTCTATTCTGTCATATCAGAGTATATTTTTCTACTATTGTACTGGTTTTCCTTACCTACCTCTCTAGTGTTATCACTAAACACTGTGGGTATACCTCCCTGCTCTGTTTTCACAGATCTCTCCTTACTTTTTTTTCCCTACACTACTGTGTATGTATACCATGCAGGCTCAGAAGGTGTCAGAAGTCTCCCCTACCAGGTCTTCCATGGGTGGCCCTAAAGCCCCTGCACCTTTGGTGGTGACCAGACCACCTATGCAAACCATGCCGGATGAGGCGTCACAGGAGCAAATAAACTTTTATCCTCTCCTGGACACTACGATGGCAAAATAAGTGACACAAGCCATTTTTCCGGCTATCCTATGTCAGATAACATATCCCATTCTATCACACGGACCTTTATGTCCACCCAGAAGCCACCTTCTCTCCTTTCTCATAACCCCCCAGAGAGTAAGCCGATTGCTCCTAGTGGGCATAAATCCCATCACTTAGATGAGGATGCCTCAAAAACTTTTCAGACGGACAGCCCTGTCACAGATGATGTGGTTGCACCACAGCAAAGAGCCACCCACTGGGCAAAATTGTTGAGGAGTTAGAAGAGGGCAAAAGCCCTAATTGAATCTTCTGAAAGCGAGTCGGAACAGGAGGAGGCACTGAGTCCGATGATAAAGACTCTTACGATTCAGGTGCATTTTTTCCTAAACAAGTTTCCTTAACAGGGCCTGGGGTTGACCCAAAGGCCAGGGTGGATGATTCCACCCTCCTTAATCCTCAAGGCGAACCACTTTTTGACCCAGATAGTCTCCAACATCTGAGATCTTGCGAGTGGTATCCACTATATCATGTGGCAAAGTACTTTGCTGCGCGCATAAGGAAACCACTGGACAAGGTGGCACGGAACAAACTTAGTGTCACGACACTCCTTAGCTGATTTGCCCTCGTGCAGTACTCATACTCACCACTGTTTCTGTTTGGCACTGTTCCTGATTTCTTTTCATTAAGCACTTCACCTGGTCCTTGTTTAGCACCTATTTAGTTTGGGTTCTCCCCTCACTCCTTGCCAGATCATTGCCTTTTGTTTCCTGTTTCTCTGGTTTTCTGAGTTCTTGGCTCCTGGCTCCTGCATACTGTGAATTGGTCCTGTTTCCTGTTTCCTGTGTCCTGTGTCTTCCTGATCCTGCGTTATTGTGTCCTCCTGGTCCTTCGTTATTGTGTCCTCCGATCCTGTGTTCTGGTTCCGTGGTTCCGGCTTTACTACCAGTGATCCTGTCCCTGCAGACTTGTTCATTGATTTTCCTCTGGATCTTGATGTCACTATAGTTGTCTTGTGACTCTGGACCTGTGCCCTACCTGATAATTGTGGTAGCTGCACAATCCTACCCTTATACCAAAGGACTGTTTCAATATTTGTTGCCTGTACGATTAGTGCTAATTTTGATTTATTGTATATATTTTGTGTGTGTGTGTGTGTGTGTGTATATATATATATATATAGTTTTGCGTTTTCCTTTGGTTTCCTGTAAATATATTTATTTCTTGATTTATCCTATTTATTTGTGTCTTGGTATTTATTTCTCTGCTGAATGGTTCCCACATTTAAAGTGACAGTGCTGTTCCAGGGCAGCACCCCTTCATGTCATTACACTTAGGGCTGCAATATGGCTGCACCACATCGAATGTGGACCGTAAAATCACCCAATTGCTGGAATAAACAGGGTGGAAGGCCAAGAAAGGGCTAGATTTTTTGAAAATGAGGGAAAGCCAAAAGTCAAGGACACCAGAATCCAGGGAAGTCAAGCAAAGCCAAAGTCAATAACCAGAAATAAATGCTCAGGAACACACTCTCGGACAACCACTAAGGGAAACCACGACAGGATTTAAGATCCTGGGCCACAGCAAAAAGCCTCCAGTTAGGAGACAATTTTGTTAAGGAGTTAGGCTCCTATGTAGGGACATTCACGGCACTGGATAAGACGCAAGCCAATATGAAGAGGGTGTTCTCCCAGATATTATTTGGTGGGGCCTGCAGATATCGGCCGTTCCTCCTGAGGTTCATACCCGGTTTCTCTTGGCTCCATTCACTCCAGGTTTCAAGCACCTGAGTCCAAACCCACCTCACCATTCTTCCCGGTTCGAGACAGACCTTGGTAATCTCGTGGACCCAGAGGTTCTTCCTATGGCCAACGGCCTTATGGTAAGTCCAATTTCATACCAGTTTACTTCAATATCAGTGGGTGGCAGACTAAGCCATTTTGTCAATGCTTGTGCAGATTAACCTCAGATATTTGGGTCCTCCAAACTGTCCTGGGTTATTCCACAGATTTTGTTCAGTACCCTGTTCAGAAGTCTCTATCCAACCGCATCATGTTCTCAATACACGACAGGTGCCTGGTGACACAGGAAAGATAATCCTTAGCATCTCAGAAATTCATCCTCAAACTCCTGGTTTCCTGAGCAACCTCTTCTTAGTCCCCAAAAAAGGTGGAGGCGTTCTACCGGTCATCAATCTACGACCCCTGAACGAGTTTGTTGCATACCACCATTTCAAGATGGAAGTTATTCATTCTCTTCAGGACCTCCTTCTCCTGGGAGATTATATGGTAAAACTTGACCTGCAGGACGCGTACCTCACCATTCCGATAGCCGAAGATTGCCAGTAATTCCTGCAATTCCGATGGGAGCAGACCATGTGGTGATTCAAATGTCTTCCATACGGCCTCTCTTCTGCCCCATGGCGCTTTACAAAACTGCTGAGACCAGTGGTTGCTCTACTCCGAAGCAGGAGAGTTCGCCTCATAATATACTTGGACGATATCTTCTTAATAGCACAAGACCCTCACTTACTTCACAAACACCTGTCTTGGATGATGACCCTCCTGGGCAACTAGGTGTCCTGATCAGATTAGACTCCATGTGTGGAGCACTCCTACTGTATCCATCCAAGATCAAGTCCATAAAGAAAGAAATTTGTCGCACCTTAGCCCACCCTATCCTGAACTTGAGACAATAGGCAAGAACCATCAGTCTTCTCTCAGCATCGATTCAAGACATATTTTCCAGCCCACTACACTACTTTAACCATGGTTCCCTACACTCATGGAAATGTCCATGGATTTACCAAGACTACTTCCGGTTTTCTCCGACCTGATGGACCCCAATGGGAACTCGCATCCCCTTCTACTTCAGGGATATCTCAAACTACTGTCATGGCTCCTTCCCGGAGATTCTGTTTCATCCCAAATGTTCCAAGAGCAACTCTGGACCTCCTGGCAGGAGCTTGGGCACCGGGAACAAGGAAATCCTACCTCCATGCCTGGAACTTATGGAATGGTTGGTGCATGGATCCTATTTCTGCTCCTGTCAGTTATGTCTTGGGCTTCCTCACTTCACTTTTTGAACACGGACAGGCGTACCATACCTTAAACCTATATAGATCAGCCATCTCAGCGGGTCATCAGAGTTGGAACAGATTTCCATCAGGAAACATACCTTGGTATGTGGACTCCTTCGTGGCATCAGATTTGCATACCCACCATGTCCTAAATATTCTTCCTTATGGGACGTGGGTCTTGTTCTCAGATGTTTGGCCTCAGAATAAAGAACTCTCGCTTAAGCAGCTTACCTCAAAACTAGTTATGTTGTTTTGTCTCATTTCCTGTAAACGTGTCTCAGATGTTCATGCCCTGGACATATCGGCACGTTCCTTTACTCCAAATGGCCTTTGACATTTCAAGACGCACGAAGACATCTATTACCGCAGTCTTTTATCCAGCCTTTCCACATAGTATCAATCTATGCCCAGTGTCCTGTCTCAAGGAATATGAAGAGAGGACCTCTTCAGTACGCGACCCTACATACCCGGATTTGTTTCTAGCAAGCCGACGTCCACATCTATCTGTTTCTACAGTCACCTTATCTTGTTGGGTAAAATGGATCATGACATTGTCAGACATCGACAATTCTGCATACAGAGCACATTTTGTTAGAGGCACCATTTCACCTAAAGTCTTCTCCTTGGAATGCAGTTTAGAAGATCTCCTCCATGCTGCTGATTGGTCCTAGGAATCTACTTTTTAAGAGTTTTATTTTTGTCCATTGTCTCACTTGTCTACTATGGTGGTTGCACAGCTTTGAACTAGCATAATATGAGCGTCTGTGTCCTTTAATAAAATTACCAGATTTTACTAATTCCATTACCTAAAGTCATAATTTTATTAAGGACATGGAGGCGAGTATTATCCCACCTTATTACACCTTACCTAGAGTATATTTATGCTTTAATTTTCCTAATTCATTTGCAAACCGGTCAACATTGGCTTATACAGGGTCGAACAGATGCATATAAGTTCCCTAGTTGGAGTTTCAAGTGTTGATTTGTCCTGCAGGCGATGGTTTCTTCACACCAAGTTGGAAGTCCAGTTTTCGGTTATGCTAGGATATTCGTCGGCATCATTAAGAAAGAGAAGTGCCTTAAGATCACATGGGAAATTATTGTGCCAGGAACAGTCTCATTGGATAACATGTTTATGTTGTGGTGAACCCTTTGGGGTGCATGCTTTATTTTTCTTTGAATATTAAACTTCCTTTCTTTGCTGCTGAGGAATAAAAAGAAAGAGATAAGCATAATACTCACCTCCGTGTCCTTAATAAAATCATGACTTTACATCATGGAATTAGTTAAATCTGGTAATTAGAACAGAGGTTGTAGGACTCTGAGATCACTGTTTTCTGACTGAGGGGGTCTGATCTGAGCATGGCCCTGCTCCCTCAGCAGGGCCAGATAAACATAGGGGCTGATGGAGCTGCAGCTCCAGGTCCATGCCCATGAGATAGGACCATTGATTGGAAAAAAAATATATATATATATTTTTTTTTTTTTTTTTACACACTACTCTTAGGGTTTCCACCTGCTGGTATTTTACTGGCACAGTATTTGAGGCTGCCTGGCCGGTGCCGATATTGCAGTCATACTGTCAATACAAATTCTGGTATTTTTCTCAGTATAAACAGAGATTATGATGCAATACCAGCACTGGCCAGTAGGAGTTGCTGTGTGTGGAGAGAGGCAGGGATAGGAAGTTCCAGCATATCCCTACCTGCCTATCTCTACTCACTGATCCGCAGGGGAGCAGCTACAGCGACAGCCTACAGCTCAAGGAAGTGAGGGATGGGGGGGGGAGGCTGCAAGGAGACATGGGGGTACTGGGAGATATGGGAACACTAAGACACTAAGGGACATTGGGAGACATTATGACACAGACACTTGGGGACACAGAGATAATTGGGAGACATTATGACAGACACTTGGGGACACATAGATAATTGGGAACACTGGGAGACATGGGACACAGACACAATGGACACAGTGTCCCCATGTCTCTCAGTGTCCCTAGTGTCTCAGTGTTCCCATGTCTTCAAGTGTCCCCTAGTTTCCCAGTGTCCTTTAATCTCCCAGTGTCCACATGTGTCCCAGCCAGTGTCCCCAAGTGTTTCAGTGTCCCCATGTCTCCTAGTGTCTCAGTGTCCCTACTGTCTGTGTCCTCATGTCTCAAAGTGCTCCATATGTCTCAATGTCCCCATGTCTCCCTGCCAGTGTCCCTACTGTCTCAATGTCCCCATGTCTTCAAGTGCCCCCTAGTCTCCCAGTGTCCCAGCCAGTGTCCCTTGTCTCCCAGTGTCCCCTAGTTTCCCAGTGTCCAGGGAATACTGGGGGACACAGGGAAACACGGGGACATGGAGACACAAGAGGACACTGGGAGACATGGGGCATTGAGACACTGTGATACATAGGGACACTGTGATACATAGGGTCACTGGGAGACCTGGGGACATGACACTAGGGGACATAGGGACACTGGGAGACTAGGGTACACTGGGAGACACAGTGATATATAGGGACACTGTGAGACCTGGGGTAATCGACACATGGGGACACTGAGTAATGAGGGCACTGGGAGACATGGGACACTGGAAAACTAGGGGACACTGAGACACTGGGCAACATGGGAACACTGATACAAAGGGACACTATGACAGTGGGAGACTTGAGACACTGGGGGACAGGGAGACATTGGGAGCAATACATCTATACAGCAGAATCAAACTGTAAGTAGTTTTTTGGTGATTTTACAGAATTTTCTCTGATGTCACTCCTGATTTACAACATGTGATATCACCCATACATAATTAATAATGCTAATTAGTAAGGCCGGTATGTTTTTCCAAGAAAGGTGGCAACCCTAACTACTTTTCACATAATCTTGCTCAAGTATGGAAACTTAAGAGGGATGTATGGGAACAAAACTTGTGTGGACTGGCTAACAATTACATTAGTTAAGGTAATGCTGACTTTGGTCTCTCTAACACTGTGGCATGTTCCCTTTCTTCTACACTCACTACATACAACTTTTTTCTGTCTCAGACTGTATACCAGGAGCTTCTGCCTCCTAGTAAGAAGGTTAGGAGACAAGTGGACCAGCTAGTGCTAGGGGATAGTCCTTAGAAAGCGCTGAGCAAGCACATCATTAGACGCATTTATGCCAAGCTCAGGGTGCTATCTGCATAGTATTCCCTTAGTTGGCCAGCTTGCATTCATGCTAGGCTGGCCTTCCAATTCTTTGGACAGACGCACTCTTTTTGGGCATGTTCGCCCCTTTTGGCTGGTTACGGGATTTGCGTCAGTAGCCCATTGACTTCCTGCTTCACTGGACACTGCTGTTAGGGGTTATGGATTTACTTGAAAGATAAAAACATAAATTAGAGCGAGCATTGGGTATGTGTTTTCTTATAGCTGCTGTTTTCTTTCCCTCCAGCACCATCTCCATTAGATACATGACGCTTGGGAATGTTTTAGTGTTTTTGGTTGATAAGATTCTATAATTAGGCCCATCATAATTGTCAGCACCAGACCCACTAGGCTAAGAGCCCCTTAACGCCGTTACGGCGTTCTATGCCGTCCCGCATTAAAAGGGCTTTAAAGCAGTTGCGGCGGCATAGAACGCCATAACGGTTTTAGCCCCCAGGAGCCAGCAACTACTCACCTCCGCCGCGATCCTCTTCTGGAGGGCTGCCTGACAGCCCAGGCAGCCCTCCCCCGGCAAATGAGGCCCCCGGGGGCCATGTGATCACTCTCAAAGAGGGTCTTGTGGATCTGCCAGGGTCTTGAGGGTCTTGTGGATCTGCCAGCAGGGGGACTGTCTGAAATGTCAAACAGTCCCCCTGCTGGTGGGTAGTGTAAAAAAATAAATAATAAACATGCTTAAAATTAATTAAAAGTATTTTTATATATATATAATATATTTGTAGTCGGGGATATTAAGCCGTATCTGGAGTAGTAGTTGATGATTGCTAGTCGGTTGTGGTGTGCCTGAACCGACGACCGGGTAGGCCTGAAATAATGAGGGCCCACCTAAATAGTATTTGCTAAGGGGTGTTGGTGGGTGGGGAGTCTGGGTCGATCTCGGCCCTGATTAGGGGTAGGTCTGGGTATCAATAGGCCGGTTAACGCCTCCCATAACTACAGGCTCCGCCTTAAGATTTGTAGTCAGGGATATTAAGCCGTATCTGGAGTAGTAGTTGATGATTGCTAGTCGATTGTGGTGTGCCTGAACCGACGACCGGGTAGGCCTGAAATAATGAGGGCAAAAAGGTTTTAAACAGAACACTTTAATGCTTTATACATTCACATGAGCAATTCCTTAAATGCTTTCCTAAGTTCTTTCTCTGGTTGTGGAATGTATTTACCGTAAGCTGCTGATTTCCACCTACCTAGTTTTTTAATGATGTGTACGGGTACGTTATTGCTGGAAGCGGCTGAAGCGGCGCCGATCCTAAATGAGTGTCCTGAGATGGACATGGGGTCATGACCTAGTCTGACCGATAATGCCCTTACGTAATATATGAACTTAGCCATCGTTAGGGGTTTATCGGAAATTGTGAGTAGGGGTGAGTAGCTTTGTTTGTCTCTGAGGGAAAGGCAGAAAGTATCCAGGACTGTCACTGGACACCACTTATTATGGGTCGGGAAGTACTGGATCTCTGTAGGAGATCCCAACTGATTTGTTTTAGAGTGTCTTAGAAGCAGTATGTAGTGGTCACCCACTTTTCGCAGATCCCTTATTCTGATGTAACTCGTGTTTGCAGACAGACTGTGAACTCATTGGGCCTTAAGAACCCGTAGAACGCTATGTATATTGCCGTTTTGAGTACGCAGTTAGTACTAGGTTCGAATGGGCTGGAATCTAACAGATCTGATAGACCATTGAATTTGTTCCCGACGATTGGTTGCCTTTTGACTGTAGGAGGGCCGTCTATGCGAAGTATACCTTTCAGGACGTTTTTCAGGAGATAGGATGACATGAAAGGTTTGTGGCAGGGTAATAAGGTGAGTAAGTGGTACTGTAGGCCTGTGAGGTAAAGTTTGATGGTGTTGTGTGCCAGCTTCAGGTGTAGGTGGCAGTGAGCGGTGAAAGCAACTATCGTGTCGATAGAAAAGGTGTTCGTGATGTGGTGTTCGGAGGTAAACCTGGAGAAAATAGTGAGTGCTCTATCGTAGGACTTCTTGGTGTTGTCTGACAGAGCAGATTTTGCCAACGTTAGTGCGTGTTGTTTCAGCCGTGTCAGTCCATTATCAGGTCCTGAAATGTGGGGGTCGGCTCGGCTTTGATGGCCGCCGTGGGGTGTTGTTCGAAGAATGCCTGAAAGTTGGAGCAAGAGAGAGCATCAGCAGCAATGTTTTCCCGACCTGGTTTGTGCATGCAAACCAAGTGGAAGTTGTGAGTTGCTGTCAGCCACGTGAGTCTCCTCATGAGTCTCATGATGACTAGGGATGCGGATCTGCCTTTATTTATGATCTCGCATGTAGCTTCGTTGTCGGATAGGCATTTAACTGCTTTGCCCTCCCACAATGAACTCCAAGTGTGTGCGGCTGCCACTATAGGGTAAAGTTCGAAAAGCGAGGACGTGGTGTTAAATGCCTGTAATGTTGAGGTTTCGGAAGGCCATGAGTCACGGAACCACTGGTTGTTGTATATGGCTGCGAACCCTGTGTGGGCTGCTGCGTCGGTCCATATGACCGGGGAATCTACATCGAGTGGGGGTATGAACATAGATCTCCCATTCCAGGAAGCAAGAAATCTGCTCCACATGAGTAAGTCTGCTTTGGTGTTATCATCGATGTGAATGTGAGTATTGTCGTGGGGGGTCTCCGTTAGGAGGTGTAGCAAGCGTGAAATGAATGCCCTACCCTGTGGTATAATTCGGATAGCGAAGTTTAGTGAGCCCAGGAGAGGTTGTAGCTCTTTGCGGGAGCAACTGTTTTTCCTCATGAAGCATGTAATCTTGTTAAATATGCGGTTAACCTTCTCGTCTGGTAGACTCGCCACCATATCTGTGGAATCGAGATGAATCCCTAAGAAGGTTAGGGCTGTAGCGGGACCTATCGTCTTTTCCCTTGATAGAGGGACTCCTAGTGTGGAGAAAAGTGCAGCGGTTTTATCTATACTGTGGGGAGTACAGTTAGGTTCCTCAACCGTGAGGAAGTCATCCAGGTAGTGAATTGCTACTGGGCAAGCACACACGTTTAGGAGTAGCCAACACAGTGTTTCAGCGAACGTGTCGAACAGTTTGGGACTGCTTTTAGCCCCAAACGTCAGACTCGTGGCGAAGTAGTACTGGCCCTTCCATTTGACTCCATGTAAATGCCACAGGGACGGATGTATGGGTAGCAACTTGAAAGCGTTAGTGATATCGGTTTTCCCTAACCAGGCGCCTTTACCTGCTTTCAAGATTGCCCCCATTGCGTTGTCCACTGTGGCATACTGTAGTGAAAATTCACTGGATGGTATTAACGAGTTAATGCTAGGAACCACAGAAGAATGAGGCGCTGATAGGTCAATGATCATACGTTTTTTATTGTTAAATTTCCCAGTTGCAATGCCAATTGGGTTAGTACTGAAACTAGCGTATGGGGGTTGTGTAAATGGGCCTATCATGAACCCATTGTGGATTTCTGCTGTGAGCAGAGCGTCGGTGGTGACAGGGCCTAGTATGGCTGATTGCAGGTTCCTGCATTCTAGGGTGCCCCCCTGGGGTTGCCACTAGCCCCGTGTGGAATCCTACCATGAACCCTGTGGTGAGGAACTCAACCAAGTGAGGGGAGGGGTGGTTGGAGAGATAATAGGTGAGGTTGCTAACATTAATTTCCGTGAGTCATTGTCTAGGGAAAAGCCTATTAGGGCACATGGTCTTTGCGTGTGCCCTAAAGCAAAGGTTCGGCGTTCGGCACTTGTGAGTGTGTGCTTGCTGGCCCCTCCGTTCCCCTGACTAGTGGATTGTGCAGAAGAAACTGGGGGGGGGGGGAGGGGCTGGCTTTTGGTGATTGAGGGGTTTTGCCAGCCCCTCCGCTCACCCTAACTGTGTGTCCGGCGTTTACGGAGCGACCCGGAAGTAGGTGTGTGCTGGGTACTCACGTGACCGGAAGTAATAGCGGCGTGGAAATGAAGGTGGAAATGAGCTTGCAGAAGCCCAGCAACTGCCCGGATTTACACGTGGTCCTAGTGCCGTACCTGCCTGTGGCTGGCTGACTGCCGGCGGGAAGGGGGACCCTCCGTTCGTCGGGATGGGGCTGCTGCGTGCAATAGGAGTTGCTGCTGGACCAGATGCTGCTGGACCGGATGCTGCTGGATCGGAACCGGAAGTGGACACAGTGGAGTCTGGGTCGATCTCGGCCCTGATTAGGGGTAGGTCTGGGTATAAATAGGCCGGTTAACCCCTCCTACAACTACAGGCTCCGCCTTAACATATACATCTTATATATATGTAACGTCATACAAAGTGTATTTTAATATTAATATAAGTACATATATTAGTATTAAAATACACTTAGAATGACGTATAATATATAATATGTATATATATTATATATTTAAAATAGCTATATACACATATATTATATATATATATATATATACGTATAATTATAATAATAAATAATTAAAATAATAAAATAAATAAATAAAATATTGAATTATATATTCATATGTAATTTCATTCTAACTGTATTTTGGTATTAATATATATATATATATATATATATATATATATATATATATATATAGATGTGACGAAACCAATCTCGCCACATTGTACTGGAGGAGCCTGGTTGCCCGCCTGCTGCCTCTGGACTATGGACCGGCAGCTAAAGGGTTAATTTTACTGTGCAGAAGGATTTATTTCTCCCTTTCTGCACAGCAGTTCATCTACCGAACAAACAGCCGTTCACCAACCTCCCCAGAGCCGTGGGAAGCCGGCCGGCGTTGTTAACCCCTTAAGACCGGAGGGCGTACTATTACGTCCTTTTAAAAGCGGCTCTAAACGCCGCCGGACGTAATAGTACACCCTCCGGTTTTTAGTAACTTACCCGGTCGCTGGCGGTCCCACGCCGGCGATCGCGGTTCGGGGGACTCCCAGGGAGCCCCCCGCGGCACGTCCGCCCTCCAGGAGCCCTCCCGGCCATGTGAGAGTGAGGTCCTTGCGAGGACCTCACAATCACATGGCCGGTATAGCTGCCTGCTGCATTGCCAGCAGGGGGACCAACTGTAATGACAGTTGGTCCCCCTGCTGGCTGAAAATCAAATAATAAAATGTTAAAACAGTGTAAAAAAAAAAAATTTATATACTTAGATCATATATATATATTATATATATATGATCTAAGTATATATATACACATATACACACATACACATACACCGTCTAGGTGTATTTTAATATTAATATATATATAATTATATATATATATTTATATCAAATTACACGTAGACTGATACTGATTAAATATATATATAATTATTGTTATATATATTTATAAATAATATAAAAAAAATTAATATGTAAATACGTAAAAAAATTAAATAAAAAAAATAATTAAAAATAAAATATTAAAAAATATATAGATGTGTTTTATTTCGTTCTAACTGTATTCTGATATTAATATATATATATTTATATCAAAATACACTTATAACGAAATAATATATATATCTATATACATAAATATATACGTATATATCACTATATATATACCTATATATAAATAAAAATATTAAAAAATATATATATATATATATACGTATATATACACATATGTATATATATACATATATTAATTCTACACATATATTTATGTAATAATTTTACATAATTAGGTATCCTAATTAATTACAATTAGCGGGACCTGCCTGACCACCCATGCCGAAAGTATAGGGAATTTAATTTGCTAGCACTATATTTAACCCTATAACTTTCCAAGACACCATAAAACCTGTACATGGGGGGTACTGTTTTACTCGGGAGACTTCGCTGAACACAAATATTAGTGTTTCAAAACAGTAAAATGTATTACAACCATGATATCGCCAGTAAAAGTGACGTTTTTTGCATTTTTCACGCACAAACAGCACTTACAGGGACGATATTATTGCTGCAATACTTTTTACTGTTTTGAAACACAAATATTTGTGTTCAGCGAAGTCTCCCGAGTACAACAGTACCCCTCATGTACAGGTTTTATGGTGTTTTCAAAAATTACAGCGTCAAATATAAGGCTTGTGTTTAATTTTTTTCACATTAAAATTCGCCAGATTGCTTACGTTGCCTTTATGACCCTATGGTAGCCCAAGAATGAAAATTACCCCTATGATGGCATACCATTTGCAATAGTAGACAACCAAAGGTATTGCAAATGGGGTATGTCCAGTCTTTTTTAGTAGCCACTTAGTCACAAACACTGGCCAAAATTGGCGTTTTTTGCATTTTTCACACACAAACAAATACAAACGCTAACTTTGGCCAGTGTTTGTGACCAAATGGCTACTAAAAAAGACTGGACATCGCTTATTTGCAATACCTTGGGTCGTCTACTATTGCAAATGGTATGCCATTATGGGTGTAAATTTATTTCCTGGGCTACTATACAGTCTCAAAGGCAACGTAACCAATCTGGCGAATTTCAATTTCAAATGTAACACGCTATATTTGACCCTGTAACTTCCCAAAACACCATAAAACCTGTACATAGGGGGTACTGTTTTACACGTGAGACTTTGCTGAATACAAATATGTGTATTTTATTGCAGTAAAAGCAAACAGTATTATGACATTGACAGTTAAAATGTCATGAAGAACAAAAAAAATAAAAAAAAATCTTATTTTCTCCCATTTTTTTCATATTAAATTATGTTTCATAGCTAAATATTTGATATTAAATGAAAGCCCTGTTTCCCCTGAATAAAATGATATATAATAAGGGGGGGTGCATTTAATATGAAAGAGGTGAATTACGGTTGGACAGACATATAGCGCAAATGCCAGGTTTTGTTTACGTTTTGTTTCGTTCACAACTTGTACATTTGGCTGCGGTGTTAAGGGGTTAATTGGCCACCCAGAAGCTGGAGTGTGCTGCCAATTTACCTCCCTGAAGCTGCGGTTAATTGCCTGTTAACTGTGTGGCCGCTGTTACACTTAGCGGCCGCTAGGTGGCGCTGTTCTGGAGCTCCCCGGGCAGCCAACACTTTTCTGCCCGGCTTTCATGCACCAAAATCGGACACTTTTACGTGCAGGCACCGCTGAACCTCCAGCCCCTGGTTCACATTCGTATGAATTTGGTGAATGCAGGGAAATTCGGTAGTTTATGTTTTATGTGAACTGTAGTAACCCAGATAGCCTGCCATGGAGCCTGTTCGTATAATTAAAGACTTTAGCTCCATGGCAATTAAAATGTATTTGTGTGATCTGGGTGCCATTCACCTAATAATGTGCACCCAGACCTGAGCTATCTGGGGATATGTTACATGTCTGTGTTTTGTGTATAAAATGTGTCTGTATGTATTTTAAAGTGATAGTCTGTTTCTGTGTCACCATGTGCATAATGGAGTCTGGCCTTTGTCTTAGGAGATAATTGAATTACTTCATTAATTATCTCCAGGGCAGGGAGGAGGAAACCAAGATGCATGGTGGGAAAGTATTGTGGCTGTGTGTACGAAAATGATACATGTCTGTCTGCTGTTTCAGTCTTCCATCTGGTCCCCTAGGGGAGTGTCCACCAGGTGGGAGACCTGCATAAATACAGGGGCAGGTAGCCCTGAATAAACAGACCACTGCTTGACCCTCAACACGGAGCCTTGTCTCGTTCTTGGGGGGATTCACTGTATGCTGTTGGAGATTGATTGCTAAGGAGTGTAAGCTGATGTCTGCTTTTCCTATTCATCTGCTAGCAGCTATTCGTGAGGTTCCAGCTGGAGTGCTACCTTATTCACCTATATCCAGTTCGTGAGTTTTGATGTTCTGCAGTAGCTGTGCCTTTCTGTAAAAAGGGGATTATCGCCTAAACGGATTTTTCCCCTTCTATGCTGAAACGGTCCGTTACAATATATTGTAACAAAATACACTCTATATCTATCTATATATAAAATACAAATAACCGCAAATATATATATATATATATATATATATAGATAAATACATATATTTACATAAGATTACATAAGTATACACGTAGAATTTAAATACCTATAAATGCATATATATTAAAATTCTACATGTATATTTAAGTAATCTTTTAACATAATTACCGTATATACTCGAGTATAAGCCGAGTTTTTCAGCACATTTTTTGTGCTAAAAAAAAACAACTCGGCTTATACTCGAGTCAATAGTCTGTATTATGGCAATTTGCATTGCCATAATACAGACTGGGGGAGAGGGGGGCTGGCAGAGCTGTAACTTACCTGTCCTGCAGCTCCTGTCAGCTCTCTCCTCCTCCGCGCCGTCCGTTCAGCACCTCGGTCAGCACCTCGGTCAGCTCCCAGTGTAAGTCTCGCGAGAGCCGCGGCTCTCGCGAGACTTACACTGGGAGCTGACAGAGGGAGCTGCAAGGACGGCGCGGAGGAGGAGAGAGCTGAAAGGAGCTGCAGGACAGGTAAGCTACAGCTCTGCCAGCCCCCTCTCCCCCCACTGAACTGCCAATGCCACTGGACCACCAGGGAAGGAGAGCCCCCCTCCCTGCCATGTATCAAGCAGGGAGGGGGGACGAAAAAAAAATAATGAATAATTAAATAATAAACAATAATACAAAATTATTAAATTAAATAAAACAAATAATAATAAATAATAATAAAAAAAATTAAAATAATAAAAAAATACAAAAAATTGCCCACCCCCCACCAAGGCTCTGCAACATACACACACTCATACACACACACTGCACTCATACACACACACTGCATTCATACACACACACTGCACTCATACACACACTGCACTCATACACACACTGCACTCATACACACACACTGCACTCATACACACACACTGCATTCATACACACACACTGCATTCATACACACACACTGCACTCATACACACACACTGCATTCATACACACACACTGCATTCATACGCACACACTGCATTCATACGCACACACTGCATTCATACACACACACTGCATTCATACACACACTGCACTCATACACACACACTGCACTCATACACACGCTGCACTCATACACACACGCTGCACTCATATACACACGCTGCACTCATACACACACGCTGCACTCATACACTCAAACTGCATTCATACACACACACTGCATTCATTATAAACACACTGTAAATAAATATTCAATCAATATATTTTTTTAGGATCTAATTTTATTTAGAAATTTACCAGTAGCTGCTGCATTTCTCACCCTAGTCTTATACTCGAGTCAATAAGTTTTCCCAGTTTTTTGGGGTAAAATTAGGGGCCTCGGCTTATATTCGGATCGGCTTATACTCGAGTATATACGGTATGTGATTTGATTAATTAAAATTTGATTGACATGCCTGACAACACAGGGAGAAAAGTGCAGAGAATTTAATTTGCAAGCACTATATTTGACCCTGTAACTCTCCAAGACACCATAAAACCTGTACATAGGGGATACTGTTTTACTCGGGAGACTTCGCTGAACTCAAATATTAGTGTTTCAAAATGATAAATTGTATTACAACGATGATACTTTAAGTAAAAGTGACTTTTTTTGCATTTTTTTACAAACAGCACTTTTATGGACTATATTATTGTTGTAATATGTTTTACTGTTTTAAAACACTAATATTTGTGCTTAGTGAAGTCTCCCGAGAATAACAGTACCCACCATGTACAGGTTTTATGGTGTTTTGGAAAGTTAGAGAGTCACATATAAGGCTTGCATTTCATTTTTTTTTACATTGAAATTTGCCAGATTGGTTATGTTGCCTTTGAGAGCGTATGATAGCCCAGGAATGAGAATTACCCCTATGATGGCATACCATTTGCAAAAGTAGACAACCCAAGGTATTGCAAGTGGGGTATGTCCAGTCTTTCTTAGTAGCCACTTAGTCACCAACACTCGCCAAATATTAGTTTTTTGCTTTTTTCACAAAAAAACAAATATGAACGCTAACTTTGGCCAGTGTTTGTGACTAAGTGGCTGCTAAAAAAGACTAAACATACCCCACATTCAATACCTTGGGTTGTCTACTTTTTCAAATGGTATGCCACTATGGGGGTAATTCTCATTCCGGGGCTACCACACCGTCTCAAGGGAACATTACTAATCTGGCAAATTTCAATTTGAAAATGGAATGTTCTATATTTGACCCTGTAACTTTCCAAAACACCATAAAACCTGTTAATGGGGGATACTATTGTACTCATGAGACATCGCTGATTACAAATATTTGCATTTTTTTTGCAGTAAAACCTAACAGTATTATGACATTAACAGCTAAAATATCAGATGGAAATACAAATTTAAAAAAAAAATCTTATCTCACATTTTTTTAAATTTTATTCATAATAAATTATGTTCCATATATGAATAGTTAATGATAAATTAAAGCCCTGTTTCTCCTGAACAAAATTATATATAATAAGTGTGGGTGCACTTAATGTGACAGCGGTGAATTACGGTTGAACAGACATATAGTGCAAATTACATGATTTTGCTATTTCATGACGAAAAGTCATGATTTTATAAAAGACACGGAGGCGAGTATTGCTTAACCCTTTCTTTACTGTCCACCAATAGCAGCAAAGTATATTAACAGTAAGAAAAAACAGTAACCATAGAGATAGGACACTCCCATATCCAGTCCCAGTATAATAGGCAGCACCTCCTCCTCCAATTCCTCTTTCTTTGGAGATGCTACCCGCCAACAGTAACCGGAAGTCAGGAAACAGTCCAGCACTAGAAGGGCCACGGCCCAGAGTCCTTGTTGATACAGGAACAGCGGATGCCCTCGAAAATAGGCAAAACCGGGAACGAATGGTGAAACTTTAACCATAGGGAGTCCATCTCTTTGTCAACTCTTGAACTTCAGCTAACTTGTGGAAGTCCTGAGCATAGAGACGTCCTTCATGCGATGCGCTTAGAAGTGGATCAACCTGTGAAGACATAATGACAGGAGCCCAAAGGTTATATCGGTACTAACACTATTTGCCCATGTCAAGATACGATACATTGGAAACCAAGCTACCCGTTAGTGTACCCCCATTCGTACCTGAGTCAAGAGTCCCCATGTATGTGAAGTGTCATGAGTCAGATGTACATATAAGTCATACATTCATGGAAGGCAATGTTATACTTACCGCCCGAAGCGAGAAATGACAGGGGGGGGAAATTATATAAATAAGTAATAGGGAGGGGCAATACTCGCCTCCGTGTCTTTTATAAAATCATGACTTTTCGTCATGAAATAGCAAAATCATGTAATTTTATGTCAAGACACGGAGGCTCATATTGCTAGTTTAAAGCTGAGCAATGACCGACGAGAAAAAGTGTGGTTGAGGTCGGAAGTAGAATTCCCTGAAGGTGGATTCTCTGGACCAGTCCGCCATCCTCATAAGGTCTTCCAGGCGTGCCCCCGAAGAGGCCATGGATGTGGCTGACGCCCCACCTGTGGAGTGGGCGCTAAAGATGGATGTATCCACCCCCGCTTGCGACATAATCCACTTCACCCAACGAGCCAGAGTCGTGCTGGATACAGGGGTGAATGGTCGACGGGTCGCGAGGAAAAGTTGAGGCGTTGGGTCCGATCTATGGGCCTTCGTTCGAAGTTCGTATTCCTTCAAACAGGTCACTGGGCACAACAGTGGGTTAGACGGAAAACTTGGGTACGAGACTGAGCATATGGCCATCTTCGTCCTTCTGGAGATATTGAATGTCACCCCATCCAGGGTGAAGGATCTCGCATCATGGTCCAGGGCACGTACCTCCGAGACTCGTTTACATGAAATGAGGCAGAACAGGCATACCAATTTGGCAGAGAGTTTTTGCAAGGTGAGGTCCGAGTAGTATCGCCGTCACAGGAGCCGCCACGGGATCCAGGTCCCTAGCCAGGCACCAACCAGCCCAAGCTCTCCAAGCGGTCCCATATGAGCGTCTAGTGCCGGGAGCCCATGCGTCAGCCAAGAAGCGTCGAGTTGTGTCCGAAACTCCTGGGACTTCCCAGGGTCCCCCGAAATTCTCCATGCCAGTAACCGTAATGATCCGTCCAGTAGGAGGGGGTGTTGTTGGCCCATCGGGTTCAGCAGAAGGTCCCAGTTGGGCGGCAGAAGAGCGGGAACGTCTATTGCCAGTTCCAGGAGTTGAGGGAACCACGACTGGGTACCCCAGAATGGGGTTAGCAGGACCATATCCGCCATCTGGTGCCGTACCTGGAGTAGCACTCGGGGGAGCATGGCAAATGGCGGGAAAGCGTAAAGGCGTGAGTCGGGCCATTCCTGTAGGAATGCATCCACTGCCTCCGCGGCCGGGTCCGGGCGCCAGCTGTAGAACCTGGGTAGTTGGGCGTTGAGTCTGGAAGCGAAGAGGTCTATAGAGAAAGGCCCCCAAAGGGACGAGATAGTGGAGAACACCTCTGTATCCAATTTCCAATCGCTGTTGTCTGCGAGATAGTGTGAGCTCCAATCCACATGGGTATTGTGAAGGCCAGGAAGGTATTCCGCCTGGACCGTCAGGTTCCTGGCTAGACAATAGGTCCAGAAATCTTTCGCTAAGCGGACCAACATCGCTGAGCGTGTGCCGCCCAGGTGGTTGACATACCGGACCGCTGAGATGTTGTCCATACGCAGTCTGATGCATGCACTGGCCGTGCCGTTCGCAAAGCTCTTGATCGCGAAGGAACCAGACAATAGTTCTAGGGCATTGATGTGGAGTCGGGACTCTGCGTCTGTCCCTCGACCCCCAGTGGTCACCCCGTTGCAGTGTGCGCCCCAGCCGTGGAGACTCGCATCTGAGTCCACCGTGAACTCTGGCTGAGAGCCATTCCAGGCGGATAGGTTGTGGATCCACCAGGTCATCTCGTCTCGGGATTCCGAGTCCAGGGGGACCAAATCTGCATACGAGGCCCTTTGCGAAGGTGTGCTATCTTCAGGCGTTGAAGAGCTTGGTAGTGGAGCGGAGCCGGGAACACCGCCTGGATGGACGAGGTCAGTAGTCCAATGAGTCGTGCCAGGTGTCGCAACGACAGCTGGTGTCTCGTGAGGGCACATCGTAGTTCCTTGCGGATTAAGCGTATTTTGGTTGGAGGGAGACTGAGAGACTCCGCTTCCGAGTCGACCGTGAACCCCAGGAACTCCATGTGTCGGGTCGGGGATAGGCAGGACTTCTCCCCGTTGAGCAAGAAACCCAGGCGACGTAGGAGATCCATTGTCCATTGAAGGTGTTCTAAGCAGACTCCCCGATCTTGTGCCATGAGGAGGATATCGTCCAGATAGACTATTGGCCTTACCCCGCGACTGCGCAGCCAAGCCATGGCCGGTCGCATCAATTTGGTGAAGCACCACGGAGCAGACGAGAGTCCGAACGGGAGGCATGTGAATCGCCATGTTCCGCCTTTCCATAGGAACCTCAGTAGGTCACCGGGACCATTAGGTAGGCATCTTTGAGGTCTAACTTTGCCATCCAGTCTCCGCGTAGGAGTAAGTCCCGAAGGAGGTGGATTCCCTCCATTTTGAAGTGTCGGTAGCGCACTATGGAGTTTAGGGCCCGAAGGTTTATAACTGGGCGCATCTGGCCGTCTTTCTTTTCCACCAGGAAAATGTTGCTGATAACCCCAGCATGGTTCAGTGGTGCCCGTTCTATCGCTCCTTTCATGTGGAGTGACAATAGTTCCTTGTCTATTAAGGCGCGGTTTGCCTTTGACATTACCATAGGGTGAGGGGGAGGAATGCGACCCGGGGAGACTACCAATTCTATGTGGAACCCCTTTACCGTGTTCACAACCCAGGCATCTGAGGTGATCTCTAACCAGGCATGTAAAAATGACGGAGTCTGCCCCCTACACAGATATTGGAAAAAGCATGAATTAGGTGTGGTCTTACCGTAAGGGCGTCTGGAACCGGGGTTCCCTCTGAAGCTTCTGGAGCGCCATGGTCTTCCACGAGATGGGAAGAAGGGAGACTGGTGTCTCGTGTCCCGATAAGGTGGCCTCTGGTTATAAGAGCCTCGTCCCGATCCTCGGGAGTTAAAATTAGATCGGCCGGACAGACGGCTCCTGAATCTGCCGGCCCTGGAAGAGACCCGTCCCTGAAACACTCTCCTCATGGAGGACTGGGCCATGTCTAAGGCTGTGAAACAGATCCTTGATAAAGGAGTCTCCGAACAGCTGGCCCTGAGCGTCTTTGCCTGCCTCAGTGAGGGCGAGGTTGGCCAGTTTGGGCTCAATTTTAAAGAGGATGGCTTTACGCCGTTCTATAGACAGGGAAGTGTTCACACTACCGGCTATGCAGATTGCCCTCTGCACCCAACCACGGAGTTCTTCCGGGTCAACCTGTCTATTCTCAGTTCTGGCCATCTCGGCCAGGTCAAATAATTTTGCTAAGGGACCAAAAATGTCCAGGTGTTTGTCCTGGCATGACTTTAATGCAGATTCCAGACCCTTACGGGATTCCAACCCATCTTTGCAAGAAACGGCGTCATTTTAGGGTCTACAATAGGTGTCTCGCAGACTTTATTAGGGATAAGGGGTCTAAGGCATTCTGCCCTGAGCTTGTTGCGCGCCATCTTGCTAAGAGGGCGCCTAACCCAGTTCTCAAGATATTTTGCTACATGGTCGGCTGGGAGCCATTCTGCCGACCTCGGGTGATGGAGAGAATCCGGGTCAAACATAGGTTCTCCAGCCGGGTCCATGAGAGTCGAACCCGCGGTAGCGGGAGAGTCACTGCGAGAGTCACTAATTACCAATCCTGGTAGGGTAGGGGCAAATGGGTCAGTGTCCTGCCCGTCCGACTCGTTCTTAGAGTCATCCCTGGACTCATCAATAGCCTCCTCACAAGACCCGATTTCTGAGTCGGAGTCGCTCTCTGTAAGTGCTCTGGCACATTTCCAGTGCCGCGCCCGTTCTGCCTGGCGCGGAAAGGCTCTTTTGCGTGACACAGGCACGCTATCTTGGGTGGCTATTTTCACACCAGTCTTGGTGGTTCTGGAGGCGGGAGGGATCAGGTGTTTAGATTTGGCCGTAGCCTTTCTAGAGTCGCCCCCTGGGCGGTTTACAGAGGAATGCGCTAAGCGTGTAGGTATGGCAGACGCTTCTGCGGGTACAGGTTGTGCCAATAAAGCCGGAGAAATAGTCTGAGACAGGGTTGCGGACATTGAGCCCATGGCGGCCATAATGGCGTCTGTGACTGAACGTTGCAGTGCTAAGGCCTGGGCATCATCCGGCACCGACATAGGGTCGCCCGCAGAAGAAAGGGGGGCCAGAGCTGGCAGAGATAGGGTCAGCCAGCGCTTGGGGTATATCCCTATCCTCAGGGGAAAGAGGGGAGACAGGCCCTTTAGGTTTAGGCATAATAATATTAACTGAGGCTAAGGTCAGGTCCAAATAAAATATATATATATATCTATATGCAGGGAATATGCAGTATAATATGCAGTATAATATATAGGGAAACAACCAAAATATATACTGAGTAGTGAATAGAAAATAGAGCTGCTAAACATGTGGAGGATGCAACTAGCAGGAGTTAATCACCCCAGGCTAGGCAGTGTAAACAGAGGAAAAAGGAGGGAGCTCACCAGGGTCCAGGCCGGCAGATAAGGAGAACGGAGGGAAAAAGAGCGCCAAAGTGACTGATAGAAAATGGCCGCCGGGGGGGAACACATAAAACAGGTGAATCCAGCATTCGAATGAAAAATTCGAATGCAGCAATAGGAGAATAGGCAGGCAGACTGGTTCACATCAAACAGGTGAATCCAGCATTCAAATGAAAAATTCGAATGCAGCAATAGGAGAATAGGCAGGCAGACCGGTTCACATCAAACAGGTGAATGCAGCGTTCACATGAAAAATTCGAACGCAGTAATAGGAGAGAAGACAGGCAGACCGGCAGAGTAATGGAGGGAAAGTTTAGAGCGATACCAAGGGAATCAGAGAAGGTAGAGCAGGATAAAGCTGGACAGGGAAGGTCTGGGACCCTGGGCTCAACAAAGTATACAACACAAGGTCAAATAAATACCATATACCATCATACATTAACCAGTGAATGGTACAACATGTCAGCAGAGAAAAATAATTTGTGAGGTACTTATCTGTCTGGTAGCAGCAAAGAAAGAGGAATTGGAGGAGGAGGTGCTGCCTATTATACTGGGACTGGATATGGGAGTGTCCTATCTCTATGGTTACTGTTTTTTCTTACTGTTAATATACTTTGCTGCTATTGGTGGACAGTAAAGAAAGGGTTAAGCAATATGAGCCTCCGTGTCTTGACATAAAATTCCAGTTTTTGTTTACGTTTTGTTTTGATCAGACGTGAACTATTGACTCCGTCCTGAAGGGGTTAATCTGGCCCTGCCCCTCAGACTAAACACAGTGATCTGTACATGGCCCCGCCTCCTCAGTCTGGACACAGTGATCTGTGCATGGCCTCGCCCCCTCAGACTGAACACAGTGATCTCTTTTACAGTGAGGGAAAAGGACTTGCCAGGAGAAGGAGAGGACTGTAAGCAACAGTGTCAAAGTAGGATAACTAAAGCAAGCCATCTATCGACCACTCAAAGTTTATGTGAGTGCCAGTATGTGTGTAGGGCTAGGCAAGGGAACAACACACTGCAAACAGATAAAAAAAAAACAAAAAACTATAAACAACTATATATTGGTAACCTAGTCTCAAACTAAGATCAATAATGGCGAAACCCTCTGCGGGAGGGGGGGAGTCACAGGTGCAGGATGTCGGGACTGGGCTGACAGCTCTCAAGAACTAAATTCTCTCCTTTATTTTCCTTGTCCCAGTCTCTCTCTCATCTGTCTTCCTTTTCCGTCCTGCTACACCATGCTATCCACCCCACCTCAACTAGTGTATTAAGCCTGTCGATACTGTTCCAGACCCTTTGTTGAGTAACGCTTGCACTGGCTCTCGGAGGGTTAATGTGATTTATTTTGTTTTTTAAGTCTGCTTCGTTACCCGAACTAGCCTGTTAAAACAGACCTGCTAAATTCTTCTTGTCACCACAATTCCAGTTGAACATTTTTCATACTCATAATGAATACCCCTTACCAAATTACCATAATCACTAAGGGTCAATGCATATTGTTTGCTCTAAGCTCGCTGTGGCTATGTAATAGTGACTACTATGCCCTTAGTATCATTTTTATGTATTGGAAGTACTATTTTGTATCAATGTAACTGTTTCTTTTCTCAAAACCTTTCGAATAAAAAAATAATTGTCAAGAACAATATAACTAAAATAAAATTGCAATTTCCTATTGGCCACTCAGAGATATTTAAAGTGCATCTGACAGTAGCGAGCCATAAACAGCAGTAATCTAAACCTAGTCTCACAATAGAATTAATGCCCGAGCTAGGCAAGAAGATGTTGTTTTTTTTCTTTTTTTATTGAACAACACACTCCCCCTCAAAAAAGTTTTTTCTTTCCAGTTAACAAAAAATAACAAAAACCTTGTATTAATTGTATATTGGTGACATACAGGGTTATAAAGCATGGGAGAAGCCCATCTGGCTGCATATATGGCCATTTGGACTGCAAAATGAAAAAGCCTAAATTAGGTCTGGATTTCACCCAAAAAACAAAAACACCACCTGATGGTCTGTATCTGAATCTGGCCTGATTACACAGCTTGATTAATGCTAAGGTGGGCCTTAGGCTGGCCACAATAAAAGGCTGTTTGTGTACATAGAAAAAGTCTTAGATCTTTGAGTTCAGCTCATGAAAAATGGAGGCAAAAACAAAAGTGTTGCGTTTATATTTTTTTTCAGTGTATATAACAAAATTATCCTTTCTTGTGCTGAAATCAGTTGTACCGCCTCTACTAGGTGACTATAATACTGAAAAAAATTCAGCTTAATAAAATAATGCAATGTATGATCATATACTGTAACTAAACCCCAATCATTTTTTCCTAGATTAGGTATTTTAAAAAGAAAAACTAATAAAATCTGTGTGCTTTGAAGTTGCTGTTTAGTGGATGAGTGAGTGCACTGATCTCGTGTATTGTATAAACTGGCTTCAGCAGCACCCCATTTCTGCATGTTCAGGTGAGTGCAGCCCCCTGTTTTCATACTCTTAACTATAGCAATAACGTTAGAGGAATTTACTTGATGATTTCAGCAGAGGGATTCCCTTTGTTGGTCCCAATGCTTACCCTGATCCTAACCCTTAACCCTAGTCCATCTTGTTTGGTGGCTGTCCACCTTGTTTCCTGAACAAAAGGAAACAACAATAGGGGTCAGCGCTATTAAACCAAAACAGGACAATATGGGAAAGGCAGCAACCCTGAGCAAAGGGTTCCTCAAGAACCCTTGAAAATAATTACAAGATAGGTAACACAAACAAAGGGTAGGGCTGCACCACAGTAAATGAGCAGAGTGTAGATATATACGTTTTATATATATATATATATGATTCCAAAAGTCTTGTTAAGGGTACTTGAGATCAAGTGAGGTCTTTTGGAGCCAAGATGAGGTAGTCTTTATACTTCTCCAATATCCATATATGTAGAGATGGGTGACAAAAGGTGAAGAAGCTAATAGTGCTTTCAATCTCACTAGGTATAGATATAACAATAAGATAATAGGGTTGCATTTACATTTGGTAGAGCTTAAGCCAGCTCTGGTGTGTATAGCATACAGCAGTATGATCCCCATTTAAAGGATATGATGTGAGTGTCTGTTAAAGGTAAAGATGTTGGGAACTTAAAATGACAAAAATAAAAGGCAACGATAGTGCTCTCAATAAAATATGAACAGTCGGTGATAATAATAATAATAGGGTAACACTCACATTTAGTAGAGCTTAAGCCAGCTCTGGTGTGTATAGTGTACAGCGATATAATCCCCACTTAAAGGATGTGATGTGAGTGTTCTTAGAGATGAAGATTTCGGGAACCCAAAACGACAAAAGTATAAGTCAGCAATAGTGATCTCAGTAAAATATAAATAGTAGGTGAGATATAATAAAAATTATACTCACAAAGATAGAGCAGGCTAACTGCTCTATGACAACAGCATCGGTGGTATGATCCCCACCTGGGATTCTTTGGAGTAGACAAGGATAAAAGTTGAAGGTACCAGGTAGATAGAAGAATAAAAAGAAAGTAATAAAATAAAATAATAAAAGTAATAGAATAATAAAAGATAATGGCACAATAATAGGTGACCAAAAGCTATTTATTAGTTAAAAAAAAAAAACTATTACATATATCCAAACGCGTTTCATCATAATGGTTTTATCAATGGAGTACAAATTTTGAACCTGGCATTGTTTGAGTATTTATAGGTATAGGTATGGGATTAATTAGAATTGGTGCCAAAATTGGTTTGTCCAATAAGAGATATTTGGGCTATCTCCCATGCCGGCAAGTATATGTGCCGATGTGTAGTTCTATTACATAGCTACTACAAACCCCATTAGGCTTTGCGGCCAGTCTACGGTAATGCGATAATCACGCGCATAACGTGTTTCGGCAAATAATACAGAAAACTGACCAACATAACCCTCATTTCCTACATATTTATACACATTAAAATACCCCAATGCTAGTCCTTCACACACTTTGGTATTTTATGCTGTTTTTCACATGCAATTACTTACTGCTCTCTTATTGGACAAACCAATTTTGGCACCAATTTTAATTAATCCCATACCTATACCTATAAATACTCAAACAATGCCAGGTTCAAAATTTGTACTCCATTGATAAAACCATTATGATGAAACGCGTTTGGATATATGTAATTGTTTTTTTTACTAATAAATAGCTTTTGGTCACCTATTATTGTGCCATTATCTTTTATTATTCTATTACTTTTATTATTTTATTACTTTCTTTTTATTCTTCTATCTACCTGGCACCTTCAACTTTTATCCTTGTCTACTCCAAAGAATCCCAGGTGGGGATCATACCACCGATACTGTTGTCATAGACCAGTTAGCCTGCTCTATCTTTGTGAGTATAATTTTTATTATATTTTACCTACTATTTATATTTTATTGAGAGCACTATCGTTGCCTTTTATTTTTGTCATTTTGGGTTCCCGACATCTTTACCTTTAACAAACACTCACATCATATCCTTTAAGTGGGGATCATAGCGCTGTATGCTATACACACCAGAGCTGGCTTAAGCTCTACCAAATGTAAATGCAACCCAATTATCTTATTGTTATATCTATACCTAGTGAGATTGAAAGCACTATTAGCTTCTTCACCTTTTGTCACCCTTCTCAACTGTGACGGACCACCTGGCACCCTACCAGGTACCTCTGTAAATCGCTGCTTCCTAGTACTGACGAGTACCATAAGCACTGCGCTGGAGCACCATAACCACTGCAAACCCCACGAACCGCTGCAGCTTGGTTGGGGTCTCGCCGTCTCCTACCCACCGTGGACCTGCAACAAGGCTCCAGGTTCCAGTGGGTGAACCTCTCTCGCTCCAGAGAGTCAAGCAGAAACAGCTCTTACAAGAGCTTAGTGATTATACTCAGGGAAGTATAGTGATTATAGCAATCCCCAGAGTGTAGTTCTCCAATCCCCCAAACATGAGCCGAAACATCATGAAGGTGCAAGATGATCTGATAGTTTAATGGTACAGGTTGGATTTTTATACAACTTTTCAGGCCAGAGGAACACCCACTGGACCTGATGGGGCACAGGAAGACAAAGGACACAAACCAATCAGAACAAACATACAGTCTGTGACACGCCCATGTACAGCACACAATCCCTCCCCTCTGCTTGGGAGATAATTGAGTAAAGTCCTGTAAGTAACTCAATTATCTCCAGGCAGAAAAAACACATTTTTCCAAAGTTCAGAAAGTACCTCAAACATAACATATCCCCAAAAATGTTACATCACGGATAGCCCTGATCTGGGTGAACAACATATCCAAAAATCACCCAGCAGGGGTTCAAAAGTTTCATGGAAGTCTCTTTTTGACCGGCCGCAAGCATGGCTTCATGCCCAAAATAGTTCCAGAGAATTAGGCTGTGCAGCCGGTCTATTTCCAATGATAAAAGTGCATTTTCAAATAGTCAAACAGGTCCGTTTGTGCACAAAGTCAGGGTTGAAGTGTGTTTGGTATATTATTTCTACAGAACAGCGCTCTGTTCGTGCATGTTTAGCCGAACATAGATGGAGGCGGAAGTCCCAGCGGTGTTTGTGCTGTTGAGTGTCTGATTTCATTTCAATGAACTCGACGGCAAACCACCACTGACCACGTTCAATTAAACAAGATGGCCACCACCACGTGTTCGATTATACGAACGGCGACCACCCAGCCGTTTGTCAATTTGCCTGTGGTTAGCTCCCAGCGTGGGGGGTAAATGGGATGCACACACCATAAGTAGAATCCATTCGGTAGCCCCATATACCGAACCACAGAGGGGAAAAAGGCATGAACAAAGCCTGTCCACAGTGCTGAAACCAGGTCTAATACATGGGCCATAGTCCTGGGGCAAGAGGCTGGCAAACAAGCCCCTCCAAAAACTTGTGGCAAAATCACAGGAAAAGGGGAGTTTGTCACATCAACATATATGGATATCGGAGAAGTATGAAGACTACCTTCTCCTGGCTCCAAAAGACCTCACTCAATAATCATATATATATATATATAAAACCTATATATCTACACTCTACTCATTTACTGTGGTGCAGCCCTACCCTACCTTTGTGTTACCCATCTTGTGTCACTGTAAGTTCATTTGAGCAGGGTCCTCATATACCTATTGTTCCTGTGTCACTGTGTAATTATCTCATGTATTGTAAATCCCCCCCCCTTTATAATATTGTAAAGCACTGCGTAATTAGTTGGTGCTATATATATATATATATATATATATATATATATATACCAATAATAACGATAATGCTAAACCCAATTCTAAACCCAACCCTAATCCTAACTCTAAACATAGGTATTTTAGCCTCCAATGTTCAATTTAGGATTTAATTCTATTAAATTCTTTATTTATTGTCTCAGTATTCACAAGCAGCGTGTTTTGCTTAGAATGAAGGTTGGCATCCAGCAAAATGACATTAAGGGAAATTAAAAATGTATAAAGAAAACTCAACAATAGTCACATATGGAGTTGACTGTTTGCTAATAATCTCTAAGCAAACTTTGTACATACCACCTAATGTTCCAGCTAATTTCTCCTTGTGTCTGTGTGCCTTTTTTAGTTACTCTCTAACCTGACCTCCAGTTCTTCTCCTATCAGACTGTATTTCTCCCTGTCAGTAGCACTTACTGTCTCAATTTCAAACTCAACACTCTCCATACTCTGACTTTCAGACACAATTTCTTAATTAGCACTCTCATCCACACCAACTCCAACACTTGCATACCGCCCAACTGTTCAAATTTAGGTAGGACAGGAGCCTAAAATAAGGACTGCCCCACCTTGAGACCTGTGGACACAACAGAACTTTTCCCAGGCCAGTGTTGGACTGACAAATTATGTGACCCCCCAAGCAGAAGAAGGTCTAGGGGCACCCTTGTAACAAGCCACACCCATAAAAGACTTGTCCACATATATAAACTGCACACATGTACATCCTTGTGTTACAGAAAGGCAATGGTCTTCAAACCAAAAATATGTGATTACCCCTCCTACATTGAACCGTAAGCCGATGCTCCACTCAAGCGCTACACATTACCCTGCCCCAAGCTCCATCATGGCATATTATACAAATTTAACATCCCTAGTGATTCCCTGTGTGGTGCCCCTGAAACCATCTCTGCATGCTAGGAATCAGAAGAAAATAATGTGCCACACATTAATGAATATTGGGAACTGGTGCTGATCATCAGAAATGCAGATAAGGACCTTCAGCAGTGCTCTCTGTATGGTCTTCCACAAATGGGCTCACTTTGAGGAGGTCTGTTAGCCTGGCATTCTTGACATGCCCCTTAAGTGGTCAGATCAGCCTCCACAAGTTGTGTCACTGCCAATGCTGCACAGGGCTCGCCCACCCACATCGCAATCTCTTGCAGTTTCACTCATAACGCCCCATCTCACTCACACCACCAGACACTATCTATACTCCTTCCCTTTTTCACTGACATTCCCCATTCTGAAATAATTTAAAGAATACCACTAGCACCATAGCCATTATGGCTCCCTGTAGAGGTCATGGTGCCAGAAGTGCCCTCCATCCCCAATGTTATTAGTCAAATTGTTTAGTAACAGTTTTAATTATTAACTGGGGTGCTCTGGGCACCACTTCCTGTCTCGTCTCAGCTTGAAGGTAAAGATGGAAGCGCTTGCTAGGAGTTTCCATTAGTTTCCCTGAACTAAACTCTGCAGTGCATGGGCCACTGATTGGCTGAAAGAAATTGCTGATTGTTCTCAGACAATGAGCTGAGCCCTGCACCGTCATTCCTAGCTCAGAGTGGAGAATTTCTGGCTGAGAGGAGGCAGAGAACTTCACCTGGCAGACCACAGGTAATAAGTCAAGTTATTACTAAATGTAATTGTTATTAAATAAAATTATGATCACTTACATTAGGAGGATTACTGGGATTTACAGTCCCAAGTGGCAGCTGTGCAGAAAAGAGAGAGTGTGTGTGTGTGTATTTTTTGTTTTTTTCTGTTTTTAAACATTAAATTACATATTTATAACCAACCTTACTGTTTTATAATGATTACAAACTAGTATTACCAGCTGTATTGTTTATTCTTCAATTGGTTTACTTACAGTAATCCATTTACAAAGCGAAGTAAGGAATGAAACACATTTACACACAATAACAGCCACCCACAACGTCTTTGATCTGCATCCTCAGCAACACAATTCAGGCAAAGGATGGAGTGCAATTGATTTACAGCTGGCATTGAGGAACCAACTGGTAGAAGGGACATAACTGAAGAGACAAGGGAAGTCATTGTTTGGAATCTCATAATTAACTGCCCTGACACTCATAACTGTTTTTTCCAAAGTTTGGTGTTTACTGGTGTTTGCTGTGTTTCTCTTGTCTTTGGCTAATGAGCTGCAGCTGTTGCTAATCTGTGTTTCTGATTTCTTTTGATTACTATGTGTATTGATGCCTGTGGTAAACAGGCTTCTGCCAGGTGGCAGCTTAATCAAAAGAAAATATAAACGTCCCCTGTTTCAAATTCAGTGTGACACTGTCTGTGTTTGTAGAGGCAGCAGCTTGATTGTTAAGGATGTACAAGGATTATTAATGGCTTCCTGAGGTAGACATTCTTTGGGAGGGTGGGGGCACAGTTAGTGATAAAAAAAAGCACCATTTAAGACAAGTTCTGAATCAGATTTAAGATGGTAAAACTTTGACAGATTGAGTTGGATTGCCAACATTAAAACAGATCCATACGTTTTTTTAGAGTAATTTGTCTTGTTGCAGGGGAAGCCATGTTTGCCATCATGTATTACCATTGAATTCCGTAGTAAATCTGTACTATCAGACCAAAACATCATGCCAATGAGCTTGTTTGAGAATAATACAGGGAGTGCAGAATTATTAGGCAAGTTGTATTTTTGAGGATTAATTTTATTATTGAACAACAACCATGTTCTCAATGAACCCAAAAAACTCATTAATATCAAAGCTGAATATTTTTGGAAGTAGTTTTTAGTTTGTTTTTAGTTTTAGCTATTTTAGGGGGATATCTGTGTGTGCAGGTGACTATTACTGTGCATAATTATTAGGCAACTTAACAAAAAACAAATATATACCCATTTCAATTATTTATTTTTACCAGTGAAACCAATATAACATCTCAACATTCACAAATATACATTTCTGACATTCAAAAACATAACAAAAACAAATCAGTGACCAATATAGCCACCTTTCTTTGCAAGGACACTCAAAAGCCTGCCATCCATGGATTCTGTCAGTGTTTTGATCTGTTCACCATCAACATTGCGTGCAGCAGCAACCACAGCCTCCCAGACACTGTTCAGAGAGGTGTACTGTTTTCCCTCCTTGTAAATCTCACATTTGATGATGGACCACAGGTTCTCAATGGGGTTCAGATCAGGTGAACAAGGAGGCCATGTCATTAGATTTTCTTCTTTTATACCCTTTCTTGCCAGCCACACTGTGGAGTACTTGGACGCGTGTAATGGAGCATTGTCCTGCATGAAAATCATGCTTTTCTTGAAGGATGCAGACTTCTTCCTGTACCACTGCTTGAAGAAGGTGTCTTCCAGAAACTGGGAGTTGAGCTTGACTCCATCCTCAACCCGAAAAGGCCCCACAAGATCATCTTTGATGATACCAGCCCAAACCAGTACTCTACCTCCACCTTGCTGGCGTCTGAGTCGGACTGGAGCTCTATGCCCTTTACCAATCCATCCATCTGGCCCATCAAGACTCACTCTCATTTCATCAGTCCATAAAACCTTAGAAAAATCAGTCTTGAGATATTTCTTGGCCCAGTCTTGACGTTTCAGCTTGTGTGTCTTGTTCAGTGGTGGTCGTCTTTCAGCCTTTCTTACCTTGGCCATGTCTCTGAGTATTGCACACCTTGTGCTTTTGGGCACTCCAGTGATGTTGCAGCTCTGAAATATGGCCAAACTGGTGGCAAGTGGCATCTTGGCAGCTGCACGCTTGACTTTTCTCAGTTCATGGGCAGTTATTTTGCGCCTTGGTTTCTCCACACGCTTCTTGCGACCCTGTTGACTATTTTGAATGAAACGCTTGATTGTTCGATGATCACGCTTCAGAAGCTTTGCAATTTTAAGAGTGCTGCATCCCTCTGCAAGATATCTCACTATTTTTGACTTTTCTGAGCCTGTCAAGTCCTTCTTTTGACCCATTTTGCCAAAGGAAAGGAAGTTGCCTAATAATTATGCACACCTGATATAGGGTGTTGATGTCATTAGACCACACCCCTTCTCATTACAGAGATGCACATCACCTAATATGCTTAATTGGTAGTAGGCTTTCGAGCCTATACAGCTTGGAGTAAGACAACATGCATAAAGAGGATGATGTGGTCAAAATACTCATTTGCCTAATAATTCTGCACACAGTGTAGTGTGCTTACCAATGTTGCCAAAGCTTTTTAAAAACCTGTTACCCATCATTTGCAATAAAGTGCTCTATCAAAGTGTTTTAGGTCTAGTTGCTATAAGTCTCAGAAAATCATGTAAGTCTAGGAAAAATGTTCAGCTCAGTAAACTTTTCCCAGAGCCCATAATATGCAACATATTGGCTTACAGCATTATATTGTGATATAATTGGGCAAATTACTATTTGTGCACTTTGTTCGTGGCAGTTGGGATGACCATGGCTGTAGAAGTCATGGGCCAACTGGGGGGATCAGTTGATTCTGCCCAGTATAGTTTTATTTAGCTATAGTTGCCTCCTTCATCCCATGATTTGAAGGTCCCCCATGCAGATAAGATGGTACTGTAAGGTGGTCAACCAAGATTCCACCAGCATATTCTCTCTGCCAAGAGGATCCATCACAAATTCTATTTTATTCACTGTGGCCTATATCCACCTCCTATATACATAGAACATATGCAGGACCTAGTAAGTGTTGGCAGAGAGAGAATGAAGACAGTCAGCAGCATCCCAGTCAGTTCAACATAGCAGAGGTTTAACCATTTACCGAAAGCATCAGCATGGAAGGATAGACACAAGTATATGAGAGATGGAAGTGGAATATATGTGAGCGGGGGATAGAAAGGGAATATATAACTAGGGCTGGGTCAAAAAAAAGAGAGATACAACTGGAGGGCTGGAGTACAGGGGACAAAATATCAATGTTGAACCAAATGTTTTCACTGATACTCAGTACTATACAGGATATGGTATGGAAGTTGCTAATCATTGTATAATCTAATGCTAAATGAAACAAATGTTCCCTGACAATCATCAGAAAAGTACAACGTGTTCAAGAAATCTTAAACAGTTGAAATAGCACAGTGCATCACAATACAACACTGTTAAGTTTAACTGTAATATTAATTCTTGTAATTACCTTTTACCAACATCCCATCGAAACCAAACACTTATTCCTAAATCCTGATTTTGGAGAAGACAATTTCTGCAACTCTAGTTGTAGGACATTTACGCACCAAATATGCTGTTATGATGATGGAAAAAAAATATGATAAAATTACAGACGTGTCAAAATATACCCCCACTACCCCCAAAAAAACACACTAAAAATAAATATAACTAATTTTTTATTTAGCTGCAAATACTTCTCATCACAGCTCTACTTTTCCCCAGAAAGAGTGTACATGACAACATTGTCCCTATCTGTCCAAAGAAAGTAAGCAAAAACAAGGTGATTACAGCCAGTCAAATGTGGCGATTACCCAATAGAATGTTCCCCTATGGAGGAGTGGAAGCTCTGCAATTCCACTGGAACAATCACTCAAGTGGAGTGAACCACGCACTTTTATTAACTGGAAAAAGGGGGGCACACAGTTAATCTCTAACGCAAGCTAAAGTGTTTAGGGATATAAAGTGCCACTTTAAATTTATCATTGCTAGTATCCACAGTCTAACTAACTTTTAAATTTGGTTTCCAACTTTTACTCTAAATCTAATCTTTTTAACATTTACAATTTATATTAAGATGATCAACTTGACATTATAAAATAATATAATGTAAATAATGTAAGGTACAGGAAAAGAATGACCACAAATTTAAGCATTGCATCAATTATGCACAATAGAAATATGTTAGGCAGACATGCATCACATCAGCTTTCTACTAGACTCACAACTATTTCAATTTTACTTATCAAGTCATACCTCAAAGCCATTAAGGATATAAATGGCAAACTAAATAAAAAGTTGAAGCCCACTGTTCACAAAGGTTTGTGAGACATTGGCGAAATGCTATCCCATGTCGGTAGGCCCAAAATGGAGCACGTGGACAATCTCAGAGGAACTCGCCTTGGATACACTTGATAAGTTTCCACCTCACGTTGGATTATCAGTCATAGAGAACGACAACAGAGGTGCACCGACAACAAAGGGAGATATCCAGCATCTGTTGACAAAATCGAACTTCTGCGGCTTTGGCAGTGCTTAGGGAGGAATTACATACTTCGTATGAAGGCTACACAGGAGGATGCCACTGACTTGTGTCTGCAACAGACTGAATACACCTCGACCCTGACTTCCTCGCTCAAGCAACAACAGAGCCTCTCAATATAGATAGATACCCTGGAGGATGCTGCCAGACGACGAAACCTCAAGTTTAGAATTATTCCCGAGACATTACTACAAGGAAACTTCCTCAATATATTAATACTTATTATTTTGTCTCACAAGAAATCAAAGGCCTTGCATAACGATTTAGCATACCGCATTAGCAAGTCTCCCACAGCACTGCCTATTGTACCAAGGGATGTCATAGTCATCTGCAGCGCAATTATGGATAAAAATAAGGTCATGGCTGCACTGCAGGGGAAAACTCCTCTTACTTTTTTCTGTTACTCTCTGGTGGAGACCATCTTTAAGAGAGATTACAAAGTGGGTCCAGGTGATGGGCCTTTCCTACTGAAGGGGTACCCTTAGAGCTCTTTTATGAGGGCCAAATTATATATTTCATTGCAAGCAGATACCAGGGGGTGCTAGAGCTTTCCCCTCAACAGCTGGAATTGTCAACACACCTGGACACCCCTCCAGCGCCCTGGGACTTTGACTCTATAGTTCCTTTTGTGCCCTGAGCTGGCCCACATTGAATATGTTTTTTGGGACTCTGCCATTGAGTCTTTGTACTAATTAGCTTCAGAGATATTGGGCTTACATATTAGCACATACCTGTTTAGCATAATTCTCAGTAAGCCTTTATTATGATTTTTCAAGTAGATTTTTATTTTCAAGTAGATACCCCTACCCTTCCCTTGACCATAGAGGGATTGGGATCATTAACAGATGAGGGGGAAAGGGCTGGTTGGCTGAAAGGAGTCTGACACTCCTAAGAGGTATTTTTAAATAAAGCTTTGGTCCTCAGAATGAATATAGCACTTGATCTGTGTACTACTTCATCCTTTACTCCTGAAGAAGTCTAGAATACTAGGCGAAACGCGTAGAGTTTATTTTATATTTTTTTTATATTTTGTTTTGTATATTTATGGTTTTTCTGCCTATTATACCTGTGAAGATCCTTTTTATTCTACACTATTAAGACCGGGGAACGCAGAGTTGTATTGATGGGCTTTTGAAATTCTTGTATACTGTAAGTGTAACTATTAAAGCGTGTGATTATATTTTATATTAGTGCTGTACTATGTTTATTTATATCTTTCACATGCATCATTGGATATCTGAATAATGATGGATCCGTGGGATTCTCTACACTATTGATGAGCCCGAATACTCCTCCAATTTGTGAGTGCAACATTGAAATAGGGATTTTACTGTGATTAACGTTATTACCCTATGAGTTTTTCCTTTCTCTGTTTATATGTTTAGGCATATCATGTTTTTCCATAGAGGGATTGGCTTAAATAGTTTTTTGGTTTTTTTTAATACAGAAGATATATCTGGGTCACTGTTTGGGTCACACTATTAATGTTCGTTCATCGATTGAATCTCATAGCCTGATATATACGGTACTTACCTTTCACAATCAAACATGTTTATACGGCTATTTAGCAGCATCTGAAGTAAACCTGTTTTGTGTTTCACGCAAAAATAAAGAATATAAAAAAAGAAACATGTGTATCAAAATTGTGTGCATATACTACATAACATGGCATTGAACTGTCCAACACCAAAATATCTGGAGTGGCACAAATCTGGTTTAGAGGTGCTTGTGAATGTTCAGCTAAAGGGTGCACAGGAGATGTGAAGCTGTAATAAAGTGGGAAGAATTCCCAATGTGACCAAGAGGCAGTTACAGGGAGATTCTGAATATATTTGGCAGTTACTTACTGCAGTGGTGTATTTTGGATTTGTGCTGCCCTTGGCAGGATGGTGCTCAGGAACCCCCTTCGCCCTCCCCAACCCCAATTAAAATTTTCCCCACCCCTTCCTGTCAAGGACGCACTTTGACTGACAGACGCTCATTCACTGACAGACGCTCACTCACTGACAGACGCACACTCTTATATACACTGACAAACAATGACATACACACACAATCACTGATTTGCACACTGATAGACAGACACACACTATTACTCGGGGACACACTGCCAGACGCACTCACTGACAGACGCACTCACTGACAAACGCACTCACTGACAGACACACACACTTACAGACACATACACACACACATTTTCCCAACACTCACAAATTATTATTATTTTTTTTAATTTTAATTAAAATCCACTCCAGCCTCCCTGGGAGAGCTTTAGTGGATTACTTACCTGCGGTCCAGTGGGGCAGCTGGGCGGGCAGGCAGGGACAGACAGACTGAGTAGGCAGCGAGGGAGCGCTTCCTGCTCAGCTCCCTCGCATGCCACTTAGTGATGCCAGGAGTTGGAGTGACGTTATATTCCAGCTCCCGGCTCCCTCGCTGCCTGACGCCCATCGCCCGCCTGGGGGGAGGAAGGCTCAAAAGTGGCAAATTCTTGAGCCCCCCCAGGACACGAGGCAAACAAGGGATCTGCCTGGGCGTTTGGGGCGGCTTTTTTTGCCACTCCCTGCAAAGTGCTGCCCAAGGCAAATGCCTTGCTTGCCTCGTGATAGATACATCACTGACTTACTGGCCTTTGGTAACTCTGTATCTAAGCAAAACGCTTTTTTTTTTTTTATGAAGTGTATAGACTAAATGACCAGGGTCTCCTGAAAATAAAATTAGGGTTTATTCACTGAATTGAGAACTGCAGGGAATTCAGAATACATTTAAAATTTAAGGACAAATTAGTCAAACTGAAACAGAATTTAATTTTTCCAATTCTGTATTTTGGCTTAAAATTAGAAATTCACTTTCATTCACTTTGAATTCTTTAGTGAATAGCTGTGATTGTGTTTGATAGTAGAATTGCTATTTATTATGCTAAGTGCCTGTAAGAAGGGTAAGCTGGTTCTCAATGCATGCCATATCCCTTCTATTAGAATGCACATAAGTGGGGCTAGCTGCAACATTGCCGCTTCTAACCATCTACAATGCAGGTGCAAGATTTTGGGCAGAGTAAGTAGCCCCTCATCATCATTTGGCATTTTTGAAAGGTGGCTTGGTGAATGATTGGTTGGAATATTGTTCATCAGTAATTTAGCATTCCTAAGCTATTTGTTGGTGATGATTGCATTTTAGAGTTCTCATTTTAAGATTAACTTAATTAAGAACTAAGTTTTGATGATATTTTTATTTTTTGCCATTGATATATTTTCATAGTTCTATTTATTATTTTTAAAAAACCAAGGCAGGTTGGAATGCACCATCTGAAAAATTGCTTAGGAAATACTTCTGCACCATCACACTAATTAGGTCATTACACAATAGCCTTTAATAACAAGGAGTGAGTCAGGATTGGTTGCACCTTCTTCCATAAGTAGAGGATTAGAGCTGGGGTCTTAAACAGGGTATTGGTCTTGTCAACTTTATTTTGCGTGATGAAATACTTTACTGCCAGAAGATGGCACTAAAAGAACATTTTATAATTTTAGAATGCATATATACATACTATATAGTGCATGTGTATATGGGTTTTTCTTTTCATGTTTTATTCTATGTTTAAAAATACTCTACAGATTCAGCCAAATAATTATAATTAAAAACATAGATAAGAAAACTGTCATAAATTATAAAATGACTCCATAGCCTGCAACCATGTTGTCTGAGAGCAATTTTAAATGATAAGCCGCTCTGGACATTTAAAAATATTATTCTAGAGCCATCAAAATAATTTATATTTTTTTCTATGTGTTTAATAAAATTACGAGGGTATCACAAATAATAGGGCAGCAATAGGGTGAATGATATCGAAGGTGTGAATCTGTGGAGGCACGTCCAGAGGGCCACCTGGTGCAGTGCACCACCAGTTTTTTTATTAGGGGGATAACATTATTTGCAGTAGTTTAGAAACACTAAGATTATTTTTCTGGAGAAGAGGGTGGCAAGCCAAAATTATGGGGGGAAATGTGTGTCTCTTTAACGCTGTAATATGTTTCAGTTCTGCAGGACCCATACCTCTCATTGGTAGTTGTTTGAGAAAAGCTTGTTTGAGAGCATCTAGGCATGTAAAAAATATTCAGATTGAGACAGACAAGTAAGTACTGGTCAACCAACCTGACATCATGGTGGTAGACAAGGAACAGAAGACTGCAGTGGTGGTGGATGTGGCAATATAACATCAGGAAGAAAGAACATGAGAAGATGGACAAATACCAAGAACTGAAAGAAAAGCTAGAAAGGATGTGGACAGTGAAGGCAGTAAAGGTCCCAGTTTTGATAGGAGCACTCGGGGTAGTGACTCCAAAGTTGGGGGGAGTGGCTTCAACAGATTCCAGGAGGGACATTTGAGATAGTTTTTTAGAAAAATGCAATTATAGTAACAGCTAAGAAGAGGACCTGAGAATGAGGAATAAATATACCACCCAGGAGGGGTGAGAACATCAATTGTATTTATGTAGCACTTAGAATTCTAAACTTTTAAATGATCAAACAAGGTGTTTCAGACAAATCTAAGGGTGGAGATTTTCAAACAAGTTAATACAAAGTGAGAATTCAAAGTGAATTTCTAATTTAAGGTCAAAATAGCTAAACTGGAAAAAAATCACTGAGTTAGCTTTGCTTTCCATTCAGCAACTCTGGCTTTAAGTTTGAAATTTGCTATGAATTCACCCAGGGGGTGGATCCAGAACTGAATCTCAGGAGGGGCAATTGGAGATTATTACAGGGACAATCCAGGCACAATAACCACTACAGCTTTCTGTAGTAGTTATGGTTCCAGGAGCACTGTGTCACCCTCCCTGAGTAAGTAGTCAAACCGTCTAAGAACAGTTTGACAACTTACCTTAGTTGTGTGTGTGTGAAGTGTGTGAGAGATACAATGTGTGTGAGCAGTGAAGATTGTGTGTGAGGAGTGCAGTGTCTGTGTGTGTGGGTGCAGTGTGTGTGTGAGGGGCACAGTGTGTGTATTGTGGGGTAGTGCGTATGTATGGGGGGCAGTGTGTTTGAGGGGTGCAGTCCAATTCTTATGGGCAATGTCCAAATAGGCATGTAAAACCAAGGCAATATAATTACCAGGGTATCATAATAAAAACGATTAGAAAAAAAGACACTCACCTGTCGCAGTATGCTGCAGTATAATTCCAAGTTAGCTTGTTTCAACTGGAATGCTAACAGCAATGGGATTTGTAATACTCTGCCACTATTAAGGTAAAAATAGCTTTCATATTCCTCTCTAAGAAAAAAGAAATAAGCCCTATTTTGAAGAGTAACTTTAAAGATTAAATCATTCTCTAAAAATAATAATCATCAATGGGACAATAAAATATCCTAGGAAATGGCTAAAAAGTTAGGTCCAAAGTGTTCGCTCTGCACAAAGCTCTTAAGGTAGAAAAGAGAAGAAAGGTATTGCTGTTTGCATTCCAGCAGCAACATGTATTGTACATGTAATGTATTTGTCTTAAAAGCTCTAGAGCAGCGTTTCCCAAACTAATCCTCAAGACCCACCAACAGTCCAGGTTTTGTTTGTATCCCCATTGGAATAAAACAGGGAAATACATAAATCCTGGACTGTTGGTGTGCCATGAGGACTGGTTTGGGAACCACTGCTCTAGAGTGTAATAAAAATTATTTTATAGCTTTTGCTATAGTCTGTACTACTAAAATGTAGTCCTTAGATGGCGCCATACCCACAAAATCAAGACTTTTTCTTAGCATGGAAATGGAAAGATGGTCAGATATCCAAAAAATGTGCTTACTGATTGAAAGAGAAAACTATGATAATATCTTAATCAAGATAAAGCAATGAGTAGAAAAAGGTAAAGAAAGTATTTGCAAAGAGAACAGACTCCCAAATCCCACGTAGAATCATAAAATGTGATGGCAGATAAGAACCATTTGGCCCATCTAGTCTGCCCAATATTTCAAAATATTTTTAATTAGTCCCTGGCCTAATCTTATAGTTAGGATAGCCTTATGCCTATCCCACGCATTCTTAAACTCCCTCACTGTGTTAACCTTTACCACTTTAGCTGGAAGGCTATTCCATGCATCCACTACCCTCTCAGTAAAGTAATACTTCCTGATATTATTTTTAAACCTTTGCCCCTCTTGTTGTGGTAGTTTTGCTTCTTTTAAATATGGTCTCCTCCTTTACTGTGTTGATTCCCTTTATGTATTTAAATGTTTCTATCATATCCCCCTGTCTCGTCTTTCCTCCAAGCTATACATGTTAAGTTCCTTTAACCTTTCCTGGTAAGTTTTATCCTGCAATCCATGAACCAGTTTAGTAGCCCTTCTCTGAACTCTTTCTAGAGTATCACATGCATGAAAAAAAACTTTAAGGTAACTCTAGAGACATAGAGACCAGTTGTTAGGAACATCCTACATAACCTAAATCAGCAAATACAATTTTAATCTACTTCTAGTTAAGTATATACTAACAGAGTTGTGGTGGGGAAAAAAGTGTGGATGAAAACCCCTTCCACCTGAAGTAAGTGGATAGTTAATACATTGCTAAACACAAATACACACACCAGTCAAGCCATAAGACTTGCTTTGCCCACAGAAATCTCACTTTAACAGCCAAACACAAAGAACCACACGTTTACCTCATAATTCCACTTTATACATGGATTCTTTGGAGTATGTGTCTGCTGTATCCAACAGCTTTGAAACACAACTCAGGAAGAGGAGCAAAGCCAGTGAACCACCCACGGACAGCTGTTTCGTTGTTAATGCAACTCATCAGCATGAGGTTGGTTACCAGCAAATATGGTTCTTTGTTGAGCTAATTTGCATGCGCCTACCCAGAATCCCTTGCAGTAGTGAGAGCACTGTTAAAGTGAGATTTCTGTGGGAAAAGCAAGTCGTATGGCTTGACTGGTGTGTGTATTTGTGTTTAACAATCTATCTAGTTAAGTTAAGAATCATGCACCCAATGCAAGTTTCACCTCACTAGGCTCACCAGACAGGATACAATAGTTATGTTAGTGGTCTGTCATGATGTCAAGTCTATGTTGTTCCTTGTTTTTCCAAAGATGCCAGGGCATATAACCATGTTCCCCAAGTGCTTTATGTACAAAGCATAATTCTAATGATAAGCAGAATCTGCAGGGTTACATTGTGTCACAGAAAATGAGTCCAGCACAATATGTGATATTTTACCCCCTTCAGTTTAGGCACACCCTCTGTACACAATTAGGGAGACAAAGTGGGGTCTTTGAATTGTATACTTGCGCCTACCCTCATCTTGAATTACCTGTATCTGAAGTATTCTGTTAATTAGAGTTTAATATTTTTAATAACAGTACCTGTTGTCTGATGTACTTGTACCTGTAATTAAAATACCTGTTTTAAATTAGGCTCTATTGTTTGTGATTTACAATGTTATAATTGATTGAATTGTCCAATGAGCCTCTCATATCCCTGATTTTACTTTGGCTATATATTCTGTCTTAGAACCAGAATAAAATGAGTTTGTGATTTACCAAGAATGAGGTTGTCTCTTGCAGCATCCAGGTATATTGCTGTTTGTCATCCACTATAGAATAGTCACTCATAAAGAATTACCAGTGGACTAGATAGATAGTATATCCTATACAAACCAGAGATATCAGTACAGTGTATCCTGCATTGCGGCTGGATACAGGATTTAAAGTACCGGGTCTTAGTGCTTAGTATAGTGGTTAGCTGTGCAGGTTAGCAAAATAAATTCACAGATGATAACATGCTTGAACTGCTACACCTTCCGTAGCAGAGATTCCAGGGCTGAATCATCACACAGTAATACTGGATTTAAACCAATGTCATAGGATCTAGTTGCAGCAGTTTTTTTTTTTTTTTTTTTTTATAATCACTTCAGGCTTAGGTAGATCCCTTGTTACCAGCACAACGTAAAAATGTCAGTGGGCAGAAAAAAAGAGGATATGTGAATATCATTTGACTATTTTGTATTTGGTAAGTTGAAATTATTGAATACAACCCTACATGTTTACATATATTTAGGCGTATGAGAGGTAGCCATGGAGAATGTAAATGTTGACTTTTATCTTTTTAATTTTCATTATATTTTTATCATTTGTCAAAACAGAGTAACTGAAATGGATCACTCGGTAGCCAATCAGCATCTGGCATAGTCTATATAGTGCATGATCCCTCCTGCCTAAAACATTGAAGAGTGAGCTCCAAACACTGAAATATCAATACCTGCCATAGACATAGTTTGTCTTACGCATCTGGCTAAAGATGTAGAGGAGACAGGCAGAAAAGGTTTACGAAAAGAGATTAGCAATTGAGAGAAATTAGAATTTCTTATAGATGAGGTTTTAAGCTCATATGTTTGAAGACAACTGACAACACATAGAAGAAGATGGTCAGAAAAAGGATAGAACACAGAGCGGAGACTAGTTTTGGTACGTCTAACAATAGAAAAATTAACACCATCAGGAGAATTTTGTCTATTATTTAAGTCTAAAGCCTTAGCATCAGAACTCTTTTAAATGAAATAAGGCTTAGTAATGTAGTAAGCTTAAACAAAAGCAATTTTAAAGGATAATGAGTCATTGTCATCCCACGATTCTATTAACTGGAGTACCAGAGTAACATCCCAAGTAAAATTATATTTAGGGCATGCAGGGCGCTTAAATCTGATACCCTTCATAAGTCTGCAGACTAAGGGATGTTTGCCCACAGGGAAAAATTCAATAGGGTCGTGACTTGTGGAGATAGCTGATCGATAGACATTAATGGCGTGATGAGCCTTGTCTGAGTCAAACGAGGCTGACAAAAAATTTAGATTGTTTGCTAAATAAATGTACGGGATCCACAACCCGTTCCACGCACAGATTAAGCCAACTTTTCCAGGCTGATCTGTAATTTGCACGGGTACTTGGTGCCCATGCTTCGGAGAATGTCTCTAGTTGAGTTGAAAATTCACTACAAGATTCGTATGACCCGAAATGAGAGATGCTATTAAAAAGGTAGTTGGCCTGACAGTACTAGAGGATGAAAATTTCCCTCCAGATCGCGAAAAGCATCCCGACGCATCTGTATGAGTTGTGGGTAGCATGCTGAGAGAACCATGGTTGTGATGGCCAGAAAGGGGTTATTACCACTAGGGTTGATTTCTGAGACCATGCTTTCAGAAGTACTCGGAATATCATCGCAAATGGGGGGAAATGCATTATTGACTCCGTCTTTCCAGCATTGGAGGAATGCATCCTGATCTGCTGCCTCTGGATCCGGACGCAAGCTGAAAAATGTTTCTAATTGGCGATTGAGTCGTGATGCAAAGAGGTCATGTTGAAATGGACTCCACAGGGAAAATAGTCGTTGGAAGATGTTGGGATCCAACATCAAGTTGCTGTAATCCACTAGGAAACAGGAATTCCAATCTTCTACTGTATTGAAAAGGCCGGGAAGATATTCTGCTCGTAAAACTATGTTTAGATCGAAGCAAAAGTGCCAAAAATCTTTGGCAATGTCCTCCAGTTGCTTGGATTTTGTACCTCCTAAGCGATTTATGTATTGGACTGTTGATATGTTGTTCATCTTGAGAAGAATACAACAATGGGATTTTTTTTGCATAGAGTGAAAAATACTACCATGAGTTCCGGGCAGTTTATATGCATACTTGTCTCTTCTAGAGACCTTTGCCTACTGTGGAATTGACTCCACAATGGGTTCCCCAGCCTACTCGACTCATGTTGGATTCTATAATCAGACCTGGGAATGAAGTGAAAATGGCTTTCCCGTTCCAAATTTGAATGTGATCTAACCACCAGAATAGTTCTGTTATTGTCTCTGGAGTCAAAGAATGTAGTGAATGCAGAGTATGTATAATGAATGTAGTGTGTTTGTAGTAAGTGCAGAGTTTGCATAATGAATGTAGTGTGTTTGTAGTGAGTGCAGAGTGTGCATAATGAATATAGCATGTTTGTAGTGAGTGCAGTGTGTATAATAAATGTACTGTGTTTGTAGTGAGTGCAGAGTGTGTATAATGAATGTAGTGTGTGTGTAGTGAGTGCAGAGTGTGCATAGTGAATGTAGTGTGTTTGTAGTGAGTGAGGAGTGTGTATAGTGAAAGTAATGTGTTTGTAGTAAGTGCAGATTGTGTATAGTGTATGTAGTGTTTGTAGTGAGTGCAGAGCGTGTATAATGAATGCAGTGTGTGTAGTGAGTGCAGAGTAAGTATAGTAAATGTAGTGTGTGTGTAGTGAGTGCAGAGGGTGTATAGTAAATGTAGTGTGTTTGTAGTGAGTGCAGGGTGTGTATAGTGAATGTAGTGTGTTTGTAGTGAGTGCAGGGTGTGTATAATGAATACAGTGTGTGTAGTGAATGTAGTGTGTTTGTAGTAAGTGCAGATTGTGTATAGTGTATGTAGTGAGTGCAGTGTGTGTATAATGAATGCAGTGTGTGTTCTGGATGATTGTGTGTGTGCTGGATGATTGTGTGTGTGTGCTGGATGATTGTGTGTGTGTGTGTGTGTGTGTGTGCTGGATGATTGTGTGCGTGTGTTCTGGATGGTGTGTGTGTGTGTGTGTGTGCTGGATGATGTGTGTGTGTGTGCTGGATGATGTGTGTGTGTGTGCGTGTGCTGGATGGTGTGTGTGTGCGTGTGCTGGATGATGTTATGTGTGATGTGTGTTGGATGGTGTGTGTGTGTGTTGAGGGCAAGCATTTTTTTTTTAATTTATGTGTGTATAATTTTAATTTTATTCCCCCCTTCCTGTCAGGGAGTGGGGAGATCACATTCCCTTGTGGTCCGGTGGTATGGCGGAGGGAGCTCGCCGCTGCACACGGGGGCCCAGCACACTCTGTGTTCCCTCTCCAACTCCCTCTGTCTAACTCTCGTGAGACTCGCCTGCGTACTATGCGGAGCGTTGCCATGGTAACCCGTGGCAACGCTCTGACAGCCGCAGGACTTGCGAATGTGAGCTGCAGCTGGAGAGGGAACACAGTGTTCTGGGACCCCGTGTGCAGGTAGCAGGGCAGGTCCTGCAGGAATACTAGCGGGAACGGTGTTCCTGCTTTGGAAAAAGTGCAGGAACTCCGTTCCCATGAGTTCCTGCAGGACTCGAGCCCTGACTTTTTCAGCATCAGGGTTTTTTTTTTCAAAGAAAAACAAGTTACCTGCGCTCTCTCCTTAATCCCCATGTATTTTTATACAAATTGAGGTTTTTTAGTTACCTCCAATGGCCATGAGAGGTTAAGCCCACCTGCAAACGTCAAGGCAGACCCCCCTAGGTAGGTCCTAACTCTAACCATTCACCTTGCTTCCTTGAGCCTCTGGCTAATGAGACAGAAAGGGGTATTTTTTATATACACCCCTATATATTTATTAACCTTTAATAGGGAATACATGGGATGGGCGGCATCATTGTAACAAAGCTGTGTGATACAAAAAGTGGATACAAATGCAGAAAGATAGGTCCTGCGCTCACTCCCATCACTACTGGGCGGCAGCAAAGACTACAGTACACATCAGCCCCAATATATAGTAAAAACCAAAGAAAAACAAGTTACCTTCGCTCTCTCCTTAATCCCTATGTATTTAAACAAATGGAGTTTTTTTTTTTTTGTTACCTCCAATGACCATGAGAGGATAAGAAGGTTTTTTTTTTTCGTTTAATTTTTTTATGATCTCTGGGTTTTTTTTCAAAGTGCGACGGGTATTATGGTTATTTATTTGGCCTTTTTGGGGGCTGAAAAAAAGAAGATTTTAGAAAAAAGAAGACATCAAATGATAAGTTTTATTTCTTTTTTTACAGATACTTAGTTTTTGTTCCCCCCCCTCACTATTTTTAGGGTGAGGGGGGTAGGTAGGGGTTTATTATTTTTTTTAGGAGGGGGGTGATTAGGGGTTTGGGGGCCCCTAGTCACCTGGGGATAACATTTTTATTTAGCCCCCCCCCCCCCATATTGGTATTTAAGGTCCCCACCCGTCACTCAGGGGTGGGGGCTAGGGGGAAGGACAATAGGTCCCCCCCCCAATATTGGTATTTAAGGCCCCCACCTGCCACTCAGGGGTGGGGGTCAGAGGGGATGACAATCGGTCTCCCCCCCATATTGGTATTTAGGGCCCCCACCTGCCGCCCCAGGGTGGGGGCCCGGGGGACAATAGGTCCCCCCCTTTGAAGTAATGACAGGTTTTTTTTTTAGACATGCCCCTACTCGCAGTATAGCGAGTAGGGGGAGAATTTACTAATACTAAGTAATCTTTAGTTAGTATTAGTAAATTTGACTGAAAGACCAATCAAGGTCTTTCAGCCTTTTGGTAGATAACTCCCTAATACCATGGGAATTAGGGAGTTATCTACTAAGCGGCTGCAAGAGAACATATCTGAAGGGTCGAAGTTCCGAAGTTCTGTACTGAACCGAAGTCCCAAACTGATCCGAAGTCCCGAATTTCGGAATGCCAAACCGAACCGAATATTTTGCCCATGCACACCCCTAGCTAACACTAATACTGTTTTTATGCAACGGCTTACTCTTCATACTGTTTCTATACGATGAAAAAAAAAAGTGCAGAATTATTGTAATATTGCAATATGTAAACACCTATGCTTGACGATTACTGTTCATTAGTGATGCACCGAACTGTTCGAAGGCGAATAGTTCCTGGCGAACATAGCGTGTCCGCATTCGCCCCCTATTCGTCATCATTGACTAAACTTTGACCCTCTGCCTCACAGTCAGCAGACACATTCCGGCCAATCAGCAGCAGACCCTCCCTTCCAGACCCTCCCACCTCCTGTACAGCATCCATTTTAGATTAATTCTGAAGCTGCATTCTTAGATGGAGGGAAAGTGTAGCTGCTGCTCATTTGATAGGGAAATGTATAGCTAGGCTAGTGTATTAAGTGTCCACTACAGTCCTGAAGGACTCGTCTGATCTCTGCTGTAAGGACAGCAGACAGCACCCCAAAAAGCCCTTTTTAGGGCTAGAACATCAGTCTGCTTTTTTTTTTTTGTAATCTAATTGCAGTTGCCTGCCTGCCTGCCAGCTTCTGTGTAAGGCTCACAGTGGATACTGTGCCCACTTGCCCAGTGCCACCACTCATATCTGGTGTCACAATAGCTTGTATTTAAAAACAAAAAACATGTTTTCACTGTAATAGATTAATTAGCAGTTAGTTGTCTGCAAGCGTCTGTGTGTCAGGCCAACAGCGTGTACTCTGCCAGTGTGCACAGTGCCACTCATATCTGGTGGCACAATAGCGTGCATTTAAAAACCCACAAACTTTTTTTCACTGTAATAGACTGAATAGCAGTTAGTTGTCTGCAAGCGTCTGTGTGTCAGGCTCACAGGGGATACAGTGCCCACTTGCCCAGTGCCACCACTCATATCTGGTGTCACATTAGCGTGCATTTAAAAACAAAAATCTTTTTTCACTGTAATAGATTAATTAGCAGTTAGTTGTCTGCAAGCGTTTGTGTGTCTGCTGAGTCACACCGGACAAGCACTCCTGTCCGCCCTGAATGCACAGGTGGAAAAGTGGCTGACTCCGCAGCAACTGGATATCGGCAAAGTGGTTTGTGACAACGGAACAAATATGTTGGCGGCATTGAAGTTGGGCAAGTTGACACATGTGCCGTGCATGGCACATGTGTGTAATCTGATCGTACAACGCTTTGTGCATAAGTACACAGGCTTACAGGACGTCCTGAAGCAGGCCAGGAAGGTGTGTGGCCATTTCAGGCGTTCCTACACGGCCATGGCACACTTTGCAGATATCCAGCGGCGAAACAACATGCCAGTGAGGCGCTTGATTTGCGACAGCCCGACACGTTGGAATTCAACACACCTAATGTTCGACCGCCTGCTCCAATAAGAAAAAGCCGTTAATGAATATTTGTAGGACCGGGGTGCTAGGACAGCCTCTGGGGAGCTGGGATTTTTTTTGCCACGTTACTGGACGCTCATGCGCAATGCCTGTAGGCTCATGCGTCCTTTTGAGGAGGTGACAAACCTAGTCAGTCGCACCGAAGGCACCATCAGCGACATCATACCATTTGTTTTCTTCCTGGAGCATGCCCTGCGAAGAGTGCTGGATCAGGCCGTAGATGAGCGTGAAGAGGAAGAGTTGTGGTCACCATCACCACCAGAAACAGCCTTATCAGCATCGCTTGCTGGACCTGCGGCAACGCTGGAAGAGGATTGTGAGGAAGAGGAGTCAGAGGAGGAATGTGGCTTTGAGGAGGAGGAGGAAGACCAACCACAACAGGCATCCCAGGGTGCTCGTTGTCACCTATCTGGTACCCGTGGTGTTGTACGTGGCTGGGGGAAGAACATACCTTCATTGAGATCACTGAGGAGGAGGAACGGGAAATGAGTAGCTCGGCATCCAACCTTGTGCAAATGGGGTCTTTCATGCTGTCGTGCCTGTTGAGGGACCCTCGTATAAAAAGGCTGAAGGAGAACGACCTGTACTGGGTGTACACGCTACTAGACCCCCGGTATAAGCAGAAAGTGGCTGAAATGTTACTAAATTACAACAAGTCGGAAAGGATGCAGCATTTGCAAAATAAATTAAAAAGTATGCTTTACACAGCGTATAAGGGTGATGTCACAGCACAACGGGAATCTAATAGGGGAAGAGGTGAAAGTAATCCTCCTCCTTCCACAACCACGCTGGCAAGGACAGGACGCTTTAAAGACGTGTTGTTGATGGAGGACATGCGGAGCTTTTTAAGTCCTACACATCGCCACAGCCCTTCGGGATCCACCCTCAGAGAACGACTCGACCGACAGGTAGCAGACTACCTCGCCTTAACTGCAGATATCGACACTCTGAGGAGCGATGAACCCCTTGACTACTGGGTGTGCAGGCTTGACCTGTGGCCTGAGCTATCCCAATTTGCGATAGAACTTGCTATCCCCGCGTCAAGTGTCCTGTCAGAAAGGACCTTCAGTGCAGCAGGAGGTATTGTCACTGAGAAGAGAAGTCGCCTAGGTCAAAAAAGTCTAGATTACCTCACCTTTATTATGATGAATGAGGGATGGAACCCGAAGGGACTGACAGTGGGCGATACATTCGACTAAAAAAGGCCTGATGAGATGAGCTGCCTTGGGCTAAAAATGGTGACCCTATGTAGGAGGAACAGTCCCTATTCTGCTCTATGTCTATGTGTATCAGGGTCCCTGAGGACAGGTGTCAATCAATATCTGCCAAGTGACCCTATGTAGGGGGAACAGTCCCTATTCTGCTCTGTGTCAGTGTGTATCAGGGTCCCTGAGGACACGTGTCAATACATATCTGCCAAGTGACCCTATGTAGGGGGAACAGTCCCTATTCTGCTCTGTGTCAGTGTGTATCAGGGTCCCTGAGGACAGGTGTTAATCCATATATGCCAAGTGACCCTATGTAGGGGGAACAGTCCCTATTCTAGTCTGTGTCAGTGTGTATCAGGGTCCCTGAGGACAGATGTCAATCCATATCTGCCAAGTGACCCTATGTAGGGGGAACAGTCCCTATTCTGCTCTGTGTCAGTGTGTATCAGGGTCCCTGAGGACACGTGTCAATACATATCTGCCAAGTGACCCTATGTAGGGGGAACAGTCCCTATTCTGCTCTGTGTCAGTGTGTATCAGGGTCCCTGAGGACAGGTGTCAATACATATCTGCCAAGTGACTCTATGTAGGGGGAACAGTACCTATTCTGCTCTGTGTCAGTGTGTATCAGGGTCTCTGAGGACAGGTGTTAATCCATATATGCCAAGTGACCCTATGTAAGGGGAACAGTCCCTATTCTAGTCTGTGTCAGTGTGTATCAGGGTCCCTGAGGACAGGTGTCAATCCATATCTGCCAAGTGACCCTATGTAGGAGGAACAGTCCCTATTCTGCTCTGTGTCAGTGTGTATCAGGGATCCTTAGGATAGGTGTCAATCCATATCTGCCAAGTGACCCTATGTAGGGGGAACAGTCCCTATTCTGCTCTGTGTCAGTGTGTATCAGGGTCCTTGAAGACAGGTGTCAATCCATATCTGCCAAGTGACCCTATGTAGGGGGAACAGTCCCTATTCTGCTCTGTGTCAGTGTGTATCAGGGTCCCTGAGGACAGGTGTCAATCCATATCTGCCAAGTGACCCTATGTAAGGGGAACAGTCCCTATTCTAGTCTGTGTCAGTGTGTATCAGGGTCCCTGAGGACAGGTGTCAATCCATATCTGCCAAGTGACCCTATGTAGGAGGAACAGTCCCTATTCTGCTCTGTGTCAGTGTGTATCAGGGATCCTTAGGATAGGTGTCAATCCATATCTGCCAAGTGACCCTATGTAGGAGGAACAGTCCCTATTCTGCTCTGTGTCAGTGTGTATCAGGGTCCCTGAGGACAGGTGTCAATCCATATCTGCCAAGTGACCCTATGTAGGGGGAACAGTCCCTATTCTGCTCTGTGTCAGTGTGTATCAGGGTCCTTGAAGACAGGTGTCAATCCATATCTGCCAAGTGACCCTATGTAGGGGGAACAGTCCCTATTCTGCTCTGTGTCAGTGTGTATCAGGGATCCTTAAGATAGGTGTCAATCCATATCTGACAAGTGACCCTATGTAGGGGGAACAGTCCCTATTCTGCTCTGTGTCAGTGTGTATCAGGGTCCCTGAGGACAGGTGTCAATCCATATCTGCCAAGTGACCCTATGTAGGGGGAACAGTCCCTATTCTGCTCTGTGTCAGTGTGTATCAGGGTCCCTGAGGACAGGTGTCAATCCATATCTGCCAAGTGACCCTATGTAGGGGGAACAGTCCCTATTCTGCTCTGTGTCAGTGTGTATCAGGGTCTCTGAGGACAGGTGTCAATCCATATGTCAAGGTGTCAATATGTCATATGTCAGGTGTCAATCCATATCCATTGTGATTTAGGAATGTTAGGTGATTTATGCCCTTTATGGATTAAAACCAGACTCTGCATCAACTGTGTAATTTTCCATGGGAGTTTTGCCATGGATCCCCCTCCGGCATGCCACAGTCCAGGTGTTAGTCCCCTTGAAACAACTTTTCCATCACTATTGTGGCCAGAAAGAGTCCCTGTGGGTTTTAAAATTCGCCTGCCCATTGAAGTCAATGGCGGTTCGCCCGGTTCGCTGGTTCACGAACGTTTGAGGAAGTTCACGTTCGCCGATCGCGAACCGAAAATGTTATGTTCGCGACATCACTACTGTTCATGCAAAATGTATTATTAAACTCGCTTGTTCTACCTTGCACCACAGAAATAAAGAATATAAAAAAATAAAAAAGTATCATTATCATTAAAAAATATATTCACTGCTTAATTATTGAACCATATTAAGAGAAATTATCTCATACTTATCATGAATATGGGAAATATCTACTAAAATGTGTATTTACACTCAACTACATACAAAACATATAAAATATCATTGTTACTAATTAATCTAATAACCTATATTAAAATAATATTTAAAAAGAATAGGAAAAATATACATATATTTTATATTTTTCATAATTCCTGCAAGAAATGGCAAATTTCAAACTCTCCATTTATTTCTCTTGGGTAGAGCATTTTTCATTTAAAAATCTACCTCATCTTGCAATGACAACTTCTTATCAAAATCTTCATCCTTTAATTCCTAACTACTCTTTCTATCCCCCAAAAATCCAATTTATTGGGATTACTATGATGTTTATTTTAAAAGTGTGAAGATAATGGGTGTTCTTTAAAACCTCTCCTGATGTTCCAAATATGCACTTCAATACGGGTAGGTAAACTCTCTTGATGTTCCAAATATGCTCTTCAATACAGATATGTACTTGTCTTGTAGTTTTTTCCATGTATTGAAATTTTCATGGGCAACTTAAAACATAGGTAATATTGGTAGTTTGACAAGTTATCATTTGTTTAATCTTATATACGTTTCCCATGGATACACCAAATTTCTATGTCACATTCTTTTGTGCTGCTGTCAAACTACAGGCCAGTCAGAGTAATATTTTTATCTCAAATCCCTCATAAGTTACTTTGCTTGTTTCTCATATATAGTTAACACAGAGCATGATCGGGAATAGCAGAACCCGAAAGATACTGCATATGTTTGGCGATTTTCAACAATACTTTAGTGAGATTGTGGGTACCCTGTTGGAATACTCAGCACTTACTAAGTAAGCTGTTTTCATTGTATTTTATTGAGCAAAGAAGTTGGATATTGTACCATTGGGTTCCTGGTTTAGGTCACTTGGCAGATATGGATTGACACCTGTCTTCAAGGACCCTGATACACACTGACACAGAGCATGATCGGGAATAGCAGAACCCGAAAGATACTGCATATGTTTGGCGATTTTCAACAATACTTTAGTGAGATTGTGGGTACCCTGTTGGAATACTCAGCACTTACTAAGTAAACTGTTTTCATTGTATTTTATTGAGCAAAGAAGTTGGATATTGTACCATTGGGTTCCTGGTTTCTCTTGTGTTTTCCTGTTAAGTGCACAAGTTTAACATTCTATGTTCAAGCTGTGGGGCATATCCCCTCTAAAGTGGAGCCATTCATAACTAGAGGGTTGATATGTGACAGGACGATGTATGACCCAACAAGCAGAATTAAGTTAAATAAAAGAAATATATTACCGGGCCTTAGAATGGCCAGATTTAAGGTAAAGAGAATGGTCAGGAACAAGCCAAAGTAGGGGACACAGAAAGAGACTATAACGATAATACAATACACAAGATCCAGCGCACTCACCTATCCACTAAACAGCAACTTCCCATTAACCCACTTACTTGGGGAAAAAATTCCATCTGGGGCTCTCTGCAGTACAAGGCTAAATAGGGCCCTGGGATGAGGCACAGGGATGACGTTTTATATATATATACCCAGGCCCGGACTGGCCATCGGGCAAACCGGGCAAATGCCCGGTGGGCCGCGATGGCCATGGGCCGAGGCCGGCAGGAAAGATCAAGAGATCTCCCCTGCCGGCCCATGCGCAGCAGCACCGGCCCCAGGATGGAGTTCTATCCCATCATGGGCCGATGGGGAGATCGGGAAGGGAGCCGGTCTCCCTCCGCGCACGGCGAGCAACTTCCGTTCTCTCCTTCTCGCGAGCTCCGAGATTATCAGAGCGTTGCCATGGTAACCCGCGGCAACGCTCTGAAAAAACGGCGCTCGCGAGAGGGAGATGGTCTGTACCCTGCGGGGTACAGACTGAATTACCTGCCGCTGGACCGCCAGGGATGTGTGTGTGGCGTAGCCCCCCCCCCCTCACTGGACCACCAGGTATGTGAATGTTCCCTCCCCCACATAAAAGTTAAAAGGGGGAATAAATTGATTTTTTTTTTTTTTACTTTTTAATAATAATAATAATTTAAGGCCATATACACACACAAACACATTACACACATACAAACACACTACACACACTGCACCCCTGCACTAACACTCACTGCACCACTAACACACACACATTCTGCTCCCCTGCATTAACACACAAACACACACTGCACTAACACACAAACACACACTGCACTAACACTCACTGCACCACTAACACACACACATTCTGCTCCCCTGCATTAACACACAAACACACACTGCACTAACACACAAACACACACTGCACTAACACTCACTGCACCACTAACACACACACATTCTGCTCCCCTGCATTAACACACAAACACATACTGCACTAACACTCACTGCACCACTAACACACACACATTCTGCTCCCCTGCATTAACACACACTGCACTAACACACTGCACTAACGCTCACTGCAGTAACACACAAACACACTCTGCAGTAACACTCACTGCACCACTAACACACACACATTCTGCTCCCCTGCACTAACACACACTGCACTAACACACACTGCAGTAACACACAAACACACACTGCACTAATACACACTGCAGTAACACACACTGCACTAACACGCACTGCAGTAACACACAAACACACACTGCAGTAACACACAAACACACACTGCACTAAAACACACTGCACTAACTCACAAACATACTGCTCCCCTGCACTAACACACACTGCACTAACACACAATGCAGTAACACACAAACACACACTGCACTAACACGCACTGCACTAACACGCACTGCACTAACACACTAACACACAAACATACTGCTCCCCTGCACTAACACACTACACACACAGCACCCCCTGCACTAACACACTACACACACAGCACCCCCTGCACTAACACACAAACACACTACACCCCCTGCATTAACACACTGCATACACTCTATACCCCTACATACACACTACAGCCCCTGCATTAACACACAATACACACTCTATACCCCTATATCCACACTGCACCTCCTGCACTTACACACAAACACACTACACACACTACCCCTTATATACACACTATTCCCCTGACACTCACATACACACACTAAACACACTCTATACCCCATAAACCTACACTACACTCCCTGCACTCTCATACGTTATACCCCTATAAACACACACATCACACCCCCTGTATGCACCCACACTAATTTATATCCCCTATAAATACATATTCTGCACCCCTTGTACACACTACACCACCTATGCATACATTATCCCCCCTATACACATGTGCTCTACAGCTCCCATATGCATGCACACACTAGAGCCCCTAAATACACTCACAAACACACAGTACAGCTCCTTACATGCACACACTCCACAGGCCCTATATAAATACACACACACAAACACACATACTTTACAACCCAGAGACACACACACACACTACAGCCACTAGCCACATGTAGTACGCCACAAACAGACCTCTTCACACACACAATTGCTCTACACACATGCAACGTCCAAACATTTACAACAACACAAGGAACATCCCCACACATGCACAACACTCTTTAACAGTCCGGTTCCTGTTTTGATCTCTGGTATCCCACTATCGTGGACACCAGAGACAAATCGCCAGCAAACGCAGCACAAACCCACCCCCCCTTCCCCCCCCAAAAAAATCCTGGCATTTATTTTAGCCAGGAGCACTGGATGCTCTGGAGCAGTCACATTAACATACTCATTTAGTGGGGGGGGGAAGGGGGTGTGCGTGTCAATGGTGGTGACATGACATGCCCCCTTTCTGGCCCCGCCCCTAATGGTGGGCTGCTCTGCCTTTAATTGCCCGGGCTGAATTTTTGTCCCAGTCCGGCCCTGTATATACCGTGTATACTCGAGTACAAGTCGAGTTTTTCAGCACATTTTTTGTGCTGAAAAACCCCAACTCGACTTATACTCGAGTCAATGTCTGTATTATGGCAATTTACATTGCCATAATACAGACAAGGGGCTGTGTGCGTTTACTTACCTCTCCTGCAGCTCCTGTCAGCTCCCTTCTCCTCCACGCCGGTCCGGTCAGCTCCCCTGTCAGCTCCCACTGTAAGTCTTGCGAGAGCCGCGGGGTCATAGCACGGCTCTCGCGAGACTTACAGTGGGACTTGCAGAGGGAGCTAACCGGACCGGCGCAGAGGAGAAGGGAGCTGACAGGAGCTGCAGGAGAAGTGCTTCCTGCCAGCCCCCCTCCACTGAACTGCCAATGCCACTGGACCACCAGGGAGTGAGAGCCCCCCTCCCTGCCCTGTATCAAGCAAAAATAATATTAATAAAATAAATAAAATAAAATAAAATAAATAAAATAATAATAAAATAAATACAATAATAATATTAAAAATAATAAACAGTTTTGGGAGAAGAATCAAAGATGATAAACTTAGTATGACTAATAACTAATGAATATAGAGACAGATTAGAAAAATGTCTTAATAATTTTACATCTTAGAGAGCTAACACTGTTGATATATTCATAAGGTTGTAATGTTTCTATATTTTGCATCTCTATATAAAGCTGTCTTTTGGCTATTAATAGCGTAAATTTTATTTAAAAAAAAAAAGGGAGAAGAAAAGAGAGAAAGTAGCAGAAAAGGGAAAAGAAAAGGGGAAAATATCAAGCCCTATAGTAAGGCACTATCTGTCAGGATTTATAGATCTCGGCACAGTTGACTTTATATTTGTTTGTTTTTATGTTTTTATGGTTTGTCATAGACAGTGAATAGCTATTTAAGGTTCTTTCAAGTCGAAGTGAAGATACTAAATTTGGTATGTCGTCTAATTTATAAATAAGGTGATAATTAAGGGTAATAAATACAAAAAATTGGTATCTTAGAGTGCTAGAACTGTCAGATTGTATTTATTGTTCTATTGTCTTTTGTTTATATTTTTAAATGTAAGTCTCTTATTGTCTATTGTGATCCATTTTCGAAAAATAATAAATAATGAAATGAAAAAAAAAAATAAAAATAATAATATAACATAACGAAAAAAATTCTATTAAAATAATAATTTAAAAAAATAATAATAATAATAATACAAATGCCCACCCCCCACCAAGGCTCTGGAACACAAACACACACTGCATTCATACACTCACACTGCATTCATACACTCACACTGCACTCATATACACATACTGCACTCATACACACTGCACTCATACACACTGCACTCATATACACACTGCACTCATACACACACACTGCACTCATACACACACACACTGCACTCATACACACACACTGCACTCATACACACACACACTGCATTCATATACACACACTGCACTCATACACACACATACTGCACTCATACACACACACTGCACTCATACACACACACTGCACTCATACACACACTGCATTCATATACACACACACTGCATTCATACACACACTGCATTCCTACACACACTGCACTCATACACACACTGCATTCATTATATACACACACTGTAAATAAATATTCAATTAATGTAATTTTTTTAGGATCTAATTTTATTTAGAAATTTACCAGTAGCTGCTGCATTTCCCATCCTAGTCTTATACTCGAGTCAATACGTTTTTCCAGTTTTGGGGGGTAAAATTAGGGGCCTCGGCTTATATTCGGGTCGGCTTATACTCGAGTATATACGGTATATAAATTTGGGAGTCTAGCCAACTCCTTGGTTTTGCAACCCTCCCTGTCACAGGTGCCTCATCCCAGGGCCCTATTTAGCCTTGTACTGCAGAGAGCCACAGATGGAATTTTTTTTACACAAGTAAATGGGTTAATCTCATAAGAGCAGACATTAGGCTGTTAGAGTAGGACCTGCCAAAGATGGGGTACATTGACGTTGTGGCAGGCTTATGCAATGTATGACCCCCTTATGTTTGCCTAGAGTAGGTGTTTTTTAAAAAAAAACTAATAAAATCTGTCAACATTGAAGTTGCTGTTTAGTGGATAGGTGACTGCGCTGGATCTTGTGTATTGTATAAATTGGCCCCAGCAGCACCCCATTTATGCACGTTTAGGTGAGTGCAGCCCATATATATATATAATGATAATACAAGCCAAAAGGTCAAGGATGCTGGAGTATGGCATAGTCAAGTACAAGCCACAGTCAAAATATCAATAGAAAAAAACAAGATAAATGCACTCTCTGATAACCACATGTGGAAACCACGACATGGCACTGAAAAACTGACAGAAGAAGTTTAAATACCTTAATGATGGTTGTGATAAGTAGGTTCAGGTCACCTGATGTCGGAATGTGTGTGCGTGATGTAAACGTGATGACGCACACACATCCGTGTAATTTTCTAAATTAGGATCCACCGTGTGTTTAAAGATTCCTGGCGTACAGCAGCCAGCATCATACGCAGGCAGGCCGCAAGGGCTAGAGGCTGCCGGAGTTCCAGACTGCCACAATATGTCGTGACAATAGGGCTCTGGCACATGTAAGTGAGACCCCAAGACAGATGTTTTTTCACAATATTTATAAGTATTAGAATCATATGTCTGCACTATATATGTTTGTGTTATTATTCACATATTCTAATTTAAAGAAGACTATCTGTTGAGTATATTTCTGAGTGCACCATTGTTTTTTGGTTTAGCTGCATATCACTTGGTGAAGGGTGCTCTAGGATTACATATACTTGTTTTATTGAGTTTGTACATGTTTTTGCACATTTGCATACATTTCTTTTTGCATTTGAGCACTTTCCACTTTTTGGTTATTTGTTTTAGCCTTCTTCCATTACTCCATAGTTCAGTTTTGATGCTCACTTCTCCTTCAAAGGCGCTTTTTGCGATGGACAGGTATCATCATGGGCACTCTTACCAATCTGCCACTACGCAGCCCCATACACAGCAAAATGTGATGCACTGTGTATTCTGTCATTTTCTATCACAGCTAGCATTTTTGGTAGGTTCTAACAACTGCATATTGGGAACACCCTACAAGACTTGCTGTTTTGGAGATCTGATCCAACCGTCTAGCCATCACTATTTGGTCCTTGCCAAAGTCACTCAGATCTTTCTACTTGCCCCTTTTTTCTGACTGCTTGTTCACTTCCTGCCTATTATTTCCCACCCTTTGACAGGTGTCATTGTATTGATGTAATCAATGTTATTCACTTCACCTGTGAGAAGTTTTAATGATGTGGCTGATCATTGTGAATGCTAGTATTTTTTTTTTTTAGTTGTATTCAAATTCCACCTATCAATGCTTCCCTTCCCTCCACACTCTAGTGAGCCAGCCGATCACCAGTCATGTGACTGACACTTTTGTTTTGGGGCCACTTTGGAAAAGTCTTTTCTCCCAAATTCCAGAGCATCCTCATCCTTGTTTCTACTCTTCTAAGAGACAAACAACATCACCATCCCTTGCCTTTTTAATATATACAGTTTTCATAGTGTTTTTTCTATTCATTCATGCCGAACTGAGAGTCATGTGACCTGCACTTCGGCGCTATATGGTACACCTCCAGCTTTTCTTTTGTTCATTTGGTGGGGTCTCTAATGCTGTAAGACCTATTTTTACTTGTTCTTTTGTAATCTGTTGACGTTTGTTGACATCTTATTTTTACCGCAAAATTTTAATTTGTTCTCCTGTTATATAAGCAGTAAGCATCAAGTTACTGTACTGTAACTGCGAAAGCCCTGTTAGTGGTGAAATGTGTTGTTATAAGTAATGCTTTACTTTGTTTTAATACATTTTAAGATAGATTTTGGACTATCCTGCTTTATTCAATTGCTTTCTGGACACTATTTTTATTGGTGGGGAACTTACCACCCAAGCTTTGTGGATTGAGCAAAACCATTTTGGGTTCTGGATCAGTAAGACCATTTCCATTTGTTTGCACTAATTTACTGTAGAATGTGTACTATATCTTTGTTTTTGTTCTCTTTCACATAACACGACAGAGAGGACTCCAGCAAGATACTACTCCACACTGTAAATTAGGAGCCATTGGTGGGCTTCACTACATGAGTGCAATTTCATTTATTTACTTACTCCATATATGTTGTCATAATATACTATTTCGGTGTCTATTCTGTTTTTTATGACATACTCCCTGGCTTGCCAAATCTAGGTCAAGAGTTACACCATAGACTCCTAAGCTGGGATTATTCCGGCTCACAGAGTAGCTCCAAAAATTGTAAGTGCATCTCTTCTTTTACATGCCATACTATATGTATACTACCCTATATACTCCTCATTTGTTCATTTCTCTCATTCTGTATTATCATCTGAGGACACTCCAAGGCCCTACTTCCACTTCTTGTATGCATTCCTTATCTGACCAGAAAAGATAGACTCTAAACTGGGTTGTTGTGCTGCCTTTCCCATGACACTAGCACTTCCCATGGACTAAAGCGATTGTATTTTTGTGATTAGAAATTCACCAATGGTCAACGTATCATAGATCCTTCTTGCCTGCAGTGGCAAATAACTTTATAGACCTATTTAGTAATGTAGGGCTTCAAATTTTCAATTATAGATATGGTATAAAAAGAAACTCACAGGGGTGGAGTTAGCGACAGAGCTGAAAAGTGCAAAATTCAGGCGAAAACTGCAAATTACGTTTATTCCTATTGCTCTACTGGTGGCTGCTGAAATGGGGAAGCACATTAAACTTAATTGAAGCAGAGTGGTCACATGATATTGGAAATCTGTTGCACTCACCTCCACAGCCAAGGACTTCCAAGATGCCACCTATACAGTTCACACTTGATAAGTGTGATATTAATGACAGGTGTCCCTCTACAGTCTCTATAGCCTATAACACCCCTTTTGAGAAGCAATGCTATTCTGCACTGCTGTGGTCCAAGGCAGAAACTGACAGTCGTCCATGATGGACAGCGAGTTCAACTTACCGATATGTCAGGAGCCAACATGTTTGCCAATACCTGGAAACTAGCATTATCATTTACTTCTCAAAAGCGAAACGTACCACTCTAGTGTGGAATGTCCCTAAAGTTAAGCTTTACTACCTATGATCAGTCTAAACAGCAGACAGTCACTTAATACATTTCTATAGGGGCACACCTTGCGGCAGCTTATGGTTCTTGGAATATCTGGCTTTAGATTGATATCCTTTGAATTTAGTTGCATGTATTCTTTGATGTGAAACCTTTCCTTTACCATTTTATTAAGCTTGCTGCCTATACTCATGTAAGTATATTTTGACTCTTATATAATGCTAATTTTTTCTCTCGAAACCTATACCCCAACCCCCTCCCAAGCATAGCATATGGATTCTCACAGTTCATGGATAAAGCTGCATATAACATATAATTGTGCAGTATGTTGTCTTGGCAGTTGAATTACCTTAAAGGGACACTATAGTCACCTGAACAACTTTAGCTTAATGAAGCAGTTGTGGTGTATAGATCATGCCCCTGCAGCCTCACTGCTCAATCCTCTGCCATTTAGGAGTTAAATCCCTTTGTTTATGAACCCTAGTCACACCTCCCTGCATGTGACTTGCACAGCCTTCCATAAACACGTCCTGTAAAGAGAGCCCTATTTAGGCTTTCTTAATTGCAAGTTCTGTTTAATTAAGATTTTCTTATCCCCTGCTATGTTAATAGCTTGCTAGACTCTGCAAGTATGTGATTAAAGTTCAATTTAGAGATTGAGATACAATTATTTAAGGTAAATTACATCTGTTTGAAAGTGAAACCAGTTTTTTTTTTCATGCAGGCTCTGTCAATCATAGCCAGGGGAGGTGTGGCTAGGGCTGCATAAACAGAAACAAAGTGATTTAACTCCTAAATGACAGTGAATTGAGCAGTGAAATTGCAGGGGAATGATCTATACACTAAAATTGCTTTATTTAGCTAAAGTAATTTAGGTGACTATAGTTTTCCTTTAACCCCTTAAGGACACATGACATGTGTGACATGTCATGATTCCCTTTTATTCCAGAAGTTTGGTCCTTAAGGGGTTAAAGGGACACTATAGTCACCAAAACAACTTTAGCTTAATGAAACAGTTTTGGTGTATAGATCATGCCCCTGCAGTCCCACTGCTCGATTTTCTGCCATTTATGAGTTAAATCACTTTGTTTAATAACCCTAGTCACACCCCCCTGCATATGACTTGCACAGCCTTCATAAACACTTCCTGTAAAGAGTCATCTAATATTTATCCTTCCTTTATTGCAAGTTCTGTTTAATGTAGATTGTTTTATCCCCTGCTATCCTAATAGCTTGCTATACCATGCTAGAGCCTCATGTATGTGATTAAAGTTCAATGTACAGAGAAAGAGAAAAAATTGTATAAGGTAAATTACATCTGATTGGAAGTGAAACAAGTTTTGTTTTTTTCATGCAGGCTTTGTCAATCAGAGCCAGGAGAGGTGTGACAATGGCTGTATAAACAGAAACAAAGTGATTTAACTCCTATATGGCAGTGAATTGAGAAGTGAAACCTGAGAGGCATGATCTATACCCTTAAACTGCTTCATTAAGCTAAAGTTGTTTAGGTGACTATAGTGTCCCTTTAAGATCCAGAATTTTTTATTTTTTTTATTTAACTGCACTAAATAGATCAGAATGAATTCTGTTATTACAAGCATGCATCTGGGCTTTGTACTACAATAAAAATAAATAAATAGAAACTCACATTAAACAGTCACACTTGGCACAGCAAGCCATACTTTTACAGACTATTCTACTAAAATCTGAACTGGCTAAATCCATGACCTTGCTGAACCGGACAGAAAGATTAATTTGCACAAGCACATATATGACATCATGTGGTAAAATATATTATATATAAATAAATGTGAATACATGCTCATCAGATGCTGTAACATGTCTTCCCATTCACTGGCTATATGTCAGAAGCTGTCCTAGAAAATTCATATATACATACAGAGCATGTCCTTGCATATTCCTTTTTATATTAATCTACCAATTGCTGCAGTCATAATCTGCCTGGTAATGGCACGATAATCATCATCACCAATGTTACCATTTTGGAATCAAGGGCCAAGATTTCCATAGAAGTTGTCTCATATGTCCTAAATGATGCCATTTCTCCTGGGGTATGTTCACATCCCCATCCCATTGGCATTCCTAGATCTTATAATGTATTTGGTGATATTAACTAGTATATAATCAGCCAGATAAAGGCAAGATACTTAAAAGGTCCAACAGAAAAGGGAAAAAAAAGCTTGATTTATCATTAGAGAACACTGAATTGCGTGATTCAGATCACAGTATTTTGTAGGTTAAAACTCACATTTGTATCAGTTGAAGTCCCAAGTACTGCTTAAATTAAGAAATTAGTTGTACACCGATGTATGTCATCAACTAGAAAAAGTAATTGGAAAGACTGAATTCTACGCGTCAGTTTATGTATTTACATGTTTGGGACGCTTGTTGTATTACACAATTACAGTAATAATGCATTTTATATTTTCATTGACAGAATTCCAATTTAGTGTACATTTTAATTTGCACTTAACTGGCAGAATTTAGATAGTTCATTCATTGATTTTGCAGGGGCAGCTACTCACAAGAAGATTTATGTGCAGTTTTAGATCTGTTGCTGACCATAAGAATCTCCAAATAATAGGGATAATTATATTTTTAACCATTGTTTGACATGGTTCAAAAAACTGTGCAAACACCATATTTCATACAAATTGTTACTAAATCTGTGGTAAACTCCAAAGTAAATTTTCCAAAATACTGCTGTATCTACATATTTAGCAGCTCTATGCAATTTCCACAACTCTACCAAAGCACTATGACAATATAAATATTAACAAAACAAATACCATGTGAAAATAAGTATAGATTATTACAGCCATGAGTGGGTTAAAATTGGCATTAACCTAATGCATGCAATGGCCTAAGAAGCTGTTTTGGGAGCAATCGCTGCAAATGCGTCGTACAAAAAAAAATGCAACAAATCTGGAAAAGTGAATGCTGTCTGGAAATATTTGCATATTTTGCAAGGTATTCTGGGAGAGCTGTTACAATACATTGTTAAGGAATGTTTTTAAGATTTGTCTTAGGATATTTATAGACATTGTACAGGAGTATATTTGAGAAGCAAATACATGTAACATAATTTACATAGTCACATTTTGCATTCAGATTTTCTTCCTCCTGTCTTATCGAACGCCAGTAGATAAAAAGGCCTAGTCTACCACCCCACCCATGTAATGTACGACTATCTAGCTTGGCATAGTCTTTCAAACAAGTTATAAAGGGGAATATGACAATTGAACTGGCTCTAATATGGAAAATTAATGCCCTTACATCTGAGAAGTTATTAATGCTTAGTTCACATTATACTGGCAGGTTTGTGCATGCAAAACTTCAATAATTTACATGGGAGTTGTTCTGTTACACCTTACATGATGTCTGCTTTCCTGTTAACCGTTTCTCTGCCAGAGGGGTGCACTGTATATTGCAAAAAAATTATACTGCAAGCGATGTAGTCTTTAAAATTAGGGAGAAAGCAAGGAAACGCTGTAATATGGGAAATTAGAATAATATACTACATATTCAAAAATTAAAAAAATACTACGGTGCAATCTTATTATTTTGGTAGAAGTTTAGAAGTTTTGTTTTATGGAAAATAACATTTCTGTAAAAACATATCACATGATTTTAAGCATTCCAAATTTCTAAAAAAGTTGGAAGAACATGAAAACATGTTTAAATGGTATCATGGTTACCGCAATACAAAAGTAAGTTAACAAAAAAAGAGCTTCAGCTACAAGCTGAGGGGCATCGTTTATTTCTGTACAGATAACAAAACAAGCATTTCCTCCATCTGTTTCCCTTTTTTAATAACATTTGTAAACCTATAATGAGAAAAGGCAAAGCGGCGTTTATGCACACAATAAATATTATACAAGTAGTGAATCCATATGTGGAAATACAACCCTTAACATAGTTTAAAATGTAACATCAGAGACCAACATTTACATATGCACATTACATTTTATACAGAAAACCAAACATTTGCATGATGAATCTTACAAAGATCAAAAGTGTCCTTCTGATTTAAGGATTAGCAAAAAAAAAACAGCAAGTGCAGAAATTAAAAAAAAATAAATAAAAAAAAGACAAACATTAAATAGTTTATTAAACTTTTTGTCACAACTTTAGCAATGATATTTGAGAAGTATGATAATCCCACAAAATGCTGTGCAAAAAAATGAAATTAAATTAAAAAGAACATTTCTAAGCAATGACCTGTTAAATGAACATAATTCCGTGTATTCAAGGTGGACTAATATATATATGTTTAGATATAAACACCTGGGTTTTTAAAAATTGTCCGTTCATCAGATTTCTATCAATAGGTCACATTCTGACACATTTAATGGATGTGTGGCATTTACAATAATAATAAAAATAATTTATTCTGACTATGATACTTTGTCCTGGTTCTGAAAAGTTGCAAGGTGTGAGTGAATTTGCTACATATTGCTTGAGACGGTTTCAGATCAAATATTCAAGCCCTCATACAGAAACAAGATAATCGTATAACTGCTCAGTTACCTTGCATATTTTGCAAGTCTCCTGAAGGTGACATCCATGCTCTGCCCAGGAGTGAAGCTAAAAGTTGATATACTTACCTAAAGCTGCTGCTGCCCCCTTCTTTTCATCTCTTGGCACTTCATCAACCAGGAGCCGGTGCTGTACTCTTGTGCATGATCAAGAGTAAAGCACAGAGATGAGGATCCCTTGTGAGACCAGGGCATCTTACAAAGACCTAATCTGAAGATGCATGAGAAGATGCTTGCTTTTTTTTAATGCAACATCTTTTGATTGATTTTATCTTTATAAAATACTCAGAAATTATACCTAGTTGACAGAGCTGCTCTATGGAGAATCATGGGAAGTGCTAGTCTACAGAAAATGCACATGACTGGATTTTATAAAAAAAAAAAAGCCCCTGTCAGAAGCTTTTCATAAATCCAGTGGGTCAAACTAAGCTTGTACTAAATTAAAGGCTTTTAATTACATTAGGTGCTCTAATTGTTGATCAAGAGTCTTACTTAGAAGATATACGAATGGAAAAGTTGTCCATTCAGTTGCCAATTTTACAGCTGCTTGGCACAACGTGGCTAACTGCTACACTCACTACACATAAAACCTATATTAAGATCACCAGGGTTCTGGCTGACAACGTCAACTAACACACCCACCAGACTTTCACCAGGGTTAATGACCTTGGAGATGCCTTAGGAATAAATTCGAATGGTATAAAATAACAATTACATGGGTACGCTGCTTTTTAATAACAACAACATTTTTTTATATTAAATACAGTTTTTATAAACAGTTTCTAATGTTGCCTAACATGCTAAAGAAATGTTATATTAAGATCTGTTTTACTTATATAATTGAAATGTCTTTCTGAACTTTAATTCCAATATTTACTTGTCCAGCCTGCAAATGATTCTCATTACCAGCAACAGATCTCAACATAATATAAAAGAAGTGTAGGCCAAGAAGATCCATATTTAACTGATGGGTGTCCTGGGGACCTTAACACGTTTATTAAAGCACTTAGTCTGGGTGCTAAATCCCTATTGCACTTAGTGCTGCAATTTAAAACATTGCAGTTCCAGAGAAACTGCAATGTTTACATTGCAGCTCTAAGTCTGCCCTCAGTGGCTGTCTACTAGACAGCCACCGGGGGCACTTCCAGAATCCAAATGGACTTTTGGTCCGTTATCTGACGCTGGACGTCCTCACGGATCTCCAGCGTCAGATTTTCCCCATAGGAAGGCATTATTTAAGGTCTAGTGCGCGCACAGCCATTGCCCCCCATGCGGATTAGGTCTCCCCTGCCTGCTGGGGAGGAGCATGGGTGGAGCCTGACCCAGCATCGAGGGACATCGGCGCTGAATTCAGGGAAGTAGCTGAAGGGGTATTAACCCCTTCAGCCCCGTGGGAGGGGGGTGGCGTGAGGGAGGTGGGCACTGTAGGGACCTATATTGCCAGGAAAACGGGTTTGTTTTCCTGGCTCTATAGGATCCCTTTAAGTGTGATGCATCATTGCAAAATGTTTTGCTTTGTAACTTAAAAAGTATATGTAGTGAGTCTTATACATTTCTATTCAGTTCACACTACGGATGAATGACAGGAAGTTAAAATAATTTCAGGAGCAGCAACTACTGCTTCCGCTTTGCTGTATACATTTTCATTAGCTTTCTGAAACAGGTTTTGAAAATGAGTGCAAGTTTAATTTATTTTTAGTACAACTCTAAGACAGTGAGCATGACAACTCTAAAATGATACACTTCCTGTGCTATGAAGAACAGTTGCAAGGATGCTTCCAGCATATTTTATATGAAAGCAACACTGAGCAGTAATATTTGAGGCTCAAATGCATATTAATAGCAGAACGAAAATGTAGCCAGTAGTTGAATAACATACACATTTTCCCACACAGATTCCTACTGTGCTGCACGTGTAGCTGTCAAAAAGGAGCTTACAATGGTTTTCTGAAAGGGGAATTGTCACTTCTCTGAAATATTCACCATTGAATAAAACATTGAAAAATCAGCTATAACTTGTAGTAACATCATTTCAAAAGATGCACCATTTCATTTTAAATTTCTATCAAAGATTTATCAAATAATATCCAAATTCAGTTTGCAAAGTATGAGGAGACATGGAAACATTCATTCTTTTTTTTTTCTGTTAAAGGGGTATTCCACTCCCCAAATTCCACAGAAATACATTAAAAATAAACAACAAAACACTATTTAGTAGATGGACCTCCAATGAAATGCATGCATGCATTTAATTTTTTATGCTTTTCAATTGGGGTTATATCGAAAAACAGCCTGCAAAAGCTGCAGATCTCTCCAGCCTAGACTTTCCAATCACAGACTTTCTAGCGCAGCTCAATGAGGCAAGTGCTCTGGGAAAATTGCTGCCTTTTGAGTTTAGCTCCACAGAGCTAACCAAACCAGGACCAATTATCTGGTTGATAGCCAGGGGAGTGTAACAAGGTTACTTTATAAAAGTGTCAATTTTTGGGGGGATGGGAGGAGAGAGGGAAAGTAAGAACACATGCTTCACAAGCTTAAGTGCTTTCGGTGTTACTTTAAATATCAGGATAATTAAACAGAATATTAAAACTACCCGGAAGTGGCAGTTCCACTTTAATGTTGGCTGGGGTGTTCGCATCCTATCCTTGGTTCTTTAAGGACAGCAGTTAAATGGCACGATAGGCAGTAAAAATCAGGGTCTTGCTAAAGTACAAATTGACAACTACAGAAGAAAAAAATAAAATTATAAATGATATTGCATTAACCAGCTACATGCACATAAGAAAATATTTTAAGATTTCTCTAAGAGTGCAGAGACAAAGTTGAAAATAGTGCAGAAAAAGAATAGAAACTGTAAAGCTAACTAAATTAACAGAATGGAGTGTTTTATTAAAAACTGTGTCAAATACAGACAAACCATATAATAATAATAATAATAAAAAAATAAGAAAACAGTAGCTTCAAAAATAATTGCACTTGGGCTTGATTGCTGCATGCATGTGGGCAGGTTTTATATAAATTATGGATTAGTGTAATTTGAAGATGCAGTAAGAAATGTCCTCAGTGCATATAACATCTAACATGAGCAAACAAATACTTTTTATGGATTGCACACAATGTGAAGAACAAGGAGTACAGAAAACTTGCAACATACTCAAGTGGTTATTTCATGACATAAAGTGAGACACAACATCTGGAATTCCAGCTGCTCCAGAGTATAAAAGTTTAGCAAAGCTCTCTTGGAAATCCAGAATGAATGTATTACAATATAAGGGAAATGTTTACCAAGACTCTTATTACTTTGACCAAGTGTTGACAATGTGACCATGGATTTGTCTGCCTGGGTGTCTAATGGAAAGCAAAAAAATAAAATAAAGGATCATCCTGAATCTGTATCAGACAAAGGGGAATAAATGTCTCAGCTTGGAAATAAATGTTCTTGACAATTTGCCAAAATAAATCTATTTTCAGCGAATGCCTATTTTTCAGAGCTTTTGAAAAGTCTCTAGAACACATGTACTTCTGTGGAATGCCAGAGAAATGTTTGGAAGTTCAAATTCATGTTAACCAGCATCTTTTCAAACACCTAAAGGGATACTTCATGAATACAAAGTATAAAAGAATGATCCAATATAGAGCTATGATCCCTAACATGATGATTGGTGCATGGATTTTACAAGACTGTAAACACATCTTGCGCCATAGCTCACCTTGTAAAAATACTACTTCTAAGAGAATGTTGGGGAGACTTCTAGTAACAACCATACAGCTTGACATTCTCTATCAGTCCTTTTTTTTCTGGGGGAGGGAATTGGCTGCAAAAAAAGGGATTTTTTTAGAGTTGATTTTCTTTTTCTCTTTCCGATACTTCCTCAAATTCAAAGTCTTTCTAAAACATTAAAAATGATGGAAAATAAACCATGGATAGTCCCTTTAGTAAGGAGGAAGTATAACGGAGAATTTAAAAAAGTACATTTATCTAGATGAAATGGATAAGGAGATAAAAACCACATAGCCTTACATGGCTGCAATGAGGAAGCACGCACGTGGCATGGCCAGCCACTAAATGAGCCCTTAAGGGTCCAGTGCCAGGCAGCCAATATGGATTTAGGATGTGGTGAATGGTTATTCTCATCACTCTCAGCCAAGTTCTACTGTAGTCAGAAGCGAACCTAGATTATCTGGCACCCGGTGGCTAAAATGTAAATCCCCCCCTCCCCCCCCCCCCCCTTCCTACCCAAACAAACTCATGCTCACATCACCATACAAACACTGATCCATATGTACACACATGACCATACACACCACACACAAAACACATTTATAGACCACCAGTAGTCAGTTGCTCTGGAGACAGAGGAGTGCTCTTGCACCCCCGTACTGACTGTCACCAAGGGAATACCAACCTGGGTAAGTACGCTTCTGACTGCAACTTCATGTGCTGTAATGTCTGCCCATAAGGATGCAACATTAATCCTAACCCAGTAGTGCAATAATGAGTGCCATTTTAAACTGCAACATTAAGGCGATGCTTTTATAAGGGCAGCACCATTATAGCATCACTGTATGGACCCTGGGTATTATGAAAGGTTAATGGTGACATTTTTTATGGGAATTGTTTTCTAAAACAACAATTTTCTTCATTTTTAATATTTCCAAACCAGCATGCAATAATAAAAACTGCATTTCCTATATATAACCGCTACCTAAAACAATTGCCCAACATAACTGGGCCATATTTAGTACTGCACTAGCAATAATGCATGCAGTACGATTAAAGTACCTTTTGCATATTTGTACAATAAAACACCAAATTATAGAATATAACCGACCCCTGCTGCAGCTGAATGGTTAAGAACCATTAAAAATATCACAAGGTGATTGAGAGTCATTTCTCTCCAAAATATTGTGCAACAATCCTCCAGCAGCTGTCATTTTGATGTGTAGCCAGACTATGAACTAAGCAACATGGGAAACATTACTTTGTTGTCAAAGGTTAGCCATTACTGGTTAGAAGTTATTATCAGAATAGACAGCATATACAGGCAAACACTATTTATGTAGGTAGGTACGTAGCAGCTATGGAGCATCCTTTTTGCCGTTTTACTTTTTTTTTTTTTTTTTTATCAAGTGATTATGGGGGTTTATTGTGATTTAAGTATATATCATCTGCATGTTCAGCATGACAAGTGTTAATAGCGACGGTCACATTTTTAGGAATATCTTTGAGGTTCGAATATGACAATGTATCAATGCTACACAAAACGATAACGGTGCGGGATAATCAGAAACCAGAAAATGATGTCATCTAGTAATTAACTGCAGGACTGGCTGTAATAGAATCCAAATGTTTACATTCCTTAAATATCTTCCATGATACTTAAAAAGTAAAAGAGAGCAAATGACTGGGTTTGCTCTAATCGTACATTATAGCAAGCATATTGTGCTTCTATCACTGCTGTCAATGATAAACCTTCACCACATTATCCTGATTACTACATCACTAATTTCCAGGAAATAGCCTATTTGCAAAAGAACAGAACTAAGTCTATTCCATTCCTATGAACAATGTCCAGGTAACAATATCTGCTGATCAGTTGAGCAGAGACACAGCACAAACGTTTTATTGTAAAAGTTTTAAGCTGGAAAACCCAATTCCTACTGAGTATATATAGAATGTAACCATAATTATTCCAATAGTTATTCTGAATATTGTAATAACTTGGCACAGCATATATCTTCCACAAAAGCCCCAAGAATTTGTACCTTTAAATGCAGTTTGAAAATCAGCATACACCCCTACCTACAGTACATATCACCAACATTAGTACCGACCCCTGCACACTAGTACTAGGTCAGTGATTGCATATCCAATCCTATGAGTGACTGGCAAGATATTATACATATATGGCAACGTCAGCAAAGGGAGATAAGCTAAACTGAACTAGCCACACCTTGACACGTTTTAAAAATAATGTGGATTCCAGCATTTACATGAAACCCTAAAAAAAATAATTAATTAAAATATTAAATAAAAATAAAAAAAAACAACAACAGCTAATAAAAACAATAAAAAAATATTATATATATATATATACATATACATATATATATATATATATATATCTTTACATTTACCATAGACAGTGCAATTATATTGTGATTATTTATTCTATGTACATTATCTCTAGTGGAAATATATGATGTTTTTCTTACAAATATAGATTTGATTCATTTGATAAATTACACAGTTACATTATACAGTCGGCAGGTTATAAAACCATTGCACATTTTAGCAAATAAGTGCATTCATCTTCGCATGGGAGGGAAAAGCTAGATTAATTTTTTTTAGAATTAAAGAAAAAAAAAGAAAAAAATATATAGTTTAGTAAAAAAAAAAAAGGGGGGGGGTTTACATTTTTAGCACAAAGTTTTTCTTTTTGGTGCTACAAGATTTCCTTGACTTGAGCCCATGTTTTAAAGGAACAGTAATGCTTTATTTTAAGTGGAGTTTATATAAAAGTGCATTTAGAAGAGTTCAAAAATATGCAAGAGGCAAGGAGATATTCTATCTTTCATTTTATTTTCCCACCAAGTCTACAACAGCAAATTCACAATTCTCCACCACACTGCAGTAGATAATGAAGGCCCTCCATTTTGAGATCCCAGACAAACAATCAACATATTGGCTTCTCCTGAAGCCGTTGTCAAGCTCCAGTCACTACTGTGATTATTCTGGACTATTTGCCTCTGTATTTTAATCGGTTAAAAGTATTAAACAGCCAGTTACAATACAGTTTTTATATCACATAAGTCACTTACAGTGGTTCTCTCTTTCTATCACCCCCACCTCCAGTCTCTTTTTAAAGTTTATGAATTTGTGAAGCAATAAAACATGCAAGACAAATGTTACACATTTTGCATACATATTTGAACTTATCTCAGTGTGCTAAATCATATAAAAGCTATTTATAATTAGGCATTACTGATCCTTTAAATATGGCATAGCGGTAAAGATTTACCTATAAGGGTTTAGGTTATTTTTCACTCTTAAGTACCAGTATTCCCTATACGAAATATATTTTGCAATGGTCCGGCCATTTCTTTCCATAGTGACGTGTCAAGAGTCAAAGAAAATTTCAAGGCTATATGAATGTGGTGCACAATGCTTTATACCCAGTTGTGCTTCCACATGGACACGTGAACACACTGCTAGGTGGTGGGGGACGGGCTCTGTTTCTTCTTCTTGCTTTTGCATGATTTGCAGACGCAACAGATAATGCAAGGTGATGCCAAAAGAAGCAAAGGTGATGTCACAATAGCAATGATCCCCAAGCCAACAAGGATGCCCACAACCTGTAGCAAAACAAAACAAAAAAATAATAATAATTTAAATAACATATACAATTAAAAAGAACAACCTAAACACCATAACCACTTTAGCTCACTGTAGTAGTAATAGTGTCAGGAATGCCTAGTGCCCCTCTCCCTCCATTGTAATAAGTCAAATCGTTTTTGAAGGGTTTGACTTCTAATCTGGGGTCTTCCAGAAGATGCTCTGTGCCTCCACTACCAACGCCTGGAAAGAGACACAGAGTTTCCTAAATTGGAATTTCTGTTAGCTTTCCTCAACTAAGCCATGCAGTGCAGCGCTAGCTCAATAGCAGTGAATGCCAGACTTTGTACAGAGAACTTCTGACTCTGATGATCTGATTAGTTACACTGGAGCACCAGGGGACTCCTTGCACCATAACCACTACAGTACGAACCTTTAAATCTATTAAGTCTTTCTCCTAAGAGAAGATTTGTTTAAATATCTTCATGAACCTCTATTTGGAGAGGGATTGATCTATTTATTTTCAGTACAGAACAATGGCAGGAATATAGACAGTGAAAGTAACAAATTAAAAGATTATGAAACAGATTTATTTGACAATGAATCGCTAAACGGTTTATCAGACAGTTACAATAATAAAATGGCTATATTGACCAACAGGGTCATTAAGACAATCCAAAGGTCATTAACATTTACTGAACTAGCTCTGTGAAGCAAGGACAACCAATGGAGATAAGGACATGGGACAAGGTTCATTATTTATTCTGATGTCCTTCTGCAATTCACCTACCTGTGTTCTGTTCCACATAACAGATGCTCTTGAATGTCCAAGCTTGTTCCTACAGGGACCTTTGTCATAATGTCGCAGAAAAATATCATTCTGAAAGAAAGAAAAATTAAATCAGCACTTGTTTCCACAAAGTGATTAGCTGAAGTAGTTTTATATAAACAACACAAATATTCATGAATAGGTTCAGATGGTTCAGTGTTTTGGTTATCCTATTACTCTCAATGTTCTCTGCTCATAATTATTACACTTAGGAGATGAGCAATATAACATTACTTGTCTGAAATTGTAATCCATGTCTATATATTTTTTTAAAGCAAATATGATTGTATTGCAACATTGAATTGTGCAATAAAAATAAAATATTTAAAAATAAAGAAATTTTTGAAAAAGTCCTATGCATTATGTATTTTTGGAATAACAGGAGCATCAAATGTCAGAATTATTTTTGTAAAAAGAACTCCAATATATAGCATATTGAGTATACTGGTTTTTATTTTCAGCAGACTGTTACTTCCTTGTTTCAAACATTCTGTGCAGAAGTAATGTATGTTTTTTTTTCGAGCTGAATTAAACCAGAAAACAAATATATATATTCTCGTAAAAAGGAGTGCTGGTTTTCTAGTTTTTCACTTTGTGGAAATGTTAAGCTCTTCCAAATATGCATGGTATTAGGCAATCATTAATATTTGTTTGCACTAGCTGGCATGCTAAATTAATCTCTAGGGAGTAGAAGAAAATTTTACAAATGTATCGCAGCCACTTTTGCTTTGCGATGTGAAGAAGTTATATTTCCACATCTCTTAATCAAGAAATGTATGTATAATATATTAATATATGTTCCCATCCCTTGTGGGTGGTATTTTTTGGGGGGGTTATTCCTCATTCTCGGGTCCTCTATCAGAGAACTGGGAGTCTGAGGGTTCTGTGCAGTTTATTAGCTGTACTCTTCTGGACAGCAATCTCAGATGTTCCACCTGGAATCTACTGAAGCCACTCCACCAATTTGGAGGTCACAGTCTGAGTGTTTCTTATCACAACTGGAAATACTGCCTTCATTTTCCACATACTTTCTAGCTCTTCTTTCAGTCCTTGGTATTTGTCCATCTTCTCATGTTTCTTCTTCTGAAGTTTTCCATTCTTTGTTTACTACCACAATATCAGTTTGGTTGGCCACTACTTGCTTGTTTTTTTTTCCTTTTGGTATGTGGGCATAGTGAGGTACAGTTAATTATCTAATCAGCAGCTCAGCAATTTAGAGCAAAGAAACAAATGTATGTGTTTGGGATCTTCCTTTTTCTGATAAATCAGTCAATTGCCGTTTTCTCTCTCATTTTTTTTTTTTCTTTTCAGTGTAGGGCTCTATTGGGGACATCTGCATAAGACGTTCCAAATGTTAATTTTTAAATTGTTTAGAGGCCCAACAGTTTAACATTATAAATGTTGAAAAGAAAAAACACACACACATTCACACACACTAGACACATTTAGTAAAGGTCTCTTGAGGCTTGGTGATCGGAAACAGATAATGTTTACTAACAATGGCTGTATCAGGTTGCAGATATGCTCTTAACCCCTTAAGACCGCAGGACGTACTATGCCGTCCTTATTTTGGTGGCTCTAAACGCCGCAGGACGGCATAGTACGTCCTGGGCGGTCTTCAGCCCCACGTGGCCGGCGGAACATGGCCGCTGCAGATCGCGGTCGGGGGGCATGCCTGGCCCCCCAGGCAGCCCCCCTGTGCCTGGGGACCGCGGTCTGCAGCTTCCGATCGCAGTGACAGGCTGTCACTGCGATCGGTATTTACCATGTGTCAGCCGATGGGAAATCCGCTGACACATGGAGCCGGCCGCATTCTTCTGCAGCAGATCGCGGTCGGGGGACATGCCTGGCCCCCCAGGCAGCCCCCCTGGGGTCAGTGACCGCGATCTGAACTGTCAGGCTGCAGTCTGATCACACTGACAGGCTGCCATAGCCTGTCAGTGCGATCAGTGTTACTATGTGTCAGCCCATTGGCTGACACATGTAACTGCAGCCATTAGCCCCCTACAGATCGCGGTGGGGGCATGCCTGTACCTCCCAGGCATCCCCCTGTGGCCAATTACCGCGATCTGTAGGAGGTGATCACAGTGACAGCCAGTCACTGTGATCACTGTTAGTATGTGTCAGCCAATGATCTCAGATCACTGGCTGACACATTGTCTCTGCCCCTCTCCTCACCTCACTTCGATCTGAGAGAGAGAGGCAGAGAGATCGTGGTTTTTGCAGCTCCTGTGGAAAAAGAAAGTTTAATTTTTTTTTCAAAGTTTTAAAATTTATATTTTATTTAACCCTTTCAGTGCTGATCACAGCATATTACTGTGATCAACCTGATTAGGGTATTTATTTATTATTATTTTTTTGGATCAAAAAAAAATTATTTCTAATTTTTTTTGATCCTTTGTGTCAGTCGCAGCAACCCAAATCTCCATTACCCTTTCCCCGCTGCCGTGATCACTATACTGTACAGTATATCTGCTGTACAGTACTGTATCAGTGATCACTGTGATCAGAGGGCTCTCTGATCAGACTGACCTTTTTTAGGGTTATTTTTACATATCAAAAAATAACCCTTTCAGTTTTAAAAACTTTTTTGGGTCAAAAAAATTATTTCTAATTTTTTTTGACCCTTTGTGTCAGTCGCAGCAACCCAAATCTCCATTACCCTTTCCCCGCTGCCGTGATCACTATACTGTACAGTATATCTGCTGTACAGTACTGTATCAGTGATCACTGTGATCAGAGGGCTCTCTGATCAGACTGACCTTTTTTAGGGTTATTTTTACAGATCAAAAAATAACCCTTTCAGTTTTAAAAACTTTTTTGGGTCAAAAAAATTATTTCTAATTTTTTTTTACCCTTTGTGTCAGTCGCAGCAACCCAAATCTCCCTTAACCCTTTCCCCGCTGCCGTGATCACTAAACTGTACAGTTTATCTGCTGTACAGTACTGTATCAGTGATCACTGTGATCAGAGGGCTCTCTGATCAGACTGACTTTTTTTTAGGGTTATTTTTATAGATCTGAAAATAACCCTTTCAGTGTACTGATTGCAGCTGCCTATACTGTGATCAGTACATTTATATTATTTTTTGAGGGCGGGTAGTAGGTGTTAGGCAGGTAGATAATTAATTACCCACTTTAGTATATAAATTAATTAATTTGTCCCCCTAGAATGGCACGTCGCTACTCAGCCGAGGAGGCGTATGCCATTCTGGCAGGCAGTGATAGTGACACTCTGCAAGACAGTGACACTATCACTGCCTCTGACATTGAGCCTCTGAGTGAGACCTCAAGTGATGGTGCCCCACCACCACTCACAAGAGGACGCTCAGCAAGCCCAATGCCAGGCGGAGACTGGGTGCCTCCAAATATGATGGCCCCAGAAATACCGCCGTTCACTGTTACACCTGGCATCACTGTAACAGTGGACGACTGCGAGCCAATTCGTTTTTTTGAGCTCTTTATGTCAGACGATATATTTGAGCTCATGGCTCAGCAAACGAATTTGTTTGCTATGCAGTATCTCTCTGCACATCCGGGGTCCCATCATGGTCGCAGGAATATGTGGAGACCCACGGATGTCGCAGAGATGAAGCGGTTTTGGGCTTTAACCCTAATGATGGGTATTGTAAAAAAGCCCAGTATCAGGTCCTACTGGAGCAAGCAACGTATCCTGGCTACACCTCTTTTCCCTGAGGTTATGTTGAGGGATCGCTACCTGCAACTGCTGCGATTCCTTCATTTTAATGATAACTCGCTGTGTCCCCCTAGAAACGACCCACTGTTTGACAGGCTATATAAAATTCGGCCCTTTATTCAACTCCTGTCAGACAAATTTTCTGAAAATTATGTCCCCGATAAAGATATTTCAATTGACGAGTCCCTTATGAAATTTAAAGGTCGACTGCTATTTAAGCAATATATTCCATCGAAGCGGTCCCGATATGGCGTTAAATTTTATAAATTATGTGAATCCTGTACTGGTTACACATGGGCGTTTCGCATTTACCAGGGGAAGGATAGCCATCTTGACCCACCAGGATGCCCTGATTCTGTGGGTACAAGTGGCAAGATTGTTTGGGATCTAATCCTTCCCTTGTTGAATAAGGGATATAGGCTATGGGTTGACAATTATTATACCAGTATAGAATTATTTAAAAATTTATATTGTTTTGAAACCCTAGCCTGTGGCACAGTGAGGAAGAATCGCAGGGGTTTCCCCCAAGCCCTGGCAAGTGGCAGAAGCAGTAGAGGTTCCTCTTCAGCTCTCCGCCAGGATGAGTTGCTTGCTCTTCGCTTCAGAGATAGGAAAGATGTATACATGCTGTCTACGATGCATGACGAAAGTACAGTGCCAGTGTCTGTGAGAGGTAGCACTGAGCATCTGGAAAAGCCGAAGTGCATTGTAGACTACAGCAAGTTTATGGGGGGAGTAGACTTGGCTGACCAATGCATACAGCCCTATCTGGTGAACCGAAAAACTAGGACCTGGTACAAGAAAATTGCAATCTACGTGAGCCAGATTGCAATTTTCAATGCCTATGTCCTCTATACAAAAGAGGTCATAGGTAGGCCCTGCCCTTTCCTCGAATTCACATTAAGCATTTTGTCCCGTATGTTATTTACCCAGCCCCCCAATCCCACTTTGGAATCAGGAGATCTCCAAAGACTTTGTGGCAAACACTTCCCTTCCCGAATCCCATCCACCCCTAGTAAAAAAGCTCCCCAAAAAAAGTGCCGTGTTTGCTACAAGAAAGGAGTCCGAAAGGACTCCAGTTTTTATTGTCCAACCTGCCCATCTCTACCCGCCCTCTGCATAACAGACTGTTTCAAAGTCTACCATACAGAGCTGAATTTCTGAATCACTCTGTATGGGACTTTGGCAGTTTGTTTGCTTGATTTACCTGGATTTCTGACCTCGGCTTGTCCTGACTACGCTTTGTTAGCTGCCTGTACCGACCCATTGGCTTGTTTTACCGACTACTCTGAATTCTGGATTCCCCTGACCTTGGCCTGTCCCTGTTTACGCTAGCCATTCTAAAGTGGCTACACCAAACAACTCAAAATACTACATTTGTAGTACTTGAAATGTGACTTCCCAATAAAAAACTGATCACAGGGTTAATGCTGTGATTAGCACTGAAAGGGTTACAAAAAATAGTTTTTTTTTTTCGTTTTTTTTACTTCTCAAACTTTTCGCACAGTGACTCTCTATGTGATATCAAAGATCTATCTGCCTCCCTCTGCCTTCAGATCAAAGTGTATGTGGGGTACTGTTCTATTCATGTGATATAATAAAAACCTGGAAACATGGTACATGTAGGTACTGTTATATTCAAAAGACAGTGTTAAATCAAAATACTAAGTCTCTAGTGCACTAACTAATATCAGGATTATGACATTTCCAGTGAAAATGCTATTTATCTGATTAAAAAGACAAAAATCAAAGTAGAAATCACTACATGGGCCCAGCATTTCTGTTAAAATGGCTAGACCTAACATCTCAAATTATGCCATTTGTTATACTCTGGGGTGCCTACTTTTGAAAATGGTTTGCCATAACGGTGGGAATGTTATTACCCAGGCTGCCATACTCTCTGAAAAGCTACATAGGCCCAGAAAATAATATTGGCAAACTTACAAGCTGAAAGGGCATCTAATATATTTCGCCCTGTGACTTATCAGTAAAATCTGAAATAATAGTACGTGGGGGTACCGTTATATTCAGAAGACAGTGTTAAATCAAAATACCAAGTCTCTAGTGCACTAACTAATATCTGTATTATGACATTTCCAGTGAAAATGCTATTTATCTGATTAAAAAGACAAAAATCAAAGTAGAAATCGCTACATGGGCCCAGCATTTCTGTTAAAATGGCTAGACCTAACATCTCAAATTATGCCATTTGTTATACTCTGGGGTGCCTACTTTTGAAAATGGTTTGCCATAACGGTGGGAATGTTATTACCCAGGCTGCCATGCTCTCTCAAAGGCGAGATAGACCCAGAAAATCACTTTGTTAAATTGCCAACTTTGAAAAGGACATCTAATATTTTTGTCCCCATGACTTCCCCCCCAAAACAGAGAATCTAGTACATGGGGGTACTGTTACATTCAGGAGACAATGTTAAATACAAATAGTGAGGCTTTGTTGCAATAACTCATATCAGGAATATGAAATGTCCTGTGAAAATGGAGTTCATGTGCGTGAAAAAGCACAAATAAAGCTATAACCCCTATGTGGGCCCTTCATTTCTGATAAAGTGGTTAGACCAAACATCTTGCAATGCACCATTTCTTATACTCTGGGTTGCCTACTTTTGAAAATGGTATGCCATAATAGTGGAAATGTTATTACCCAGGCTGCCATGCTCTCTCAAATGCGATATAGGCCCAGAAAATCACTTTGCCAAATTTCAATGTAATAAAGCCTAAATGGATAAGCCGTATATATGACCGTGTAACTTTCCAAAACACCATAAAACCTATACATGGGGGGTACCATGGCGCTCGTGAGACCTCACTGAGCAGAACTAGGAGTGTTTCAGGGCAGTAAACTATATACTAACAATAATATTATCAGTGAAAGTACAGATTTTATGTGAAAAATGCAAAAAAACCAAACAAACACTAAATTTGGCTAGGGTTTGTGCCCAAGTGGCTACTAGAAAAGACTGGGCATACCCCATTTTGAATACCCTGGGATGTCTACTTTTTCAAATGGTATGCCATGATGGGGGTAATTTTCATTTCTTGGCTGCCATACGGTCTCAAAGGCAGCCTGGACACTGCAAACTAATCTGACAAATTTCAAGGTGAAAAAGCATAAATGGATAAGCCGTATATATGACCCTGAAACGTTCCAAAACCCCATAAAACCTATACATGGGGGGTACCATGGCGCTCGTGAGACCTCACTGAGCAGAACTAGGAGTGTTTCAGGGCAGTAAACTATATACTAACAATAATATTATCAGTGAAAGTACAGATTTTATGTGAAAAATGCAAAAAAAACAAACAAACACTAAATTTGGCTAGGGTTTGTGCCCAAGTGGCTACTAGAAAAGACTGGGCATACCCCATTTTGAATACCCTGGGATGTCTACTTTTTCAAATGGTATGCCATGATGGGGGTAATTTTCATTTCTTGGCTGCCATACGGTCTCAAAGGCAGCCTGGACACTGCAAACTAATCTGACAAATTTCAAGGTGAAAAAGCATAAATGGATAAGCCGTATATATGACCCTGAAACTTTCCAAAACCCCATAAAACCTATACATGGGGGGTACCATGGCGCTCGTGAGACCTCACTGAGCAGAACTAGGAGTGTTTCAGGGCAGTAAACTATATACTAACAATAATATTATCAGTGAAAGTACAGATTTTATGTGAAAAATGCAAAAAAAAAAAACAAACACTAAATTTGGCTAGGGTTTGTGCCCAAGTGGCTACTAGAAAAGACTGGGCATACCCCATTTTGAATACCCTGGGATGTCTACTTTTTCAAATGGTATGCCATGATGGGGGTAATTTTCATTTCTTGGCTGCCATACGGTCTCAAAGGCAGCCTGGACACTGCAAACTAATCTGACAAATTTCAAGGTGAAAAAGCATAAATGGATAAGCCGTATATATGACCCTGAAACTTTTCAAAACCCCATAAAACCTATACATGGGGGGTACCATGGCGCTCGTGAGACCTCACTGAGCAGAACTAGGAGTGTTTCAGGGCAGTAAACTATATACTAACAATAATATTATCAGTGAAAGTACAGATTTTATGTGAAAAATGCAAAAAAAACAAACAAACACTAAATTTGGCTAGGGTTTGTGCCCAAGTGGCTACTAGAAAAGACTGGGCATACCCCATTTTGAATACCCTGGGATGTCTACTTTTTCAAATGGTATGCCATGATGGGGGTAATTTTCATTTCTTGGCTGCCATACGGTCTCAAAGGCAGCCTGGACACTGCAAACTAATCTGACAAATTTCAAGGTGAAAAAGCATAAATGGATAAGCCGTATATATGACCCTGAAACTTTCCAAAACCCCATAAAACCTATACATGGGGGGTACCATGGCGCTCGTGAGACCTCACTGAGCAGAACTAGGAGTGTTTCAGGGCAGTAAACTATATACTAACAATAATATTATCAGTGAAAGTACAGATTTTATGTGAAAAATGCAAAAAAAAAAACCAAGCACTAAATTTGGCTAGGGTTTGTGCTCAAGTGGCTACTACAAAAAACTGGGCATACCCCATTTTGAATACCCTGGGATGTCTACTTTTTCAAATGGTATGCCATGATGGGGGTAATTTTCATTTCTTGGCTGCCATACGGTCTCAAAGGCAGCCTGGACACTGCAAACTAATCTGACAAATTTCAAGGTGAAAAAGCATAAATGGATAAGCCGTATATATGACCCTGAAACTTTTCAAAACCCCATAAAACCTATACATGGGGGGTACCATGGCACTCGTGAGACCTCACTGAGCAGAACTAGGAGTGTTTCAGGGCAGTAAACTATATACTAACAATAATATTATCAGTGAAAGTACAGATTTTATGTGAAAAATGCAAAAAAAACAAACAAACACTAAATTTGGCTAGGGTTTGTGCCCAAGTGGCTACTAGAAAAGACTGGGCATACCCCATTTTGAATACCCTGGGATGTCTACTTTTTCAAATGGTATGCCATGATGGGGGTAATTTTCATTTCTTGGCTGCCATACGGTCTCAAAGGCAGCCTGGACACTGCAAACTAATCTGACAAATTTCAAGGTGAAAAAGCATAAATGGATAAGCCGTATATATGACCCTGAAACTTTCCAAAACCCCATAAAACCTATACATGGGGGGTACCATGGCGCTCGTGAGACATCACTGAGCAGAACTAGGAGTGTTTCAGGGCAGTAAACTATATACTAACAATAATATTATCAGTGAAAGTACAGATTTTATGTAAAAAAAAGAAAACACAAAAAAAACCGCTAACTTTGGCTAGGGTTTGTGCCCAAGTGGCTACTACAAAAGACTGGCCATACCCCATTTTGAATACCCTGGGATGTCTACTTTTTCAAATGGTATGCCATGATGGGGGTAATTTTCATTTCTGGGCTGCCATACGGTCTAAAAGGCAACCTAGGTCACTCAAACCAATCTGTCAAATTTCTATGCAGAAAATAAAATAATGGACAAGCCGTATATTTGACCCTGTAACTTTCCAAAACCCCATAAAACCTATACATGGGGGGTACTGTTTTACTCGTGAGACATTTCTGAATACAAATATGTATGTTTTATTGCAGGAAAACCGAATAGTATTCTGACATTAACAGTTAAATTGCCATGCTGAAATTGAAAAATAACAAGATTTCATAATTTTTTCAAGTTTTTTAGATTTTATACATATAAAATGGAGTTCCATACATGAATGTTTGATATTAAATGAAAGCCCTGTTTCCCCTGAACAAAATGATATATAATAAGTGTGGGTGCACTTAGTATGAAAGAGGTAAATTATTGTTGAACAGACATATAGTAAAATTCTGTGGTTTGTTTACATTTTTTTTGGATCACAACTTGTACATTTGGCTGCGGTCTTAAGGGGTTAAGGTACTAGATACTCAGAACTACGAGCTAGGAAGTTTACCTTTTACTTTTAGTCACAATATCATTGTTTAAGAATCGTTAAACCAAACAAGCTAAAACCTCAAATTAGAATTGCCTCTTTTTATTATTACTTAAAACTGGCCAGCTCCGGACAGCTTGAGCAAGTTTAAACCAGACAAAATCCAATGAAGACTTGTCCAAAGTCACTTCACCACTTCACCTTGCAGGTCACATGTGGCATAACGGAAAATTTAAAGGGATTTTGGCTCTGCATGATTGAGCACAACAGTGTTATATTTTAAGGTAAAGCATAGGAATGTATGACACAAGGCTGCAACAAAGTCAGTTTTACTGACCAAATAAAAACATTATTTAATTTTTTTCCACCATAGTAAAAATATCATAGACAAGCACATATTGATCAATGCTTGCAAGAATGGCTCTCATAACTCATGTAAATAGGAATTGACACTTTCAAAAAATAACCTTGTCAAGCCTCCTTGGCTTTCAATCAGAAAATTGGCCTGGTTATATCCTGGTTGTTTAGCTCTGTGGGATGTAATGCAAGAGAAAGATAATTGAGAACCAACTTAGCACCAGAGCGCCTGTCTTGCAAAGACTTCTCATTGAGCTGCATTGGGAAGTCTGTGATTGGAAAACCATAGAAATTCTGAGCTAAGAAAGAATGTGATGGCTTGAAGATGCTTCAGACAAGAGACCTGCAGCTTTTTCAAGCTGTTTTAGATATATTACCAATGAAAAAATATATCTACTTAATAGTGATTATTTTTACTTTTGTCCCTTTCACAGAAAAAAATGAATTAATCAATCTTTCTATTTCTCCTCATCATTTGCAATATTTTCCCTTGACTGAACTAGATTGTGATTCCATTTGATACATTTTTTTTATATAAATTTAAAAGAAAATGGCGCCCTGCATTGCTTGCCAGTACTTTAACACTATTATTAAAAGGAACACTGTAGTGGTTATGGTGCTATGAGTTCCTTAGCACCATCCTATAGCAAGTAGTCAAACCCTATTAATACAATTTAAGAAAATATTGGGTCCAGTGGCATACATACCAGGGTGGCAGGGGTCGCGGCTGCGACCGGGCTCGGCCCACCAGGGGGCCCGGCCGCCCCTGCGACCCTGTATGTACCCACTGGGCCAGCCTCTTCTCCTGGGGGGCCCTGAAGCCGGCCACCTCCGGGCCCCCCGAGGCTGGCCCTGCTTACACCCGGCGGGCAGTCAGGCTGGCCGGTGCGCGAGGGAGCACTCTCCCCTGAGTGCTTCCTCTTCAGCTCCCTCGCGCACCGCACTGATGCCGGAGCCGGAAGATGACGTCATCTTCCGGCGCCGGCATCCCTACGCAGCGCGCGAGGGAGCTGAAGAGGAAGCACTCAGGGGAGAGTGCTCCCTCGCGCACCGGCCAGCCTGCCTGCCCACCGGGTGACCGGCCCCCCAGGAGCCCAGCAGCACCACTGGACCCCAGGGAATCCCCTCAGCACTCCAAAATGTAAGGAGGCTGGGGGGATTAAAAAAAAAAAACATGTGTAAGTGTGTGTGTGTGAGTGTTAGTGTGTGTGTGTGAGTGTTAGTGTGTGTGTGTGTGTGTGTGAGTGTTAGTGTGTGTGTGTGAGTGTGTGAGTGTGTGTGTGTGAGTGTTAGTGTGTGTGTGTGTGTGAGTGTGTGAGTGTTAGTGTGTGTGTTAGTGTGTGTGTGTGTGAGTGTTAGTGTGTGAGTGTTAGTGTGTGAGTGTTAGTGTGTGAGTGTTAGTGTGTGTGTGTGTGTGTGAGTGTTAGTGTGTGTGTGTTAGTGTGTGTTGGTGTTTGTGTTAGAGTGTGTGTGTCTGCTAGTGAGTGTGTTACTGTGTGTGTCTGTTACTGAGTGTGTTTGTGTTTGTGTGTTAGTGAGTCTGTTTGATGTCTGTTAGTGAGTGTGTGTTTGTCAGTGAGAGTGTATGTTTTGTAAGTGAGTGTGTATGTATGTCTGCCGCTGAGTGTGTCTCTGTCAGTAAATGTGTGTGTCTGTTAGCTAGTGTGTATGCATTTGTTCGTGAGAGTGTGTGTGTGTGTGTGTGTCTTCAGCACTTAACTTTCTCCAGCGCCGGACTCCCATGGCGCTGGGGATCCCTCCGCCTCTCAGCTCCGAATGCGCATGCACGGTAAGAGCCGTGCACGCATTCAAACCGCCCATAGGAAAGCATTACTCAATGCTTTCCTATGGACGTTCAGTGTCTTAAAATGGCGGAAGCGCCTCTAGCGGCTGTCAGTGAGACAGCCACTAGAGGCTAGATTAACCCTCAGTGAAACATAACAGTTTCTCTGAAACTGCTATGCTTTCAGCTGCAGGGTTAAAACTAGAGGGACCTGACACCCAGACCACTTCATTGAGCTGATGTGATCTGGGTGTCTGTAGTGGTCCTTTAAGTGTGTGTGCATCTGCATGCACTGGCGTACATACCGCGGTCGCAGCCCTGCAACCCCTGCGACCAGGTGCCCGCCGCCATGTGTTGCTGCCCCGGCCCGCGCAGAGTAAGCGCGAGGGGGGGGGCCCACGGATCAATTTTCGCACCGGGGCCCCATGTGTCATGTGTACGCCACTGATTGGGTCCCACAGGCATTCGCATCCCCAGAACCTACCTACATCTTCTCCTTCAGGAGAATCCAGCTAGCTTTACAGAGCCAAGCACGGCCACACAGGGCTGCACTCACTGATTCAGAGCATCAGATGAGCTCTGCCAATGAAAGCGGTCCTAGAACTGCCATCCTTTATTCTATTCTTTTGCAGAAGAAGACTGGATGCAGCATTGACCCAGAGAGTTGTCAAACTGTACTATAATGGTTTGACTACTTACAGTGCGGCATCACTGAAACCACTTATCATATGCTCTATCTATTAAAATTACTTTTCTGATGGAAATCTTGCAGTATTGTAAATCCCCTTAATTAAACTAGTCACACACAGTTTAGTAGAATCGGACTGAATGGAAACAGAGCGGTTAGGGCAAGGTTATATCATATTACTGTAAATCACAGTACAAATAGGAAAAAATAGAAACAGCTCAGGGATTAACATTTAAGATGATCAACATTCAAGGTTTAGACAGGGATATTGTAGCACTGAAAAGGTCATAACAAGCACAGTTCTAAAAGTGGCATCAAAAATATATAATTTAAAAAATAAGTGTAGTTATGGGTCTTTGCTGAAAAAATAGTTCTAGACTTGAGTTTAAACCACCTGCTAAATTCTTGTACAGTAGTAGGCAGATCAGATATTTTGGATTTGAAGATAACATGTAACATGAATTCAGTCTCAAATGAATACAATAACATTCAAGGGTCAATATAAAAACTTCAAATCATTCCAAAGCTGGAAGAGTACCTTGAGAATATTGGTAATAGTAATAATAGTAAAGGTATTTTGAAGGAGTTTTTTTTTTTTGTGGGTATTTTTTTTTTATTATTCTTTACTATAAATGATCTGACCAACTTGAACAGGCATTTCTTCCAATCAACTCTCCAGGTCTACAGAGAGCTGAGCTGCAGTTGCGGATGTTCACGATTGGCTTGGCATAGACATAGAAACATAGAAACATAGAATGTGACGGCAGATAAGAACCATTCGGCCCATCTAGTCTGCCCAATTTTCTAAATACTTTCATTAGTCTCTGGCCTTATCTTATAGTTAGGATAGCCTTATGCCTATCCCACGCATGCTTAAACTCCCTCACTGTGTTAACCTCTACCACTTCAGCTGGAAGGCTATTCCATGCATCCACTACCCTCTCAGTAAAGTAATACTTCCTGATATTATTTTTAAACCTTTGTCCCTCTAATTTAAGACTATATCCTCTTGTTGTGGTAGTTTTTCTTCTTTTAAATATAGTCTCCTCCTTTACTGTGTTGATTCCCTTTATGTATTTAAATGTTTCTTTCATATCCCCCCTGTCTCGTCTTTCCTCCAAGCTATACATGTTAAGATCCTTTAACCTTTCCTGGTAAGTTTTATCCTGCAATCCATGAACCAGTTTAGTAGCCCTTCTCTGAACTCTCTCTAAGGTATCAATATCCTTCTGAAGATACGGCCTCCAGTACTGCGTACAATACTCCAAGTGAGGTCTCACCAGTGTTCTGTACAATGGCATGAGCACTTCCCTCTTTCTACTGCTAATACCTCTCCCTATACAACCAAGCATTCTGCTAGCATTTCCTGCTGCTCTATTACATTGTCTGCCTACCTTTAAGTCATCAGAAATAATCACCCCTAAATCCCTTTCCTCAGATGTTGAGGTTAGGACTCTATCAAATATTCTGTACTCTGCCCTTGGATTTTTACGTCCAAGATGCATTATCTTGCACTTATCCACATTAAATGTCAGTTGCCACAACTCTGACCATTTTTCTAGTTTACCTAAATCATTAGCCATTTGGCTTATCCCTCCTGGAACATCAACCCTGTTACATATCTTAGTATCATCAGCAAAAAGACATACCTTACAATCAAGACCTTCTGCAATATTACTAATAAAAATATTAAAGAGAATGGGTCCAAGTACAGATCCCTGAGGTACCCCACTGGTGACAAGCCCAAGCTTCGAATATACTCCATTGACTACAACCCTCTGTTGCCTGTCACTTAGCCACTGCCTCACCCATTCAACAATATTGGAATCCAAACTTAAAGATTGCAGTTTATTGATAAGCCTTCTATGTGCAACAGTGTCAAAAGCCCTACTGAAATCTAGGTAAGCAATGTCTACTGCACCACCCTGATCTATAATTTTAGTTACCCAATCAAAAAAATCAATAAGATTAGTTTGGCATGATTTCCCTGAAGAGAAACCCATGTTGTCACTGATCTTGAAATCCATGTGTTTTTAGATGTTCAACAATTCTATCCTTTAACATGGTTTCCATCACTTTCCCCACTACTGAAGTAAGGCTTACTGGCCTATAGTTGCCCGACTCCTCCCTATTACCTTTCTTGTGAATGGGCACAACATTCACCAACTTCCAATCTTCTGGGACTACTCCTGTTATCAATGATTGGTTAAATAAATCTGTTAATGGTTTTGCTAGTACACCACTAAGCTCTTTTAATAGCTTTGGGTGTATTCCATCAGGTCCCATTGACTTATTTGTCTTTACTTTTGACAGTTGAAATAGAACCTCTTCCTCTGTAAACTTACGTGTAATAAATGAATAATTTATTCTTTTTATTAACTGAGGTCCCTCTCCTTAATTTTCATCTGTAAATACCGAACAAAAATATTCATTGAGGCAGTCAGCTAGACCTCTATCCTCTTCTACATAGACCTTTATCCTCTTTTACTTTTCTTTTCTCATTTATGTATCTAAAAAAAGTTTTGTCCCCCTTTTTTTACTGACTGTGCTATTTTCTCTTCTGTGTGTGATTTGGAAGCTCTTATAACTTGCTTAGCCTCTTTCTGCCTAATCTTATAGGTCATTCTGTCTTCCTCACTCTGTTTTTTTTTATAATTACTAAATGCTTTTAGTTTTTTACTATTTTGGCCACATCTGCGGAGTACCACAGTGGTTTCTTGAATTTTTTGCTTTTACTGACAAGCCTAATGCAATTTTCTGTTGCCTTCAGTAGTGCAACTTTTAAATAATCCCATTTCTCTTGGACGACATTTAAATTGCTCAAGTCTGATAATGACTCCTTTACACATATTCTAATTTTTAGAAAAGTCTGTTTTTCTAAAGTCTAAAACTTTTGTTTTGTGTGGTGTGACTCAGTCACTGTTCTTATATTAAACCACACTGATTGATGATCACTGGATCCTAAACTTTCACCTACAGTAATATCGGATACCAAATCTCTATTTGTTAACACTAAATCTAGTATGGCTTCTTTACGAGTTGGCTCCTCAACGACTTGTTTTAGAGACAATCCCAGTAGGGAGTTTAGAATATGTGTGCTCCTGGCACAAGCAGCCATTTTTGTTTTCCAATTCACATCAGGAAGATTAAAGTCACCCATGATGATAACTTCCCCCTTCATTGTAATTTTAGCTATTTCCTCAACTAGTAGATTATCTAACTCTTCAATTTGTCCTGGGGACCTATAAATCACACCTACACGAATTACTGTGTAATTACCAAATTCTAACGTAACCCAAACGGACTCTATGTTCACCTCACTAACTTTTATTAGGCTAGATTTTATGCTATCCTTCACATACAGGGCCACCCCTCCCCCTTTCCTGCCTTCCCTGTCTTTTCTATATAAAGAGTACCCTGGTATTGCTATGTCCCAGTCATTTTTCTCATTATACCATGTCTCAGTAACAGCGACTAAATCTACACTATCAGTTGCCATTATTGCCACAAGTTCATGGATCTTATTCCCTAAACTGCGAGCATTTGTAGACATGACTCTAAGCTTATCATTTTTTAACACACTTGCTACAGGCACCTTCTGTCCTTGTTTTGGGGGACTATTGGATTGATGTTTTATCACCCTTTTGCCCCACCCCTTTTAGTTTAAATACATCCTAGCAAAACCTCTGAACTGCTCACTGAGAACATTTGTTCCCTTTTGAGAAAGATGCAAACCATCTTTTTTGTACAGTTTATTTCCATTCCAAACAGAACTACCATGAGAAATAAAGCCAAATCCTTGCTCCCGACACCATTTACCAAGCCACAAGTTAAAGTCCCTAATACGCATCCGCCTGTCGTTCTGAGTGTTATGCACAGGCAGAACTTCAGAGAATGACAGTGTGGAAGCAACCTGCCGTATATCATTGGCAAAAACACTAAAAACTTCCTTAACCTCTGAAACCTCATTGCAAGCTAAGTCATTTGTCCCTAGATGGACAAGTACATCCAATTCCCCTTCCTGCTTTGCTCGCTTAACAATATTACAGATACGTTTCCTGTCTCTGTGAGCAGTAGCTCCGGGAAGACACCTCACAAGACCCCCATTGTCCATCTCCACACCTCTTATGATGGAATCCCCCAACAACAACTGCTTTCTATTGGGCCTCACCATAGTCTCGAAGCCTCTCTCCACAACATCACTAGCCTCAGTGCCTCTCTCCACAACACCACTAGCCTCAGTGCCTCTCTCCACAACACCACTAGCCTCAGTGCCTCTCTCCGCAACACCACTAGCCTAATTTCCTCTCTCCACAACACCACTAGCCTCAGTGCCTCTCTCCACAACACCACTAGCCTCAGTGCCTCTCTCCACAACACCACTACCCTCAGTGCCTCTCTCCACAACACCACTACCCTCAGTGCCTGTCTCCATAACACCATTAAACTCTGAAAGTGCAGAAAATGAATTATGTAGAGCAACAGACTGTGCAATATGCCTTTTATCCACAACTCTAAGTCTACCAGATCCTACAGTGATCCATCTGCCATTCCTATTATGTCTCTGCGGCAGTGGCTTTGCAGCAGTTCCAGCCTGAGTTTGTTTACCAGATAATTTACAAATCTCAGACTTCAAAAATACAATCTCCTGCCGCAAGATAGAGAACTGTCTACAGATTAGACAACAACAAAACCTCCAAAAAGTGGAACGTGAAACAAATGCATAGCAACTATTACACTGAACTAAGTCTGCCATTCCAATATGGCGAATAATTTAAATCAAACAAATCTTAACTTTTAATTTATACTCCTGAATACCCCAGATTACCTCCAGTTTCTCTCCAGAATATCTCCAACCACACACACTTAGAAGCAACACTTAGATGAAGCAACCAAGCTATATTAGCCAAGCTAATTACAGCAACCCTTATATACTCCTAAAATCACCACCCACTAGGAATGTTTAACACCTGGGTAGGCCTCTGCTTATTTGCAAACAATAGCTAATTTACACAGCAATCAATAGCCAGTAGCTAACTAATCAAATCAAATGCCTTATAATTACCAACAGGAAATCAAACCTTGTGCAATCAGTAACCTTTTCCTACAGATGAATCTTACCTGTAACAGTAAAAAAGAAAACTCTTAGCACAACTCTTAGACAGTTGAAGCTTCTGTAAAACTCTCCAGAATATCTCCAACCACTCACACACTTAGAAGCAACACTTAGATGAAGCAACCAAGCTCTATTAGCCAAGCTAATGACAACAGCCCTTATATACTCCTCAAATCACCTCCAACTAGGAATGTTTAACACCTGGGTAGGCCTCTGCTTATTAGCAAACAATAGCTAATTTACACAGCAATCAATAGCAAGCAGCTACCTAATCCAATCAAATGCCTTATAATTACCAACAGGAAATCAAACCTCGTGCAATCAGTAACCTTTACCTACAGATGAATCTTACCTGTAACAGTAAAAAAGAAAACTCTTTTTTAGCACAAATCTTAGACAATTGAAGCTTCTGTAAAACTCTCCAGAATATCTTCAACCACACACACTTAGAAGCAACACTTAGATGAAGCAACCAAGCTATGTTACTATGAATGTGTGACAGCAACCACTGTAGCTGTGATCGGCTTATTCATCAGGCCCACTTATTCCATGAGCACAACTGTACATGGAGCTAAATTAAATTGCTGGACAGGGGTCTGTGTGTTAAGAAAAAAAAAACTCAAAGTCCAGGATAAATTTCCCCTTTTTCAAAACAATACATGCAGAAAGTGAAGCACTAATCTAAGAAAGAAAGAGGAAAATAGCTTTTTCCCCAGTATTTATAGTCTCTGAAATGTCAAATGCCACCACCGGATAAGACTGGACAGTAATACCTGTTATTCTCTGCTAGGCTACAGAATTTCTTGCTTTGATATATTTTTTTCCACAACACTGGCCTATCTGGATACAGTGTGGATATTATGCCTTCCAATTACAACATTGGTCAAGCCATAAATACAACATGCTTTTTACATAAAGACCTTCCTGTGATGCTTTGTTGCCGTGTGCACATCATTTCCTTGATTAATATGCCATCCAAAGAATTGAACAAACCATTTTTGCTCTGACTACTATAAGTACCGTATATACTCGAGTATAAGCCGAGTTTTTCAGCACATTTTATGTGTCTGTGTCTGTATTATGGCAATTTACATTGCCATAATACAGACAATGGGGCTGTGGGGGCTGCAGAGATCTTACTTACCTCTCCTGCAGCTCCTGTCAGCTCCCTTCTCCTCCGCGGCGGTCCGTTCAGCACCTCGGTCAGCTCCCAGTGTAAATCTCGCGAGAGCCGCGGGGTCATAGTGCGGCTCTCGCGAGACTTACAGTGTGAGCTGACAGAGGGAGCTGCACGGACCGGCGCGGAGGAGAAGGGAGCTGACAGGAGCTGCAGGAGAGGTAAGTGCTCCCTGCCAGCCCCCCTTCTTCCCCCACTGAACTACCAATGCCACTGGACCACCAGGGAGTGAGAGCCCCCCTCCCTGGCCAGCTAGCAAGCAGGACGAAAATAAATAAATATAAATAATAAAATATTAATAATTAAAAAAATAATAATAGTACAAATAAAATAAAATACAAAATAATAATGAAAAAAAATATTAAAATAATTACAAAAATAATAATTAAATTAAATAAAATAATAAAAAATAATAATACAAAAATATTAAAATAATTAAAAAATAATAATAAAATTGCCCACCCCCCACCAAGGCTCTGCAACACACACACACACACACACACACTGCATTCATACACACATACACACACTGCACACACTGCACACATACACACACACACACGGCATTCATACACATTGCACTCATATACACACACTGCACTCATACACACACACACACTGCACTCGTACACACACACTGCATTCATACACACACTGCACACACACACACACACACTGCATTCATACACACACACTGCAAATAAATATTCAATTAATATAATTTTTTTAGGATCTAATTTTTTTTGAAATTTACCAGTAGCTGCTGCATTTCCCACCCTAGTCTTATACTTGAGTCAATAAGTTTTCCCATTTTTTTTGGTAAAATTAGGGGCCTTATATTCGGGTCGGCTTATACTCGAGTATATACGGTAAGTCATTTTTTATCAGCCCTATTTTATTATATGGTGTGTACTACATTGTTTTTTTATTGCATTTTTCCATAGAAAGGACTCCAACCACCTACATATGCCAGAGTGAGGTTTGTACCACTCTATGCTGTCCATTAGGAGCCAATTTAATGCTCCATAATCTGTGAGTGTATATATCTAGCAATCTTTTGGTGAAAATACTACACCATGTTGCTGGTTTGGTCTTTTTTTTTTTTTTATATATATATATATCTTACGTGATGTTGCATTTAAACCGAGCACTCCAAATATACAAGCATGGATTGTACCGCTTAGGGTCATACATTTTAAATTGCTGAATTGTAGCTAAAAAAAAAGTGTAAGTTCAACTTTCTCCTCACTTGGACACTGTACAATTATTACACTATAAGACTTAATTTTTGTCCCAATCTTATTGTTCCATGTGACCACAATTACTCCGGATCAGGCTTAGATCTTACCAGTATTTGATTGTCCTGGAGCAGCCCTTGTTGAGTGAATGCTTGTCATAAAGGGATTTATATATATTTTTTGGCAATGACAAATAACTTACATCAAGGTTTTGCAAGCAGTACCAGCAGAATGTGTGCTTGCAGTTTTTGCACATCATTTGGGCGCAGCCTTCATTCCTCTCAATGTAGATCTGACACACAGGACACTGCTTGATACAAGCATCTCCATCTCCATTGATAAGGACACTAGGAAATAGATGAAAATATATTAGCATACTTCCCAAGGACACCTATATCACAAGGTTACATCACAAAGTCATAGTAAAAGGGCATATGCCATTATTTTAAAAACCGTTTTATATCAAATGAAAATTCACAGAATTTTTCATTTAAAGTGAATTCCAAACTGAAGACCACAATTCTGAACTTGTAAGCATAGCTAACTTGGAGATTTTATATCAATTATCCATTGAATTCCTGACATTTCTAACTATAGTAAATAACCCTGTCAGCGTGGGAAACCTCTAACTCTCCATCCTCAGTTTCCTGAATACATTTTATATAGGGTTCAGACATTTCTCTCAAGCACCCATTCTTCACATGAAACATGAATGGTACTATAAACAATAATTATTTTCACTTCCCAACTCTGGACAATTTTTTTTTTTTCGGGGGGTGGGGTGGAATTAGGTAAAAAATATTAAAGGGTCATTATTAAATTTAATAAGAGGTCCTACAAGAACAGCTGGATCATATATAGAAAAAGCAAAGGCACTCTCTATAAAAAAAAAACATGAAACATAAAAACAAAAAATTAACCAGACATCATCGTGAGCAAACCCTCTCTAACAGGAAAGTCTGGTTTTAAAGAAAACCATACGCCCTAATTATTATACTAAACATAGTGTAGTTACCAAAACACAGGTATTGCACGCAGTACATGTATGATATTTGTTATTATTAGGAACATCAGAGTGCCTTGAATGTGATCAATGTACTTCTAAGAACAAAACTTAATATTAATTCCAGGAACCACACATTATTCACATGAGAAAACTACACCCAAAGTCTGTTCACAGATAAATGAATTTGTATAATTATGCACTGGATCAGAGAATCCGAAATAAGGTAGGGAGAGGTTTCATAGAGAAACAAACTAAAACTGTGGGGATGGATGGCTTATCCAGACAGCTTTAAACATATATTTAAATAATGTAGGTCAATGTTTCCTCAGCTACTTAATACATAAAATTTGACATACAATGTGTTCTCTTTAAAATGTGTAGATAGATACTGGTAATGAAAGCATAAAAAAAAAAAAAAAACATCAATTGAAACAGACAGAACTAGAAATGCCTTCAGAGGCCTGGGGTTCTTGCAATGGTCTCAGGATTTCACTGCCATCAATCAACTCATTTCGAAACTTGTCCCCAATAATATTTTGGATTAATTTTTTAAATGATTTATATCAGTGGCGTACACATGACCTATGGGGCCCCGGTGCGAAAATTGATCCGTGGGCCCCCCCCGCACGCTTACTCTGCGCGGGCCTGGGCCGCAACACATGGCGGCGGGCACCTGGTCGCAGGGCTGCGACCCCTGCGACCGCGGTATGTACACCAGTGCATGCAGATGCACACACACTTAAAGGACCACTACAGACACCCAGATCCCAGACTACTGCAATCCCCTTCTCACCGGTCTTACATGTTCCCAGCTTGCACCGCTGCAATCTATAATGAATGCGGCTGCGAGGCTTATTTTCCTGTCCGGTCGCACCTCCCACGCCTCCACGCTCTGTCAGTCCCTGCATTGGCTTCCAGTTAGATATAGGGCCCAATTAAAAATTCTGGCGCTTGCTTACAAATCCCTACATAATGCTGCTCCAACATACCTATCCTTCCTCATACACAAGTATGTCCCGTCAAGACCCCTGCGCTCATCCCAAGACCTACGCCTATCCTCTGCCCGGATCCCCACCTCTGACGCTCGCCTTCAAGACTTCTCTAGGGCTGCACCTATTCTGTGGAACTCCCTTCCCTTCTCAATCAGACTTTCACCCAGCCTCCACTGGTTCAAAAAATCTTTGAAAACTCACTTCTTCATTAAAGCGTATCAATTAAACTGTCAGCAGGCTTCTCATCCCCCACTCCATGACTCCTTTCCTGCAACTGTCAAAAATGACCTACCAAGCACTCAATAAACCCTTCTCTAACAAACTATTTAATTCCCCTACTTTAACCCTTTGTGTCACTATACCCCACTCCCTCTAGCATGTAAGCTCATTGAGCAGGGCCCTCAACCCCACTCCAAACCCGAGTACCCCCTCTATACTAAATCCCAGTCTTCCGCTTCTACTAAAACCTGGCCCTTGTTAAAAAAAAAAAAAAAAAATCGTCCAACAAGCAGACTCCACTCACATTGCAGCTGCCAGTATGCGACTCCAGAGTCCAGCCTCTGGTATACTCCCAATGGTGCTGTCCACACCCTGTGCCAAAGCGGATCCTCCCACTACTCCATGAAATCCTGTGAAGGTGAAGCACGTTGACGTCACGTGACGTGACGCTGCGTGCCTCCGTACACCTCCAGGTCCTCCACTGTCCAGCCGCGGCCATCGCAACACTGAACAACGCACACTCTCACCAACCCACAGGCCGCTAGTTTGACATGCTTGCTTTACAGAGTTTTGTGCCATATGCAAACACTGACACTCACTGTGATCACTTCCAGGCAGTTTATTGCAATGTTTCGACCTGAAACCAGGTCTTTATCAAGCTTTATAAAGACCTGGTTTCAGGTTGAAATGTTGCAATACACTGCCGGGAAGTGATCACAGGGAGTGCCTGAGATTTTTTTCATTTTTACAGATAGTTTGGGGTTTGCTGACCCAATGCCCAGTGCACCCTATGTTAAACCTTGTGATTGAGTGCAACTCTCCTTTTCTCGTTATATGCAAACACTGAAACATGACTTTTAATGCCTATTTTTATGCCTTCAATGCCCATTTCAAGGTCATTTAGAAATATGTTAAATAGAAGCGGTCCCAGAACAGGACCTTGAGGGACACCTCTTACCACTTTTGTCCAGCTTATAAAAATACTATTAATGCCAACTCTCTGTACTCTGTCATTTAACATGTTCAAAATCCTGATTCCCCTTGCTGTACTACTAGTACCTCTATCCCAATTTATGTCAGGGTAATTATATCTCCAATCATTAAAGTGTTAGCCAGATGGGCAGCTCTTCCAATTTGCTCTAATAGCTTTTCTTTCTCATCAATATTAACATTAAGTGGTTTATAACATATCCCAACTGTGGCAGACCGCCTGGCACCCGACCGGTTGCCTCTGCCAATCGGTGCTTATTTAGTGCTTACCGAGTACCACAAGCACCGAACCAGACACCATCAGCACTGTAGTCCCCACTTCCAGCGTTACAGCTTGGTTGGGGTCTCACTGTCCTCCACCCACCCTGGACCCAAGACCAGGATCCAGCTTCCAGTGGGTAGACCTTTCCACCAAGAAAGTGTAGAAATTTGCTCTTAAAAGAGCACGTGATTATAATGCAAGCGGAGTATAGTGATATAGCGATCCCCAGAATGAATACAGCTGTCCCCTCCACACATGAGACGAGGCTCTATGTTGAGGGTGAAGAGGAACTCCTTTAATGGTAGCCACAACTGGCCTTATATGCAAGTCCCCATGCAAGGGGCACTCCCCTCTGGATCTAAGAGTAAACCACAGTAGAAACAAGAACACAATTACATTGGCTCTCAGATTGAGGACACTCCCATACATAATAAGACAATCCCTCCCCTGTGCCTGGGAGATAATTGAGTCATGAACTGAACTAAGCTCAATTATCTACAGACACAAAAACCACACATTTCACACCCCAAAAATACCTTAAAATTCATAATAACCCAGGGTGCAGGGCCTGGCAGCCAAGATGGCCGGTCGTGCTCTCTGAGAGCTTTAGCACCAGCGGGCACAAAAACGATAATCCAGAGCGATCCAACAATGCCAGCAACACACGGTGCCCAGAGAGAGACGCAGGACCACATGAGGCACAGAAAGATGCCAGATACACACCGAAACGCAACACGAGCACTTGAATCGTCCACGAGGCCTAAACCGGAGCGGGGCCTGAAGCCAAGGGGAGGCGGCCGCTCACCAGGCACGGGACCCGCTCACAAGCGAAAATCTGACATTGCCATGCTACCCCCCTCTGGACCGGCGGGGGTTATCCCGGTACTCATCGGGGATGATCAACCCCGCATCACAACTTGAACAAGCGACACAGCCTGCAGGCAAAAGGGACTGTCAGGGCCCAACCAATATGGCGGCTCAGGCCCGACCTGCAACAAACCGTGTCCTCGCCAAGCCACCCAAGCACACCCTGGAGTTTTTCAACCGGCTCTACACCAGCCTATGGATAGAACTCCGCACCAAAAGTCGGCTCTTCAAACAAGCGCTGAGAGAGGTGGCGGCGTGGATCCGTCCAGCTACCCGGCGCCACCTGGGTGGGAACCCACTATGAGCACCCAGAGGGGCCTCCCAATGGAGGCGATGTTGGAGATCCAGGTGGCGGGAAACAACATTGGGCCCCCCAGGAGCCAGCACTCACCCACACACAGACTGGAGCAGGACCAATCAGCAGGCCCGATCTATTTACCACTCAGCAACACCAGAGGTCTTCGACAGGCGAAGCAAGACCTTGTACTCACGGACTCCTACGGACAGCCAAGAGGATACCCGAGTTATAGCACAGCCTCCCACCAGTACTCACAGGTGGAGAGCCCCTCCGGAACCCAACGGAGACGGAACCTCACAGAGGAACCAACGCTGCCATTATCCTTGGCCTGCCTGTCAGACCTCCAAAGCAGGCGTCATTTGATCGGAATGAACTGACCCAGAGGTGGACTGTGCTCCTGCAAGCCCAAACGCAGTGATAATCCACGAGACCGCTGCATAATTCATACCTATTGTAATGTTTTCATTTGCTCCTGTGCCAATTTGCTCTGCCATCACTTAATGTTTAGACCACTGCCTAGCCATTGCATGCCTATATATTGTGCAGCTGAGTATAACAAAGTTTAAGTATTCTCATATGCAGACATGCACCTGAATAACAGGCTAGCACTACACAGTATAATGTTACTTTAATTCGTTCCCTGCCAAGTTAATTTAACCACTGTACCCTTAACACCCATGCGTCACACCGACGACATCTCCTTAACTAATATTTGACCTACACACCGGCATGGCACCTAGCAGACGACATAGCGCAGCAGTCATAGAAGATCCCAAATTTCCGGAACGCACCAGCTACCAGATGACTGAAGAGATAGCCCAGCTTGTATTGAACCCTGTTACCAATCGACAAAGTAATCCATTATGATAGATGTAGTTACCCAGCTTGAACTTAGCAAATATTATTAACCTAAAAATTGTGCGTATAATCAGAATGCTATACAAAAGTTGACAAATTTGTGTTTATAAACTGTTTGCGAATGCTGTTGTGACATTGCTGACATGCGAATGTTATTTCATGCACAGCAAAAATAAAGAATTGAAAAAAATCATAATAACCCCATAAAGCGGATCCTCCCACTACTCCATGAAATCCTGTGAAGGTGAAGCACGTTGACGTCACGTGACGTGACGCTGCGTGCCTCCGTACACCTCCAGGTCCTCCACTGTCCAGCCGCGGCCATCGCAACACTGAACAACGCACACTCTCACCAACCCACAGGCCGCTAGTTTGACATGCTTGCTTTACAGAGTTTTGTGCCATATGCAAACACTGACACTCACTGTGATCACTTCCAGGCAGTTTATTGCAATGTTTCGACCTGAAACCAGGTCTTTATCAAGCTTTATAAAGACCTGGTTTCAGGTTGAAATGTTGCAATACACTGCCGGGAAGTGATCACAGGGAGTGCCTGAGATTTTTTTCATTTTTACAGATAGTTTGGGGTTTGCTGACCCAATGCCCAGTGCACCCTATGTTAAACCTTGTGATTGAGTGCAACTCTCCTTTTCTCGTTATATGCAAACACTGAAACATGACTTTTAATGCCTATTTTTATGCCTTCAATGCCCATTTCAAGGTCATTTAGAAATATGTTAAATAGAAGCGGTCCCAGAACAGGACCTTGAGGGACACCTCTTACCACTTTTGTCCAGCTTATAAAAATACTATTAATGCCAACTCTCTGTACTCTGTCATTTAACATGTTCAAAATCCTGATTCCCCTTGCTGTACTACTAGTACCTCTATCCCAATTTATGTCAGGGTAATTATATCTCCAATCATTAAAGTGTTAGCCAGATGGGCAGCTCTTCCAATTTGCTCTAATAGCTTTTCTTTCTCATCAATATTAACATTAAGTGGTTTATAACATATCCCAACTGTGGCAGACCGCCTGGCACCCGACCGGTTGCCTCTGCCAATCGGTGCTTATTTAGTGCTTACCGAGTACCACAAGCACCGAACCAGACACCATCAGCACTGTAGTCCCCACTTCCAGCGTTACAGCTTGGTTGGGGTCTCACTGTCCTCCACCCACCCTGGACCCAAGACCAGGATCCAGCTTCCAGTGGGTAGACCTTTCCACCAAGAAAGTGTAGAAATTTGCTCTTAAAAGAGCACGTGATTATAATGCAAGCGGAGTATAGTGATATAGCGATCCCCAGAATGAATACAGCTGTCCCCTCCACACATGAGACGAGGCTCTATGTTGAGGGTGAAGAGGAACTCCTTTAATGGTAGCCACAACTGGCCTTATATGCAAGTCCCCATGCAAGGGGCACTCCCCTCTGGATCTAAGAGTAAACCACAGTAGAAACAAGAACACAATTACATTGGCTCTCAGATTGAGGACACTCCCATACATAATAAGACAATCCCTCCCCTGTGCCTGGGAGATAATTGAGTCATGAACTGAACTAAGCTCAATTATCTACAGACACAAAAACCACACATTTCACACCCCAAAAATACCTTAAAATTCATAATAACCCAGGGTGCAGGGCCTGGCAGCCAAGATGGCCGGTCGTGCTCTCTGAGAGCTTTAGCACCAGCGGGCACAAAAACGATAATCCAGAGCGATCCAACAATGCCAGCAACACACGGTGCCCAGAGAGAGACGCAGGACCACATGAGGCACAGAAAGATGCCAGATACACACCGAAACGCAACACGAGCACTTGAATCGTCCACGAGGCCTAAACCGGAGCGGGGCCTGAAGCCAAGGGGAGGCGGCCGCTCACCAGGCACGGGACCCGCTCACAAGCGAAAATCTGACATTGCCATGCTACCCCCCTCTGGACCGGCGGGGGTTATCCCGGTACTCATCGGGGATGATCAACCCCGCATCACAACTTGAACAAGCGACACAGCCTGCAGGCAAAAGGGACTGTCAGGGCCCAACCAATATGGCGGCTCAGGCCCGACCTGCAACAAACCGTGTCCTCGCCAAGCCACCCAAGCACACCCTGGAGTTTTTCAACCGGCTCTACACCAGCCTATGGATAGAACTCCGCACCAAAAGTCGGCTCTTCAAACAAGCGCTGAGAGAGGTGGCGGCGTGGATCCGTCCAGCTACCCGGCGCCACCTGGGTGGGAACCCACTATGAGCACCCAGAGGGGCCTCCCAATGGAGGCGATGTTGGAGATCCAGGTGGCGGGAAACAACATTGGGCCCCCCAGGAGCCAGCACTCACCCACACACAGACTGGAGCAGGACCAATCAGCAGGCCCGATCTATTTACCACTCAGCAACACCAGAGGTCTTCGACAGGCGAAGCAAGACCTTGTACTCACGGACTCCTACGGACAGCCAAGAGGATACCCGAGTTATAGCACAGCCTCCCACCAGTACTCACAGGTGGAGAGCCCCTCCGGAACCCAACGGAGACGGAACCTCACAGAGGAACCAACGCTGCCATTATCCTTGGCCTGCCTGTCAGACCTCCAAAGCAGGCGTCATTTGATCGGAATGAACTGACCCAGAGGTGGACTGTGCTCCTGCAAGCCCAAACGCAGTGATAATCCACGAGACCGCTGCATAATTCATACCTATTGTAATGTTTTCATTTGCTCCTGTGCCAATTTGCTCTGCCATCACTTAATGTTTAGACCACTGCCTAGCCATTGCATGCCTATATATTGTGCAGCTGAGTATAACAAAGTTTAAGTATTCTCATATGCAGACATGCACCTGAATAACAGGCTAGCACTACACAGTATAATGTTACTTTAATTCGTTCCCTGCCAAGTTAATTTAACCACTGTACCCTTAACACCCATGCGTCACACCGACGACATCTCCTTAACTAATATTTGACCTACACACCGGCATGGCACCTAGCAGACGACATAGCGCAGCAGTCATAGAAGATCCCAAATTTCCGGAACGCACCAGCTACCAGATGACTGAAGAGATAGCCCAGCTTGTATTGAACCCTGTTACCAATCGACAAAGTAATCCATTATGATAGATGTAGTTACCCAGCTTGAACTTAGCAAATATTATTAACCTAAAAATTGTGCGTATAATCAGAATGCTATACAAAAGTTGACAAATTTGTGTTTATAAACTGTTTGCGAATGCTGTTGTGACATTGCTGACATGCGAATGTTATTTCATGCACAGCAAAAATAAAGAATTGAAAAAAATCATAATAACCCCATAAAAGTTACATCGCCTGATAGCCCTGATCTGGGTGACCAACATATCCAAAAATCACCCAGATCAGTTCAGGGGTTCAGGAATTTCCTGGAAGTCATAATTTGACCGACCCCACGCATGGTCCCATGCCCAAAACAGTTCCAGTAATAAGTTTCCAAACTAACAAAATACCGAACATAGTCAATATTCATACCGTGGAGCTTGTTCACCTCATTCAGATGAACGATTCCACCGAATAGTGCTCTTCGAGGATGTAAAGTACCAAACGTAGGCTATGATGGATGTCCAGCAGTGTCAAACACCGCTGCCTGCATCCTGGGAACAAGATGTCCACCACCTCGTGGTCGACCATGCGAACTGCGGCCACCCATACGAACAATTAGAACGCTGCAGTTAGAATCGTTAAGAGGTGATGATAGGGCTTAACAAGTTCCTGGGTGGCCCATAGTCCTGAGGCAGGAGGCTGGCAAAAAGGCCCCTCCAAAAACCAGTGGTGAGGTTACTTTCGCCACTCCAATCAATAACAGATTTCCATTCTTTTGCCTCAAGCAGATATCTACCCATAAAGTTTCCACATTTTGTTCACCACATTCCACTTGTCTAATATTTGGCTTTAACTCATGGTTGACATACAAAAATACCCTACCACCTTTCCTGTTTTTTCTATCCTTCCTAAATAATGTGTGACCATTTAAGTTACCTGCCCAATTATGCATCTTATCCCACCAGGCTTCTGTTATACCTGTCATGTCATATTAGCGTTATTTGGACTCCTTGAATTAGTAAGCATACATTTGATATGATCATGACTCGCTTGTAGTTTATGTGAATTTTTATCACTATTATACATACCTCCTCTGTTCTGATTTTGCCCCCTCCCCTCGGCTCCACACCCTTTTGCTAAGATAAAGTCCATCTACTTTCAGTCCTATCTCCATTTTGTAGATAACTATGTCCCTTCCCTCCTACCACTAGTTTAGAAACTCCTCCAACCTTCTATCCAACCTTTCACCCAGCACAGTAGACCCTCTTCCGTTTAGATGCAATCCATCACGCCTATAAAGATTGTATCCAAGTGCAAAATCAGCACAGTGCTCTAAAAATTCAAAACCCTCCTTCCTACACCATGACTTTAGTCACGCCTAATCTCCCACTGCCTTTCTATTGTAGCAGATTACCACATCTACTCTCTTAATAATAGCATAGAATGCTCTATCACTACAACCTGCCTAGCTTTTCTTACATTCTCAACCCTACTCGTACTAGAGGGGGCTTTTGCTCGACTATTAGAAGGAACAGTTTCGTCAAGTACCGCTACTCCTGAGACTATGCTTCCAACATCTTCACTCAAATGGGAAAATCTGTTAGGCTGCACAAAGTCAGTACTAGCTAAACCTTTCCTCATCCCTTGCCCCCCAGCTATCATGTGACACAGTTACCCAGCTGTCTTATCACCTCACACTCCACTAAATACCCCCACTAAACTCTACTCAGTGAGCAGCAGACCCTTTTCCACATTGTCAATCTGTCTCAATGTTGCAATTTGCTTCTCCAGATTTCCAATACAAGCTACTCACACATGTCACAGAGTTGTAGACCCTGGACGGATACATGTTACAAGATGTCCGATGAGTCAAACCTTTAATCTTGCCAACACCCATTTCCACAGTTTCCAGAAACTACAGGTAACAATTATCTTGTTGGTTTAAACTCCTACTTAAAAGACTACTTTAAAGTAACTCCAAGTGAGCAAGTTCAGTGCGTCAGTTGTGGGATCATAAAGGTATACAAAAACCCACTCAGGTAGAAATTTAGAGACCACTCTCCTAGTTAACTCAGCTGCAAGATCACACAGGGAAAAAGCAAACTGCTTTTTAACCCTTTCAAGTTAAATAGATTCACTAAGTAACAAACATACCAACCCCTGTCCACAATTTTGCAGTTTGTAAAGGAAACTCCTGGTTTTTAACTCCTACTTAAAAAAATCCTCCTTAAAGAGACTACTTTTAGGCAACTCCAAGTTAATTTTCGTGTCCAACATATTTTTATTGGAGGGAGAATAGCAACTACAATCACTTAAAAGGGTATAAGGTTTACAAACTCATAAGCAGGAAAGTGATGATGGTCAAAGTAGTTTATTGTACTGTGGCAAAAAGGGTACTAGAATGGCACAGGGTTGTACTGAACAGTAATGCTGTAAAAATGCCTAAACTATCCCCAAAAAGATTCCAAAATCTTTACCCTCAAAAATCACAGAAGGTTATAACATTTATTTTTTACATTTCTAAAGGAGAGATATACTAAGCTATGCAAGAATTAGCATATCTGTTACTTGAAATGCTTTTGAGGACACCTGGCTCTCAAACTATCTGCACAGAACAGGGTAACTAAACTGCCATAGTTAACCATCTCAATATAGTCTCGAGCATCAATTCCAGCTGTAAAAAGAAAACCAAGTTGGTGCCATTTACATAACTATTAGAAAAAGCTAACCAAAATCAAAAATTGGTAAGGAAAAGACAATACATTGCAGAAAGCCATAGAATCCTAATGTACATTTTGCTGACCAAGCAGTTTCATATGGGCCAAATCTGTATGTAGTCTATTGGTAAGGAAAAGACAATACATTGCAGAAAGCCAAAGAGTCCCAATGTACATTTTGCTGACCAAGCAGTTTCATATGGGCCAAATCTGTATTTAGTCTATTGGTAAGGAAAAGACAATACATTGCAGAAAGCCAAAGAGTCCCAATGTACATTTTGCTGACCAAGCAGTTTCATATGGGCCAAATCTGTATTTAGGCAAATGGATAACCTAGACACCTTGCTAACTATGCCAACAGTATATCAGCCACATCTGACTGAAGAGGCCTACCAAGGCCAAAAACAATTCATGCAAAGGGAACTTATCAGCTTCTCAGATCTGGGATTTCGATGTGATCTGTCTGATATGCAAATGTTTTCTGCAATGCTACAAGTGAGCTTAAACTAACGAGACCCAAGCTATTTAAGTAGTTGTCAGTTCTCAGTGTTCTCTTGTAACATGATATGATATTCAGTGCCACCCAATAAGTGACACGTCCCTTTAAATGTATATGTCTTGAATCAAACATCAATTACAAAAATATATATATATATAATAATAATTGGGAAAGAACAAGACAAAGATTTCACAATATGACCCCCAATGCAATGTTTGCTTGTTGTTTTGTTTTTCTTTCACTTACGTGGCGGCTATATTATTTACTATCGCAAAGACATTTCAAAAACCCCACTTATTTATTGATGTAATGCTTCACAAAGAAAACAGTTTAATTAGTGTCTGTCTACAAGCAGTAAATGATTACTCCATGCTGTATTTAAAGAATTTTCCTAGCAGGCAGCACACTACTGGAAGAATTTTAATGAGCTCCATCCTGGAACTATACGAGACTATAAGACTGTACTTTGAAATATTTATAACCAGGTAGCATCCATTGATAGGAAGCTGAAGGTAAAGCTTGGCCTCAACAAAATGACCTGGGTAGCCTGTACGGAGACCCCCAGCTGCTTCAACCGTTCTGCTGATAAAGTAACATGGGAGTTTTAGTTATGAATCAACCTTTTGCCAACACTGACCAAAGATATGGATTGGACAACATACAAACAGGACGGGAGAAGTACACATATCGAATATTTGATACATATCAGTTACCAATGGATTACATCATAGAAAAAAAGAACAGTACGTACTCTTTTTCAGGGGGTCCAGCAACTGGCTCACTGTTTTGACACAAATGCTGAAGCTGCCATGTGCTTTTGCAGGCAGAACAAAATTGTAGGTGGCAAACAGTGCAGTCAACTGGCACTGGTAAAGCAGAGTCTTTGGATTTCACCTGGCATACAGTATAGCAGTCTGCGGCAGGGCACCATGTTCTGCAAGGGTCCAGATGGACTTCTGAAACAAAAACGATGAAAAAAAAAAAATATATATATATATACACACACACACACACACACATATATACACACACACAGACAAAATAATAATATTGCATGAACAGTATTTAACTGACACTCCTTTCTTAGGGAAAAACATGTACTTATGCAACTAATTAACATGAAAACAGTGAGCAGGAGGAGCTGCCCCTTTAAGGAACAAAACATCAGAAAGGTGAATGTTGGCAGGTCACTTGTTCAGTAGGCCAAAAACAATACGATGTTATGGAACACTCACAACGTTTGTAAACATAGAGCTGATCTGGTTATTGATGTACTTGGCTTGTTTTGGGTTGATAATTAACTCACACATGCAATACTAGACTTTTTTTTTGATCATTGGGAACAAATTTGCATCTTTGAGTGTGTGTAAAGAGGAAAAAACTATTGGAAAAAGATATGAGAAGCAAATAATGTGTTTTGAAGAATGTATTTCTGCTTCACCTTCATATGTCAACACCAAGGTACAAAATTATTTCATTAAACATGTGCCTAATGTGCCATATTCCTATTGCCTGGGCATCTGAAACAAAGACTCGTAAATTAATATTAACAAAACATTACTTCAATAACAAAATAAGTAAATCAAGTATGGGAGAGAGTGGGTAAAAAAATGTAGAAGCAATGGGTTGTAGGTAAGCACTGTATAGATAACTAACTCCTATGGAGAAATGGTTAAATCCATAGAGCAGTACATTATAACCCAATAATTAAAACAAAATTTAGGTCATAAAATGTATATTGCATGATAATTTTTATCAATATTTTGTGTAGAATACTTCCACTGGGAGCCACTAGACAGGATCTTCTGTTAACTCTAATGAGGTTTAGCTCACCGGCTTGCTCGTAAGGGTAAGCTCAATGGCTAGCTCGTCTGATCGTATTTTGAGGTAGTAGAGGCAGGAGCTGGCCCCAGGTAAGAAGTCGAACCATTCTATAACAGTTTGACTTGTTACATGGGGTGGGAGGTACTCCAGACTCTATAATCATTACAGCAGCATTTTGTCTGCAAATTTGTCTGCTACCAGGTTCATAAAGAATTTATTCTGTAAAATGTGTTATTTGTTAAATATGCGAATCATTTATTTCATATAGGATTTGCGCCAGAGAATTACCCGTTTTAATGAAGACATCATATGCTACCAACTAAAGTGTTTTTTGAAACAATTGAATTCCAACTGAATATGCCTTAATACATTTGAGAATTATATATCCAGTTGAACTTCAGTAACTGTGAAAGAATATTGTACATCTGGCCAAATTTGGACCGTTAATATGAATCAAGACCTGTATCTCTACAAACACTTTAAGGATGAAACCAAGTGTTGTCTTAAACATACCTTTTTCAAGTTTTAGCCTTTGATATAAGTGTAGCTGATCAATGGAGACCAAACAAGCAATCTGAAAGAGAAATAATTTAATTAATAATAATACATTTGTACTTAAGTGGATAGTTACCACGTCATAGTATATATGCCAGAATTACAAACCCTGTGCACAAAAGGCAGCAATGAAATGCACTTCTGGGTAAAGAATGCAAAAGCAACTTACACCCTAAATGATGAGTGAATTACGGATAACACAAGAAAAGGATTTGGGGACGGTTATATAGACATAAACTAAGCACCAATGTACAATGTCAATTGGCAGTATCCATCCCATATGGTTCTCTGCATCCTATATACTAAAGTTTATAAAAGGACTACAAGATTGAGTTATTAGGATCTACAATGCTCATGAAACTTGTCCAATAAAAGGCATACATCTTTCTTTTAGGATTACTTGAAAGGGTCATATTGTGTTCTTTCACAGCTGGAGAGATTATGATCTCCCATTGTCTATTTACTATGGCTAATTTAATAAAACTAATCAAACTTATTAAGATATAGAGAAATTAAACAGTATGTGGAAATAGGGGAGAAAGGTAGCGCCAGTAGTATTTATGCTATCAAAAATCTATAAAAATATAGTTACAGGCAGGTAAACATGTGGGAGAGAGCCTCATTGATCTAGGTTTGCTGCTTGTATGTATTTATTGGAGTTGGAGAGCGCTGATCCCTTATTTTATTCTTCATAAATAAATTTAAATATGCATACATACACACAGGGCAGGTGCAAGGATTTTTGGGTACACAGGCGAAGATGACTTTGGCACCTCCACCCCCCCCCCCCCCCCCGCCCCATGTTCCTTTCAACCCCCTCTTAGTGTTCCTTCTCTCTTCACTTTTAGTGGCCCCTCCTGCCACAGTGTTCCTTTTCTCTTCCCTGTACCTTAGTGCCCCCCCCTTAATGTTCCTCACCTCTCCCTCTTTTTTAGTGTTCTTAACCCCCCATAGGGCTCTTTCCTCCTTCCCTCCCCTGTCCGTAGTGTTCTTTCTTTCCCCCCTCCCCTGTCCCATAGTGTTCTTTTCTCCCTCCCCCTCCCCTGTCCCATAGTTTTCTCTACTTCCAATCCCTCCCCCCCACCCCCTTCTGGTAGCATGCTCAGTGAGCACTTCCTTTCAGTCAGGCCGGGTACAGGAAAAAGAATATATCGCTGTCCCGCCTTAGTTCCCTGCTATCCAACTTTTGGGGACACCAGGGAACTCTCCCCAACAATCATAGCATAACTGCATCATTAGACGTGCTCATGCCCTTTACCTCCCTCTCTCCGGTATCTGATTCTCAGGATGTCAGAGTGGGGAATTATACATACACACATAATTATTGCAGAATAACATAGCAAGCTTGAAGGATTTCCTGTCAGGGCTAAAACTTCTCACACGTTGCACATTGCCAAGGTAAAGGTAATTAAAGTAACACTACAAGAACCATAATCACTACAACACTCTGTAGTGTTTATGCCGCCAGGAGTGCCCTGGAACCATCCACATTCTGAAATTAGTCAAACTATTCTTGAATGGATTGACTGGGACCCCTGGGTGCCACTCCACGCTTCACAGTTAAAGGATAGTCAGAACACTCAGAAATACAGGTCTTAGTTCCTTGACTAAAAATGATCAGCTGATGCTCTAAGCCAATGAACTAGCCTTCCACTGCAGGGCTTAGTTCAGGAGAACTAATCAAAGCTCCTAAGCAGGCACCTCTGATTCTCCTATAGCAAGCAGCACCCAGCTGTAGTGTTATGGTGCTTGAAGTGTTCCTTTGATTTTGCTTTAACCCATACTTTTCTTCCGTAAGACGCCACACTATCCGCTTAGTGGTAAAATTACTACAAGGAAGAAGGTCTATAGCAATTTCTCTTGCAGCTGCAAATTCACCAAATGGTAAACCGGGTATTAAAACCTACACATGATCATACCAACTTATACCAAGCTGAGACATTAATTGGCTGAGAGCCATCAGCTAATGCTATCAGCCAATGAAAAATATCTAAAATTGATGGGAACTTCATTGGCCCAAAATTGAAGATGGTGGTCAGTGTAGATTATTGAAGACAAAATTCAGGCCATAATAGCATAGCTGGGAAAATGTTACTGAACTACAACTACCATGATTCTTTAGTCATCTATTGCATTCACAGTATTATTCTAGGAATTGTAGGTCAACATCTGGTGGTCCAGAGTTTGAGGTCCCTACTCGTAAGTATCTTGCTGCAGTTAATTGAAACACAAGCAAATTCCATATGTTGTACATACATGTCTGACCCTCCCTCTTGACAAGTCACAAACATTTCATGCTGTTGTGATATTATTCAACCAAGACTAAAATGGCCCCAAGCACTCCATGTTACTTCATATGAATACCATTGAATAAAGCACTCATGACTGTACAAACCACAGAAATGAGAGTCTACAGAAAAAACAGAGCACACAATTATGAAACAGCAGTAAAGGGTATGTCAAGCCTGGTTTAATAGTTCATAAATGTAGAAGGAATGGAATATTTAGCTGTACAGTGAAATATTGTACACTTGAACGGACTGATACAAAGTAAACATTACCTTAAGGCAGCTTGGGAGGGGAGGGGGAGTTGGGAACAAGAAATCTATTGCTTGTGGCTTACCCAGCATAGATTGGTACCAGGTGCTTATTAGTGGAAAGCAGAACAGCTAAAAAAAAAAAAAGTAACTTTGTAAAAAGAAAGTTACTGATTGAAAAAAAAAAGGGAAAAAGTATAAAGTATTAAAGATTTCATTACCTCGGCTTCCTGAAGGACACCATGGTTTGGGCAGACCATGTCTGGACAAGTGATTGCGGAACCAAATCCTTCACGAACTGCCAACTGCACATACTGCTTGAGGCACTAAATAGGGGACACAAAACAAGTCACTTGGTCACAAACAGTGCACATAGTACAGCATCCATCTGTATTGAAAAATAAATAAATTAATAAAAAAATGTACGGATGCATTTTGGGCAGAGCATTTTTGTTCCTAGGAGAAACCTAGTTACCGCTTTCAAGTCAATGTGTTTTTGAATGTTTTTTTCCACAGCAGAATTGGAAATTACTTAAAAGGGCACTTATTTAACCTTTGTTTTGATGTTCAGACACAAGAGTGTCAAAGACTCAACTTGATTTACTAAACCCCCCAATAGTCTGTAAAGTGTATCCTTACTACAGTATATTAAACAGAATTATCTACCTCACAGAGCTTAAAAGGACACTAAAGTAAGCCAGACCACCTAACCTACATGAATATACTAACTAGAATATGCCCCACACATCACAAAGTACGTATGCATTGGAGTTTTAACAGAATTTAAGTCTTCACATTGTTAACATTTAACAAAGAACATTACATTTGTTCCATCTACTAATACAATTTGGAAGAGGCCATAATTACTTCATGAAAATGCATCTTATTTTGTGCAACTTTAAGCATGTTGTTTGGGGACAGATTTTGAGAAAAACTAAAGAAAAGCTGTAGCTTCCTGGCAACTATGGATGAAACTCTCATCATGCTCGGTCAACATGAAGTCTGCAACAAATATAAGGTTGCTGACATGAGAATTGTGGCTCACATTAGGTGAGTGAAGTGCTGGGAGTTGCAATCATGCTTAATGACACAAAACAAAGCAACATTGATTCGATTTATTGAATACCCTTTTTCACCAACATCAAATAATATATGATCCAAGTTAAAGAAAAGCCATCCAATTTCCCTAAATGTTCTTTGTCAATCAATACCGAGCGTATTTCATGCTGTGTCAAGATGAATTGAATAAGGACATTTGAAGTGCATGCTAAGAGCAAGCTGATTCAATGCCATTGTGGTTTTTCAACTCAATGTTCTCTTTTCATTAATAACTACTAGGATGTCAAGTATGTTTTAACACAGTGATGTTCAACCATCACAAAATCGCTAGGAGTTCAGTATGTGTTCACATTCTAATCTAGAAAATCACAGTATTATGCAAGTCTACATATCATGCAAAAATAACCTACATGATTCTTCACCAAACTCGATTTTGTCAAAGGAATTACAAATTTTAGAAATAGATCAACTGGGAAAAAAAAATCTGCATCTCACTGTGTTTCCAGCCAGCTATTTTGTTTATAAGGGAGTTTTCTAAAAACATAAAAGTCATAAAAACAATTTGATGCCATTTTAACAAAAAAAATAAAACAAAAGAAAAAAAAAGAAACACACATAATGCCAGCATGATGGAATACAAAAGTGCATAACGAAACTTGCATACAAAAAAAATTGCCGCATCCCATCTAACTGAACCACTCTTGCTAGTTTTCCTTTAGACTTGAGGTGATACACACCTGACTGGTGCTGAAGTGGCACAGAGGAGGTGCAGGAGAAGAGCAGTTTACAGATTCTAGGTGGGGGGGTCCAGTGGATGATGTCAATTGCCGAGTGCCTACTGTGCCATGGACTGCACCAGTAGGGGTCAGAGATTTCCTTGGGTACCTGGGAGGGCTAAATGCCATGAGGGTGAGTTTATGCTTCAACACTGTGGATAGCCCTGATACACCAGTGTACCTGTCCAATATCATTCTGAGGTTTTGCTTTCTCAGGGGGAGGAGGGTCCCTTGGTCGGAGTTGCAATGAAAAGTATGCTTCTTCTTCATGTTTTGTGTTTTTTTGGTTTTTTTTTAAATATATTTTTGACATTCCCATAATGTCTGCCTGAACGTGCTTGGTCCAAGATCCCTGGGAATTTTGGGAAACACTCCCAGACACACGAAAGAGGGTCTTCACGTAATAGGCCTCACTCAATTTTTTTTAACTCGTCTGTTTCGCAGGGGATCTGTCACTATAGAGGTGCAGTTTTGTTTTGTTTTGTTTTACACTCTGGCCAAAAAGCCCTGCTACATACTGCATGTCTTTTGATCTGGGGGCACATGATTTCATGACATCATCTAACGCCTTTGAGATTTTAAGTATGCGTAACATATATTATGCTGTAATACTGTTAGACTTTATTCTGTTCTATATATGTATTCCTGCCTACATAATGATTTGGTGAGCATAACAGCGATATCGTAACACTATGATATATTTTCACTCACTACAAGATTTGCCTTTAACCACCGTTCGTATAATCTACCTACATGTGGCTAGCCTGTCTGTTGGCAAATCTCTACATGGTATGAAATCGGTTTTGCCTACATACTTTTACTTGTCTGCCTAACTAATTGGGAAATACGGGGATCGCAATAATATGCCCTAGCGAATATAGTCTTATTAATATCCCTACTGCTATGTTCATCCATTATCTCAACTGTTACTTTTAACTGTAAGGATGATTATTTTGCTGCTTTATTTTATCACACGTTTCCGATCCAACTGCTTGATGTTCTGGTAATTTGGGACCCATATACCATACAAGTCACATACCTAGCAATGACACCTGCTCTAGCCACTATCACGCTACACTACAACATAGTCTCACCTGTAAGATACGATTTTCTCGCCTCTGTTTCCAAACACAGGCTTATGTTGCTGGTTCACGTCTATAATGACGAGTCATTACAGGCTCCCTTGAATGTCTGCAAGATTTTATATGGGGCAGTTAAATATATTTACGCTTTGTCTCTTATTATTGTTGTCCTTAGCCTCTGCGAAGGCTCCTCAAGACGGTATTGCATAATGTTGACTTGCTTTTCTCTTCGTAGGCAACCAAACCCCTATTTTCACAGCTAGAATGTATTACCCCATATGGCATTTCTAAATAAAAACTATTTAAAACAAAAAAAAATGAAAAAATGATCTATGTATATAGATTTATACTTTGCAATTTTAAAATCAGAAAAAAAAATTAAATAAAAAAAAAACAGAACATTTATTTCTCAAGTCTAGTCTTGTATTCAAGGTGTCTCACACATAACTCCGAATTCCACACACAAAAAGAGAGTTAATATTGCTGAGTAATTAATTATCAAGTATGTTCATTCTGTATATTCTATTAGCTTGCAGCATTTGTAGAAACCCAGCAGATGTTATAAGTGCATGAGCCCTTCAATGTGAATTAAATGAAAAACTAGAAAAGGTAAATGTATTTAATATACATATATTATTATTATTTATAATAATCTCCAGCGCTGTACAATGGGTGGACGAACAGATATGTATTTGTAACCAGACAAGTGGGATACACAGGAACAGAGCGATTGAGGGCCCTGCTTAATGAGCTAGAGGGAGTGGAGTATAGTGACACAAAAGGGAAAAGCAGGGTAGAAAAGAAGGTTGTTAAGTATTCACTGAGGGCATAGTGTTTTGTTTTGATGAAAGTTGGAGAAGAGGAATCAGGGTGCGGGGAGGGAAAACTGTCGACAGTTTATTTGATAAGCTTTCCTGAAATAAGCTTTCAAATATTTTTTTGAAGGAATGGAAACTGATAGAGAGGGGAAGGGTGTTTTCTAGGAATGGTGCAGCCCTAGAGAAGTCTTTAAGGTGAACATCAGAGGTAGGAGAATGAATAGAGGTTAGAAGTAGGTCTTCGTCAGAGCGTACAGGCCTAGATGGAACATATTTGTGTATTAGTGAGGATAGATAGGTAGGAGTATGAATAGAGGTTAGAAGTAGGTCTTTGGCATAGCGTACAGGCCTAGATGGAACATATGTGTGTATTATTGAGGATAGGTAGGTCGGCGTATCACTGAGATTTGTAAGCAAATAGCAGGATCTTAAATTGAGCCCTATCTATTACGGGAAGCCAATGTAGGGACTGACAGAGGGGGAGGCGTGGGAGGTGCGGGTAGACAGGAAGAGGAGAATCACCACAGTATTCAATATAGACAAAAACAGGGCAAGTTGGGAACACATAAGACCACTGAGAAGCGGATTGACGTAGTGAAGGCGAGAGAGGACAGCGGCATCTACAAGCATCTTAGCCACATCACGCGTTAAATAGGGGAGGATGCACACTATGTTTTTGAGTTGAAGCTGCAGGATTTGTCAATTGACTGGACTTGAGGGGTGAAAGAGAGGTTGAAGTCAAAGAGAACATCTAGGCAGCTTGGAAGGAAACAGACAAGGGAGTAGCAACACTTGAGGGATGGAAGACCAGAAGTTCTGTTTTGGACAGGTAAAGTTTAAGGAAATGAGCAGCCATCCAGTTGGAAACAGCAGAGAGGCAGTAAGAGACACAAGTCAGAAGGGGTTGTGAGAAATCAGGGGATGATAGATGTCACGGCAAAGGTACATAATTCATTGTTGTATATTGTCATTTATTGTAATTTGTGTAGTGCATAGATGAACTGCCTGCTTGGTAGAGGTGGTATCTTCAATTCCAAAAGGTTTTAATTTGATTGTATGAAGCGGAGACCCTAACAGAGCTACTCTGTGAGGTGTGAGAAGTCACACATAAGTGGCCTGGAAGTCTGGTTTAAATATAAACCAACTCTCTAATTTGCCATATGTCTAGATTCCCTCTTAGACAGGGGTTCCTTTGATATGTTAATGGCCAGTAGCCTTGTGTTCCAGCAGCTCTATAAACTATAAAGTATAGTTAGGTGTGAAATGTATTCTGTGGGTTAATTAAGTTAACCCACAGAATCAGTGACCACCTGCTGTGGGAGCCAGCAAGTCAATCTACTACAGCAAAGGGCTGTGTTGATGTAACCAGAGATTGCTCTGAAGGGAGAGTGGGTCCAATTAAGATAACCTTTTGTTGTCATGGTGTGTTGGCACAGGGGAAGGTGGTAACTAGTGTAAGGAATCACTTTGTTGCTTTGTAGTTCTTTCCCTGTGATCTGTTCTGTATTGCCATTGGTAAATGTTTTGTGTAATGTTTATTTTACTGAATGCTGTTATCTTTGTAAGCTGGAGCTGGATACAATAAACAGTCAGAGTGAGTCTGAGTTCTAAGAGTTGCCAAAAAAGAAGCTGGTGTTGTCTCTTCCTTGAGGTCTCACAAGATATGGCTTATATCCTCTATAGAGTAATTACTAATGAGAGTATTGCCAGAAGACTGGATGGATAGAATATTACATAGTAACCAAACCCTGCGTACACTAAGAGGAGTCCTAGCATTTATGTGGAGCAGTTTAGTGCTGCAAGTTATGAAAAAAGAATACCTACGGACAATATATTAAGGCTGTATCATAACACTTCTAATCAAGCCTAAACATGATTTGCGTAACTTAACTATAGGGGAAGGGATTGTGATGTCCGCTATATTGGGTCACAAGTACGGATTGTGACATATATATGGAATAGAAAAATGGTAACAAATTCATAGATGCAATTATTATTTCTGTGGCAAGTACATAAGAGGAGATAGAACCAAATGTTTCCATTTGGATTGATGTTGGTCTTGAACACAAGGGGGTGGTCCCTTACAGTTACTATAGGTATGCCTTATCGCCACCTCTAGGCAAGGTTCGGTAATCCACAGGGCATATATCTAATGATACTGAAGTGTGTATTGTACTTGAATGGGGCCAAAATCTAATTTTGAGTGAATCACAATCTTCCTTGCCATAGATTAGGTTGTGATTAGGGCTTCTGTTATTTTATCCCTTTTGTTTTTATCTGTTGCTAGTGTAAATAATGTATAATCTATTTGTTGTATGCACTGTGACTATTTTAATAATAAATAATAATAAATATTCCTTTATTAAGATCTGCCTTTGTCTGGCTAAGAATCACGCTACCTGAAGAAACTAATTATCAAGTGTTTTGCAATTGCATAGGTATTGTGCTAAGTTGTATTTGGTGGGTTTTTAGCATTAAGTTACCTAGGGGACCAAGGCAACCTATTTATATATTATTATGCTTAAGTGTGGGTGGTGTTAAGGGGGATTTTATCATTATTTCCAGTCTAGAGCAGACAAATACGTTAACCCTTTCACCACCACAACTACGTCACGCACACTCTTGAAGTAGGGTGCGTTCATGACAACAGGTAGATTTGCATGTCATCCATAGAGAAATGATACTGAAAGCCAAATAGTTTACCAAGTATAGATCAAGAACAATAGGGAACCAAGGACGGACCTTTGGTGAACACCAACAGAGAGGGATTGAGGAGATGAGGCAAAGCCAGAGAAAGAAACACTGAAAGAGTGCTGGGAGAGGTAGGAAGAGCACCAGGAAAGAGCAGGATCTTGTAGACCAAGATTACGGGAGTTTGTCAAAAGAAAAGAAAGGCCAAGGAGAATTAGGATAGAGTAGTGGCTATGGGATTTTGCAGCGATAAGATCAGTGGATACTTTGGTCACAGCTGGTACAACAGAGTAACGAGCGCGGAATCCAGAAGCGGGTCAAGCAGAGAGTTGGATTCAAGGAAGCTGTCAATATCGCATACACAACTCTCTCAAGGATCTTGGAGGCAAATGGCAGTAGTGAGATAGGGCGGTAGTTGGATGAGGAATTAGGGTCAAGTTGGGCTTTTTCATAATCAGGATTACATTTGCATGTTTAAAGAGTAGAGGAAATATGCCAGAGGATAGGGAGAGATTGAAAATTTTAGTGAGAGGCAGAGCAAGAAAAGGAGTCAAAGTACGGATGAGATACGAGGGAGCAGGTGGTGGGGCAGGAAGATCTGAGCAGAACAGAAATCTCTTCTGCTGCAATGGGTGCAAATGAGCAAAGAATAGCAGAAGGAGTGGGGTTGAGGGAAAAATTGGTAGGGGATAGAGAGAGAGGAGAGATCTCTACCCTGATTGTAGAAATCTTCTCAGTGAAGTGAGTTGCAAAGTTTGTGGCGGTCAAGTTGGTAGGAGGAGCAACAGGGTGAAGAAGAGAGTTTAAAGCATGAAATAGAGGGGGGAGGGGGGGCTTTGACCTTTATGGCAACTGTACGTAGTTTGTAAGAGCTCATGTCTTAGCCACCAATTCTCTAGAGTTTCTTGCCTCTCTGAGCCTTTGTTCAGCACTTGTTGAAAACTTACCTCATCCTGCCAGGCATGGACACAGGTGAAGCGCTCAACAGCAGTTCATGCCACCACAATCCTCCTGCTACCCTCCCTTCTCACCTCCCAGACTGGTGGGGGTGATTCCAACACACACCTCGGAGGCTCCTCTGCTCATTTGGAGAATATCGGCAAAGTTGGAGACGGGGTCACAAGACCAGGAGCATCCCCAATGCAATGCCACGTGCACCTTGGGGCTCCATGACAATGGAGATCCCATCATCATTAAGCTACACTGCACCTTTGCACAATTCTGGAAAAGGCTGCAACAGAGAATGAAGCCTCCTGCACACCAAAAGCTGACAAGCGGATTGCCTCAGTGGCTACCAAATTGAGCCATCAAGAAGAGGGCAGTTGCAACCTTAGCAAAAGTTCCACAACAGCGCTGGAAGACTCCATATCGCCTGAAAGGAAAGGCTGAATTCAACAAGTCCTCGGGCCTAAGGGACCGCAGCTGGGGCACTGCATGCTGCTGGTGAGGTCCTCATCGGTGCAAGGGGCAACATCCTGGAATAACTTATGTGGAGAAGGGACAAGCTAATATGGTTCCAGCGGGACTGTAAGCTGCCCTTGAAGGGCATAGGTTGAGTTGACACTCCCTACATTGATTTCAAGCTATGGCAATGCTCCCGCTTTAATACTTCTTTCTTTCACCCCAAGCTAATGGGTTACTGGGTTCAAATAGTCTTAAAGGCTTATGTTTATTTGTCTCATACTGCTCTGTCAGACACCAGATCGCTATTAGATCATAACAATGCCTCCTTGGATGGCACACATATTACGGTAAGCATTTATTAAGCAACTAACCTGTAAATGTGTATTTAACTTGTGCATTTTATCTCTGTCCTTGTCATCCCACTGTCTCTACTAGCATCTGTTCTTATAACCCTCATGCTCTAGGACATGAAGTTTACCTTGTTTATTAAGCATGTTTTATAAAAATAAAATAAAAAAGTGCGACAATCCTGTATGACATAGTTGGAAAAGCGGTATTCTCATTTTCTATTTATGTTACCATGTCTTTATAAGCCTGTAAAGTTATCATTGCACTGCAAAGATAAAGAATTATAAAAAAAAAAAATGTAAAAAGCATTAAATGGGCATTTGGGTATGCGGGAGAGTGTGGTTATGAGCGTATTAAAGTAATTTTCTTTTGCAGAAGAAAGAGCCAGATTGTAGAAGTGCAGCATAAATTTATAGTGGAGGAAGTTAGACGTAGAGTGAGACTTTCTGCAGCAGCGTTCATCAGTTCTGGAACATTTTTGGAGGTATCGGTTCAGTTTGGTGAGCCAGGGTTGTAATTGGGGAAGATTACTGCATTTTAATGTAGGAGGTGCCACGATGTCTAGTTGAGAGGAAAGAGTGGATTTATAGAGGGAGGTTGCAGCATTAGGGCAGATGAGGTTTGAGATAAAACCAGCAAAGTGCACCCAGGGATTTGGCTATTGAAACACCTACTTGTTTCATGCCTGGCTCATCTTATTATTCAACGGTCACTTTTGAGTTTTCATAAAGACAAAATTATGGAGAACTTATAAAAACTTTGTAAGAATATCGTTGACATGGTCACTGAAATTCCAAAGCAGTAAAAAAAAAAAAAAAAAAAAGTAATTTTTTTTTTTTTTTTAATTAACATTTTTAGAAAAATGTACAAATACCAGTTGGGTTCTGACAGCATTCCTTATCATTTTTCCATAGCATTCCATAGCATTATGGAGGTCTAGGGCATCTCACTACACTTGCGCAAGTTCATTTATGGTTAATCCTAAACTCTAGATTGACATCTATGGAATCCCATAGACCCCGATATTGTTCTCCAAATGTAATACTGCCAAAAAACAAACAAACAAAAACATACTTGTTAGCAGTTGTTTTTGTTGACAATGAAGGCTTAATTAATTTCAGCACTAATGTTGCAAGGCTAAAGCCCATATTTTCTTCTATGATCTGTAAATATTTGTATATTCACGTGACTCGTTTTTCCAAGTTGGAAGAAATTAGGTATCTGCTATTTGTTTTTATGTATAATAGTCGTACAAGGTGTTACCTTTACAGGTATTATTTATTTCCATGGAAACATTTATTACTTTTTTCCATGACATTTTAAATGTGATTGTAAGTTCGTTGTTAAATGCTTCTATAGTCAAATCCACATGACAAGCAAGTTTAATCTAAACAGTGTTACAATAAATTGTGAAAACCATATTAATTTGTAGACTTGTGGTAGTTCGAAATTCGTCCATGTGGCTGCTCAACTCAGTCTATTTTCGTCCATGCAATTTATTCAGAAAAATAATTGCAACAAAAACAGCACAAAAATGTAATTAGTTAATTAGTGTTTATCTCAGTGCTCCTCCCTCCTCCCCCTCCTCTATTTGTCACTTCTCAATTGATCTGAGAATAAATAGGTAGGTAACTAGGGTGACTCACATATATGAGGACAGAGTAAAAATACATCTAGTGTGATAATACTAGATAGATTCCTCAACAATACTGCATACAGTAAACCCAATAATATATAATATTGGGTTTACTGTATGCAGTATTGTTGAGGAATCTATACAGTCACCCTAGTTACCTACCCTCTAAATAGCATTACCTTTACTTAAACAGCAAGTGGCTCTATCCCTTCTGTTAAATTTTCATTCTAGAACTATAAGAAGGGAGAGACCATCTGAACTTTACTCTATCAATTCATTAGAAACTAATAACACACAGGTTATAGCATCCTGAGTGCATATCACGCATTTGGAGTCTCTTATCAACTAGCTTCACTACAGGTCATTGTCAGATATTAAGTCTTGATTTTGTGTCCTTAAGCAGATACCATTTGGCTAATATGCTAACTGCATAGGTTAATTCACCGTATATACTCGAGTATAAGCCGACCCGAATATAAGCCAAGGCCCCTAATTTTACCCAAAAAAACTGGGAAAACGTATTGACTCGCGTATAAGACTAGGGTGGGAAATGCAGCAGCTAAATAAAATTAGATCCTAAAAAAATTATATTAATTGAATATTTATTTACAGTGTGTGCATATAATGAAAGCAGTGTGTGTGTGTATGAATGCAGTGTGTGTGTATGAATGCAGTGTGTGTATGAGTGCAGCGTGTGTGTATCAGTGTGTGTGTGTATGAATGCAGTGTGTGTGTGTATGAGTGCAGTGTGTGTGTATGAGTGCAGTGTGTGTATGAATGCAGTGTGTGTATGAGTGCAGTGTGTGTGTATGAGTGCAGTGTGTGTGTATGAGTGCAGTGTGTGTATGAATGCAGTGTGTGTATGAGTGCAGTGTGTGTATATGAGTGCAGCGTGTGTGTAGGAGTGCAGTGTGTGTATGAATGCAGTGTGTGTGTGTATGAGTGCAGTGTGTGTGTGTATGAATGCAGTGTGAGTGTGTGTGTATGAGTGCAGTGTGTGTATGAGTGCGGTGTGTGTATATGAGTGCAGTGTGTGTATGAATGCAGTGTGTGTGTGTATGAATGCAGTGTGTGTGTATGAATGCAGTGTGTGTGTATGAGTGCAGTGTGTGTGTGTATGAGTGCAGTGTGTGTGTGTGTGTGTGTGTGTTGCAGAGCCTTGGTGGGGGGTGGGCAATTTTATTATTATTTTTTTATTATTATTTTAATAATTTTTTTATTATTATTTTTTATTTTATTTTATTATTATTTTTTATTTTATTTTATTATTATTTAATTTTTTTTCGTCCCCCCTCCCTGCTTGATACATGGCAGGGAGGGGGGCTCTCACTCCCTGGTGGTCCACTGGATGGACTGTGTAGGAGGGGGGGGTTGGCCGAGAGCTGTTACTTACCTCTCCTGCAGCTCCTGTCAGCTCCCTCCTCCTCCGCGCCGGTCCGGTCAGCTCCCTCTGCCAGCTCACACTGTAAGTCTCGCGAGAGCCGCACTATGACCCCGCGGCTCTCGCGAGATTTACACTGGGAGCTGACAGAGGGAGCTGACCGGACCAGCGCGGAGGAGGAGGGAGCTGACAGGAGCTGCAGGAGAGGTAAGAGCTCCCTGTCTGTATTATGGCAATGCAAATAGCCATAATACAGACAATTGACTCGAGTATAAGCCGAGTTGGGGTTGTGCTGAAAAACTCGGCTTATACTCGAGTATATACGGTACCACTATTGACTTATAGTCAGTTATATATATTTACTATTATTGACTTATAGTTAGCTATATATATACTATATAGGCTGCATTGAACCTTCCCCATGTAATATCACAAGCACGTTTGTTTTCTTGTTTCACTATTATTATTTTTTCACTTTTTTATCAGTTTAGATGTGTTTAGAGACATTTACTAATACAATTCAATAAAGGTATTTTTTATTTTTATTTTTATTTTACCTTACATTCATTTGAAAGAATTTCTTAAGTGCTATTCTAACACAGATATTTTATAAGCACTCTTAAAGCTTAATTCTCACCGTGGTGCAGAAAATGCAGCTGCATTCTTGAAGGGTTGTCATCATGTCGAGAGAGTGCTCACACAGACACAGTTTGCATGTAATTAAAGGCTCCAGAGCCAATTCTCCAGTAGTCAAATTTCCAGTCATCATGGAATGATGGCAGACCTTACTGGAAGAAGCCATCATTGCTTTAAACTCAGCCACATTGTGAACATGAACTGAAAGAAAACAAAAACATGGAAACTTGTAGGTACTGTATACTAAACATGAGACAAACATGATGGTGAGCAAAGCTATCGAAAATTTACAACAAATTAAACATTACACAAGCCAGAGCACAGAGAACAGGTTTTAGGAAGGCACCAATGTTTGTCAAACCACTAAACAAAGGCTTGGCACAGCACCCAAAATCCACAATGAGCTGTAATCTTATGGTACTTAAAGTACCCTTTAAAGAATGAGCTGAAATGCATTTTTCTTCCTTTGCTGTTGTATTAAAAAGGTTTGGGGTTGAATAAAGGTCATATAGGCTCACACAGATTTATTCACTAAAATTGTAACTGCTGAAATTAAAATCTAAAAGGAAAAGTTTAAACTAATAGCAAATTTAAGCTAATTTCAAATAAGGTATTTTTGCCTTAATGTTGCTACTCGGATTTCAATTTAAAACAATTCAGAGTTTATAGAATACTCCTTAAAGAGTTAGACACTGAACAGCCTAGATCAGGCTTTATGTTGACCAGTTACACAAAAAAAATTTAAAAAAATAAATAAAGATAAACTACATAAATTAACAGAACAGAGAAATACCATATTCATATCACAACATTTAGAGTAAGATTACAGTATTAGAAATACAAACATGCAATGCTATGGTTTATATTTTACTGTATTAAAGTCCCTCCTGCTATATGAGAGTTGGAAGGGTGAGTTTTATTTCCCTCGCAGCCCTTGCCATGCCATTTTCTACAGTGAAGCTGTCTCCTTGGCTCAGATTATGGAGATTGATTATCTGAGCCAATCCAATGCTTTCCCATATGAAAGCATTGTGAGACTAGTATGCATGGGCAGCAAAAAGCTGCGCTGCCTTAACCAGATGGTCTCTATGATGGTGACATCACCACTGGTGGTCCGGTGGACAGGATAGGGGCTGCTACTCCATTTTCTCCCAGCTGGTCCTCCTCTGCTCCTGGCACTTCAGTGGAGCCAAAAATCAATGGAGGGTACAGCATTGAGGTCTATGGAGGATCCTGCTGTCATTGGTAAGGTCTGGGAGAGTGACACTTCTAGACGGCAGTAGCTTCGTCCAGTGTCTAGAAATGTCAGGCGTAGGATAAATACTGAGACAAAGTAGTCTCTATTGTCTCATCTTTTGACTGGGTTGGAATTTCAGAGAAATTCAGAGAGTATGAGTATTTTACGCAGGATGGGGAGGGGTGATAATGCTGCTTTAATGATACTCATTTTATAGACCTCTTAAAGATGAAAGTTTCAAATTAGCTTTTGTGTTTTTAATCATTAAATACATTTAAAACCTAGCACACATTTAAACCTTTCAACCTACAGGTCACGATGGCTTTGTAATATGAGGGACACACTGGAGGTTATATATGAAAGACAAGGAACAATGACTGTGATAATCAATGCCGAATCAACTCCTTGGAAACAAAGAACATACACAATAAGCAACCAATCAGAAAGAGGATAGGTGCGTGCTAGTAAATACTATGTGCTAAGCCCATGAGACACACAAGGAACATTGTAAAGGTGCATAGTGTGTTTCCCGGGTGTGATCCCACTTGATTTAATTGCTTGCTACTGGGTAAATCGTACGCATACTGCAATTACACTAATGGGATTGGTATTATTATACCATACATACCATGTGTTACAGGGATTTCTTTGTGCACTTTCACATGTATTTTAGATTATCTGTTGGTATGGTTTCATATACTACTAAAGCTTGCCAGTTTCTTTCTATATTTTTGTGTGAATTCAAACTGTTCTTATACACCAACATATTTACTGTAACTTCAAAACACAATATTCACATGCAATAATTTGTAGACTTTACAAAATACTATGGAAAAAAAAATATATATATATATACCGTATATATATATATATATATATATATATATATATATATATATATATATACGGTATATATATATATATATATATATTTTAAAAACTGGATATTTGGAAGGTTGTCAGTATGAATGGTTTCCTTCACACCACAAGTAATCATCATAAATATTGGATTACCAGTGTTCCTCTCGGGCACCATAACAGGCTGAGAGGAGGATGTATTTGTTCTAAAATACACTGGTCAAGAATAAGACCTCTAAAATACAGGATTACAAAAATGAAATAAAAAAATAAAATAAAATTATTGGATCTTATCAATCTATTCTATTAAAAGCTACTGAAATTTTGACTTGTGTGCCTGGACCTTGCTTTGGATTTAAAAAAGAATTTATTCACAATATCATACATATTAAATGTATATCATTATATAATGATCCAATCACAATAAGCACTGTGATTAGGAAAGCCAACAAAAACCCCTAGCAGGAGCTTCAGGCTGTGAATAAAAGAAAAGGGGCAAGGAACATCAGACCCTAGGTAGCAAAAGGTTTAACTATTTACATGGTGGGGGGTACCAGGACATTCCTTGCACCATAACCACTACAGTGATGGAGCATGTCTAGTTGCTCCTTTAGAACGCACCAGACAAGTTTGATATCCTTTATGTCATTATATAGAGGAAACCTATACTATTAGCATATTAGATGGAACCCACTCACAGAATAATACCAGGTCCTCTCCATTAGTCTGAGATTTATTGTTTCAGGCTGTTACAGGCTTCATCAGGGAGGTACTGCTGGTAAACAGCTATGTACAGTGAGCAATAGTTCCCCATCTGACATACCCTTTCGATTTAGGGAATAGCCTTTCGACTTAGGGAGAAGAAGGGAATATCTAAATAAAAAGGCTATGTTTCAAAGAGATAGAGATTTAAAATAACAATATGGCCAGTTTGCATTGTTTTGGTTTGTTACAAGAGAACAGAACTAGTAATGTATGTGTCTTTCCAACACACAGCGAAGATTATCAGAATGTTAGACAGCAGTACACAGGAGTACACAAATTATTTCCTAGCTCTGCACAGGTAATTAGTTCAGAATCTATACAGAAAGCACTTTGTTGACTTGTTGACTTGTGAAAATAGCAAAGCTGTCAAGATTTGTTTATAACCTGGACTGAACTGATGGAGTTCTTATTACATTCTCAAAGTCTGGCAATATGTGCAAATATTACTTCCCCCACCTCCACCCTTAGGCATGTCCCAAACCCCTCCTCTGTCAACCCGTTTTTTTTTCCATTTTAGTGTTTTGTTTTTGTTTTTTTTAACCCCTTAACCCCTTAAGGACTGGACTGTTTTTGCGATGTTGTACATTTGCGACCAGGCCTCTTTTTACACTTTTGAGGTGTTTGTGTTTAGCAATAATTTTCCACTCTCTCATTTACTGTTCCTATACAAATTATATGTTGTTTTTTTTCAGGACAAAAAAGGCTTTCTTTACATACCATTATTTATATAATCTCATGTAATTTAATTTAAAAAAAAAATAAAAAAATATGATGAAAAAAATGAAAAAAATACATTTTTTTTACTTTTACTTGAAAAATCTTTTACTCATCTACAAAAGCGAATAAAAAAAACTGCTAAATAGATTCAAAATTTTGTCCTGAGTTTTAAAATATCCAGTGTTTACATGCTTTTTAGCTTTTTTTTGCAAGTTATAGGGCTATAGGTACAAGTAGGATATTGTGGTTTCAAAACATAAATTTTTTCAAATTTATCAATAGTGACATTGTAACACTATTATCTGTCAAAATTCTCTGAATAACACCCCACATGTACATATTTTTTTTAAAGTAGACAACCCAGGGTATTCAATATGGGGTATGTCCAGTCTTTTTTAGTAGCCACCTAGTCGCAAACACTGGCCAAAGTTAGCGTTCATATTTGTTTGTGTGTGAAAAAGTAAAACTCTAAATTGAACGCTAATTTTGGCCAGTGTTTGTGACTAAGTGGCTACTAAAAAAGACTGGACATACCCCATTTGCAATACCTTGGGTTGTCTTCTTTTGCAAATGGTATGCCATCATGGGGGTAATTCTCATTACTGGGCTGCCATACGCTCTCAAAGGCAACGTAATCAACCTGGCCATTTTCAATGTAAAAATATTTGACCCATATATTTGACCCTGTAACTTTCAAAAACGCTATAAAATCTGTACATGGGGGTACTGTTAAACTCGGGAGACTTTGCTGAACACAAATATTAGTGTTTCAAAACAGGAAAACGTATCACAACAATTATATCATCAGTAAAAGTGCTGTTTGTGTGTGAAAAATTTGAAAAAAGTCACTTTCACTGACAATATCATCGCTGTGATAGGTTTTACTGTTTGGAATCACTAATATTTGTGTTCAGCAAAGTCTCCCGAGTAAAACAGTAATACAGTGCTAGCAAATTAAATTCTCTGCAATTTCGGACTGGGTTGGCAGGCAGGACCCTCAAATTGCAATTAATACAATTATTTAATTATGTAAAAATATTACATAAATACGCACGTAGAATTTAAATATATATGCACATTTATATATTTGAAGTATACGTGTATATTTATATAATTATTTATGTAATTTTGTATATAAACAAATGTATATTTCGTATTATTTTTATTTATTTAGATATACATAGATATATATACAATTTCATTCTAAGTGTATTTTGATATAAATGTATATATTTTAATATCAAAATACAGTTAGAATAAAATTTCATATAGATATATAATTTTTTTTAATTTAAAAAAAAAATATTTTATTTAATTTACTTATTATTTGTATTTTATAATAATATATATATATATATACAATATATATAATTATTATATATATATATACGTGTGTAATTTAATTATAAGTGTATTTTTATATTAATATATGTACATATTAATATAAAATACACATAGTATGATATTATATATATGATATATAGACATATATTATATAGATATAATATATGTCTATATATCATATATATACACACATATATATAATTTTTTTTTATTATTAACATTAACTCTTTGATTTTTACACTAGCAGGGAGACTGCCTGTCAGCACAGACAGTCCCCCTGCAGGCAGACACATGGACACCTATTGTGACCATGTGATCGCTCTGTTGAGCGATCACATGGCCCCAGGGGTCCTAATTCACCATGAGGAGACTGTCTGGGCTGCAGACAGACAGTCTCCCCACAACGGGAGCACCGCCGATCGCCGCCGGGGGAACAACGGCGATCGGGTAAGTACATCTTAAAGTTAGGACGGTTCAGGACCGTCATCGGTCGGCAACGCAAAAATGCCGATGACGGTCCTGAACCATCCTCAGTCCTTAAGGGGTTAAGGACTAAGCCAAATGTACACGTTGTGATCAAAACAAAATGTAAACAAAACCTTGAATTTGACTATATGTCTGTCCAACCGTAATTCACCTTTTTCATATTAAGTGCACCCATACTTGTTATATATAATTTTATTCAGTGGAAACAGGGCTTTCATTTAACATCAAATATTTAGCTATAAAACATAATATAATATGAATAAAATATAAAAAATGGGAGAAAATAAGAAATTGTGTTATTTTTTTAGTTGTACGTGACATTTTAACTGTGAATGTCACAATACTGGTTGCTTTTACTGCGATAAAATACACATATATTTGTATTCAGCGATGTCTCACGTGTAAAACAGTACCACCTACGTACAGGTTTTATTGTGTTTTGGGAAGTTACAGGGTCAAATATAGCATGTTACATTTTTCCGCTTTTTTCAAATATAAGGCTTGTGTTTCAGTTTTTTCACATTGAAATTGGTTACATTGCCTTTGAGGCCGTATGGTAGCCCAGGAATCAGAATTACGCCCATGATGGCATACCATTTGCAAAAGTAGACAACCCAAGGTATTGCAAATGGGGTATGTCCCATCTTTTTTAGTAGCCACTTGGTCACAAACACTGGCCAAAGTTAGTGTTAATATTTGTGTGTGAAAAATGCAAAAAACAAATTTGAACGCCAATTTTGTCCAGTGTTTGTGACTAAGTGGCTTCTAAAAAAGACTGGACATACCCCATTTGGGTTGTCTACTATTGCAAATGGTATACCATCATGGGGGTAATTCTCATTCCTGGGCTACCATACAGTCTCAAAGGCAATGTAACCAATCTGGCGAATATAAATGTGAAAAAACTGAAACACAAGCCTTATATTTGACTCTGTAACTTTTGAAAACACTATAAAACTTGTACATGAGGGGTACTGTTATACTCTAGCGACTTCGCTGAACACAAATATTAGTGTTTGAAAACAGAAAAATGTATCACAACAATTATATCGTTAGTGTAAGTGCCATTTGTGTGTGAAAAATGCAAAAAAAAATTCATTTTCACTGACGATATAGTAATACATTTTACTGTTTTGCAACACTAATATTTGTGTTCAGTGAAGTCTTCAGAGTAAAACAGTACCCCCTATGTACAGGTTTTATAGTGTCTGGTAAAGTTACAGGGTTAAATATAGTGCTAGCAAATAAAATTTCCTGGACTTTCGGCCTGGGTTGTCAGGCATGTCCCGCAAATTGTGATTAATAAAATGACCTAATTATGTAAAAATAACACATAAATATATACACGTATATACATAGATATATCATTTTTTACACATATATATATATATATATATATATATATAGTGATATATACGTATATTATGTATATAGATATATATTATTTTGTTCTATGTGTACTTTGATATCAATAAAATATATATATATATATATATATATATATATATATAATAACAACATCTAAATACAGTTAGAACGAAATGACACAAATATATATTTTAATTATTCAAATTTTTTTATTTTAATTTTTTTACGTATTTACATATTTATTTTATATTATATATATATATATATATATATATATATATAATTATAAATGTAATCAATATTCTACATGTATATATATATATATATATATATATAGTTTTTAACTTTTATTTTACTTTTTACAGGCAGCAGGGGGACTACCTGTCATTACAGGCACTTCCCCTGCTGGCACTGCTATGGACGGCTATTCCGTCCATGTGATTGTGAGGCCCTCGCAAGGACCTCGCGATCATATGGCCCATGAGGACCAGAACGGCAGAAGGTAAGTATAGCGGGTGGTATAGCACATCCCCGTAAGTACATAGGAAGGCGGGGACGTGCTATACCACCCGCCGGCGTTTAGAGCTGGGTCCCCAAGGACAGCATAGCATGCCCGCTGTCCTTAAGGGGTTAAACAAAGTCTATTTGTAAAAAAAAATGTTTTTCAAAATTCTTATACATAAGGCAACATAGGGCCTACGGAGGTCGGAGGGCTATAGGGAAACGTCCCTAGGTTGAGGGAAAATCATTTTTTTTTTTTTTTTTTTTTAAGGGTGACAGAGCCCATTTAGAAAAATAACTTCCCTAGTAATCCGCATAAATGAAAATGCTGTGACCTGGCTAATTGAAAGAAAAGGGCTTCTGTTGATTATGACGTTACAATAAATATGGCTAATATGGAGGCTATTCCTGTGGATAGTCAGTTGCCATAACTCAGTGCTAAACTATTCAGAAACAGTTTAAAACTAAACCGTGAGATGGCTCCAGGGGACTCCAGGCACCATTGCTACTTAATTAGTTATGGTGCAGAGGGTGTCTTTTTAATTCTACCACTCACACATTTCTCAAAATTAATTGGGTATGGTTTTTGATGGTTCCAGCTTTGGCAGGAAATGATTCAAAAACATAATTACTTATTAAATACCTACGCATTACCACTTTTGGGTTTTTACTTGAGGATGAGACCCCTGCTTTCCCTCTTGGCTACGTCTCAGTGTGAATACCTAGATTGTTAAATTTACTCGCTGATGCTTCAAATACCACTTCACCAAGTGCCCACATCCTTAATGTTCATCTGTCGTTAGATTGAGAATACCTACATGGCAATCTCATGGTGTCAACAGCTCTTCTATATCCCAACAGTCTACATTGCAAGTTTATGACATGGGGGAACGGGGTGTCAGTCAATATGTACATTAGTCATTCCTGGAATGTGGAGGAGATGTCAGCATGGAACTCCACTATGTTGAGATGACAGGTACATTGTCAGACAACCAGATGATTTTCATATGCAGCAAACGTTACTAAGTTTTAGGGAAATTCTTTGGTGCACACAAGAAGCAAGACTACTTGAGTAGAGAAATGCCCAAGGCTATCAGAGAAGGACTCATAAATAAGGTAATATTTTTTCCAAGTAAGAAAGCTTGAGTGTGAGAAGGATGGTTTGGATGGTATTTGTTAATTGCACCGTGCATGCATAGAGAATGGTGGCACATAATAAAGTATAATGACAATTATAATTAACGTATTAAGGTAACAGAAGCCAAACAAATAATGGAACTAGTTTACTTATTCAAATGAAATTGTTTTTATATGAAAACAAAGTGTTATTGTGTAAGAAAGGGTAATCTGGATGAGATGGTACACAATTACTGAGTACAAGGGAAATACCCAAATGTATTTATATTATAATATATAAAATATACATGTTAAAACATTTTGACTGGCTCAGGCTATAAACAGATGTGTCAGAGAGAAACTTCTGGCCACAAAATGTTTAGAGCAAATGAAATACTGTCCATCCTCAACACTATCCCTACAGTGAAGTATAGTGATGGAAGCATCAAGGAAATTCGGGGACAGCAGGGCCTGGGAATCTTGAAGGAAGAATGGATGGAGCAATACAGCTAAACATCAGCTAAAAAGTTGAACCTTAGGAGAAAGTGTACCTTTCAAAAAGGACAATGACCCCAACCATAAGGCAAAAGCGATTTTGACTAGGCCACTGCAGGATAATTATGATTTTAGTTTAGGAGCCATTTCAAAGTCCTGATTTCGATCCTACTGAGAATCTGAGTCACCCCAACAACCTGAACTACTCGTAGTAAACTCGGCAGGAAGAAGAATGGGCACAGATTACTCCAAGCTAGTGTTCCAAGCTTATAGACAATTCCCCCAAAAGATTTAAAGCTCGTATTACAGCCTACGGTGGCTCAGCTAAATATTAACAAGAAGGGTTTAATATATTCTTCTATTAGATATCTCCTTGGAAAAACATCATTTTGACTTTAAAATTCTTAAAGCAGAAGAATTTGATATTTCAGGACTCCAAACTGTCCTGTTTTTGGTGGGACAGTCACGATTTTGGTGCCCTGTCGAACCGTCCTGATTTATTTCCCTGGTGTCACCCAACCGAAACAGTGTGCGTACATCATTAGACACGCTTGTGCTCTGCAGTAGGCATGCAGAGAGCTCTTCAGCAGCACTTTCTTTATGGTACTGTAAGTTAGCGTCAAGCCTGGTATGATTAAAGTCATATGCGTGCCCCCTTTAAGGTCCTCCCACCACTTCAGTTTACATACCTCCCAGTGTTGGGAGGTATGTAATACTTTTTGGTATGTTTCATTTGCAATTAACAAACAAAAAATAATAAAAACATTTCAAGGGATCTGAATAAGGCACAGAATATGGCTACACCTGTATTTAGAGTTGCACATGCAAAGAGTTTTTCTTTGTCATGCAATAGAATTACTTATTTTAAAATGTTCTGAAACAGATATACTATTGTGAAAAGCAATAAAGAAATAAAGGTAAGGTTACAAACTACTTCCAAAACTTGGCACCACACCTCAAGATAAATATAATAAATGCAGATGTGATTTCACCATAATTTCCTGTTTGCTGCCCCAGGTTTTTTTTACTGTGAGTAAGCCTTTTAAGTATGTGACAGCATAACACCCCAGGTGAGCCCATGCACACACAAAAACACATTTTACATCCTCATTCATCTGTTCTGGTTTTCTATCAAAAGTTACCTTTTTTTTTTTTTTTTTTTTTTTTTGGAACACCATTTTAACAGCAATAAAAGTCATAAAGGTCTTTCATATTGACCTAAATTACTTTTTTAACAACATAAAATGGCTATTAGCATGTCATGAAATCACATAAAATGATATGATGAAGACCTTACTATCAGATTACACATCTAGTAACTCCCAATAAAGTAAGTACCCAAGTTAGAGTGTGCTAGGTTTTGCAAACATGGGGAAGAAAAATACAAGAAACTTGTTTGAAATTTGTTTAAAAAAAATACAGTTGAGTAAGAGCAATTATCTATTATGTAATTAAAATGAAAATATTTTAAAGCGATCTATTGCTACATTTCCTTCTATCTCATTTAAAAATGTAAATTACCATTGTCATTTTCTACAAAATGAATACAGTCACTGCCATCTCTTCCAAAATTTGGAAAATAATATTTTCTTGTCTCCATCCTGCCAATTTCTTGGTAAAACATTGGTTTCCTGAATATTTATTCAGTAAAGATGTGTAAGAAGCAAAATCAACAATGGAATGCGATGCAGAACATATGTTCTAGTTGGACAAAAATGGTTTCTATAATTTCACAGTATTGAAAAGAGTTTTATTAAACTAGGAAATTTAGGAAATAAACAAATGAATGGCAAGTTTAGTCCAAAAAAGCTGATAATGATAAAGGGACACTATAGCCACCAGAACAACTATAGCTTAATGCAGTTGCTCTGGTGAGTATAGTCAGACCCTGCAGGCTTTTTGCAGTAAATACTGTATTTTCATAGAAAAGGCAGTGTTTATATTAAAGCCTAGGGATACTTCCAGTGGCCACTCCTCGGATGGCTACTAGAGTTGCTTCCTGGGGCAGTGTTGCAAAGTGTTCAGCACTGACATTTAGTGTCTCTACTCTCTGCATGGAGACACTGACCTTTCCTCATAGAGATGCATTGATTCAACGAATCTCTATGAGAATATGCTGATTGGCCAGGGTGGCATTTGGTCTGCCTGGTCTGCCTGCTTGGCTGAGATCATCAGACTTGACAATCTCAGCCAATCCAATGCTTTCCTATGGGAAAGCATTTTGATTGGCCGACATCATCACTTCTGATGATGTCAGCAAAGGAGGCATATCAGGGGCAGAACCTGCACCAATAGACTGGAATAAAGGTACGATTTACGTTTAGTGTGGCAGGGAGGCTAGATAGTGTTTTTAACACTATAGAGTCAGGAATACATGCTTGTGCTCCTGACCCTATAGTGTTCCTTTAACAAGTTAGATTATTTTTCTAGAGTAACTGAAAAAGTTCCACCTATGTAGGGGGGACCTAGCGAGCTAGGATCTGTCCTACTGGTGGAAGTACACCTAGATGGACACTCCAGTAGTGTCCTGGGGCATAACCCCTATTAGGGATATAATGAATATGCTCAGAGAGTTGGAAGAACCAACCTCACTGAGTAAAGACTGGAGTATAATGTAGATTTGATAATGCAAATAAATATATCAATGTACCGATATACTGTATATCTATAGAGATTAGCTAGAAATGTGAAAGAGACACTGGTGAAGTGTAAATCTTAGCCTTAATGGCTTACCTCCCAATATCCCAGTGATAAATGCGAACTCATTAGGCTCCTCCTTAGCGGCTGACTAGAGACTTTAATTAACTGTATATGATCAAGTCTAGTCGCTCTGAGATTGTGAGGTCGGTCACTGGGAAACTGGTCACTAAGCAAATGCCTGATTCTTGGAGTGTGCTGTGTGAGTAGTGATGGCGTGATAAGGGCTAATCGCCTATATATGCACATCAACTATCACAGTGTTCAGCAGTATCCAAAGACTGGCTTATTGGAACAGGTAGCTGCATTAAAAATTAATTTTATTATTATTATTATTATGGTATCTGTAATTAGTGGGTAGTGCACCTTTAATAATGGTGCATGTCCTAGTCCACTAAACAGTTGTAACCTCTGGATAGCGTGCAACAGACAATCAAAATTAATGTCCCAAAATTAGCAATGTCAGAGAATATCTGGACAGAGAGCTAGTGACCAGTGGGGAGGTACAAAAGTGAGGAAAAGAAAAGTTAGAGTGACTCTATGTGCAGAACCATACTTAGGAGGTTGGTTGCCTGCACATAGTGATAGGTAGCCCTGATGAGAAAGGAAAGGGAGAGCTTAGAGCCCTATTAAAAAAATTATTTTTAATGCAGCTACCTGTTCCAATAAGCCAGTCTTTGGATACTGCTGAACACTGTGATAGTTGATGTGCATATATAGGCGATTAGCCCTTATCACGCCATCACTACTCACACAGCACACTCCAAGAATAGCCCTGATCCAGGTGACCAACATATCCAAAAATCACCCAGATGAGTTCAGAGGTTCAGGAACTTCCTGGAAGTCTGAATTTTGACCGCCCGCCCACATGGTCCCATGCCCAAAACAGTTCCAGAGAATCAGGGCTTGCGTTCGGTCTAGTTCTGTAGTTTAAAAACAAACTACCGAAAATAGTCAATAGCCTGGAGCTTGATCCCCTTGTTCGTGGGAACGTTTCCACCGAACAGCGCTTTTCTAAGTGTTGTGGAACCGAACGCAGGCGATGCTGGAAGTCCAGGGGTGTTCGGGAGTTTCTGTGTTTCTGTTTGGTAAGAGGCTGGCCAGCAGGCCCTTCCAAGAACACGTGATGAGGCTCAGTTCGTCACGTGTTCTTGGAAGGGCCTCAGAATGGTCTAGATTTCGGCATTCTGTTCAGGTCAATATGTTGGCTTTCAACTGTCCAGTTATAAAACCTGTCTCAAAGTCACTTTTTCTTTTTTTGGGGGGGGGGGGGGGTGGGGTTCCTAGAAGAGAACGTTTCTAAGTACACTTGCAGATGCACAACACTATTGCTGGGAAGTGTGTGAACTTCAAACAGAAGCATACCCCACAACTAACTAGCATCACTTTCACCAGACCCACGTGGAGAGTGATTATGCTTAACCTGATATAAGGGACTTTACACACACATATATAAATAAACTCTAATGTGCCTAATGGGATAAACAATATTGAGTAAACATAAAACGCAGACTGGCAAATGTCTCTGTCAATATGTTGTTTGTCAATTACTTTTTTTGTCAGATAACCCCTTCTACAGTTGTAAACTGATGTGGAATATGTTGGAACTACATAAAATGGTAATAAATGCAAAACAAACCTATCAAATTATATAAATGTTATTACGTACGTTACTTACAGAAGCCCTCAGATAAATATTTGTTTCGGTTATTTGTATCGTTTTTGTTGGGGATGACTCAGCACAAGCTATTTTAATCAGGCGTGATATTATTTTATTTTGCTAGAAGGACAAGATACATGTTTGTTCACAGTCCATGTCTTGTTTCAATTGATGTATACATTAAAAAAAAACTTTACTTGTTATTGTGGAGTTAGAACGTCAGAAAAGGTTTGAGAAAATAGAAGGGATTAGAAACCGTGAACACATTTATATTTGCAAACCTTTACTTTATCAGTTATCCCAAGTTACAAACAAACACAGATGTAATATGTTCTACTACAGATATTTATTCGAATTTACTTATAACTGTTGATGACGTTTATTGTGGCAGCCTATGTACGTCAAACAATGAAGGAAAAAATATTTTTAAAAAGACATAATAGGGTGCTTAGATACATTAGCCATGAGGTGGCTCAGCCAGCTGGATTAGGAAATTATAAATGAAGTAAAATATACTTATACTAGCATATTTGACTAGAAAATATATCTTAATAACATGGAGATAACTGAAAGTCAAGCAGGACACTTTATCATCATGTAACAATGTTTGTAAAAGTGTCACTAATCTTTTAGTAGTTATAAACTGTATGAATACACAGTGGCCCACAATGGTTCTGGGTCAAGGGCCAGCTGCGTTTATCTGGAGCATCTAAATTAGGATTAACCAGTCAAATGTGAGTGGGTCGTACAGGCTTGTGCTGCGTTTTTTGCACGACTTTACTCATTCACCAAACCTAAATTAGCAGAGGCCCACATAACAAAAACTGTTATAACCCCTTCATGTTGTGGCCACACTGCTTCACAAGGTAAAGGGAGAGGGCACAATGCCCAGGTGTGTGCTGGTCTGGGCTAAAATTTACCTGGGTCAAATCACAGTCTTAGTCCTTTACAGATCTACACCAATGCACATAACTGGATACAAAAAAACACACATGCCATGGACACGGTCTAAACCTTAAAGAATATGCTGTATGCATGTTTGAGGCGGCGAGTAACTAATGGCATGGCAAAAATATGAGTATTATATTAAGTAAACTACAGTTAGATTTTTTTTTTTTTTTAATCCTTATTTTGGTTGCATAAGAAAGACCATAATAAAGGTAATACAATAGTACATTTGCTCAATTCTTTTAGTATCCATTTCACAATCTCCCACAATGTGGGAAGATGAGGAAGGGAATTGGTAAAGGTGTCTCCCATAGCAGATCCCTCCACAGGACAAACATGCTGCACAATCCCTCTGCCTAGGGCATCTGACTCTCCTCCCAGGGCTTTCATACCTTGTTAAAGGTGTTGAGAAAGTTTCTAACTTGGGTGGTGAGCTTACCTATTAAATAAGCATCTTTGATTTTATTCTAACACCATACCGACCAAAGTTTTTAAACCCCTCCAGCCTCTTATCAATAGAACTGCATTCGACCCGTGTGAGATAAATATATTCCAAAGGTGCCATTTTTGAGCATGCTTTTTGCTATCATTATGTGCTGTTGCAAACCTTGATTCAGCAGCTTCAATCTCGCTCACTTTATCCAACCAATTCCGTTGGTTGGAGAAACCTTAGTCTTATAGTACATAGCCGCATTTTAAAAAAAAATCTAACAATTGATTTTTTTATATTGAGTTACTGATAGACTTGTGTGGTGTAAGAGGACATTCTCAGGTTGGAATGGTGGAGCTTCCCCCCCAATTTTTTTCCATAGTTGCCCGTACAACCTCCCAGAAGGCTGTTAAAACACGACAAGACCACCAAATATGTAGGTGTGTCCCAGGCAGTTCATTGCAACGACAGCATAATGGTGATTGTGTTGGAAAAGTTTTATGTAAACTAGTAGCTGTATGATACCAAAATGAGAGTATCTTATAATTTGTTTCTTGAAATTTGGTGCATACTGTACTATAATGATTCAGTGTCAAAACCTTTAACTACTGTTCCTCTGAGAATGATATCTCCAAGGTGTCCTCCCATCTCCTCTTAAATACTTTACCGCTAATATTATCTTTTGTAAAAAGTAATTGGTACGTTACTGATATCCCTGCCTGATTGATTTCCCTTTGCTACACAAGTCTTAAACTTTTGTAGTTCCTCTGCTCAACATATGTTTTTTTGTTTGTGGATTCATAAAAATGCTTAATCTGAGCATATCGATATCGCTACATAGATGTAGGCATTTGATTAATTACCAAATCCTCCAATACCCATAATCTCAAAAAAACATCATCCTTTGGATCGGTATTACCTCACCTGGCCCTAAAAAAGCCAACTCCGTTTTGTGAATGCCTTCCGCTAATTCTGAGTTATATGTATGCGGTAGTAGAAGGCTAGTACAGGTGCGACTAATGTACATTTTTTAATCTGAAACCATACTCTCAAGGTTGCAGAGATAGGGCTGTTAAGGCAGTTAATGACAACGGGCAACGGGCAGTTAATGGCAACAGGCAACAGGCATTTTCCAGAGCAAGCCAGGGCTCATTTAGGTTAGGTCCGTGGCATGCCATTCTTGGATTCTCAACAGATATGCCGCTTGATAATTTTGCTTAAAATTTGGAAGTGCCAGTCCCCCCCCCCCCCCCCCCCCTTTGATTTCAGAAGGCATAAAATTTAATGTCTAAGTCGTGGACATGTTCCTCTCCAAACAAAAGTTATAGATGCTCCTCTTAGAGAGGGAAAAAAGGAACGTGGTAACTCAATCGGGATTGTCTGAAATAAATATAAAATGCATGGTAAAATATTCACCCTATCCAAGAGATATTTTGTATGTTCCATTAACGGAGATCTGTTTGTATGTTGTTTAATAAACGTAAATTATTTATAATAAATGCTTGAGAGGGGTCTGTGGTTAACCAGATACTCAAGTACTTAATTTGGTCTTTACACCATTTAAATGGAAATTGGGTTGTCAGACTATTATTTTCTTGTGATGGAACTGTAATATTTAATACTTCACATTTTGATGTGTTTAGCTTAAGATTGGATAGCAATTCATACTTCTTAAAGTCTGAAATTAGATTTGGCAGCTTAGTTCTTGATTTCGTAATAAAAAACAGCATATCATCTGCATAGGCTACTGTTTTATGTTCTGTCCCTTTAAAATTATAGCCCCTAATATCTATATTTCTCCTAACCCTCTGTAACAAAGGCACAAGAGATAGGACAAATAAAATTGGGGAGAGTAACAATGATGGACAGGAGGCCAAGATAGAGACCCTCATCCAGTCCCAAGATTGGCCTAATACAGTGCTATGGATTCTTATCTCTAATTCTATTTTTCACTCTTTAAAAACACATATTTGTGGGGGCGGGGCCGGGCGGCCATGCCAGCAGGATGCAAGTAACTATGGCTCCTGAGGAATTTTGATATTCTGCAATATATACTCTCTTTTCCCTGCTTGTAAAATGCTGAAAGCCCATGGCACAAGCTCTTGGAGTGTCCCGGTGCAGCTGGAACGTCTGAAAACGGGCAACTCCTGGTCCCGGTCAGAGACACTGAGAAATGGAAATGGAGGCCTACCCAGGAGCCAAGTATAAGGGAAACCAAATATCAGGATAACGATAAGGAATAGCCGAGTCAGGGAACCAGAAAACAGGATGAACGAGAAAAGGAGCGGAGTCAGGATACCAGAACGAAGAATAGTCAAAAAACACAAGCCGAGTCAAACTACCAAGATACACAGACAGAATAAAGCTAGCACTAGAGAGAACAACCAGGGCACTGAACAAAAGCATAAGGCGCCCTTTTATAGTGGACCGTCTAATGCTTTAAATCCACACCCCAAAACATCAGGGAGCGTGAAATATTTAGCATTTTCGTGGCATAGCCGCTATGACGTCGCAGCATAAGAGGGGGCGTACGTGGAGCGGCCGCCGTATGACATTCCGTGCAGTCGCCTGGAGGAGTCGGCACCCGGAGCTACACCTCGTGGGTCCCTGGGAGAAAGGTAAGGTATCGTGACAGGATGGATGAATAAGATGATAAATAAAATTGTTACTAAAACATGTAATAAAAGAATTAAACTCTTTCTTTCTATGTTTACTTTTAACTTATTGATCCCTCCAATTCCAACTCCACTTCCGATGCTTATTTACAAATTTTCTTCAGCTCTCTGAAATTTACATTGAAATCAAACACTATCGGAATCTTACTGGTGGATACATTTCTACCTTTCTTTTAAAATGTATTTCTATATATAATATTTTCACCTCTTTATAGACTTCTAAAATAATCTTCTCAAGGTATTTTGTTTGTTTAAATCTTTCAATTAAAATATGTGATTGTGCCTTAACAACAGCATTAGCAGAACAATTCCTTCTAATCCTTTATAACCGTCATTAAGGAATATTATTAAGCCATGGGGTGTAAAGCCCACTCTTGTATAGCCCTCCTCCCCCCCTCCCCTCCCCCCCCTCCCCCCCCTATGTACTTCCTTCAATGTAAATTCCCAGGTCTAAAAAGTTAGTATTAATTTTACTATAGTGGCTAGTTAATTTGATTCCTCAATCATTATCATTCAATTGCTTTAAAGAATCCTCATTGACGCTGATAGGACCTTTCCAATTTAAAAATAAATAAATCACCAATAAATCTGCAGTAGGTGACAAGGTTTTTCTCCCAGTCAACCATATATAAATTGGTATATCACATTCAAACCCGCCCATAGGAAAGCATTACTCAATGCTTTCCTGTGGGAATATTTTTTGACACTGGACTCCGTGAGGACGTCCAGCGTCAAATAAGTGTGATTTACGCCTTGTAAATCGCGGAAGCGGCCTCTAGTGGCTGTCAGGGAGACAGCCACCAGAGGCTGGATTAACCCTGCAGTGTAAACATAGCAGTTTCTCTGAAACAGCTATGTTTACAGTTGCAGGGTTAAAACTAGGGGAACCTGGCACCCAGACCACTTCATTGAGCTGAAGTGGTCTGGGTGCCTATAGTGGTCCTTTAAGGACTTGCTAATATGGTTATATATAGTGAAGATTCATCTTTTTGGGGCGAATTCCTACAGGCAAAGTTGTTAAAAAAAAATTTATGTAAGTACCAGCTACAGTTACAATTTTACTAGTTTCAAAGAGAAGCGAATGAATCCCTGCAACTATGTCACCAAACCAGATGCTTTAAGCTCTAAATTATATAGTTATCTGCATATTATAATGATAGTCTAGCATGTTATGTATCATTTGGTCCTTCAACAAGCATGGCTGCGTTGCAGTCTGTAAATGCATTTAACCCCTTAAGGACCAAACCTCTGGAATAAAATGGAATCATGACATGTCAGACATGTCATGTGTCCTTAAGGGGTTAAACAATGGAAAGAAGTAATTCGAATATTTTCAATACCTAATGGAATATCCAGTTAATTCTGGAAGTGCATGGAAACATGTAGTAGTAAACAGATCAGTCTGGATATACAGTGAATGAACCAGATGCATTTCATTCCAAAGTAGATATACTTGCCAATTTTGTAAATTCTCACTCTCTAATGAGAAACCGATGTCTGTTTGCTACATTCTGTCTAGAATAAAACCAGTCATTTTCCAAGCAACTCATGCAAGCAAATAAAGTGCCCTGAATTTAACAGAACTGCGGTGGTCCTGAAGACAAAATAACTTGGGACTTAATTAGTTAAAAATGAATTCTCCTGTCACATTGCTAGTTGTTACTGATCTATTATCATTTGGACATGTGATACAAACTCTTTTTAAGTCAAAAGTCAAACCCTTCTTTACATATTCTATGAAATAGTCACTTTTAGGTACACAGAATCCATATCACCAAAAATCAAAGCGTCCAATCTGGAGTAAATTGGAAGGGTTACTATGCTAAATATATACACATTTTGGGGTGACTCTAAGCACAATTATATTAACAAAACAAAATTATTATTTAGTTTGCCGAATCGAATAGCACTGGGAAGTCTGTGATCAAACCACAACAGAATCTCAGGGCTTGGTTAGAAAGAGAGGGCTTGCATAGGCTTCAAACTAGTGACCTGCATCTTTTGCAAGCTGTTTTCAGATATACCTCTAAATTAAAAAAAACATTTTTAACAATACATAATTAAATGCATGCATATCTCCTCTGGGGGTATTTCTACAAAACAGTGATTGTATTTATTTTTTGTATTTGGCTGTGGAGTGTCCCTTTAAGTCTAGGGTAAATGTGTGAATGGAAAACAAATTGTTTCAAGCCTTTAAGTCAGTTATTCTGTAGATGAAATGATTTAATTAATTCTCATTCTAATTGGAAAAGAATTTCTCAAACGTGATAATTTTTTTTTTTTTAATTTACTGACTGTCTCATAATTTCTTTGGGGAGGTGAAGACAGTCGCAAAGGGGGAAAAAAGTTATTACACGGGGGAGTACACCAAAGTTCACTGAAGAAGGTACAATATTAACACACAGGGTTATTAGCGAAAGTGAGAATTTTGGAGAATACCAATTACATTTTTTATTTATGTTCAAAGCAGCTGACCTAGTATAGCTGACTTGGAGATTAGTTTCCCAGTTCAGCTATTTGGTCCTTAAATTTCAAATTCATTTTGAACTTCCGACAATGCTTTCTTTAGCAAATAACAGGGTAATTCACTGAACACCAGATTTTGCCATTAAGGCGACCTGGAGTACATTAACATCCAGGAAGAGCCTCTAGTGGCATTCTGATTGACAGCCACTAGAGGCAGTCTCAGTCCTGCAACGATTTACATTGCAAGGCTAAGTGGGACATGGACATTGCACCCAGACCACTTCAATGAGCTGAAGTGATCTGAGAGGCTACAGTGTCCCTTTAAAGGAACACTATAGCGTTAGGAATACAAATCTGTCTTCCTAACACGATAGAGTCCCTCTGCCTTAAAGTTATTGACGGGCCCCCACTGGGTGTTAAAAGGGTAAAAAAAACTTACCTCTTCCCAGTGTCCATGATCCATTTCTCGGTCAGCAATGGGGGGATACTAATGTGCATGCTTAGCAAGAGCATGAGGCCTTCCCCATATTAAGGTAATGCAAAGAGTGAGGATGTCCAGAATTGATTCACGGAGTTAAACTCCAGGAAGCGCTTTTAGTGGCTGTCTGGTAAACAGTCCCTAGGGGCAGTCTTAACCCTGCAATGTTTTACATTGCAGGGCTAAGAGGACTGGAACACTGCAACCAGACCACTACGATGAGATGAGGAAAGATGATCGCCATACAATTCCCCAACTTGTCATTTCCAGATTCAGATAGTGTCATGCCTCCACATGTAACTGTTCCATTTGAAGGTGGAAAACACCAACATAACATTTATAGAACCATCAGTAAGTTAAGCAGACCTGCAGTTATTCCATTCATCCACGTTTTTGAATGAGACTGAACTTAATTTCCTACTTAAGGAGTCTCTAACGGCACCATAACGACTACATTCCAATGTAATAGTTATGGTGTCACTAGGATGCAGGAAAATGACCCACAGTTCTTGGGAAAACCATTTCAAAAGGTTTAACTAAAACCAGAGGTCAAACAGGCACTCATGGTCCAGATCCCTTTTTTTCTATTGCGAACGGAGAGGTGGATTAGGTCAGCTGTACTTATGCACCGGCAATAGACTAGCAAGAGATCAGACCACTGTTGCTGCTCAAAGCCAGATTGATCAAGAACTGACGTAGGACCATAATCACGACAGCTGCACACACATCTTCCTCATCCCCAAAAGATGTATGTAGTAGTGTTATTCGAATCTTAGTGAGCTTTGTAGCCCTTACCATCAGGTATAAATTGAAATATTACAATACTCTCTATGAAGTGACATCATCAGGATAATTTTCTCTCATTTTTTCAATGGTGTTCTTTCCGAGGTTTCCTGATTGAAGCTTTGGACCTGCATAGGGCAGAGCGAACTGGTGTTTTCATGCAGACTTTGGTGTTTAACTATTTATAATGGTTTCAGCCCTCAAAGTAAGGAAATGCCATTACTCACGGTGATGAAATGCATAGAGTGGTCTTTTAACTCTTTATTTTGGGGCAGCAGAGGGAGGCGACTCAGTCTAGATGCTACCCAGTGTTACAAATCACATTTTTATTTGTAATGTTCCGGTGTTCCTTCAAGAATTATTATTTGCACAAGTGACTCATCAACATTAGATGCAATGCAAAACTGCAAACAGTAATCCTCATAGGTCTTCCCTAGAGCTGCATATCAAAATAAAACATTGTGCGCAGAGAAAACCTCAAGTATGCACATAGGAACCAAAAAGGTATAATACATTTGCTAATCTGCATTTCATTATTCCAACAATTAAAATGAAAACATTTCAGCAAGTACCGTACATGCCAACATTAAGCATTTGGCTGTCACAATATTACACGTCAAAACGTCAGTGTTGTTTGAGAGAGATTGTAAGGGCACAGCAATAAGAGAGCGACATTAAATTTTCCTTTAGAACTATGATACTATTGGAGTCACATCTAAGATTAGGGATTATTCAGAATTATCAAAGCTTGGTTGAGCGTGATAGGAATTAAAGAACACAGCATCTCCAGTGTGCCCGTATGTTAGTGGATACACTGATGAATCCATAAACACTCCAAAGATAAAATGTTTACATTGAATGGTACATAGATGTGCCCCATGCTGTAATGACATGTGAAATTCATACAAGCATTATAATGGCACAGCAGCGTTTACTGTCTTACTATTATAACATTTAACATTTGTTAAATACATATTAGATATGCAACTGTTAACCAAGGCTGAGATGCTCCTAACAATGTCAAAAGATGCAGTAAAACCCATCATTGGTAACTGTGGTAAATAGGGTCAGATTATATTTATTAAAGCAAATACAAACACAAGTCAATGCAAAACACAACCATGTTGGCCATTGCCTGTGTAAACTGGATGATACTTGTCTGTACAGAATATCTGTGTCCACATATAGTAAGGAGAAGAAGGTATTCATGCATGCAGAGGATGTTAATCAGTATCAGCAGGGCTTGCTGTAACAATATATACACACAACACAACGAACAAAATAACCAGTAGCAAAAACTACTTCTCCCATTCATGCACTTCAACACCCAAACCACACAATGACAGCACAGAAAGGGGAAAAATAAGCTTGGCTGGCCCACCTGAAGGCCTGAGACTGTTGCTGGTCTCAAACTCCCATAATCCAAACACAGCCAGGACGCGATATGTGGGTGATGGGAGTCAGAATCCAACAGAAGCTGGCATTCGCAAGATGGCTGGGGAATTGCAGATGGATCACTGGCTGCCACATATGCAGAGAGAGAGGGAGATTGTGGATTTAGCTAGCTGTAAATAAGCTTACCTTGTTAGATAAAGAGTGGGGAAGCTCCAGCCCCTGTTTCCCCCCCAGTCCAAGCTCTGTGTACGGATTCCTATAGACACATCACTGCAGGCACAGCCAGGATTCCCCTCTGTAGCCAGGTCCTCTCTGCTGTCACACCTTCCTAGCCAGGAGAACCTACAGCAGCCAGCCTCCCAGTCTGTACTGCCACCGAGATAATCTCCTCCTCCCTCCTATTCACTGCAAGTTGCCATTATCTTCAAAGCACGTCACGGCTTGTGTTGCAGTGTCTCAGGGAGAGCTCTGTGTGTTATTATACAGGAAGCTGCCTGAATGCTGCCCTTCCTAATTTTTCCATCTGGAATTCCTCATTTCAGCTTCAGGTGATTACATCAACTCTGCTACTGGCTGACATGCTGGAAAGCAAGCTTCCCTCCTCTGCTGAGGTTATTCTTAGAATGGTTTGTCACTTGGGGAGCCTTGCTGTCTCTACAATGCACATTATTAAGTGTTCTTGCATAGCAAGACCACTTAATGTTATCTCACATATATATTATTATTATTATTATTATAGCCAAATTTACCATCCTAACTCCTCCCACAGTTTTTACACTACATAATAATATACTGATACCGGAGCAACTGACGGGAGCCAAGCACAGAGAGATGGACACAGGTTTCTTCAGGAAGGAAGAGATTCTTTATTCGGTTCACCGATCGGGACTCAGAGGGACTAGTGTCACCAAAATACAACAAGTTCTGAGCCCCGGACAATAGTGCAGGCTCCTTATATAGGCACATAACTCCTCCCATATTAAGCTCCACCCGCACATTCTCATAACCAATCAAAACGAACAAGAACTAACTTCCTGCTTGACCGCATGGCATGTCCAGCACAATGGAGGAGGGGAATACTACATCCGGTATTCTCGCACATGCTCCGTACACTACTGATCGTATCTTTGCCACGTGCAACCAACCGACCGATACATCAGCATATGCACGTACACATGCCACGTGGTAATCTCGGCCTACTAAATTTATTTTTACCGAGATTCCACCACATTCCCCCCTTTGATGCCTCTGATATTTCACAATTACGGAGGCATCACTTAACCTTGGTTTGCATACACCTCAGGTTACCATGAACCAGACCAGACTTTTCTATGATGTGAATCCCTCAACACTCCTCTTCCTGCATTGGTTCTCCCTGATTTAGAGCCTCATATTTATATATGGCCATTATCTGTGCTGCAGCCTTTCTCTCTGCTATATTTTCTATCAGGCTCTGCACAGACCTAACTACTAAAGGAATAAGACATGGCAGGAGTAGACACAACATTAAAATCAGTATGACTCCGCCTACCAATGCCTTAAGCCCTCCAAACTGCTCATACCAGTTACCAAATCAACTACTTGGATTATACCCTTTCCGTACCTGAGTAGGCACATGCGCTAGCTTAACCATATGGCTAGTAAGCTCAGCTATTGCTTGCCCTTCGTCATCTATTTAAAGACAGCAATTGCTCAGGTTAAACTTCCCACATACACCTCCCTCTACTGCCAATAGGTAATCCAAGGCTAATCTATTTTGGTAAACTGCTGTCTTCATCCTGGTATTATGATTCGCTAGAAGATTGAGCGCTTGTGAGGTCTCATTAGTAATTATCTCAACCACCGCCTGTAACCTTATAATGCGGTTGAGCATATATATTGGGGTCCTATACCCGAAAGTACCATCCTCTGCCCAAGTGGCTGGCCCATAGTAGTCTATAATACGCTGGGGAGGCCATTCATCATCTTCCCAGGCGCCTATCTCTATGGGTCCCCTTTTCTTCCTATGATTCACATCATACACTTTAACTCCCAAAGTCTCACCTGTTTCAATAGGCAACAAGAAGAAGGATGGTTTGAGCATACCCAACACACATGCCCCTTCCCAGTCCTGTGGCAATTCCGAATAGGCCTTCTTACCACAGATCCAGTACAAATTTGCTGGGGCGTTCCAACTAGATGTGATAGATAAATCAAACCATACGTCCTTTAAATTGGCATATCTTGCAAACGGGTTAGATGGTTCTGAGACATTTGAAGCCAACCACCACGTTGTATTCTTTGTATCATCATCATAAGCTTTTTGCCCTAGACAAGTTAGTTCTCCTACAGAAGTATTAAACATCATTCCTTTCCTTGCTATGCAAACATAACCTATGATGGAGGTTTTTAATCTCCACTCAGATTTACCTCTAACACTCATCTGATAATCGGCTTGTGTAGATATTAATTGTTCAACTGCCTCAGAACCGGACATTACCTCCTTTGCTTCCCAAGGCCATTGGTCTCCCATGTTAGTACCTCCACACACATAGCAGTTGGTTACATTAAGACTACCAGCAATACTCTCAGCTAAAACTATGAACAGGTTTTTGGCGTTATGGGGGATCTTATTATCTACACTCATCTCTTCATAAAAAGAATGGAATACCTGATGAGTTTGGGATGTTACGGTATCGGTCTCTATCCCTATAAACAATATTGTCCCAGGGTCTAAACCCGTCCCATATATTTGAAACCCAAATAAGTTACCATATCTATCTAGGAATTGGTCAGGATTATTTATAAGAATATGGACTGGGTTGCATTCCATAGACTTACAGTATGGTTTGGTAGGCAACTTAGTAACAATCATATCCTGGTCTGCTGTCTGTCCCCAAGTTGCCCACCCCACACAAGACCAATATGGGCAATAATTATATTCCCTATCTGGGCATCTTGGACTTACATACTTGTTTTTACTACTGGGACAGATATATTTATCGTTAGACCCATACGTTCTCTCCCACCTAAGATCCCCACATACATTCCACGGCTTTCTACCACTTGATATTGCTTTATATGCATCAAATAGCAGAACGCCCAAAGAATGTACGGTTTCTAACACAGTTTTATTTATTAGGGTCCCCTGAGGATCTCCATTCCTGAGGGTCAACCAAATTGTACGGGGTTGATACTCCGGATTGAAGCACCTAGGTTCTCCTACTCCTAAATGGCATACACTATATTCTATACTTAGGTATCTACACCTAGACACATCACCTTTACATTCATATTGTGAATGCCAAATTAGGGTCTGGGAAATATGATTACCTGTTCTAGTAGTCTTAATGCAAACCTTACAGCTAGGAGTGTCGGTACCTCTACCTTCCTGAATATAAAAAGACATATAAATAAACATTATCATTAGCACATCTTTCGTCGGCTGCATCCTCAGTCTTCGTCCGTGCGATGGCACCTCAGCTTCCAGGATGTAAGGGCTGCAGGGAATGGAGTTCTGCTCGTCTTCACAGGGGTCCCTTCGAGACTTTCCTGACTTTTAATAATACGTTGGTGAGCGGACAGGCGTTATTATGGCCGTCTAAACACTCACTTACCAATCTCTGTAACAACAATAATTTGTAATCCACAAGGTTTCCTCGTCACTCCGACTGAGTCGTGCGCTTTAACCGGATCTTGCAGGGATTCTCTGGATCTGTTGTAGCTTGCCAAGAATCTACTGCTGCTGGTTTAACCCTGGAGTGATGAATCCACGGAGTCACTTCGGCCACTTTTATTGCTGTAGGGGTAGACAAAAGAACAACATAAGGACCCCTCCACTTAGGCCCTAACGGTATATTATTCCACTCTTTAATCCACACTAGGTCTCCTGGATGGTAACTATGAACAGGGGGATAAATATTCACAGGTAATCTATCTTGTACCCATTTCTGTACCTCCTCCATAGTTTTACCCAACTCTACAACCTGCTGCCGAGTAATTCCTTCTCCCAACTGACTCAAATCCCCCCTTAAGTTACCAAGTATGGGAGGTGGACGTCCATACATGATTTCAAAAGGAGAGAGACCCATCCTTCTGGTAGGTGTACTTCGAATACGCAACAGAGCTATAGGCAAAAGCACATTCCACTTAAGTTGGGTTTCCTGACACATCTTTGCCAACTGATTCTTAATAGTTCTATTCATTCTTTCTACTTTACCAGAACTCTGAGGTCTATATGCTGTATGAAGTCTCCACTTAATACCAAGCATATGAGTCAGTTGTTGTAGGCACTGATGAACAAAGGCTGGACCATTGTCCGATCCTATAGAGCAGGGTAGTCCATATCGGGGTATTATTTCTCGTAGCAGGAATCACACAACTTCTCCTGCTTTCTCTGTACGAGTAGGACATGCTTCTACCCAGCCTGAATAGGTGCACACAACTACTAGTAGGTAGCGATGTCCACCAGATTTAGGCATAACTGTATAGTCAATTTGTAGATCGGACATAGGGAGTCCCCCCATATACTGAACTCCTGGTGGTTTTACTGGCCCTTGCCTTGCATTATTTTTAGCACATGTTACACATCTTCGTACAATGGCTTGAGTTAAGTTGGACAATCTTGGTATGTAGAAATGTTTTCTGAGAGATTCATCTGTACTATCTCTTCCAGAATGTTTCCCGTTGTGATAATTTTGGACAATTTCTACCGCTAGTGATGCTGGAATAACTATTCTCCCATCTTCTAACTGATACCATTTGTTCTCCAGGTACTTTCCAGGTTCAGTCTTTAACCACTCTTCTTCTTTAGCTGTATAAACTGGAGTCCATTGAGACAGTGGAGTCGGTATAAGAGCAGCTATATGTTCCACATATTCCTGTCTTCCTGATTCAGCGGCACGCTTAGCTGCATTATCTGCCATCCGATTTCCTTTGGTTACATCGCCATCGCCTCACAGATGCGCTCGACAATGTATAATACCAACTTCTTTTGGTTCCCATACTGCTTCCAATAGTTGTAGTATTTCAGCTGCGTACTTGATTTCTTTGCCCTCTGAATTCAATAGTCCTCTTTCTTTATACAAAGCTCCGTGGGCATGAGTGGTTAAAAACGCATACTTGGAGTCCGTATAGATGTTCACTCTCAAACCTTCAGCCAATTGTAACGCTCGTGTTAGTGCTATCAATTCTGCCTTTTGTGCTGATGTTCCTTTTGACAGTGGCCGAGCTTCTATCACCTTGTCTATCGTTGTTACTGCATATCCTGCATAGCGAATCCCTTCTTTCACATAACTACTGCCGTCTGTATAATATTGGACATCAGGGTTCTGGATGGGAAAATCACGAAGATCTGGTCTACTTGAAAATACTTCATCCATCACCTCCAAACAATCATGTTGACTTTCAGTAGGTTGCGGCAAAAGGGTAGCTGGATTTAAGGTATTGACAGTCTCTAAATGCACTCTTGGGTTTTCACACAACATTGCTTGATACTTGGTCATACGGCTGTTACTCAATGATTGCCTTTGTAATCCAACAACGTCTGTACTGCGTGTGGGACTCGTACATAAAGTTCTTGACCCAGAGTGAGTTTGTCGGCTTCAGCTACCAGCAGGGCGGCTGCAGCTACGGCTCTTAGACAAGGTGGAAGACCACTGGCCACTGCATCCAGTTGCTTAGACATATAGGCAACAGGTCTTTGCCATGATCCCAAGTACTGTGTCAATACTCCCACAGCCATTCTTCTTTGCTCGTGTACATACAGGTAGAATGGTCGTGTGTGATCAGGTAGACCTAATGCTGGGGCACTCATCAAAGCCTTCTTCACATCTTCAAATGCCTTTTGCTGTTCTGGGGTCCATAAGAAGGGGTCGTGTTCTGTACCCTTGATAGCTGCATACAGAGGCTTTGCCAATATCGCATAACTGGGAATCCATATCCTACAGAAGCCTGCTGCCCCCAAGAATTCTCGCACTTGTCTTCTATTCTTGGGTATTGGTATTTGGCACACAGCTTCTTTTCTCTCTGGCCCCATTATTCTTTGACCTTCAGAGATATGGAATCCCAGATATTTGACAGTTGGCAGACACAACTGAGCCTTCTTCCTAGACACCTTGTATCCTGCCTTCCAGAGAATGTGTAGTAGATCGTGTGTTGCTTGCTGACATATTTCCCTTGTGACTGCGGCTATCAACAAATCATCTACATATTGTAATAGTACACACTCTCCTGGGATGGACTTGAAATCCAGTAAGTCTTGACTTAAAGCTGAACCAAATAGGGTAGGTGAATTTTTAAACCCTTGGGGCAGTCATCTGGCGTTTCGAGCCCGTTACAGCATTTTCCCATTGGAAAGCGAAGATACATTGGCTTTCTGCAGCAATTCGGAGGCAAAAGAAGGCATCTTTGAGGTCTAAGACTGTAAAATAAGTAGCCCCACCCGGAATTAAAGTAAGCAGGTTATACGGATTGGGCACAACTGGGTGTATACGTACAAGCGCATCATTGACTGCTCTCAAGTCCTGCACAGGGCGATACTCATCTGTACCGGGCTTTTGAACAGGCAGCAATGGGGTGTTCCAGGGGGAAGTACAGAATTTTAGGATACCATACCGTATGAACTTATCCAGATAAGATTGAATATTCTTCTTAGCCTTCTGCGGGATATGATATTGCCATAGGCTCACTGGATAAACCCCAAGTTTTAGTTCAATTCGAATGGGTGGAATATTGCGGGCCAGTCCTGGTGGGTTGTTCTCTGCCCAAACTCCTGGTATGTTGAATAAGGATTCATCACTCTTAGGGTTTTGGCTAGTCAACGCTGTATAAAGTCGCCACTCTTCTTCCTTTGGCACGGATAATGTCATAATACCTGAAGGTCCATTAAACTTTAAGGATGTTGTTCCATTTGGTAGGAACGTTATCTGCGCTTGTAATTTTGATAGCAAATCACGTCCCAGCAATTGGACTGGACATTCAGGCATATAAAGGAATTGATGTTTCACTACGTGGCCTCCCAATGCACATTGTCGACTTTTAAGAACCGGTTTTGCAGCACTTCTTCCAGTTGCTCCTATTACGGTGATAGTTCTTCCAGATGGAGGAGCAACCAGGTCAGTCACCACCGAATTTTCAGCACCAGTATCAATCATGAATGCACTCCTTTTTCCCCCTATTGATACTTCGACCATAGGCTCCGCTCGGCCAAGGGGGATGGAGCCCGGTCGGTATCAATAGTCATCCATGACCGTGTCAGCCAATCCTACAAAGTCCCTGTCTTCTCTATCGCGGGACCTTTGCGCTGCGGGATAATATCTATCTTCTCTTACACTTCCTCTATTACCATTACTCCCTCCGGGACCTCCTCTACCTCTCGCTCTACCTCTAAAGTTTCCATATCCTGCCCTGGGTGGGTCTCTCTCGTACTGCTCTCTTTTTGGACACTCGCTTCTCCAATGCCCTTCTTCTCTACAGTATGCGCACTGATTCCTACTCAGGGGTTCCCTATTCCACTTGCTATCGCCTCTATCCGGGCCCCGTCTATCTCCGCCTGCGATCGCTACCGCTAGCATATCCGCCTTTTTACGCATCTTGCGCTCTTCCTCTTTCTTACTCTCTGATTCCCTATTCATGTAAACCTTATTAGCTACCTCCATTAGTTGGGTGATGGACATTCCTACGAACCCTTCTAACTTTTGTAGCTTGCGCTTAATATCTCCATAGGCTTGGCTGACAAAGGCAGAGTTTACCATTTGGGAATTCTCAGGGGCTTCCGGATTAAAGGGGGTATACAAGCGGTATGCCTCCAATAATCGGTCATAAAAGACACTGGGCGGTTCATCACTTTTCTGTAACACCTCAGCCGTCTTAGACATATTTATGGCTTTCTTCCCTCCGGCTTTCATACCAGCAATTATAGCGTCTCTATAGGCTTTTAAATGAACCATATCTGCGCCATTAACATCCCATTCGGGATCAGCGTTAGGCTGTGGCCCATGCTGCTGGATTAGCTTGGTTTAATGTACGGGCTTCTTCTTCCAGTGCTTTAATGGCCGCTTGGTTTATCCTAGTCCTCTCCTCGTTGTTAAACAATGTCATTAGTAATTGCTGGCAATCAGCCCAAGTAGGATTATGCGTCTGGACTATTGAGGTGAACAGGTCGGTCATGGCTTGTGGTTTGTCAGTGTACGAGGAATTATGGGTTTTCCAATTTAAGAGATCGGTAGTTGTGAACGGGACGTATACGAAGACTGAGTCAGCATGTACCATTTGACCTTCATCATTAAGGTATGCTGCGCCGGGAGTCAAACGAAGTGGCATTTGATAATGTCTAGGTTTTAGGGTACCAGTCAGTTGTCGGGTTAGTATAGGGGTTCGTTGAGGTGCGTCGGTTAGGGGTTCCAGTCGAGGGGTAGTAAGGCATGGGGATGTGCAAGCTTTATTGTGGGGAAGGTCGTGAATAAAATATTCCGAGCCGGGCTAGAGGAAGCCTGACCGGAAGCTTGATATGGCGCCAAATCAGGATATGTGGTTTTAACGGGGGTTGGTACCGGAAGGGGATGTTTAGCAATGAGGGGGATGGATTCTGAACTTGAGGAGGAAGTAGATGGGGACAACGGGGAAAGGGGTGTATTGCTTCCTGTATCACTTCCTCTTCCTCTTCCTGAGGAGGAGTAAGTGGGAGGCATAAGGATTTCGGACTCAGGAGGTGTGTCCAAAATGGGCGTAACCATGGCCCTAGTGGACAAACGAGTCCTGGCCACCATGAGGCGACATTGCTCCTCGTGGCATATTCGGATCCATCTTGGCGAGTCGTTTACGGCCTGCCTCCAACAATCAATGTATGGAAACTGTCCGTAAAGTTCAGGCCTACCTGATACAGCCACGTGTACACGCTGTACCAGATTTGGATCTAAACTGCCACGTGGCGGCCATGCGGCAACCAAAGTAGGCCATTCCCTAGTGCATAATGTAATTAAACGTACAGAAGACATTTTAACCCCAAAATCACATTTTGTAAATCCCTTTTTAAAATTCTTTAACATGCATCCTAAGGGATCCAAAATCGTCGAGTCCGACGCGCCCATACTTAGCAATGGAGCGTCGTTTCCAACGAATACTATACACGCACTCTATTCAATGGTCACACCCGTTCCCTTGGCAACAGCACCACGTGGTACAGTTACCAAGTGAAATGTACACAATAAAAAACACTCAAGGAATTCCCGTACACACACAGCTGTTACACCAGTCACTAAGTAACTAATACTATGCCCTTTGGCGAAACTATACAGTCACCCATGCTATAATTCCCTATATATGAATTACCCGTCTATAACATACCCCAGTAACATCGTCTTTACAAACAGCAGTTACAGTACGGTTAGCATAGGTCAAAGTACAATTTAAGGTCACAGTACAATGAATAGTGGTTATGGTGTTAGACATGCAATAGACGACAATTATTAGTATTCATATACAGTGTCAGTAAATATACAGGGTTATGGTACCGTGCACTATAATACAGCTACACACTATTAACACTCTCGCTAGACGGCAGAGCTCACGCTATCTAGCAAGATATACACGCTACTAAATAATCTTTAACACATATACAATTCCCAACTAATCTATTGGCCAGTACCTTGATGGACTACCTAAAACTATCTACATCCGTTTTGGTTAGCCACACTGCCCAAGCACCACATATAGCGAACTAGAGGGCGGAATTTACAACAGAACCCTCTTAGTCTATCTACTCTATCAAAAGTCTAGTGGGTTCCAAATTTACACGCCTTCCCACTTAGCCAAGATAGGTTGAGAGCTAGCAGACCGTTTTAAAAAAAGGGGCCGCTTAGTCTCCCGGTCCCTCCGACCTAGCGAACAAAATGTACACCCTAGAACGCTAGTCTAGACAAGACACCGGTGTCCGGCTAGGGCTATTTACACAGAACCCCGCCTGACTCCAAACCAAATTAAACGGTCTTACTAAAGAGCGTTCAATTGAGCGGTGCGCCTTCGCTCCTTCCCTCCACTGGAGGGGGCAGATTCCAAATAACCCCTTATGGGCCTACCGCACAATCGGTATACCCCTAGTGGGTCCGCCGTCTAAAACAGCGGTCGTCTTACCTCCTCGTTCCTGAACCTGAGTTCACACTCATCGACGGGGACACCCCAGCACTTACTACGTAGAGGTCGATGATCTCCTGGACAACAGACCAGTGGCGCCGAGACGAAGGGAGGTCCACGCAGAAGTTCAGGGGTGCAGCCGTAGAGAACGTGGGCAAAGATAGACCGTCTCACGCCTCTGCTTCTCAGCTACCGTTGAACGATGAGCTTCCCGGCCAATGCACCAAATGATACCGGAAAAACTGACGGAAGCCAAGCACAGAGAGATGGACACAGGTTTCTTCAGGAAGGAAGAGATTCTTTATTCGGTTCACCGATCGGGACTCAGAGGGACTAGTGTCACCAAAATACAACAAGTTCTGAGCCCCGGACAATAGTGCAGGCTCCTTATATAGGCACAAAACTCCTCCCATATTAAGCTCCACCCGCACATTCTCATAACCAATCAAAACGAACAAGAACTAACTTCCTGCTTGACCGCATGGCTTGTCCAGCACAATGGAGGAGGGGAATACTACATCCGGTATTCTCGCACATGCTCCGTACACTACTGATCGTATCTTTGCCACGTGCAACCAACCAACCGATACGTCAGCATATGCACGTACACATGCCACGTGGTAATCTCGGCCTACTAAATTTATTTTTACCGAGATTCCACCACAATACCGAAACGTGCGGATTGTTCCCGATTGGATTGCTATTACTTTGTGGAACGTTTTGCCAAATGGTTCACGGAATATTGTCGTTTTTGTGGCGAAATTGGTCCCATAGGAATGAATGGCGGAATGTTTTAAAAACTAGAGTGGGAGCTGGCAAAAGCTGAAAAATCAGGACATGATTTCTAAACTGCCACCACTCCCTCATTTTCAAGCCCACCTACACAAATCTTACATCAAAACGTTCAGCTATCCCTGCTGCCACTAAACATGTCCATGGCTAAGCCATAGTCCTGATAGTTTTTCACAATATGACCATTTGTTAGCAACTCATGCCGTCCATTGACATTCATTTAAACTCCACTCTAGCCACCTAAAATTTGAAGGGCAATATCTAAACTGCGACTGTGCCTTCATTTTAAATATTTCAGAGACATACTATGCATCTGGTTCTTGTGATTCTCACAATATAAATCTCTTCACTGTAGGATTTATAGTTTTTAAAATACGACCATTTGAAGATGGCAACCGCCAGTGAAGTGAGCAATTTGGAGCAGTTTGTTTTTAACCGCTCTTCTCTGCCCTATTTGAAATCTATTAGTTCCTGTTGGCAGTTGGTGGAATGTTCGAGGGATTTGAAATGGCGGCTGCAGAAACCCTGTGTAACAAGGCTGCAATATGAAGATGCTGCTATATATGTATTTATAAAGTGAGTACTTTGTTATACAGGAATTATTGACTGATTTGTACAAACTATCACAGTGGCAGCAGGGATAGCTGAACGTTTTGAAATAAATTGGTGCATTTATATCCCTACATGGCAAGACCACTTACTATTATCTCACATATATATTATTATTCTCATTGAGCAATTTGGAGCAGTTTGTTTTTACCCGCTCTTCTCTGCCCTATTTGAAATCTATTAGTTCCTGTTGGCAGTTGGTGGAATGTTCAAGGGATTTGAAAGATTTGAAAGCTCTTCTCTGCCCTTGCTGTAGAGTGAGCGAACCACACTCAAACCTTTCCACAGTTACTCTAGCCACTCCAACCATACTACAGTTACTCCAGCCACTCCACCCAGTTACTCCGCCCACTCCAGTTGTAGACTACTGGTGGAGGCAAGAACACTTCACACAATTTCCCCAGAAATTGTAGCTTTTCTAGTTTTCTTTTAGAACACACATATTCCTCAGAACTGCATAAAACGTATATAGGAAACAGACATAGGAGACAATACCAAACAACATCGTCAATTGGGAACTGGAAGTAAGAAAGGGCCTGGACAAACACGTTCACGATTTAACCTGTTAAAGGGGCACTCCGGGCACCAAAACAACTTCAGCTAAATGTAGGTGTTATGGTGCCAGGAGGACAATGGGTGTCCACTCTCACCTTCAGGGGTTAAAACTGGCTTGGAAAGAAACGTACCTTTTCCAAGCCAGTTTTGTGATTGGGGAGTCTGATTGGTTGAGAGCATCAGCTGACTGCTCTCAGCCCATCAGAGGCACCCCTGCCTGATGGCACTCCGTGCTTCCTGAAACTGAAATTTCAGAAGCTGGATGCTGCCTAGGGGAAGGGGAGATCAGCACTGGAGGACGCTTTGGGGTTCGGTTTAACTCCTGAAGGTGAGAGTGCACCCAGGAGCCAACGGGCACCATGACATCTTAATTTGTATGAAGTTGTTATGGTGCCTTAAGCAGCCTAAACTGTCCCTTCAAGGATAGAGCAAGTTCTGACCAAATAAAAAAAAACTAGAATGTGAGCTATATGTCTGTTCAACAATATCTTACCACTTTCTTATTATGTATCATTTTGTTCCGGAGAAAGAGGGCATTCATTCACATCAAATATATGGACAGTTGTTTCGTTGTTAATGCATCTCATAAGCATGAGATTGGTAATGGCTAGCTATTGAGACTTAGCATTACTTGTGGAGGACAAACCAACACAGTCAGGGCCGGCCTTAGGCCTTGTGCAAAAAATCTTCACAACCCCTCCTGTGTGTATAGGAGCATGGCCGGACTGGTAATGAAAAGCAGTCCTGGAAAAAATTCTATACCAGCCCCATAAATGCATCGCGCCAGCATAGTGTGCAGATATGGAAGCGGGAAAAAAATCCTTAAAACTAAAAACTATCACTCAAACATGAAAGAAAGCACTCAATGATTCAATGCATCTCTATGAGGAGAAGCTGATTGGCCAGGGTGGCGTTTGCCTCTGCCCCCAGGCTGCCTCCTTGGCTGAGAGCATCAGAACTGACAATCTCAGTCAATCCACCCCTCACCCCTCTGCCAGTCCTTACATTTGCTTCCTGTATGCTATAGGAGTCAGTTCAAGGTACTAACTCACACCTATAAAGCACTGAACAACTCTAGCCCCTCTTATATCTCCTCACAGATCCATAGGTATGTCCCTTCTCGGTCTCTCCGCTCTGCCCGTGACCACCTCCTGTCCGTTGTCCGCACTCGCGCTTGCAGGACTTCTCGCGGGCGGCTCCCTTCCTATGGAATAGCCTGCTTACCGCCATCAGACTCTCCCCTAGTCTTGCATCTTTTAAGAAGTGCCTTAAAACCCATCTCTTTAGGAAAGCTTATGGCCTCCAAGACTAACCCCTACCTCACATACCTGTCTCTTGCCCTCTCCTAAAGGGCCGCCCACCTTATTTGATTTCAAATTCCTGTCCTAATGTGTTTTACACCCCACCTCCTATAGAATGTAAGCTCGATTGGGGGGGCGGAGCCTAGCCACGAATCAAGCAGGACGTGTGTTCCATGGGCTCCCGCGACCGATACCTTACAAACGGCATAACACCCGAGCCAATAACTTACCCAACCGCAGAGCACAAACAAGCGTGTGCCCGACCTACCGGTGGTGCTGGGGATACCTCACAGGAACCTCTCAGACACTGGAAACTATACCTCGAGGCTCTGCGGCCTACCAGTGACCAGGCGGGGGAGAGGCGGCCGCTCTCCTACTGCTTGGCCTTGCGGTGAGACGCTCATACAAGGTACCCCCCCCCCTATGGACCGGTGGGGGTCATCCCGGTCCCTACTGGCTAGTACAGCAAACACACGCTATAACCAAAAGACCGACATCTACCACATGGAGACTCCAACTAATGCACCCAAGATGGCGGACGAGTTCCCTGAGCAGAGGCAAGTACTGCACGGACAGGAGCTGTTACAGCCCAACTCCACAGTAGACATACTGCAACGCATAGACAGGGCATTCGAGAGATTTTGGCAGCAACTTGAAGTTAAAATGCTGCCCTCACAGCCCACGCTGCATCGGAGACAATGCATTGACGGGGACCTTGGAAACCCTGACCTCCTAGGGGGGAAATCAACCCAGAACAAACCTGAAAATAACCCACGAGAGAGAAGGGCCACAACCGCTGCTGCTGTGATGCCCAGGCTACAGCAAAGGAAACCAGGTACCCGCATCAAGCGCAAGGCAACCCGAGCTCCACGCGGCACTAGGACGAAGATGACGCCAACCCCATATATGGCTCCGACCCGCAGAACCCAGCGACAGATCCCCAAGCAGGCCGAAAAGAAAATAGATGGTGCTCTGAGACACATACTGCGTGCCACAAGATGCAGAGACTCTCCCGCAATCCCGAACAGGGGCAGGGACTGTAGATGCTACACCCCACTGCAGCCCAGCGGACATGTTACAGATCCAGAATCTGTACAGCCCCAGATGGGCATTGGTTAGACATGATTGCGGACCCTGACTCGGCCATAGGCCTCCCTACACGTTAGGCCATGCACAGCAGCACTAAAGATTAGCTAGTCTAGCGTGATAGTTACATCACCTGGCTGGGCGGACACCCAGCACAATTTCCAATTTCCATGCTCCATAGCGTGATTTTGCTTTATTTTGCCTCAGCTTGCTTTATCTACGAAACCCACATGGCATAGAGCTACAGTGAGTCCCATCATCTCACTCCCATACGCATAAAATTAAAGATGAAGACCAGTGGTACAAAACCTACAGTTATACTATGCATGTTATACTATGTATGTCTTAACCTTACCTAGCTCCTACCTAGCATATAACATGCTCCAAGCAATACCTTACGCTCCTATAAATTTGTAGTTACTCAGATCTTACATTTAGATCCAAAGTTCAGCCTGTTTTGTTATACCCAAAAAAGTGCAGAATACTCACATGCCATGACACGATATTTTGATGTATGTACCTATAATGATCACCGCTGCCGTCATGGCATCATATGCATGTATGTCAATCAATGCACAATAAAAATAAAGAATTTAAAGAATGTAAGCTCGATTGAGCAGGGTCCTCTTCAACCTATTGTTCCTGTAAGTTTATTTGTAATTGTCCTATTTATAGTTAAATCCCCTCTCATAATATTGTAAAGCGCTACGGAATCTGTTGGCGCTATATAAATGGCAATAATAATAATAATAATAATAATAATAATCCAACGATTTCCTATAGGAAATGATGATGTCAACCAAGGAGGCAGATCAGGGGCAGAGCCAGCACCAACAGACTGGAATACAGGTAAGATTTTACTACATTTAGGAGGGGGCAGGGGGCTAGATAGTGTTTTAACACTATAGGGTTAGTAATACATGGTTAGAGGTAAAGTTGCTTACAAGTAGTTGGTCATTGAGTAGGATTTTGTCATAAACTTACCAGAATTTCACATTTTAGGCCAATTTAGCCAAATTGGGAAAATTTTAAACTTAAACATATTTTTAAGCTCCACTATTTTGGCCTAACAAGTTCATGTCAATTCACAGTTCAGTGAATAACCCTTCATTTTTTATTTTTTAATGTTTTTTATTATGTTTTAGTACACATTGGGCAATCATGGACCATGCAGGGCCACTGATGATGAATCATTTTAGTATGTTGAGTTACAGTTATTGCAGTCGTTCATCTTTGTTATAGAGCAGGGGTTCCCAAACTGTGTGCACACAGGGGTGTATGTGTGTTTATACGTCTGTGAGTGTATGTATGAGTGTGTGCATGTGTATGAGTGTATGTGTGTGTGTGTATGTATGAGTGTGTGTGTGTGTATGTGTATGAGTGTGTGTATGTGTATGAATGTGTGTATGAGTGTGAGTATGAGTGTATGTGTGTGAGTGTGTGTGTGTGTATGAGTGTGTGAGTATGAGTGTATGTATGAGTATGAGTTTGTGTGAGTGTCTGCTTATGAGTGTGTGTGTGTATAAGTTTGTGTTTGAGTGTGTGTTAGTGTGTGTCTGTGTCTGAGCGTGTATGTGTATGAGTGTGAGTATGAGTGTATGTGTATGAGTGTGTGTTTGTGTATGAGTGTATGTATGTGTGTGTGTACGAGTGTGTTTTTATGTCAGTGTGTGTATCTGGGTCATGGTGTGGGCATGTATCAATGTTTGTGTGTGTCAGGGTGCATGTGTGTATATGTCGGTGTGTATCTATATGTGTGTATGTGTCAGGGTACCTGTAGTCTCTACCCCTGAGACGGGTAGAGACTTAGACGTTTTTCCATCCAGACGGCATGATTCTCCCGTTCCTCGCGGTCCCCTCGCGCATGTAAACGCCGGCCGCGAGAGAACTATGCCTTTTTGTAACGTGACGCTCAATAGTCGACGTCATGACGCTATTCTAGCCCGACCTGTCAGTCAAATCCCGGACACGAATCAGGTCTCGGCGGAGGCGTGATTAGTCTCTAGAACCAGGGTATTTAAGGGAGCTCTCAGCATTTGCTCATTGCCCTGTCGTGGTTCTAGCCAGCCTAGTAACACAGTGCTCTTGTATTCTCTTGTCTTTTGGTTCTGACCCGGCTTTGTTATTACTTACCTGTCTTCTCTGTTATCCTTGACCCGGCTTGTCTCTCGCTTACCTGTCTTCTCGTTCCCTCGACCTCGGCTTGTCCCTGACCATTCTATACGTAGTATTACGTTAAGTCCGGCCATTCTAAGGTCCGGTATACGTATCTGCTACTCTTTGTACTCTGCGTGTTGGATCCCTGTCCCGATCCTGACACTCGTCTCATGTCTGTCGAGAACAGCTATTTCACTGCGTTTTAGGATTATCGCTTCCAGGATTATTGCAGCTCTACTCACACTGGGGGGAAAAGAACATCTTTGGCGGTGGAACCCCTCTTTCCTTCAGGGTGTCCGCCACACATGGTATAAATAAAGGAGGGAATATATTCATCTTAATAATGATAATTCTACCAAACCAGAAGAAGGTGGGTTTGCTGAAAATTGGGTCACCAGTGGGGATAGTTGGACTGTTCTGGAGGTGAGTGAAAATCCTAGTATTTTATGGACACAGTGGCTTCTCTAACGGTGTATTTGGAGTGTATTCTGTCACTATTAACATGAGTTGACTTTTATAATAGTTTACTTTTGGAGAAAGTTCAGTATCTAGTGACTTATTTTAGCAGAAGAGGTAGTGATGAGTCTGCATCTGTGATTAAAAAAAACAGGTCATCTGCATAGGCAGAGACTTTGATTTCTTCTTTCCCTACTGAGAATCTCCAAATATTATTTTTATGTCTGATAGGCTGCAGGAAGTATAAATAGTAATTGAGACAAAGGACAGCCTAGTCTTGCACCATTTCTTATATGGCCTGGCAGAGAAAGGTGTCCATTAACTCTTATGCCGGTATAAAGCCTGAATTCACTGATGCCATATGTGTGCAAAGCCAATATCAGGGCCCACTTCACCCTGTTGAATGCATTCTCCTTGTGGATGGACAGCATTGGAAACCAGGGCACATGTGTTAAATCAGCGTGATACCAGAAAATCAAGATCAGGAACGGACTCTTGGATAACCATAGGCATGAAACCACGACAGGGCAACGAGCAAAAGGAGAATTGGGTGTAAATACCCCTCCTGTGGATCCAATTTGCTGTAACCGGCCTTTGACCCCAAAGGCAATTACCAGGTTTCCATGTGCATGATTGTTGCTCAGCACAAACCCTCCTGTGGGTTGATTGGCCATGACCATCCTTTGACCCCAAACGTAATTACCAGGTTTCCATGTGCATGATTGCTGCTCGGCACAACTTTTCCTGTCAGGTCGGTAATGTTGCTCGGCACAACTTTTCCTGTCAAGGCAGTAAATGTTTTTTACAGCAGGGATGCCATTCCCGCTGTTCCTGCAGGCACTCAGGGGGCGGCAATGCCCCCATGTTCCCCCTGTCATGGGGGGGCCCAAGAGGTGGCTTGATGGACACCTGATAAACCCCTGTAACGAGTATATACCCCTACACGCAGGATCCAGCCAAACAGAAGGCAGCACAGAGGAGAGATACGTCTACCGGACCTTAGAGTGGCCGGACTCGACGTAATAGGAGAAGACAGAGTCAGGAACGATCCGAGGTCAAGGGCACAAAGAGACAGCGTAAACGAAAACTAGCCGGGGTCTGGTACACAAGAATCAGCAAGCCGGCAAACAGTACAGACAAGGATAAAGCGAAAACGAAGTCAGAATACAAAGCCAAGGTCAAATACGGAGAAACACAACTGAACACAACAAGCACTAAAGGGAACTGTAGCAGAAACCACGATAGGGCAAGGAACTAAGGGAAAAGGGTGAGTATAAGTAGCCTTCAAACTAACGTGATTGGCTCCTGTCACTTCCACACCCCCAACAGGTAAGTGTATGGGGTGATTGGCATGACAGGAGCCAATGGGAGCCTTTTTGCAATTTAGGCTCCCACTGTCTCTTTAAGAGCGCGCCCGAGACTCGCGGCGCGCTCTTAGCTGCAGGCGGGACACGTGACCGCATCTCGCGGTCACTGCCCATCTTCCTGTTAGGAGAGTCGGATGAGCCGCCCCCGGATAAGGTAAGTACCGCTACAGTACCCCCCCCCGAGGACACGCCCTCCGGGCGGGCAGGACCAGGCCTGGCAGGAAAACGCGAATGGAAAGAACGCACAAGGCGGGGAGCATGAACAGCATCAGCAGATATCCAACTGCGCTCCTCAGGCCCATAACCCTTCCAATGTACCAAGTACTGAAGCCGACCCCTAAGGAAACGAGAGTCAATAACAGCAGACACTTCGAACTCCTCATGACCCTCCACAGAGACAGGAGGGGGAGGGGGGAGTATGCCGGGTATAGCGGTTGCGTACGTAAGGCTTCAACAACGAGGTGTGAAATACATTAGGTATACGCAGATTCTTAGGCAGACCCAAGGCATAAGAAACGGGATTAACCTTATGTATAAAGCGATAAGGACCAATGAAGCGGGGAGCCAATTTCATAGAAGGCACCCGGAGGCGAATATTCCGTGTGGAAAGCAAAACCCTGTCCCCCACAACATAGGAAGGAGCCGCTCTGCGATGCTTGTCAGCCTGAGCCTTCTGGCGGGCAGCAGAGTCCACCAAAGAACGCTGACCCTGCTCCCAAGTATTACGCAAACCAGCCAAATGCTCATCCAGAGCTGGCATGCCCTGTGAGGAGAAAGCAGCCGGAAGAACCACGGGATGCTGGCCATAGACAACGTAAAAAGGGCTTTTGCCGGAAGAATCATGAGTGGCGTTATTCCGAGCAAATTCAGCCCAAGGAAGCAGGTCAGACCAATTGTCCTGATGGTGAGACACAAAACAACGGAGGTACTGCTCCAGAGACTGGTTGGCACGTTCAGCAGCTCCATTAGACTGGGGATGGTAAGCGGAAGAAAATGAGAGAGAAATACCCATCTCCGAACAAAAGGCTTTCCAGAACCTGGAAATAAATTGGCTACCCCTATCGGATACAATAGATAAGGGAATACCATGTAATCGAAACACTTCTCTAGCGAAGATAAGAGCCAGTTCCTTGGAAGTGGGCAACTTGTGAAGAGACACAAAGTGAGCCATTTTGGAAAACCGATCTACTATCATTAGGATGACTGTGTTACCATTCGAAGGGGGTAATTCAACAATAAAATCCATTGATAGATTAGACCAAGGTCTCTCGGGAACGGGTAACGGATGCAACAGCCCACAAGGAACTCTACGAGAGGATTTCATACATGCACAAGTAGTACAAGCACTTATATAGTCAGTAACATCCTTACGTAAGGTATCCCACCAGAAATACCGAGAAACGGCTGACACCGTTTTGGAAATACCAGGATGTCCAGCAGTCTTAGTATCGTGATACAGTGACAGAATATCCCGTCTCTCGGGAACGTCAACGAACAATTTATCATTAGGCCTCTCGCTAGGTGCCATGCTTTGTTTCGCTTGTATGGCCTGCAAGAGGGACGAGGAAATAGACAATATAGTAGTTGCTATTATCCTGTCTGGGGGAATGACAGGAGTGACATCAATCTCCTGTTTGTCAATAGTCTCGAATTGTCTGGACAGAGCGTCCGATTTAGTGTTCCGATCACCTGGCCTATAGGTGATTATATAATTAAAATGAGACAAGAACAGCGACCACCTAGCCTGCCTTGAAGACAATCTTTTAGCTTCGCTAAGGTAGGATAGGTTCTTATGATCCGTAAATATGAGGATAGGATCCTTAGTGCCCTCTAACAAATGTCTCCATTCCTTGAGTGCTAAAAGGATAGCAAGGAGTTCGCGATTACCCACATCATAATTCCTTTCTGCTTTGGACATTTGTTTAGAAAAGAAGCCACAAGGATGCAATGGCTTGTCAGGAGACTCTCTTTGGGATAAGACAGCACCTACCCCTATATCGGAAGCATCAACCTCAAGTATATATGGCAATGAGGGGACAGGATGCTGTAAAATAGGTGCAGAGGCGAACGTAGTCTTAAGAAAGTCAAAAGCCTGAAGTGCCTCGGTAGACCAGGCACGTGTATTGCCATCCTTTTTAGTCATACGAGTAATAGGTGCTACGATAGACGAAAAACCTTTGATAAAACGTCTATAATAATTAGAGAAACCCAGAAAACGCTGGATGGCTTTCAGACCTTGCGGCAGAGGCCATTCTATGACCGCAGCGAGCTTCTGGGGATCCATCCGAAAACCCTTAGCGGAAATCAAATACCCTAAAAACTGGACCTCGGATTGGTCGAATAGACATTTTTCTAGTTTGCAATAAAGACCATTAGCAAGAAGGGTCTTGAGAACTGTCGTAACATGTCTGTGATGAGTGTGTAAGTCTGTAGAATATATTAAGATGTCATCCAAGTATACAATAACAAATGAGTGAATAAAGTCCCTTAAGACATCATTAATAAATTCTTGGAATACTGCTGGGGCATTGCAAAGCCCAAATGGCATGACGGTATACTCATAATGACCTGACCTAGTGTTAAAGGCTGTCTTCCATTCATGGTCCTTTTTTATACGTATCAAATTGTATGCTCCTCTAAGATCTAATTTGGTGAATACCATAGCATGTTTGAGCCTGTCAAACAATTCTGTTATTAATGGTATAGGGTAAGCATTTTTGATGGTGTTTTAATTAAGACCTCTATAATCAATGCAAGGTCTTAAATCACCTTCTTTCTTTGATACAAAGAAGAACCCCGCTCCAGCCGGAGAAGAGGATCTCCTAATAAATCCCTTGTCTAATGATTCTTTAATGTACTCCTCCATGACACGGTTTTCTTGAACCGATAGAGGGTACACCCTGCCCTTGGGAGGTATAGTGCCAGGCAACAAGTCAATAGCACAATCGTAGGGTCTGTGAGGCGGTAATTTGTCAGCCTCTCTTTTATCAAAGACAGTCTTTAAAGATAAATACTGAGAGGGTATAGCCGTAGACAAAGGAGGAATGGTAGGAACATTAATAGAATTCACAGGCGTGACTTCAATAGTACATGACTCATGGCAGGCTTCACTCCATGATTTTATCTGCCCTGTCTCCCAGTCAAAAATGGGATTGTGGGCACGTAACCATGGATACCCTAACACCAACTGTGAAGAGGGAGAGGTGATGACCTGGAACCGAATGGTTTCATAGTGTAGAACCCCTGTGTACATGTGTAGCGGTGCAGTCTCGTGAGTAACGACTGGAGATATCAATGGTCTACCATCTATGGCCTCAACGGCCAAGGGTATCTCCTTCTCCCTGATGGGAATATTGTTTTTCTTTACAAAACCAGAGTCTATAAAATTCTCAGCTGCCCCAGAGTCAACCAGGGCGTATATATTTTCAACTATACAACTCTCTCCCATATGTAAAGAAACAGGGAGAAGCAGTCGGTTAGGAGGCAATGTAGGAGACTTAGAAATCACACCCAAGGCCAGTCCCCTATAAGGTCTTAGGTGCGAGAGTTTTCCGGGAGCAAAGGACACTCCTTTACCATATGGTCTCTCCTACCACAATATAGGCAGAGTCCCTCCCTTCTCCTATGTAATTTTTCATTATCAGAGAGTTTGGCAACCCCTAATTGCATGGATTCCTCTTCAGATACTTTTACACTCTCCGGTGTATTAACTCTGGGGTGAATAGGTGTAACAAAACGTCTATTCCTGTTCTTGGTATATAGAGCCTGTCACGAATCCTATTATCTATATCGATGAGGTAGTCAATAAGGTCCTCTAAGGCAACAGGAAGCTCCTTAGCTGCTACCTCATCCAATATAGAGTCTGATAAGCCTTCCATGAAGGCAGTAGTTAACCCATTGTTGGTCCAATCGACCTGTGAGGCAAGGGTACGAAACTGTATAGCGTAATCAGCCACAGACCTAGAACCCTGTTTAACTCTCATTAATGCTCTCGCGGCATTCTTAGACCTTTTCATAGTATCAAAAGTTCTGCGAAAAGCTGTAAGGAAACTCTGAAAGTCATGCACAATAGGTCCATTAGCCTCCCAAATAGGGTTTGCCCATTCAAGTGCTTTGTCGGTAAGTTGGTGCATAAAGAACCCAACTTTAGACCTCTCTGTGGGAAATGAACGTGGATACATCTCAAAATGAAACTCTATTTGGTTAATGAACCCTCTGCATGTCTTAGAATCCCCTCCATACCTAGGAGGAGGCGTTAAATGGGCCGTAGCATTAGGCACAGTCGATACTTCAGGAAGCAGGGGTGTAGGAGGGTTAGGTGCGGTTGCTGGAATGGTTCTAGCTAAGAGCGTCTGGAGAGCCTGAGCTATCTGATCCATACAGTGATCCTGCTCTACAAATCTAGCCTCATGGGACGCCATCTGTTGAGCTAAATCTGCGGGGTCCATGGCCCTATCGTAATGTAACGAGTATATACCCCTACACGCAGGATCCAGCCAAACAGAAGACAGCACAGAGGAGAGATACGTCTACCGGACCTTAGAGTGGTCGGACTCGACGTAATAGGAGAAGACAGAGTCAGGAACGATCCGAGGTCAAGGGCACAAAGAGACAGCGTAAACGAAACTAGCCGGGGTCTGGTACACAGACTAGCCGGGGTCTGGTACACAGGAATCAGCAAGCCGGCAAACAGTACAGACAAGGATAAAGCGAAAACGAAGTCAGAATACAAAGCCAAGGTCAAATACGGAGAAACACAACTGAACACAACAAGCACTAAAGGGAACTGTAGCAGAAACCACGATAGGGCAAGGAACTAAGGGAAAAGGGTGAGTATAAGTAGCCTTCAAACTAACGTGATTGGCTCCTGTCACTTCCACACCCCCAACAGGTAAGTGTATGGGGTGATTGGCATGACAGGAGCCAATGGGAGCCTTTTTGCAATTTAGGCTCCCACTGTCTCTTTAAGAGCGCGCCCGAGACTCGCGGCGCGCTCTTAGCTGCAGGCGGGACACGTGACCGCATCTCGCGGTCACTGCCCGTCTTCCTGTTAGGAGAGTCGGATGAGCCGCGCGCGGCTCGTGCAGCCGCAGGACCGCGCGCGGCTTGAAGAGAGGACCGCGGCCGGTCCCCGGATAAGGTAAGTACCACTACAACCCCCCAGTGGGCGCCTGTCTCCCTGTCAGACGTGGCAAGGGAGCTGTGTTCTCTCTGCTCCCTCTCGCCTCGTTGTTTGCTGATGCCTAGAGCTGAAATATGACATATTCCGGCTCCCGGCATCATTAGACTGCCCACGCGGCGTGAGGGAGCAGAGAGAACACCCTCGCCGCGTCTGATATGGAGACAGGCGTCCACCCCACTGGACCCCAGGGACAGGTCTATGCCAGCTCTCTGGGTAGGGAGGCTGGGTGGACATTTTTTAATTTAAAAATAATAATTTGTGAGTGTGTCTGTGAGTGTGTATGTGTGTGTGTGTCTGTGAGTGTGTGTGTGTGCATGTGTCTGTGAATGTATGTGTGTGTGTCTGTGAGTGTGCATGTGTGTCTGAGTGTGTGAGTGTCTGTGTGTGTCTGAGTGTATGTGAGTGTATGTGTCTGTGAGTGCATATGTGTGTGTGTGTGTGTGTGTGTGTGCCAGTGTGTGTGTGTGCATGCGTATTTATATATGTGTGTCTGTGTGTGTGTGTGTGTGTCAGTGTGTGTGTGCATGCGTATATATATATATATATATATATATATATGTATGAGTGTATATTAGTTTTTTTTTAGACGGGTGGGGAACCTTGGGTGAGTTCCCACACTTTATGGGAGGGCTTGACCCCTGGACAGGACCACAGGTAAGTTGTAAAATCAGTCTAAACATTTTGACTCTATACAATGGGAGGGTGCTAGGGATTCCCCCAAACTAAAGCACTTCAGTTTCAGAGTATTCTTTCAATTACAGCTTTTGTTTGGAGCTCTTTCATTTGAATTAAATTTTAGATTTCCTTCTCATTTCTACAGAATAATTGCTTTAATGAACAATCCAAAGTTTTGATTTACAAATTTGCAGTCATCTTGTCAGTTATCCATAATTTCCAGTTTAGTGAATACATACCATAGTTCCCCCTCTGACTCCCTCCTCTCCTTCCTCCCGCGCGGCGCTGTATGTGAGCTGGGAGAAATGACCAGGGCAGTCACTTCCTCCCAGCTCTGATGTCATCACAGGGGGCCTGGTCGCGCTGGTAAAGCTTTGCCATCAGGTGGCCCTAACTGCATGGGCCACACGATGGGTTCCTGAATGTGCGGCCCTGGTGGTTCTTCTGCATGGGCCGGGGCCACAACACATGGCGGTGGGCACCCGGTCGCAGGGGTCCAGAGGGCGGGCCCCTAGAGTGGCGGGTCCAGTCGCAGCTGGTACCCCTGCAATGGCGGTAGTTCCGTCATTGCCTTGGATTACCTTCACTGATGAAACATTAGCAGGCAACTCACCTGCTTCAAGTTTTAGACTGGCATGTTGCCATATCTTCCAAATTATGAATTGATCTAGAACTTAGTGAGAGGTCACCTCCTTGTTCAACTGTGGCTAGAAGGACCTAACACTTAAACCCAACTATAGGTTTATTGGTGCCTCCCAAGTGATCTGGCACTCTGTCAAGGTACAAAGTCATCTTACAACAAATCCCAGCCCTTTGACACTTCTAACAAATAACCCTAAATTAGTAGCAGGCATATGCTTGGCTAAAGTTTGGGGGATTCATACACACACACACTGCACTCATACACGCACACTGCATTCATACATACACACTGCACTCACACACACTGCACTCATACACACACTGCATACACACACACTGCACTCATACACACACTGCATACACACGCACTACACTCATACACACACTGCATTCATACACACACTGCATTCATACACACACTGCATTCATACACACACACTGCACTCATACACACACTGCATTCATACACACTGCACTCATACACACTGCACTCATACACACACACTGCACTCATACACACACTGCATACACACACGCCCTGGAAATTAGGTGAGAAATCTTTATTTGTTTTTGTTTTTTCAGCAAACGGGGTAGACAGTGGTCTCAATGATAAAAGAGAACCTGTAGTCCTGAAAAAACAACAACTATTATTCTCAGGACTATTGCTTCCCTTTACGAAATGTTGACATCCATGCACATCTCTTGAGGGCTAGTTTTGTTACATTGCCCGTTTAGATAATTATATTTAATTCTCATAAAATATAATTCATGAAGAGGAAAATAGTTTCTCATTGTATAAAGGATAGTTAAATCATTGCACACGCAAGTATTACAGACAAAATGTAAAATCTGCCAAACTTTAAATGTATCTGATATGTATGTTTAATTCATCTACCCAGATCCAGCAAGCATTGCAAACCCTTTACATCATTACTTTTGGGTTTATTGTTATAGTAGACACATGTGTTTAAAGCACTATAAATAGCCTTTTTTGAGACAAGAATCTAAGCCCCTAACATTTATTTGCATGCTTGAAAAAGTACTAAAATTGGTAACAGATGAAGTAAAACATTGCATGTTGTGAAAAAATGTGAAATTGGTATTTGGAAAACAATCAGACTGCAAATAATGAAAACCGTAAAAAAAAAAGAAAAATGCTTAAAATTAACTATTAACTATATAGGGTATAGATAGATAGAGAGATTACCTGATGTGACATGGGGACCGGGAAAGGTGAGATTTAATTACCTGAGCCTGTCCCTTGCAGGTGCCTCTACCCGCTCCTCTTCTGCTCCTGGCACTTCAAGAGCACAGCATTGAGGACTATAGAGGATCTTGTGAGACCGTGGGATCCTCCATATAAAGAGCTTCTTTTTCCCTACAGCCGTCACTAGGGAAGGCTGAGGAAACTGCCAAAAGGTAGTTCCGCATTCTGTCAAGCAGAGGAAAAATACTGAGACATAGTAGTCCCTACTTTGTCTCAATATATCTTTTGACTGGGTTAAAATTTCAATCAAATTCCTACACAGTCAAACTGAGTATTCCATAAAACATTTGATCTTTATGACTCATTTGTAATATGGGGGTGGCAGAGCCACTTTAAATATTTTTTTTTTCTAAAGTGTAAAAAGCAGTATGAGTGGAAACCAGCATCAAATAACATTGAATGGTTTAAATGAGAAGTCCATTAATACTTGCAGTCGGACTGCCACCCATTGAATAAAACCTTTAGGTACAGCCATGGCACACATTTCAAAAGAGAAGGATAAATTGAAACATTGTGTAAGTTCTCTTCTTCTCTGAATGCTGCGTCTATGCGGACTGTGTCTGATGCAAAAGAAAGACCTAATAAGAATGACTGAGAGCACTATGATGGAAGCACCCAGTTACAGGATAAATATGTTTTGCTATCTACATTTAACTTTATTTCTCATGCCTCACAAATACATATTTCCTAAATATATGATAAGTAAACCTAAAAATCCTATGAAGTGATAGTTCCCCTTTCAATCTTAAAGGATGAGCTAAATGTTAATTATTGATAATTAAGAAAAGAAACATAAAATGGATAATAAAAAAGTAGCAACAGCATTATAAACTATTCAAGGTTATTTGCTAAAGTGGAAATTCAGAGTGAATTTCAATTCTAAGATCAAAATAGCCGAACTGAAAAAAAGTCAGCTATGCTTTCATTTTATTATTATTATTATTATTATCATGATATTTATAGAGCGCCGTCAAATTCCGCAGCACTTTACAATGGGTGGACGAACAGACATGTAGTTGTAACCAGACAAGAGACAAGTTGGACACACAGGAACAGAGGGGTTGAGGGCCCTGCTCAATGAGCTTACATGCTAGAGGGAGTGGGGTAAAATGACACAAAAGGTAAGGATAGCATTAGACTAGTGACAGTTGCAGAAGAGGAATCAGTTGGGAGCTATTAACAGTTTAATTGATATGCTTTTATGAAGAAGTGGGTTTTTAACGATTTTTTGAAGGAGTGGAGACTGGGTGAGCATCTAAAGGAGGGGGGAAGCGAGTTCCACAGGAACGGTGCAGCCCACGAGAAATCTTGAACGCGAGCATCAGAGGTGGGAGTACGGACAGAAGATAGACGTAAGTCTTCAGCAGATCGTAAGGGCCTAGACGGGACATACTTGTGTATAAGGGAGGATAGATAGGTGGGAGCAGCATTATGTAGAGATTTGAAAGCAAGAACCAGAATTTTAAATTGAGCTCTATATTTTATAGGAAGCCAATGCAGGAACTGACAGAAGGGTGAGGCATGGGAGGTGCGGGCGGACAGGAAGATGAGCCTCGCCGATGCATTAATTATGGACTGTAACGGCGCAAGTTGGGAGCACGTAAGACCACTGAGAAGCGGATTACAGTAGTCAAGGCGAGAAAGGACAGTGGAATGGACCAACACCTTAGTCGCATCTGGCGTTAAGTAGGGGCGGATGCGCGCAATGTTTTTGAGATGGAAATGACAGAAATTGGCGATAGATTGAACATGAGGCTTGAAGGAGGGGTCGGAGTCAAAGAGAACACCTAGGCAGCGAGCCTGCGTAGTGGAGCTGATGGTAGCACCGTTGACTTGGAGGGAGACAGACACAGGAGTAACAACACTTGAGGGAGGAAAGACCAGAATTTCAGTTTTGGTCAAGTTTAGTTTAAGGAAGTGGGCAGCCATCCAGTTAGAAACAGCAGAGAGGCAGTCAGAGACACTAGTCAAGAGGGACGGGGAGAGATCAGGAGAGGACAGGTAGATTTGCGTGTCATCTGCTACATTTGCCTTAAATTTGAAATTCACTTTGCATTCTCACTTTAGTAAATAATACTGTCAAATCTCATCACATAACATAGTCCTAGTACAAGTAGATGTTTCCAGTTTAGCAGTCTTTCTGAACCCATTATACAGATTATGATCTGTGATTTAAATGTAATGCCACCCGCATATATATTTTGAGGAATACACTATGTCCTGTAGATTTGCTCAGCTCACAGTTGAGTTCACGAATGGGGATGGTATAGTGTGACTAAAGACATGAGAGACTACGTATCCTCAGCTGTCAGGTACTCAAGAACTGCATGTAAACCAGAGTGCTCAGTTGAACATAAGTGAATATATTAAGGAAATGGAAAGCCACAGATGAATATGATGTCATATTGATTGATGACATCATATTGTATGATGTCATGTTGCTGGTGGGAACAAAAGATCTGGTCACTGTCACTGCCACCTACACACAAGATGCACAGGCAGGGCCAACTTGACATAGGGGGTATTGAAGCTGAAAAGTCAGGCCTATGCCTTGAAAGAGTCCCAAGTTTTTGAACTGCTGGATTGCTGGACACCAGGAACAAAGGGCTCAATGTAATACTTTTAGATAAGCTTTTCAAATGATCTAATATTTTTGTATATACTTATATATAATTGATATTTACAAGGTTATTCACTAAAGTGGGAATTCAAGGTAAATTCAATGTGAATTTCACATTTAAGGCCACGATGAATGGAAACATAGTTCACTAAGATGATTTTTCCAGTTCTGCTATTTTGACCTTCAATTTGAAATTCACTTTTAATTCACCTTAAATTCTCATCTTAAGACGGGGAGGCAAAGAGTCAAAACGATTACCACCACTGAATATTTATCATATCATTTACTTAGGTAGTACTAGAAACACGTCTAAGCTAGTCTTTAATTTACAATAAATATACAAACACAAAGAAAGAGAATTTAACAACGAGTCCGTAATGGTTGTGGGGTAATTAGGGCATATCCCAACATAGAAATCAATCGATAGGATTGGTATTGGGCTTATTTCTCACTAGTCTGTACTAATCTTCTTATTGATAGTCTCTAATTTACATTTGATATTGGAAAAGCCATGTAAGGCATAAACATACCACAGTTAAAATCAAATTTTATTTTAAACAACGTAAAACAACGAACCCACAAACAAAAAATATAACGTGAAAAATAATCATTTAAAAAAAAAAAACTTAATATATTAACAAGGAGGCAATAAGCAGTTCTTTTGACTCATGAACAGATCTGGATAATTGTGCAACCCTTTAAATTACACAAGTGATATTTAGCAAAAAGGTTATAATCCTTTAAAATGACACAACTTATATCTAGCAAAAAGGTTATTCGAACGTATCCACTTGTATCTCCCTATGTGTATAGCTAGAGAGTGTAAGGGTAGCAAACCTCACTCTAAATATAATCAAATTGAGTCTGAGAAGAGTGACAATAACTTCACATACAGGATGTTCCGCTCATATACTAACAGGTGGCCAGGGCCGGTGCAAGGATTTTTGCCGCCCTAGGCAAAAGTAAAGTTTGCCGCCCCCCCCCCCATATGACATCACAATGCCCCACCCATATGATCTGCCATGTTAACTAACGCAAGTGCTGCAGTGCCGCCGTGCTTACATTAAAAGGCCTGCAGGGACAGGCTATAGACACCAGAACCACTACATTAAGCTGAAGTGGTTCAGGGGACTATAGTGTTTCTTTAATGTGAGGTAAATTAGAGATTAGTGCCACGAATAATTTACTAGATTGCCTACTTACAACCAGATGAGGATGATGATGGGCTCTAGCTGCAGTCTGGCTCCACTGGTCTGGTGTAGAACAGGCTCTCTGGAGGCTGTTTGTAACTGTGGTCACAAAAGTCAATGTTCTGGGAGAACGGGAAGCAGCTCCATTTTTTTAACGCCCTTTACACAGCTCAAGGTCTGGGTCCCAGGGTCCACCTTCATGTTCCACCAATGAGTTTGTTCACAGGAGGTGGAGTAGGGGATGTCCTGATGTGTGTGTGAGGAATGCATTGTGTGAATCTGTGTTTGTATGTGTAAGGGCTGCAAGGTGTGTTTATGTGTATGTACGGGATGCAGTGTGTGCGTCTGTAAGGGGTGCATTGAGTGTGTGTAAGGAATGCATTGTGTGTAAGGGTTGCATTGCTTGTGTGTGTGTGTGTGTGTCTGTGTGTGTAATGCATTGTGTGTTTTTCTGTGTGCAAGGGGTGCATTGTCTTTGTGTGTAAGGGGTGCATTGTGTGTGTGTGATGGATGTCAATCTCTCCCCCCTCCCTTGTCACTCTCTTCTCCCCCTCTCCCTCCCTTGTCACTCTCTTCTCCCCCCTTGTCACTCTCTTCTCCCCTGCTTGTCCCTCTCTTCTCCCCCTTCCCTTGTCACTCTCGTCTCCCCCGTTGTCACTCTTCTCCCCTCCCCACTCTCATTCCCCCTCCCAACCCCGTCAATTCCCCTCCCTGTCAATTTCTTCCCCCCCACCCTGTCAATTTCTTTCCCCTGCCTTTCAATTTATTCCCCCCCTCCCTTTCAATTTATTCCCCCCCACCCTCCCTGTCAATTTATTGCCCCCACCCTCCCTGTCAATTTATTCCCCCCCACCCTCCCTTTCAATTTATTCCCCCCACCCTCCCTTTCAATTTATTCCCCCCACCCTCCCTGTCAATTTATCCTCCCCTGTCCATTTATTCCCCCCTGTCAATTTATTCCCCCACTGTCAATTTATTACCCCCCTGTCAATTTATTACCCCCCTCCCTTTCCATTTATTCCCCCCTCCCTTTCCATTTATCCCCCCACCCTCCCTGTCAACTTATTGCCCCCCTCCCTTTCCATTTACCCCCCTACCCTCCCTGTCAATTTATTACCCCCTTTCCATTTATTGCCCCCCTCCCTTTCCATTTATCCCCCCTCCCTTTCCATTTATCCCCCCACCCTCCCTGTCAACTTATTTCCCACCCTCCCTTTCCATTTACCCCCCCACCCTCCCTGTCAATTTATTACCCCCCTTTCCATTTATTGCCCCCCTCCCTTTCCATTTATCCCCCCCTCCCTTTCCATTTATCCCCCCACCCTCCCTGTCAACTTATTGCCCCCCTCCCTTTCCATTTACACCCCTACCTTCCCTGTCAATTTATTACCCCTATTCCATTTATTGCCCCCCTCCCTTTCCATTTACCCCCCTTTCCATTTATCCCCCCACCCTCCCTGTCAATTTATTACCCCCTTTCCATTTATTGCCCCCCCCTCCCTTTCCATTTATCCCCCCACCCTCCCTGTCAATTTATTACCCCCCCTTTCCATTTATTGCCCCCCTCCCTTTCCATTTACCCCCCTTTCCATTTATCCCTCCCCCCTCCCTTTCCATTTATCCCCCACCCTCCCTGTCAATGTATTACCCCCCTTTCCATTTATTGCCCCCTCCCTTTCCATTTATCCCCCCACCCTCCCTGTCAATTTATTACCCCCCCTTTCCATTTATTGCCCCCCCTCCCTTTCCATTTATCCCTCCCCCCTCCCCTACCTCTGTTGTAGCGTGGCCGAGCTCTGTATGGTGCGCGGGTACAGGGAGCTTTTGTTTCCTGCACCCGGCCGGACTAAAAGGAAGTGCACACTCAGTGTGCACTTCCTGTTAGTCCGGCCGGGTACAGGAGACAGATTCCCTGTACCCGCTGACCATACAGGGCTCGGCCACGCTACAGTGAGGGAGTGACAGGAGGGAGCGCTGAGCGCTTCCCTCCTGTCAGCCCCTCTCCTCTGGCTGCGCCCGGGCGGTGTGCCATCATGGACGCACCAGCCCGGGCAAAGCTGCAGCCACCTGAGGCTCTCTGCAGAGCGCTCGGGCGGCTGCAGCATTGGGGGGCCGGCGCTCCTGGGGGGCGCCCTAGGCGGCTGCCTAGTCCGCCTAACAGGTAGCGCTGGCCCTGCGGGTGGCTTTTTGATAAAAGAATAAAGTATAATGTAATGCCTAAAGGGAATCTCTGAGACAAGTCTCTGCAGTGAAAAGCCAAGTCATTAGTGATTTTTTAGAAAACACTATATTGTGACTGAGGATACTAACAGAGAATATATACTACTATTTAAGACCCCATTGAAAGTGGTTGGCATTAAATCTCTTATTCTACCCTCCAAACGTCAAAACAGGAAGAAATATTGAGCTAACATAGGAACAGTGGTATACCCAGAAGTCTGAGTATGACTTCTCCTTTCTCGCTATAAGGCTCAGACTTCGGTCTGATACTTGTCGTTTTTTCTAAAGTGTAAAAAGCAGTATGAGTGGAAACCAGCATCAAATAACATTGAATGGTTTAAATGAGAAGTCCATTAATACTTGCAGGCGGACTGCCACCCATTGAATAAAACCTTTAGGTACAGCCATGGCACACATTTCAAAAGAGAAGGATAAATTGAAACATTGTGTAAGTTCTCTTCTTCTCTGAATGCTGCGTCTATGCGGACTGTGTCTGATGCAAAAGAAAGACCTAATAAGAATGACTGAGAGCACTATGATGGAAGCACCCAGTTACAGGATAAATATGTTTTGCTATCTACATTTAACTTTATTTCTCATGCCTCACAAATACATATTTCCTAAATATATGATAAGTAAACCTAAAAATCCTATGAAGTGATAGTTCCCCTTTCAATCTTAAAGGATGAGCTAAATGTTAATTTTTTTTTTATAATTCTTTATTTTTGCACACGATAGGTAAGGCAAGATTCGTACAACTTGAAGGCTTGCGCAGAAGCCAAAATACACACGAACAGTTTTGTAAAAAGCATTGATGCAAAAACAGCACATAGTACAAGCCACCTTGGTATTTTTATACAACTTGCCCCCGATCGAGGGTTTTATATTGTTTATACAGCATCAGTATTGAAATTCCTCACTTTTGCCCGAGGGTGTCATAACAGGAACAGTACTATTGTGTGTCCTGTACAGAAGCCTCGGTGTAAGAGAGCAATCTTAAGGATACAATCTTAGTCGACATCTGTCCCCTAGACACGCTTGCCCCTAATTTCCGTGGCACCTGCTCCCCATCGGGAATTTGGTAGTATGCTATATGTTTTGGCTATCGTCTTTCGATTTCGATTCGATTAAAGGACCAGGAACACAAGGTAACGTGTCCGGTTAGCAGTAACCAACGGAAGTGGTACAAGATGTCACCTTGTTGCAAAAGCAAAACCACCCCAAGCTTCCCCTTACGGGTCGTATCAGTCATCTGACTCTAATTGGAGGTGGTTTATAAGTCTCAGGCAATTACAATTTGTCCCATAAGGGACCTGTCAGGGGAAAAGAAAAAAGAAAAGGTATCCGGGGAACACTAAGTCTCCACCTTCCCTTATCGCACCGATTGCACCTGAGGAGATGTTGATTAGACAGGCAAAATGAGGAACCAAGGAGAAAAAAACCTTAGATAAAAAGAAAGACCTACCCCCGAAACCCCTAAACCGAGAAAACAGGGGTGGTCGTAGGAGAAAAAGGAGTGAAAAGTGCAGGGAGAGAGGAGAGAAGAAGAGGTGAGGTGTCGGAACCGGGGCGCGGCAAGAGCGGGACGACCAGCCAGGGGCATCGCGGGGCCGGCAAAAGAAAAACCCTAGGGCCCTCCATACCCCATCTTCCTGACGGACATGTTCCAATTACGCAGATCCTGCTACACTAGTATCCCAGGGCTCCCAAAGTTTTATGAACTTCTCTGTCGTTCCCTTCACCTGTGCCGTCAGGTCGTCCATTAATCGGCAGTCTCGGATCCGTGATATCACGCCCGAGATCTCCGGACCTTCAGGAGAGAGCCAAGCTGTAGCAATAGTACGTCTAGCCCCGAGGGTTAGTTTATGTACCAAAGTCTGCTCCCGTTTGGTCCATCCGTCAAGGGATCTGTTCAGTAAGTATACCCACGGGTCTAGTAATAGGGGTTTGTTAAAGGTCTGTGTCAATAGGTCTTCAACTGCCTTCCAGAAGCTACGTAGTTTCGGACAATCCCACCACATGTGGAGATATGTGCCTCGGTTACCACATCCCCTCCAGCAATCATCTGTATCCAGTTTGTGCATCTTATATAGTTTGACAGGGGTGGTATACCAACGGAACATGGTCTTCCATGTTTGTTCTTGGAGAGTGACGCAGACGGAGGAGTTCTTATTAGCCTCCCATATATCCTGCCAGTCCACTCCTTCCAGAACTTCTCCCAGATCCGCCTCCCACTGGTCGGTGTAGGCCAGACGGCCCCATTCTTTGTTCTCCGGGCTAAGGTGGGCGTACAAGAGCGTTATCATACCCTTAGGGACGGATCCCTCTCGGCACAGTTTCTCATAGAAGGTCAACCCTGTTTGCGCAGCTCCCTTTATGTGGGTTTTTTTAGCGAAGTCCCGGATCTGAAGATAGCGAAAGAAGTCTGTTGGTGTTAAGTGGGTATCTCGTTGAAGGTCGTCAAATAGGACTATCTGCCCATTGTGGTAAAGTTGGTGAATCCGCCTTAGCCCTATTCCCTCCAGATTCCGAAAATCTCTAGGAGCCATACCCGGTGGAAATTCCCTATTCCGGAATATCGGCGTTAAGGGTGAGGGGGAAGATGACAGTCCGTACTTGCGATTGTTCTCATCCCAAATGCGGAGTGAATTCTGGATGGACGGGCAAAGTGCCCGTGTCGGAGGCCTGTATTCCTTCAGGACCCACATGGTAAAGTGGGGGACGTCACACCCTGTCATCCTGGACTCTATCTCAACCCATCGTCTCTCCTCTGTCGACGAGTGCCACATCGCAACCTGTGTCAACTGGGCTGCCAGATAGTAGAAATAGATGTTTGGTAGGCCCAGTCCCCCTCTATCCTTACGTCTGTAGAGGACCTGGCAAGATATCCTATGTCTCCTATTCTGCCATATAAATGTACCGATTGATCTTTGTAACGGTATCAGTTGGGTTTTTGTAACTCAGATCGGCAAGGCTTGGAATAGGAACAGGATGCGTGGGAGGATGTTCATTTTAACCGAGTTAATCCGTCCGATCCAGGAAATGGGCTTGTCCGTCCACTTCTCCAGGTCTCCGGTCAAAGTGCGAATCATGGGGTCATAATTAGCTGGGTATAGGCGTAGAGGATCGGCCGTAAGTTGTATACCCAAGTACTTCAGGGCGTCTCTTTCTATTTTAAGGCCGTAGGTCTCTTGAATGCGGCGAACGGTGGCATCTGGCAAATGAATCGGCATTGCACTGGTCTTGCTCATGTTGGCCTTATAACCCGACGTCGCACCATACTCACTGATGACTCCTTGTAGAGCGGCCATGGAGTCCAGAGGGTTGGTAATGGTAAGGAGGATATCATCGGCGTATGCCGATACGGTGAACTCACTATCTCCCACCCGTGCTCCCTGCATGTTTGGGTGATGCCTTATAGCTTGGAGCAGAGGTTCCAGAGCCAGTACAAATAGGAGGGGGGAGAGTGGGCAACCCTGTCTTGTACCGTTAAACAGCCGAAATGGCGTCATTGGGGCTCCTGTGATCCGCACTTGTGCCTGAACGTTGTGGTACATGGCCTTCGTGGTTGTTATGAATTCGTCCGGGAACCCCAGGTGTTTCAGCACCGTGAATAGAAATTGCCACTGCACCCTGTCAAAAGCCTTTTCTGCGTCGATAGCAACCACCAGCGAGGTCACTTGTTCGAGGTCACTTGTTGCCAGATCAAATCGATATTCCTCCGAGTGTTCTCAAACAGCTGTCTATCCGGAATGAAGCCAACTTGGTCGGCGTGTACCAGAGAGGTCAGTAACGGGTTCAGCCTATCTGCTTGTATTTTCGCCAAGATCTTAAGATCATGGTTGATCAGCGAGATAGGCAGGGGGGGGGGAAGGGGAAGGTTGGGAAGTTGGGGGGGAGGGGAGAGGGGGGAGGAGAGAGAAGGGGGGGAGGAGAGAGGGGGAGGGGGAGGAGGGGATGGGAAAGGGAGAAGGCACAACGATCCCAAAAAACATAAGTGGCATAGCAACACAGTTACAGGCTAATTACAATAAACGTGGCTATTTCAGTTCCATCCTGGTGTAGCTTAACCTAGGGACAGACAGGGCAGGAACAGGATGCCCAGTAGGCCGGTGACTTCGGGTCAGTGCACCAAGCCCGTTGAAAAAGCCCACACATTAATAGACACCCAGCCTCGAACCCCCCCCAAACCAAGTGAGGGGTACCCGGGCGGCCAAAAAACCCTCCTTCCGTGGCAGAAGTGGCATACACAAAATAAGGGGAAACAGTTAACCGGGGGTAACAAGTGTTTTTTCAGGGGAGTCCCGCAGTGAAAGCATCAAATAAAGGTAGAAGGGGGGGGCAAAACAAGCACCGCTGGTCTGGACCCGGCCAGGGCTTTAAAAACGCCCAGCAATGGCCCCAGCCCCACAACCCGCACCCCCACCCAAAAGGGAAGGTGACAGCCTCCCCGACCTGTGTGGACCCCCCTCATCAGCCCCCCTCCCCAAGGGGGTAAGCAAAAAGGCACCCTTCCGGGGACGGACCCAAAAGGCCGGAGTCCCTCGGGTACGGTGTGGGAAAGGCATATACAATACCCTGCGACCTTCAGCAATGGATCCTGGCTCCGGCGGCACTCCAGTCGTTCGGCAGCTGAGGGAGGTCATCAATGTACAGGGAGACGTCTGGGATCTCAGGGGGTGGTTGAACTCCAAGGTTCCGCAGGAAACGCTGGGGATTGCCACCAGGTGATAGAACGTGCGCCCGGTCACCCCGGAACACCTGCAGCTTGAAAGGGAAGCCCCAGGCATACTTCAGGCCTGCTCCTCGTAAGGCCTCAGTGATCGGCCGCCACTCCCTCCGGCGTTGCAGTGTCGAGGGCACCAGATCATGATATAGGGAGATAACAGCCCCATCGTGCCGGATGGGCCCATCACGGCTTTTTTTCATGAGGGCCTCCTTGGTGCCGAAGTAGAGGAAGCGTACAATGACATCCCGCGGGGTGTTGATGTCCGCCCTCTGGGCTCGCAGGGCTCTGTGCACCCGCTCAATGTGCCACTGTTCTTCAGGGAGGTCAGGGAGGAGAGGCCGTAGGAGGGTAAGCAGGGTCTCCCGCAGATTTTCGTCCCGCACCTCAGGGAGCCCCCTAAGGCGGAGGTTGTTTCTCCGGGACCTATTCGCCATGTCCTCCAGTGCCAGGTCAGTCTCAACCATGCGGGCCGCCATCCGGTTCACCCTTTCGACTACGTCGTTGTGGGCTCGGGCGGTGGTGTCCATGCGGTCCTCCAGGGCTGCAGTGCGTTCACCCAAGGCTCCTATATCTGCCTGGAGCACAGCCGTGGACCTGGCTATTTCTCCCGCCAGGAAGGCCCTGACTTCAGCCAGCTTGGCCAGGACAGTATCCTGTTCAGCGGTCGACGCCTCAGTATCGGCCCGGGTCGGGGTGCGCGGAGATCCTCCGTCGCCATCTTGGCTCCCTGTCTGACCAGGCCGTTGCATGGCGAAGTGGTCGAGGACGGAGGCCCCGGATTCCGCTGTTTTTTTCCCCTGCTTTAGTGGGCTTTAAGGCGCGGTGAGTGCGGAGCACTATTGAAACACGTCCGTGTTCATCGACGGTTCGGCCACGCCCGAGCTAAATGTTAATTATTGATAACTAAGAAAAGACACATAAAATGGATAATAAAAAAGTAGCAACAGCATTATAAACTATTCAAGGTTATTTGCTAAAGTGGAAATTCAGAGTGAATTTCAATTCTAAGATCAAAATAGCCGAACTGAAAAAAAGTCAGCTATGCTTTCATTTTATTATTATTATTATTATTATTATTATTATGATATTTATAGAGCGCCGTCAAATTCCGCAGCGCTTTACAATGGGTGGACGAACAGACATGTAGTTGTAACCAGACAAGTTGGACACACAGGAACAGAGGGGTTGAGGGCCCTGCTCAATGAGCTTACATGCTAGAGGGAGTGGGGTAAAATGACACAAAAGGTAAGGATAGCATTAGACTAGTGACAGTTGCAGAAGAGGAATCAGTTGGGAGCTATTAACAGTTTAATTGATATGCTTTTATGAAGAAGTGGGTTTTTAACGATTTTTTGAAGGAGTGGAGACTGGGTGAGCATCTAAAGGAGGAGGGAAGCGAGTTCCACAGGAACGGTGCAGCCCACGAGAAATCTTGAACGTGAGCATCAGAGGTGGGAGTACGGACAGAAGATAGACGTAAGTCTTCAGCAGATCGTAAGGGCCTAGACGGGACATACTTGTGTATAAGGGAGGATAGATAGGTGGGAGCAGCATTATGTAGAGATTTGAAAGCAAGAACCAGAATTTTAAATTGAGCTCTATATTTTATAGGAAGCCAATGCAGGAACTGACAGAAGGGTGAGGCATGGGAGGTGCGGGCGGACAGGAAGATGAGCCTCGCCGAGGCATTAATTATGGACTGTAACGGCGCAAGTTGTGAGCACGTAAGACCACTGAGAAGCGGATTACAGTAGTCAAGGCGAGAAAGGACAGTGGAATGGACCAACACCTAAGTCGCATCTGGCGTTAAGTAGGGGCGGATGCGCGCAATGTTTTTGAGATGGAAATGACAGAAATTGGCGATAGATTGAACATGAGGCTTGAAGGAGGGGTCGGAGTCAAAGAGAACACCTAGGCAGCGAGCCTGCGTAGTGGAGCTGATGGTAGCACCGTTGACTTGGAGGGAGACAGACACAGGAGTAACAACACTTGAGGGAGGAAAGACCAGAATTTCAGTTTTGGTCAAGTTTAGTTTAAGGAAGTGGGCAGCCATCCAGTTAGAAACAGCAGAGAGGCAGTCAGAGACACTAGTCAAGAGGGACGGGGAGAGATCAGGAGAGGACAGGTAGATTTGCGTGTCATCTGCTACATTTGCCTTAAATTTGAAATTCACTTTGCATTCTCACTTTAGTAAATAATACTGTCAAATCTCATCACATAACATAGTCCTAGTACAAGTAGATGTTTCCAGTTTAGCAGTCTTTCTGAACCCATTATACAGATTATGATCTGTGATTTAAATGTAATGCCACCCGCATATATATTTTGAGGAATACACTATGTCCTGTAGATTTGCTCAGCTCACAGTTGAGTTCATGAATGGGGATGGTAAAGTGTGACTAAAGACATGAGAGACTACGTATCCTCAGCTGTCAGGTACTCAAGAACTGCATGTAAACCAGAGTGCTCAGTTGAACATAAGTGAATATATTAAGGAAATGGAAAGCCACAGATGAATATGATGTCATATTGATTGATGACATCATATTGTATGATGTCATGTTGCTGGTGGGAACAAAAGATCTGGTCACTGTCACTGCCACCTACACACAAGATGCACAGGCAGGGCCAACTTGACATAGGGGGTATTGAAGCTGAAAAGTCAGGCCTATGCCTTGAAAGAGTCCCAAGTTTTTGAACTGCTGGATTGCTGGACACCAGGAACAAAGGGCTCAATGTAATACTTTTAGATAAGCTTTTCAAATGATCTAATATTTTTGTATATACTTATATATAATTGATATTTACAAGGTTATTCACTAAAGTGGGAATTCAAGGTAAATTCAATGTGAATTTCACATTTAAGGCCACGATGAATGGAAACATAGTTCACTAAGATGATTTTTCCAGTTCTGCTATTTTGACCTTCAATTTGAAATTCACTTTTAATTCACCTTAAATTCTCATCTTAAGACGGGGAGGCAAAGAGTCAAAACGATTACCACCACTGAATATTTATCATATCATTTACTTAGGTAGTACTAGAAACACGTCTAAGCTAGTCTTTAATTTACAATAAATATACAAACACAAAGAAAGAGAATTTAACAACGAGTCCGTAATGGTTGTGGGGTAATTAGGGCATATCCCAACATAGAAATCAATCGATAGGATTGGTATTGGGCTTATTTCTCACTAGTCTGTACTAATCTTCTTATTGATAGTCTCTAATTTACATTTGATATTGGAAAAGCCATGTAAGGCATAAACATACCACAGTTAAAATCAAATTTTATTTTAAACAACGTAAAACAACGAACCCACAAACAAAAAATATAACGTGAAAAATAATCATTTAAAAAAAAAAAACTTAATATATTAACAAGGAGGCAATAAGCAGTTCTTTTGACTCATGAACAGATCTGGATAATTGTGCAACCCTTTAAATTACACAAGTGATATTTAGCAAAAAGGTTATAATCCTTTAAAATGACACAACTTATATCTAGCAAAAAGGTTATTCGAACGTATCCACTTGTATCTCCCTATGTGTATAGCTAGAGAGTGTAAGGGTAGCAAACCTCACTCTAAATATAATCAAATTGAGTCTGAGAAGAGTGACAATAACTTCACATACAGGATGTTCCGCTCATATACTAACAGGTGGCTTTTTGATAAAATAATAAAGTATAATGTAATGCCTAAAGGGAGTCTCTGAGACAAGTCTCTGCAGTGAAAAGCCAAGTCATTAGTGATTTTTTAGAAAACACTATATTGTGACTGCGGATACTAACAGAGAATATATACTACTATTTAAGACCCCATTGAAAGTGGTTGGCATTAACTCTCTTATTCTACCCTCCAAACGTCAAAACAGGAAGAAATATTGAGCTAACATAGGAACAGTGGTATACCCAGAAGTCTGAGAATGACTTCTCCTTTCTCGCTATAAGGCTCAGACTTCGGTCTGATACTCGTAGTTTTTTCTTTAAGGGTTATTCACTAAATGAGAATTTAAGGTGAACTCAAAGTAAATTTGCTCTTTGATAGTATATTATAGTTGGGTCATTCGCACACTTTGCCATCTACCCAATGGCCAATAGAGTAGATTATGCCTATAAAAGATTACCTTAACAACAGTGGTTATGGTAGTTGTGTATAAGGTTATAGTTTCTTACACCTAAAGGAACACAAATAATACTACATAGTGTAGCTTATAGGTACAGTGAATAGTATAACAGTATAATAAATAATAAATGTCAGCTGGGAGACATAGTGTGGTTGGACCACGCCCCGATGTCCCTCACTCTACAAGACAAATTCAAACACAGGGGGAAAACCCCTTGGTGCCTAAACGACACCCTTCTGAACGATGCAGACTTTATAAACAAAATAACGGAGGAAATACAATCGTATTTTCAGATCAACATGAAAACCGAACTCCCACCCACTACCACCTGGCAGGCCCACAAAGCAGTTCTTAGGGGACTGCTCATTAGCAGAGCGTCCTATCTTAAACGCTGTGCCCGGACCAAATATCTCACTCTACTTAAAAAAATACATGATGTAACCCAGGCTTATCTCCTGCACCCTAATTCCACATCACACTAGGAAATACAAAACACGACAAAGCAAATCAATGACCTGTTACTCCAAAAGACGGCACACAACCTTCAACAACTAAAATTGAGACATTACACCCAAGGCAACCGGGAAAGTAAGATACTGGTGTCGCTACTGTGACATAAACAAGCCCAATCGAAGATCCCCTATCTTAGAGACCAGAAGGGAGGGAAAATCTATAACCCACTAGAGATTACTGCGGAAATTTCCAATTATTATACAGGACTATACAACTTGAAAGAGGACTCAAAAACACACCAACCAACATGCAAGGAAACACAGCGTTTTCTCTCACATGTATCCCCCAATATCACTAATTGAGTTAACACAAACGATCCTCTCACTGCCCCAAGGGAAGTCCCCGGAACCTGACAGCTTTACAAACGCCTATTATAAGACCTTTATTGCCACAATAGGACCGCACTTAGCTCAAACGCTGAACCACATAATAACGTCAGGCGACATGCCACCGGAGATGCTGCTGGCACACATAGCCATTCTGCAGAATGTATTTTAAGAAACACCACTTGGCCCTCTTTAATGTGTTTTCTTCATTTATTGACATGACTCATATAGGGAAATTCATTTGATGGGAGATATTCATTAGGTTTCTTCACTAGACCTGCCAAAAATAAAACCTGTTTCATCTTGTTTTATTAGTTTTGTTTTTTATTACTCATTGCATGTAGTTTGAAAGCATTCTAGCAACAACTTTTACATTGATATTAATAAACTACATGAAGCAGTCTTCTGGTTGTGAGATAATTGGGTACTTAAGCAACTAATATGCACTTTGTCGAAAAAGAATATGGCTAGGTGGTCAGAAAACTACTGACCTGATAGTCAAAAGTTGGACTTTATGGGTAAAAGAGAGGGCATAACCCCATATTATAGTATAACAGAGTAAATAATTCCTGTGTGTCTGTGCAATGGTAAAAAAGGGGAACCCAAAGTTTCCTTCAAGTGTCTGATTTACAACACACAGCCACAGGTTTTACCCATGGGAAAAAAGTTAACAGCTCAAAAATTAGGTAATTGGCATATGTTAAAAAGAAAAAAAACTTTATTGCATCATTATACTTGAGAGATGATGTTCAAATACATAAATATGCACATACGGTAGGATATCTTTACATAAATCTATAAATCTGTTAAAACTGAAACAGCCTCATTCAAGATACATTTAGGGTCAGGTGGATGTATAACAGCCTCTACTTGAGAAATATAATGGCTGAAATAGCTCTATGTATACATGAACTAGAGTAGATAGCTGTACAAAAACACCTAAATGATGGGTGGATAAGAGGAGAGAACAGCTTATATCCCTTTAGAATATCCCTAAGTACTATGTATATACAGGGGCTAAAGTTATGTAACCAAGGTGGTCCTTCCAGTCTTACCTTCTGTATTATCATACTAATTCAAAAAAGGTTTGGGGGGCGGGGCCTGACTAGCATGGCGACTGGATGTGAATCCTATGAGCTCCTGGAGAAGCACGCAACAAAAACCTATTTTCAAGCTGTTTAATCTAAAATTAGACCTACCTACTGACTGACCGTCTTGGGAGCGCATTCTGCGGTCATCTATCTCCTTCCAGACGCTGGCACCGAGTGAGGCCTAGCAGGCGCTGAGACGGGTTGAAGCGGCCGCTCTCCCAGACCCGCGCAGGCAGGGCTCCAAGTATGATCCTGATGCCCCGTTACCCCCCCTCTGGACCGGCGAGGGTGATCCCGGTCTCTATCCTGATAGCTCCCCAGATCCTATGAAGAGCTGTGGCAGAGCCGTAAACCTCAGCAATGACGCCGGAGGCACACTTAAGATGGCGGGCGCCACAAGTACCCCAGCGCAGAGAAGAGAGGCAAGCACTATCCACCAACGATTAGATGCTCTCTTCGACGCGTTCTGGAGAAAGCTGGAGAGCAGGCTGACCTTACCTGAAGCAGAGGGGGCCCCTTCCACACGGTACCCAAACCGCATCCCAGCATGTAAGGCAGTTCCAGCCAGAGGCCCGAGGCGCACGAGGCGACGGAGGTTGCACCGGCGCACAAAGAATAAGGCACTTCACCGGCAGACACTGAAGCCGCGTCACTCCATGCCCATGATGATAGAAAATTGGAAAATAGGAGAGGAAGAAGGGAAGCAACTGCAGCCACAGCACCCATTAATGCCAACTTCAGCAACAAGCCTGCAAATTCAAGCAATGTGGGACTGTGCAATACCAGTTAAAGGGATAGGCTGACGGCATTATATTTTAGTACAGGAGATGTACGCGGCTGACCCAGCTCCCCTTAGCTACCAATCTCTATGTTTTTGTTACTGAACATGTCATGCCACCAGTGTTCCTCTCCTTAATAATTAACTGCCTACTCGATATAGCCTAGTAATGCATAGTATACCATGTTCCTTTATTATCCTTCTATCCATGTCTAGCCTGTTATGCCAAGGGAAGAATAAGCTAATACTCACCATATCTATATTTCTTATCGGTTATACTATTCTGCATTTGCCAAACATTTAGACAGGATTGCTCACCCTGCTTAATACATCAAGAATTGACAGCAATTGTTGAATTTAAGCCTGTATCGCTATGTTGTAATATTTGCCCTCTTCCTTTCCATTCTAGCGTACTCGGACGACCTAGCTTGTAACATTTGCAATACTGCCACGGCTCACCTCAAAAGCCTCCCTCTCAACACACACTAGATGTACACAAACCATGCTAATACGATACACAAGACACCATACTAGATGTGCTGTACTCTTGCCTATACTATAGGACAGCCAAGCAGGATGTCATTGCATAGCCTGTACTTACCCTGTCCAACATAAAACTATCTTGTAACACACCACTGCTACAAACGCATACTAAAATACTTTCACTAAGCTTTTTTTCTCTTGATAACCATTATACAAAAAAATGTGCACCTATATTATATGCCACAACTGTTAAACTTTGTCTATTTCGAAACATGCTAATGCTGTTGGGGCATAGCATGAAAGCTTGTTATGTTAACTCATGCACGGAAAATAAAGAGCATACATAGACAAAAAAAAAAGGTTTGGGCACCTTCCAAAGTTAAAAATGCAGAGTTGGAATGATGATGCAGACATGTGAACTTTCTCTATATCAAACCAACTGAGACCAAAAGAACTGTGGGTTGTGGGTGCCCTGATTTATATATGTGTATATGTACAACAAAATCTTGGTATTGTATTGTATCTGCATCTTTAAATGAAATTCATTAAAGGGATACTATAGGTACCTACATCACTTCATTCATTGTCCCCCTTAATCCTGCAATGTAAAACATTGCAGTTTTTGAGAAACGTCAATGTTTGCATTGCACGCAGTATTAAGACTGCAGTTTAACAGATATCCACTAGAGGTGCTTCCTGGAGTTTCACAACGTTTGACTCTGTGGAGCGAGACTGGGCGTCCTCGCACTGTGCATGAGGATGTCCAGCGTCAGAGAAAACTCCACAGTAAAGCATTGGAAAGCATTTCTATGGGGGAGGAAGATCGCGACCCAGTGCCAAGGGACCTCGGCTCTAGGAACAGGTAAGTGAATAAAGTTTGTTTTTGTTTTTTTAACCCTTTGCAACGGGGGCTGTAGCAATCTGAGGAAAAGGTCACTGTTAGGAATACATCTTTGTATTCCTAACACTAAAGTGTTCCTTTCAGTTAGTGTCAAACAAGAATCCTTCTTTGTTTGATTTTCCAGGTAGCTCTAAACAGGAATGAGTTAACAGCAAATATAAATACCTGAATTCACAATTAATCATTCAACAATGCTGACTAGTTTACTATCAATACCAAAGTAAACATATGTTTGCTAGGAGAAAAGCTGGTTAAACACAAACCAGACCATGATGTGCAAATAAGGGTGTTCTAAAACATTAATGAATATCCTGTAATTAACTAATGGATATGTAATAGTTTGTACCTACATCCATGTTCTTACTGGACCATCTGGATCCTGTGAGTCATAAAACAAAATATGCAAATGAAAGCAACATTGCGTATAAAAGGTAACTCGAGAAAACAGGTTAATACATATTATGATAAGAAGTTCCAGATTGCAAAGTGATTACTGTCAACTCAAAACAATTTTTTTTTTATAATATTCCTTTCATAAAGTTGTGAAAGGAAATTGTGTTAAATGAAGTATATATATATTTTAAAAAATGTAAAAGAGAGAGAGAAAACTTCATCCTTACATTTTGTATAAGACAGAATCCTTCAGCCACTTACATTCACCTTGGGTCATACAGTGGTTGAAAACAGACAGTTTCTATAGTGTTTCCTTCTTCTGTGCTGGGAGTGAAACAGGAAAGACCAGGGAGACTGTCAGTTTTCAAACACTATCTGAAGGTCCATGAACTTGGCTGAATAATCATGTCATATACTATGAGTTTCTCATTTTTTTTGACATACAAGTAATTTAAATAAAATCTATTTCCTTTCAAAACTAGATAAAATTATTATTATATTAAAATAATAGTTTTGAGGTGACCGTTATCCTTTAACAATAACACCAGTGGGGTTGCATATCTCCCAAGTGTCCCTACTTTGGAGAGACAGTCTCTATTATTTCTATTATTCAAAATCCCTCTGTCCCACTATTTTGATCCTAATGTCGCTATTTTCTAGGAGCTCCATATTGTCGGTGTGTAAGAGGACTCCACAGGAATAGTAAGGAGTAATGTGTCTTTATCTCCATAATGCCGTTAGGGTGCACTATGCCACCCTACAAAAACAGGGTAATGCAGTTAGAGCGGCATTGTACGCCCTAACGATCTGGCACTGCAAGAAGTTGCAATACTTACCTTGCGCGGCAATCTGGATGATTGCATGACAACCCATATCATTGTGATCATATGACTGGATCGGCAGTTTAAATTACTGCCTGCTGGGGGATTGCCTGGGTTGTCAGGCAGATGCCCGAAAATTTTAATAATTTAATATATTTTTTTTTTTTTAATTAAACTATTATATTAAATATATATATATATATATATATATATATATATATAATTTCATTCTTAGTGTATTATGATAGGAATATAATACACTTCACTGTGATTATATGCATATCAAATTATACTTACAACAAAATTCTCTCTATATACTTTTATAATTTTATTAATTATATACTGAGGGACCTACCTGACTACCCAGACAGAAAGTCCAGAGAATTCTATTTGCGAGCCCAACATTTGACCCTGTAATTTTCCAAAACACCATAAAACCTGTATATGGGAGGAACAGTTGTACTTGTGAGACATTGACTAACACAAATTAGTGCTTTATTGCGGTAAAATGTATTGTGATGATGATATCATGAGTGAAAGTGCAACTTTTGTGTGAAAAATTAAAAAAAGAAAAATATGAACAGGGTTTGTGACTAAGTAGCTACTAAAAGGACTGAACATATCCAATTTGAATACCCAGTATTGTCTGCTTTTGCAAATGGTATGCCAAGATGGGGGTAATTCTCATACCTGGGCTGTCATACGGCTTCAAAGGCAGCATAGGCTCAGCAAACCAATCTGGCAAATTTCAATGTATAAAAACTGAAATGAGCATGGTCTTTATTTGACCCGGTAACTTTCCAAAACACCATGAAACCTGTACATGGGAACATTGTTGTGCTGCTGGGCCAGGCAGGGCCAGGTTAAAACCCCTTTGGGGCTGGTGCTGACAATTATGATGGGCCTAATTACAGAATCTTATTGACAGAATATACTACAACAGTTATACATCCCAAGCGTCATGTATCTGGTGTTGGTGGTGCTGGAGGGAAACTCACAGGATATAACTATCAGAAAACACATACTATATGCAAATCTTTCGCTTTCATCTTTCACGTAAATCCCCTAACAGCAGTGTCCAGTGGAGCAGGATTTCGGTGGGCGGTGTAAAAGGGTGGGCCACTGATGTAAACCACGTAACCAGAACCGCCCAAACAGACAAATATGTCTAAAAAGGGGTCTTGTCTGCACAAAGAATTAGAAGGCCAGCCTGATGTGAATGCATGTCAGGCTGCCTGCCAATCATGAAGGATGACCAACCAAGGGCATACTAAGCAGACAGCACCCTGAGCTTGGCATAAATGTGTCTTATAATACGCTAACTCTGTGCTTTCTAAGGACTGTCTCCTAGCACTCGCTGGTATACTCCTCTCCTAACCTTCTTACTACCAGACAGAAGCTCCTGTTATACAGTCTGGGACAGAGAAAAAGTGTATGTAGTGAGTGTAGAAGAAAGGGAAAATGCCACAGTGTTAGAGAGACTGAAGCAGCAAGAGAATTTCCATAGTGCCCGCGCGAGGGAGCTGAGCAGACCGCTCAGAGGAAGTGCTCCCTCGCCGTCCGCCCACCTACCCGCACTTCCCAGCAGCCCGCCGGCCGCCCAGCATGCCTTGTTAGGCGCAAGGCTAACAAGGCATTTGCCCTGGGCATTTGGGGGTGGCTTTTTTTGCCGCCCCCTGAAAAATGCCGCCCAAGGCAAATGCCTTGTTTGCCTCGCGGCTAATACGTCCCTGGGGAGGGTAGTGTATTTGATTGAGGCAATGGGGGAGAGCAATGTATTAAATTGGGGGAAGAGCAATGTATTAAATTGGGGGGAAGGAGCTGTGTATTAAATTAGGGGGAGGGGAAGAGCAATGTATTAAGTTGGGGGAGTGAGGGGGAGGGGAGTGTATTAAATTTGGGGGAGGTCAGTGTATTTAATTGGGGGAGTGAGGAGGAGGGCAGTATATTACATTGGACGAGGGCAGTGTATTTAATTGGGGAATGGGGGAGAGCAGTATATTAAATTGGCGGGAGGAAGGTGCAGGGCAGTGTAATAAATTGGGGGGAAGGCAGTGTATTAAATTGGGGGTGTGGGGCAGTGTATTGGTGGGAGGGGGGCTTTGAATTAAATTGGGGAGAGTGAGCGGAGGCAGTATTTTCGATTTGGGGGAGTGGGCAGTGTATAAAATTGGGAGGAAGGGCAGTGTATTAAATCCAAAGGTTGTCTAACTAGGAGACAACCATGAGGAAAAGCACCCAGTCCAATTCCGATAGTTTGTGTTAAGAGAAAAAATAATAAAAAACTTTATTAAGGTATATAGTACATGTATAAATAAGATACAAATCTAAATAGAGAGAGTCAGCCAAAGGGAATAACCCAACATCAAAAATAGAGGGAGTGGCTAAATAATAGCCTACTATATATAATCCTTCTAAAAAGAAAGGAAATTAACTAAATAATGCTTGGGCTGAGGGTATAGAAGCACTAATAGAGGTGAAGAGAATAGGTGGAGAGAAGTGGGTAATTGGATGTGTAGGTTAAATATGGAAAAAGCCATAGTATCGTATTAACATCTCCCCACATATAGTAGACTCCTCCACAGATAGTCTCCCTCTGTGCTCCAACCCTACACTCCTGAGAAACACCTTCAAGGGTGTTCTAATCTAGACTCAATCTATAATAGAAAAATACACAAAACTGAAATATATTAAAACTAATGGTGAACAATCTAGATAGAGAGAGTCAAGAGAAAAGGGAGAGACCAAGCACAAAATAGAAAGTGGATAAATAATAGCCTACTAAAAAACTAGGAGGTGTACTAAATGGTGCTTAGGCCAAGGGTATAAAAGCAGTAAGAGAGGAGGGGAGAAATAAAGGAGAGAGGTAGGTACATAGGCGTATATAGGCGTATAGGTATAGTATAAAAAACAACCATGAGGTATAAACCTCTCCCCCCACTTGTTAACTCCCAGCAAGCAATCACTCTCTGTGCTAAACCCTATACTCCTACAGAAACACCTTCGAGGGTGTTCTAATCTCAACTCAATCTAAAAATAGAGAAGGTTCCAAGAGTTTCAATTAATGTGAGATCATCCGTGCGAAGTGCTCAAATCGTGAGTGAAGTGATGGCTAAAACCGGACGCGCGTTTCAGCGTGTTCCACACGCCGTCATCAGGGGTAACGGCATGTGGAACATGCTGAAACGCGCTGAAACGCTTTTTCAGAAAGGTAGTTTTTTAGTAGGCTATTATTTAGCCACTTTCTATTTTGTGCTTGGTCTCTCCCTTTTCTCTTGACTCTCTCTATCTAGATTGTTCACCATTAGTTTTAATATATTTCAGTTTTGTGTATTTTTCTATTATAGATTGAGTCTAGATTAGAACACCCTTGAAGGTGTTTCTCAGGAGTGTAGGGTTGGAGCACAGAGGGAGACTGTTCTGTGGAGGAGTCTACTATATGTGGGGAGATGTTAATACGATACTATGGCTTTTTCCATATTTAACCTACACATCCAATTACCCACTTTTCTCCACCTATTCTCTTCACCTCTATTAGTGCTTCTATACCCCAAGCCCAAGCATCATTTAGTTAATTTCCTTTCTTTTTAGAAGGATTATATATAGTAGGCTATTATTTAGCCACTCTCTCTATTTTTGA